>NC_137076.1:29777151-30439651 GCF_951640355.1 Cnephaeus nilssonii
CCAGCTGTGGGGCGTGCGGACTCTGGGAAGCACTACAGCCTTCATTAATTTCTGCCACTTCAACTGAAAGGGGGGCTGTTTAGACTGGGAAGGACGATAGAATGCTCTTTCCTTTCCTTTTCAAAAACTCTTTATCCTTCGCCTCTGTTCCTTGTAGGGGAGGATCTGGTACCCTTTGCAGGGTGGGACCTACCCACGCGTCTTCCTTTTCCTCCCTCCCACTTTTCCACATTCACCACATATTGGATGTTCTTTGAGTAACCACTCCCTTCCAGGTGCTTTGATGGGTTTTGGAGGTAAAGGATGAATCAGATGTTGCCCTGCTCTCCTGGAGGTCAAAAATAGAGCAGAGGCCCTAAGAAAACGAAGACAGCCATCCACACAAAACCCACACTCGAATGTTCTCAGTAACATGATTCACAATAGCCAAAAAGTGGGAACAACCCAGATAGCTATCAATCGATAAATGAATAAACAATGGCCATACAATGGAATATTATGCAGCCATGAAAAGGAAGGAAGCACGGACTCATGCTATAACATGGATGAACCTCGAAAACTTTATGCTAAGTTAGAAACGAGAGACACAAAAGGCCACCTAGTATGTGATTCGTTTATGTGAAATGTCCAGAACAGGCACACCTAGAGACAGAAAGTGGGTTAGTGGTTGCCAGGGGCTGGGGGAAGGTGTGTGTGTGAGGTGACTGCTAAGGGGGACAGGGCTCCTTCTTGGGGTGATAGAAATGTTTTGGAACTAGACAGAAGTGATGATTGCGCAACATGTGAGTGCACCAAATGCCACTAATTCGTGCATTTAAAAGGGTTAATTTTATGTTATGTGAATTTCACCTCAACTGTGTGTTGTTTTTTTAAAAATATTTTTAATTGATTTCAGAGAGGAAGGGAGAGATAGAAACATCAATGATGAGAGAGAATCATTGATCAGCTGCCTCCTGCACGCCCCACACTGGGCATGTGCCCTGACCGGGAATCGAACCATAACCTTCTGGTTCATAGGTTGATGCTCAACCGCCGAGCCCTGCCGGCCGGGCTCAACTGTGTGTTGTTGTTTTTTTTGTTGTTTGTTTTAATAAAGGCAAGCTTCTAATAAAGTCAGAAGAAGGTTTTAAAGAGGCATTTCATGTACGCTCTGCACTGTTCCTCTTCTCTGTAGCTGCCACCCTTGCTCTCAACATGGGGGAGGGGCGGGGCTGCGGACTCATGACTAGGTCCAGGGTCCCGGAGTACAGGAGGCACACTGCCCATGTGCAAGGTGGCCCCACATTGCAGACTGATGGCAGATGCACCAGCCCTAGTTCCACCCCGCCCACACAGCACTTAAAAACTTTAAATTGGCTGTTATATCAGAGATCTGACACAAAAATTCTAGCTTTCTGTCTTTTCTTGAATCAGATCTGCCCTTACATGTGGCAAGCACCACCAGGAGCCGGCGGTCCGCCTCTCCTGTTCAGCTGGGTGTTGGAATTTTCTTCCAGCTCCTTCTCTCATTTACGCTGCCTGCCCGGCACCCTGCAACGTCGGAGGCCGCAATTCCTGTTCTGGAATCAGCTAGAATCATAACTTACCCCACGGGCAGAGCATTCGCTGTGTGCCAGGTTGGAATGTCCAGGGCATGATCTCCTTTGCTCCTCACAGCAGCCATATGAGGCTGGCAGAAGCCAATTTCACAGAAGAGGAAACTGAGGCTGGGCTAGAGGACCCCCTCCGGGTTTGAAGTTGGCAGAGCTCATTCCAGTCGTTGCCCTTTACTGCCCCCTTGTGCCCAGTCAGCACATGCGCATCAACCCGAGGGAGGACAATAGGGAAGCAGCCCTCTGGCCTGGGGAGCAGGGAGCCAGGTTTGGCCACCAACTCCTCCTGACAGAAAACTGCACTGTTGTGCAGCCAGCACGGTCTTCAGTTCTCATCAGGATGTGATTCAGCCTCCCAACCCTGGACGGTGCATGAACATCCATCCTACTTGGCCACCGATCTAGCCCAAATGTCAAGGTGAGGAAAGCATCCAACTGCTCAGCGACGGGGACTAGGAAACCAAGGAACTGAGTAAACCGGTGGGCATGTCTGAGAGCGCTGGAAGCAGACGCCGCTCTGCAGCTCTCCAGCGCTCTGCGGCTCGGTGGTTCCCTTCCCTCTCTGAGCCTCGGTTTTCCTTGTCCGTAAAATGAGAATAAGGCAAGTACCACTTCTCACTAATTTCACAAATCTCCTAGGTGCCTGGGCTCTGGGAAATGTACAGGGCTCAGATGGTAACACACAGTTTGGGGGAGGGGGGGTTGTGAGGAGCTTTCTGCCAACGTGGCCAAGCTCTAGTACCCAGTTATCTGATCAAATGCTAGTCTAGGTGTTGCTGGGAAGGAATGAGGCAGATGTAGTTCAAATCTATAATCCGTGGACATTAAGTAAGAGACTATCCTCAACAATGTGGTGGGCCTCATGCAACTGAAAAGCCTGAGGTTTTCCTGAGGAAGAAGGAATTCTTGCATGGCTCAGTGGTTGAGCATCAACCTATAAATAAACCCAGGAGGTCATAGTTCCATTCCCGGTCAGGGCACATGCCCAGGTTGCGGGCTCGATTCCCCGTAGGGGGCATGCAGGAGGCAGCCAATCAATGATTCTCTCTCATCATTGATTTTCTAGCTCTCTCTCCCTCTCCCTTCCTCTCTGAAATCAATTAAAAAATATGTTTAAAAAAACACAAAAAACTGCAGCATTGAATCCAGCCTGAGTTTCCAGCCTGCCCTATGGATTTTAGACTTGACAGCCCTACAATTGAGCAAGACAATTCCTTGGAATAAATCATATATATAATATCCACAATCATATATACAAAAGAATATGTTGAAACATATCTATATTATGAATAAAATATACATACTTATATGTATAATTGTACATACATAATATAAATAAACACAATAATAGTATATATTAATTAATAATATATACAACAATAAATACAACCATACAAATATGTATTATATAGGTAATGAAAGTCAACTGGTTCTGTGTTTTTTTCTTAAGAACCCTGATTGATACAAAAGGGAAGGAAGATGATAATCAAGTAAATAAACAGATGAATAAAGCAGATAGTTCCAACAAGGGAAATAAGCAAGATGAAGGAGGAGGGGGCAGGGTGCAATCAGGGGTGGCCAGGGAAGGCTTCTTTGCCCAGGTGACTTTTTGTTGTTGTTGCTAATCCTCACCCGAGGATATCTTTCTATTGATTTTTAGGGAGAGTGGAAGAGAGGGGGAAAGACAGAGAGAAACATCGATGTGACAGAAACATATCAATGGGTTGCCTCCTGCACAAGCCCCCATTAGGGACTGACAGGGGAGGAGCCTGCAACCGAGGTATGTACCCTTGACCAGAATCGAACCCGGGACCCTTCAGTCCACAGGCTGGCGCTCTGTCCACTGAGCCAAACCGGGTAGAGCGAGCAGGTGACTTTTGAGTGGAGACTAAGGCGAGAGGCTGGCATCATGGGAAGACTGAGGAAAGGACATTCTGATGGAAGGCACAGCAGGTGCGAGTACTCTGAGGCCGAATAAACTTGGTGAGTTGTAGGAACAGATCAGAAAGCGGACCAGGGTGTCCGGAGCAGAGAGAGCAGCGGGGAAGGGAGAGTGGATGGAGGATGTGGGTGGGGAGAAAGGCAGGCCCCAGGGGAGGTGCTATCCTGGGAGTGGAAGGAGGTCATGAGGCTGAGGCGCCTGGCACAGCCCATAGAATGCAATGGATATTCAATAAATGTTCCAGCTTACGCTGGAGAGCTGGAGAAGCCGACTCAGCAGGACTCTGGACTCCTTGGAGGAAAGGCCACGGCTTCTGACAAAGGCAGAGCAAATACCCACCCTGCCGGGTCACGGGGCTGTGGCTTTCCGGGCAGGTGAGACCTTGTTATTTCCCCAAGTCCCAGGAAATCCTCGAATTACGCAGAGCTAAAGCCTTGCCACGAACCCGAGATGGATGCAGGTGGCTCTCGGTAGAGCTTGCTCTCAGCGATGGGCGGCCCATGGAAAAAGTTGGGCGCCCCTGCATATGCAAGGCACACGGTGTGGCTTCATCCTTCTGTAGGGGGCTAATGGTGTCCTCCCAGGAAGGTAACTCAGTTACTAACCCCCAGTGCCTGGGAATGTGACCTGTTTGGAAATAGGGTCTTTGCAGATGGAATTAAGTTGAGGTCATACTGGATGATGGGGGCCCTGAATCCAATGAGTGGTGTACTTATAAGGAGAAGAAAACGTGGATACAGGCACTCAGAGGAGAAGGCCATGTGGAGATGGAGGCAGAGGTTAAAGTGACGTGTCCACAAGCCGAGGAATGCCAAGGACTGCCAGCAGGCACCAGAAGCTGAAAGAGGCACGAAGGATCCCCCCTTAGAGCCTGAGGGCCTCAGAGGGAGCATGGTCCTGCCGGCACCTTGATTTTGGATGTCTAGCCTCCAGCCTGGGAAAGAATCCATTTCTGTGTCTTCAGCCATCCAGTTGGCGGTACTTTGCTATGGCAGCTCCAGGAAACTCACGCACCCTCTCAGGGTGAAATAAAATCCCTCGCCCGGCCAGTGTGGCTCAGTGGTTGAGCGTCAACCTATGAACCAGGTCACAGTTCGATTCCCAGTCAGGGCATATGCCTGGGTTGCAGGCTTGATCCTCAGTGTGGGGCATGCAGGAGGCAGCTGACCAATGATTCTCTCTCATCATTGATGTTTCTATCTCTCTCTCCCTTCCTCTCTCTAAAATCAATGAAAATATATATTTTTTAAAAAAAGAAATAAAACCCTCACCTGGAGGTCACGGTTTGATTCCCGGTCGGGCACATGCCCGGGTTGCAGGATTGATCCCCAGTGTGGAGGCTGGAGGCAGCCGATCAGTGATTCTCTCTCATCATTGATGTTTCTATCTCTCTCCCATCTCCTTCCCCTCTGAAATAAATAAAAATATTTTTTTAGAAAATCCCTCACCTGGGCATCCCTCAGGAGGTGGCGTCTGTGAATCCTCCCACCTCATCCCATTGGGCTCTCATACTGCATTCCTTACCAGGCTGAGGTCTTCCTTGCCCCAGTGCCATGGCACATCCTGTTCCCTCTGCCTCCAGTGCTGCTTCCTGCTTGTAGCTATTCTGTTAAGATCAGGGCTACAGCAGAATAAAAATTTATAAACAAGCAGAACCCACGGCCGCTTGGCTGATGCACCAGTCAGACATCTGCACCTGCACCTGCCTCTCCTGAGCTAGGAGACCCTGGTCAAGCCCTTCTCTACCCTGGCTCCCAGTTTCTCCACTCAGCCTTCCTTCGGTCCGCATCCTGCTCCTGCCGCCTCAAGGCCTTTACGTGTGTTGCTCTCTCTGCTGGGAATGCTCAGCCTCTACCTGCTCAGACCCCACCCAGAACTCTCCAAGGGCCAAGAACCCACCTGCAATTTCTCAGTGGGTTGTGAAGTTAAAGGGGACAGCCTGTCTCTGCCCCAAACTTGTGAGCACCCATGAGGGTGGCTGTCTTTTTAAAAAAAAAATATATATATATTTTATTGATTTCAGAGAGGAAGGGAGAGGGAGAGAGAGAGAGCGACATCAATGATGAGAGGGAATCATTGATCGGCTGCCTTCTGCATGCCCCCTACTGGGGATTGAGCCTGCAACCCGGGCTTGTGCCCTGATGGGGAATCAAACTGTGACCTCCTGGTCCGACGCTCAACCACTGAGCCTCGCCGGCCGGGCTGAGGGGGGCTGTCTTGTTCTCCACGTGTCCCCAGCGTTTCACCCAGGGCCGGGCGTACAGTCGGTGCAGATCATTAGACTGAATTAAAGGAGAAAACTAGGCAGTGAGAGAGATAATCCCCAGGCTGCCCTCACCTCAGACTCCATAAGGATCTGCAGGAGGGCAGGGAGTGAAGGAAGAGACTGCAAGATAATGGCAGCAGGAGGGGGCTGTGGGCACAGGGCAAGCGCTCCAACAGCCACCAGAAGCGTGGAGACGCCCCGGGGAAGGGCTCACTGAGCTGGAAGGAGTAGAATTGTGGGTTGTCTGGCCTCAGACAGAGGTGCTTATGTTGAAATGCAGCTGGACGCAGCATCAAGGAGCTGCACTCATTTCTTCCAGAATGAGGAAGACAGAAGCCGTGGCCAAGGCACACTCTCCACCCAGGGCTGCACAGCGAGGCCACTCTCTTGCAAACACTGAACTGCTGAGGAGAGAGAGGGACCCTCTGCAGCTGGGGAAACTTACTCGAAACTCACATTTGCAACTGCAATCAGCCCCATTTTTGTCTCCACAACACTTTGGAGAGGGGCTATCTTTTAAAATATTGGGAGAGGGGCCGGAAAAGGTACTAGAGTGAACAAGATACAAACAAATAGGAAAAGTCCGACTGGCATGGCTCAGGGGTTGAGCATTGACCCATGAACAAGGAGGTCATGGTTCGATTTCTGGTCAGGGCACACGCCCAGGTTTCAGGCTTGATCCCCAGTGGAGGTGTGCAGGAGGCAGCCAATCGTTGATTCTCTCTCATCATTGATGTTTCTATCTCCCTCTCCCTTCCTCTCTGAAATCAATCAAATATATATATTTTAAAAACCTAATAGGAACAATACTGAGGGTGACAATGACTCTGGGCAGCCTTCATCATTTAGACAGCCCATCTTAACCATCCAGCCCCACACACCTCATTGAGTTCTCACAACTTCCTGAGCCAGGGATGATTGCCCCTATTTTACAGATAGGAAAACTGAGGCCCACAGGTGCTTGAAGAGTTGCCCACGGTGGCCGAGCAAGCCTGTTGGGGTTTGAATCAGAAGGTTCTCGAAGTCCAGACCCAGGAGTGCTCTGGTCTCAGCAGAGGCCAGAGATGCTAAGACTGATCAAAGACCCATCGGAACCCGGACATTTGGTGCTGGAAGGAACCCACTGCAATCACCCCATCTGATTCCACTTTTTATGGGAAACAGACCCCTCCCCCGCAACAGGAGCAGGTGACTGCTCTCAAAGCCACTTATTGCCCATTTGGGAACCTTTTTATTTTATTTTTTTAAAAATATATTTTTATTGATTTCAGAGAGGAAGGGAGAGGGAGACAGAGATGGAAACATCAGGGATGAGAGAGCATCATTGATCGGCTGCCTCCTGCACGCCCCCTACTGGGGAATCGAGCCTGCAACCCAGGCATGTGGCCTGACCGGGAATACAAACCCGTGACCTCGTGGTTCATAGTTCGACGCTCAACCACTGAGCAACACTGGCCTGGCTAGCATCTTCCTAACTACAACAGGACTTCCTTGCTAGAAAACGATCCTTAATTTGCCCAAACTGCTAAGTCTGGGTGAAGGAGACCCCTTCCCCAGGCAGTAGCACTCCCTGTGGTACAGAGCGGAAGAGGAAGACTTCTGGGAGGGGATGTGGACAGGAAAGGACGTCCTAAAGGTGAAAGGGCAGGAGGTTGGCCCTAATGCAGTGGGCATCTCTTACCCAAAATGCTTCTCTTCCCAGAGACAAACTGCTACAGACAATGGTACTGAGCAGACAAGAGATGCTCAGCTCTTCTGAGAACTGGCACCTCTCGCTATAAAGAACCACACACACCTGTGCAAAATATAGACTGAAAATGACTAGCTTCAGGAGAGGCCTAAATTCGAATTCACCTGGGGCTCAGGCCCTCCACGTCGCAGCTCCCACTCGGATACAGTCGATAGGGAGTCCAGGACCTCCCACAAGCCCGTTGAGCTTTTGAACGGGACCAGTTGTACAAAGTGTATCTCGGACCAATACCGAGGGTGACAAACCTGCGTCCCTTTCATGCCTGTTGTTCATCTGCCTAGTTTCTGCTCTCAGTGCCCTTGCCAACAGATTTCTGGAGCCGGAGAACCTCTTTAAAGTCTCTTTTCCAGGGTGAACATGTTCAGTCTCTTTGACTATTCCTTCCCAGATGGTTATGTAACTAACTCTTGGTCATCATCTCCTGGGGGTAAAGTCCTTGCATTAAAGGGGGAGGGAGATGAGTGGTTGTATCCAACCAATGAAATAGGGAGCCTGTGCTGAAGATGGTTTGTGTTATACAAGCAACGCCTCGCTGGAGGAAAAAACAGAGAGAGAGAGAGAGAGAGAGAGAGAGAGAGAGAGAGAGAGAGAAAGTGGGAGAAGAGAGAGAGAGAGAGAGAGAGAGAAGAGAGGAGGGGCCTGGTGGTTCTTGCATGTCAGCAGTGGATGCTGCTCAGGGCTTTCTTCCTACTTGTTTTTATTCCTTCCGGTGACTGTCATTCATTCATCCTATCTATTGAGCACCAACTGTATGCCAGGCTCTGTTCTCATGCTGGCATACAGCAGTGGTCAAACCAAAGGCCCTTGCTCTCGTGGAGTTCCCTTTGGGGGGAAATGGACTTTAAAAAAGAGAAATATATAAAATGTCTAGTGTAGTAGATAGTATGGGTCTCCTACAGCTGCTATAACAAATTTCCACAAACCTAGTGGCTTACCCCAACACACATCTATTCTCGTATGATTCTAGAGGCCAGAAGAGAGTCTATTTCCTGCTTTTTCCAGTTTCCAGAGGTGCTCGCATCCATTGGTTCATGGCCCCTTTCTCCCATCTGTTACTTCCATCATCATAGCTCCTACTTCTGTAGTCAAGTCTCCTTCTGCCTCCTTCTTATAAGGACCACCTGGACAACCCAGGCTCATCTCCTCATTTTAAGATCCTTAACTTAATCACACTTGCAAAGTGCCTTTTGCCATTAACGGAACATTCTCAGGTTTCAGTGATAAGGATGTGGGTGCCCTTCTTCAGAAACTTGGGAGAGGTTGATAAAGGGGCCAGGAGGTCCTCTCTGAGCAGGTGGCCTGTGGGCAGAGACCTGAAGGAGATGAGGGAGGCATGGGTGTTTGGGGAAGAGTGTTCCAGGCAGAGGGAACAGCCAGGGCAAAGTCTGAAAGTCAGAGGCATCCAGATACGGGTAAGGAACTAGAAGGAAGCTACTGGGGCTGGAGGGGCATGAAGGGGACAGATAGCGATGGGAGTAAGCTCAAAGAAGCAGGCGGAAGCTGAACCCCGGATTCTCTGTGGGATGGGCATTTGCCCCAGGGGTTTAAGCAGGGGTATGACACACTCCCTCTGACAGCTGCAGGTAAAAATACACTATCACCCGATTCATGGGAACCCAGGTAAGACTATTAGAATAGTCCATGAAATGGGTTTGCAAGAATGTTTATAATTCTCAAAATAGTGTGGAAATGGGAGCTTTTCAGGGGTAGGGGGTGGGGTGGGAATCAGTCTTAAATAATGTAGCAAATATTCATTATGGGCCTGGCCTGGTCAACTGGCCGTTCTCCTGCACCCCACCGCGGAGAAGTGCTGGGCCCACTGCCTCCACGGCGGACACAGACACCTGGGAGCTGTACCTGGGAAGATCTTCATCCTGCCACTCGTCCTTCACCTCCACGTTTTCCATCCGGAGTGTGGCTTCTGTTGTCCCCATGGGACCAAGTGTGGCTTGAAGCAGGGATGAATTCTGAAGGAGAGCCACGGATGGAGGTTTTACTGGACAATCATCATCATAACAACCCCTCACCCATGTTCAGCATTTCAGATCCATCTGCAAAGAGCTCTTGCACCCATCGTTTTAGTGAATCATTGCCCAGCCCCATGAGGCTTCCCGTTTCACAGGTGATAAAACAGAAGCATAGAGATCTAAGAACACCCATGCGGGTCTGGAGTTTGAACCCAGGTCAGAGACTGGGGCTCCAGCTACAAGCTCCCCTCCGTCTAAAGCTCTGAAATCCACCTTCCCCTGGTCTCATCACCCTTTCATTATCGTAGTCTTCAACTGGGAAACGATAGAGCAATTAAACTCATTTATACTAAAGTGTTGATGACTGATATACTTAAGCTTCCTTGCAAACAGGACCTGGTCAACCCGAACCCATCTCTATCTGCTCCAGGCCACCTACCCTGTCCCTTTATCTCCCCCCTCAAAGAAGAAAATCCTGACAACTTGCTGACCTGAGGGCTAACAAAGGCAGTGTGGAAAGTGACTGGGGTTGGGAGTCAGGATCCTAATTGTTACCAACCACAAAATGCCAGTTTTGTTTTTCTTGTTCTAGGAGCTGGCTGAGGGCAGGGGCGGGGTGGATACAGCACTCTAGATGATGGCTTAAGTGCTGGGCTGTCTGGGAGCAGAGCCAGCTGCTGAGGGAGATTGAGTTTGGGTATAACCTGGGCTAAGGCAGACTCTCAGGCCATTCACCTCTCCAGGCTTCAGTTTCTCTGTTTGTAAATGAAAGAGCTGTGCTAGAAATAATCTCTATGATACCTTCTGGGCATAACAGTCCAGGATCGTAGGACTCAAATGACACCACAGGTTCTGTGCTTTTAAACCTGTGGTTCTACTGGGGGCAATTCTGAACCTCCCCTCTTTCCCCCCTCCCCCACCAGCAGGGGACACGTGGCAATGTTTGGAGGCATTTTTGGTTGTCACAACTGGAGGGGGGTTGCTCCTGGGACTGAAAGGGTGGAGGCCAGGGATGATTCTCAACACCCTACAGTGTCCAGGATATTATAATCTGGCTCCCAGTGCCTATAGATCTGAGGTTGAGAAACCCTGTTTTCATCCGCAGATTTGTGAAAGGATTTCAGGCATGACTTTGGCTGTCATTATAGAGGACCTACTGTGTGCTCGCGTCCCATTCTCCCATCCTCCAAACAGCCCCAGTGTTGTTATCCTCACTTGCGAGTGTCTAAGGTCCCTCACCTCCAGCCAGCCCCTCACCTTCCCTGTGGCCCAGCCGCCCCTCTGTAGCCTGGTGCATGGCCAGCAGCTCAGGTGTGACATCCAAAGCCCTGCCCGCACTGGACCATGGTCCCCGGAAAGGGTGAGGGTCTGCGTTTGGGATCTTGGCTCAGAGAGGGAGGACCCAGAAGGAGCCTGAGACAGGTGAGGGCCAGGCAGGGAGGGAGAGGATGGCTGCAATTCGAACCCTCTCCCCACTTCCGTGAGAGTTTCTCACTCCCTTCTCTTCACTGTCCTCAATGTCGTCATTCATTCATGGACAAGGGACGGTGAGACGCAGTTCGCCAAAAAATAAATAAGAATCTTCCTGACGGTGTGGGCAACCACGACCACCCAGAACCCTACTGCAAGTGAACTACAGCACAATGGAACTTCATTTCCTGTCGGAAGGGAGTGGTCTTTTTGCGCCAATTTTCCTTATCCTGAGTTGGGTGTGACCTCAGCCCCCAGGAAGGATCCCCCAACCCCACCCCCCCCCACCACACATACCTACAGCCCAGACCTTGGAGCTACACATGTTGCCCCAAGATCCTCTACATGTGGGTGTGGGGAGGCCCCCAGAGGCCCTGTCCACTCCCACTCTCCCATCCTGACTTCACATTTAAGAATGGCAATGAGGCACAGGCTGGGAGAGCTGGGAAGCGTTCCTTTGCGCTGTTGTGCTGAATGATTAGCACATCACATTCAAGTTCAGGGAGAGGAGGAATCTGCCTTCAACCCCCTCCCTTCCTCCCACCTCACAGGCAAGCCTTTATGTACACACTCTCAAATCCCTTTGCCAGATCGCTCCCAGGGTTATAAATAGGAAAGGCACAGAGGTGGGATGTGGACATTTTGGTCTGGTAGGAAGCGTCCGGGAGAGGGGCTGAGGGTTTTATCCGCCTAATCTCCAAACACGTCCTGAAAATTGTGCGAGTCTCTGCTTCCAGGTGAGCGACAGGCACGGAAGGGGAACGGTAGGTGTGAATGCCGGCGGGCGGAGAGATGGATGGGTAGGCATTCACACCTACCGAAAGAGCCAGGACCGTGGTTCTCCATTCCCACCAGCCCCATCAGCCGGGCGGGGGGTTGCAGCAGCAGTTGCCTGGGACACCCCTCCCGGGCAGGGTGGGGGGAAAGCAAGGTGGGCTCACCTCCGCGGTGAGTGCTGGTTACCTCCGAGGCCTCTCCCGGTTACGCGCAGACAAAGGCGAGCCCAGCGCGGCTGCAGCCCGGCATCCCTCGTCTTCCCAGCCGGTCCCCGGGCTGTCAGAGCATCCGAGGAAGATGCGCGCAGGGGCGGACTCTGCATCCAAGCAAGGTCACCCCGAGCGACGTGGCCGGCGCGGAGGGCGCTTTTGTCCAGGGGTGCGAGCGGTTTGCAGCTAGCTGTCGGCTCGCCCTCGCTCGGAGGCAGCTGCGTCCGCTGTCATCGTCGCAGCCTGTGACTCGAAGGTATTTTCTCTCTCCAGCTCGCAGCTGTCAGAGGCTCGGCTGCCTTGAGACGGTTAATTACGCTGCTTTTGTGTGCGGGGTGGGTCGGTGGGGGCAGGGCAGGCCAAAAAGCACAGCCCCCTGCCGGAATCCGCGGCTCTCCATTGGCTGGGAGGGAACCTTTCCAAGAGCCTCACCCGCCGCAGAAGCGGAAATGGTTTTCCTGATGGCGCATCACAGATTTAAAAACAAAACAGGGGACAAACACACAAATAAACAAATGGCGGCGATGGCCTCATCCCTTCGATCCAGGGGAAAGGGGGGAGGAAACGATGTCCTCAGGACCCATTTGGCGGCGCCTCGGCCGGCCACTCCCTATGGATTGAGCCGAGGACCGGGCGGGAGGTGCGGGAGAGCCGAGACCGCACCGGGCACGCTCGCTGGGCCGCGGGAGGAAAGGCGCTCCTCGCAGTGGTGCACTGCGGTGACCTTGACCTGGAGGACTTCAGGAGGCAGCGCCGTGGCGTAGGGCTCACAGGGCATCCTCTGAAATCAGACCAGATGTGGGTTTGAGCCCTGGATCCGCTTCAGTTTCCTCATCTGTGACATGGAAAATGGCCCTGGCGTTTCAGCATGTAATGAGAGAGTGCACGGAGAGTGGCTAACTTGGTGCAGGAGCGTGAGAAAGGCTGTATACATATTTCTTGCTTACTGTCTTTTTAAAGTAATTTTAAAAAATTGATTTTAGAGAGGGAGGAGGAGAAGGGGAACGAGGAGAGAGAGAGAGAGAGAGAGAGAGAGAGAGAGAGAGAGAGAGAGAGAGAAACATCGATGTGAGAGAGAAACATCGATCCGCTGCCTCCTGCACGTACCCTGACTGGGGATGGAAGCTGAAACCTGGGCATATGCCCTGACTGGGAATCCAACCGGTGACGTTTTGGTGCACAGGACTATGCTCAACCAATTGGGCCACACAGGCCAGGCTCTTGCTTACTGTTTATTTTTAGACCTGTAGCAAGTTGAATAGAGCCTCTTTCCCCCCCAAAAAAGATATGGCCATGCCCTAACCCCTGAATGTGACCTTATTTGAAAAAATAGTCTTTGCAGCTGGAATTTAGTTAAGGATCATCCTGGATTTAGGATGAGCCTTGAATCCGATGACAAGTGTCTGTGAGAGAGGAGAAGGGAAGGGGACGTGTGAGAGGGGAACACCATGTGACAATGGAGGCAGAGGTCAGGGTGATGCATCTGTAAGCCAAGGAACACCAACAATTGCCAGAGGCTGGGCGAGAGGCCTGGGATAGATTCTCCCTCACAGCCTCCAGAAGGAGCCAGCCCTGCCACACCTGGACTTTGGACTTCTGTTCTCCAAAACCGTGAGAAAAGAAATGTCTATAGCTTTGAGCCATCTAGTTTGTAGTACTTTGTTATGGCAGCTAATATAAGACGCCAAGTAGGACCTGGTAGGAACTTATCCTTATTCTTCTCTCCAGCCCCTTAATCACCACAGTGGTATTTGCCTGTTTTGTGAACACATCAAGTTTATTCCCACCACAGGGCCCTTGCACATGCTGTTCCCTCTGCCAGGAATGCTCTTCCTCCAAACGTTCACATTATTCAGGTGTTACCTCAGAAGTCATCTCCTCAGAGAGGCCTTACCTTATCACCCCCTACCTTGCCTCCTACTCCATCACCATACATCCCATCATCCAGTCTGATTTTTTAAGTATATATACTTAGATTGTGGTACATAACATAAAATTTGTCATTTTAACCATTTGCAAGTAAGTACACACACAGTTCAGCAGCATTAAATACATTCACATTGTTGTGCAACTATCCCCACTATCTAGTTCCAGAACTTTTTCATCACCTTAAATGGAAATCCCATCCCCATTAAGCCCTCCGTCAATCCCCTCTGCCCAGCCCCTGACAGGCATGAATCCACTTTCTGTCATTGTGGGTTTGCCTGTTCTGAGCATTTCCTACAAATGGAATCACACACTACGTGGCCTTTTGTGTCTGGCTTCTCCCACTGAGCATCATGTTTTCAAGTTTCATCCACATGTACCGAGTGTCAGAGCTTCACTCCTTTTCATGGCTGAGTAATATTCCAGTGTGTGGATGGACCATATTGTGTTATCCATTCGCCAATGGTGGGACACGTGGGTTGTTCCCACTGTTTTGGTTATTGTGAATAGTACTGCTGTCAACATGGGTGTATATGGACTCATTGGGAAACCTGGTGATTATTTTTCCCCACAGCACTTCCCACTACTTGAAATGATTTACTTGTTTCTTTGTTTATTGTCTGACCTCCCTAATTAGACTGTAAGTTTCAAGGAAAATTAGACTTAGTGGGTCTTGTTCACTGCAATATTCTCTGTAGAGGGCAGCTGCACCCGACACAAAGGAGATGTTTGGGAAACGTAGGTAGGATACATGAATGCTTGTTCCCGTCATGGATATACCACACAACACGACTGTGTGGCTGCCTCCCTCACAGCATCAGGGTATGTACCCCTCCAAGCCAAAGGCATAAAAGCAACTGCCCCACAGCAGAGGGGGATTGGAGCCCAGAGCCTCCAGCACAAGATCTGGACTTTGCACCCCCGGGCTGGAGGAAGTGGAGCTCTGGGAAAAGATTCTTGTGTTACCTGAGTGGGAAATTCAGACCAGTCCTGTGCTGGGCACTGGGGTCCGAAACACAAATAAGACTTTACTTTCATAGGACTCCCGCTATGAGAAACCGATGGGCAAAGGGGTCTGGGCTAGGTTAGAGACATCTTTGAAGCAGAGTGGTTTGGGGGGAGGGGTGTGCATGGGAAGATTTCCCAGGGCAGTGAAGATGTGAGGTAGACCCTGAGGATTGAGTAGGAGTTAGAAGGATGGAAAAGGGAGAGAAAGGCATTCTGGACAGAGGGCTGTTTGAGAAGCCCAGCCTCTCCCCCATGAGAGGGCGTTGGGAGCTGTCCGTGGTGCTGCAGCAGCCACCCGCGAGCCCAACGTGAGACCTAAGGTTGGTGTTTGGTGTATTTCAAATTGCGTTAAAATATGTCTAACAGAAAATCTACCATTCGTGTTATTTTAAGTGTAAGGTTAAGTGGCATTAATTACATTTCACATGTGCAACTATCACCACCATCCATCTCCCAAACTTTTTCATCTTCTCAAACTGAAACTCTTGCCCCAGTAAACACTAACCCCTCATTCCATTCCCCAGTCCCCCATAAGGTAAGCTTCTTGAGATCATAGATGTTGGAGTTTGTTATTACTGAATCTCTAATTCCTAGGCCAGTGTTTATAACTGGGGAGTGATTCTGCTCTCCCCCACACCCAGGACATTTGGTGATGTCTGATGACATTTTTGGTTATCACGACTTGAGGGATGCCAGTGATACTGGCATTGAGTGGGCAGAGACCAGAGATGCTGCTCTACACCCTATAATAGACAGTCCTCCACAATAGGGAATTATCTGGACCCAAGTATCAATGGCGCTGAGGTGAGAAACCTGCCCTAGAAAAATTCCTGAAACATAGTTGGTTCTCAGTGAAGTTTGTTAAAGCATTGAAATTGTTAAACCTCCTCAAGTCTCATTTTCCTGGTTTGCAAAGGAGATTAATACAAGTACATTTGATCCTCATTACTTGTTGTTTTCTTATTTGTGAATTTGCCTACTGGCTGAAATTTATTTGTAACATTTGTAACCCCCAAATCAATGTTCATGGAGCTTTCAGGGTCATTTGCAGGCAGCCCAAAGTGGTAAAAAAATTTGAGTGCAGGTTCCCATCTGCTCTGTCTTCTTATTCCAGTCCAGACTGTAAACGATGCCGGGGGTCTTAATCCAGCATCTAGAAGGGGAGTTCAGGAATCTGGAAAAGGGGTTGCTGTAAATTAATCAAGAGTCCAGAGATGAAACATAATTTTGGAAGGCATTTTGGGGAACCAGAGAAGACTTAGCTAAAGAAACCAAGTCCTCCTGTCTCTCTGGACCCCTTGCTTTTTATTAACACAAATTGTCCTAAAACAAGGTAGATATACATATCAATGGCCAAGGTTTAGTATACAAAATCCATTGTGAGATTGGGGGAACTGCCTACGGCTATTCAGGTGTTTGGCCAATAGGAGGCAATAACATGTAGATTGAAATGCCCTCAGCTGTCTGGCAGCAAGCAATCATTTGTGCATCCTTTTCAGGTTTGGGGAAATGCCCTCAGCCATCCCAGATGATTCAGCCCTGCTGACATGCTGGAATTAGCTTCTGGCAAAACGACTTCCCTTTTTGGGGTTTATTTAATGCTGTGCTTTGCATTTTTGTGATTATTATTGGTGATTTCACTGTTTATAATGGCCCGCACTCATGTCGCTTAAGAGCTGTCTAGTGTTTCTAAGCACAAGTAGGCTGGGATGTGCCTTATGGAGAAGATCTGAGTAAGCTTCATTCTGGCATGAGTTATAGTGCTATGGGCTGTGAGTTCAATGTTAAGGAATCACAATGTATATTAAGATCTCCTTAAACAAAACATACACATAAAACAAGGTGATGTATTGATCAGTTGATAAAAATGTTGCGACCAGAGGCTCACAGGAACCCAATCCTGTATGTAAGGCTTACAAGCAGTGATTCAGTGTTTGCTATTCAGTGTTTGTACTGACTTTATAGAACAGAACTACTGCCGATAATGAGAACTGACTGTATCTACTTTTGAGGGCTAGTGTGAGGACTAGTTATGATGGTGCAGGTAAAGCATTTTAGCACAATGCTTGTAGTCAATAATAGGAAAAGAGGTGTCGTGCAATCCAGGGAAAACAATTAAAACAGCTCTGCTCTTGTATAAAGCATGCAGCCTTCATCTAGTTAGAGCTGCAGAGAATTGGAGGGAGGCCATGTACGAGTATAATTACCACGCTGGACTTTAGCCAGCACATGGAGGGAGAACCGTGCTTGGCAGATTGTTCCTCGAGGCCACACATGGTCATACAGACACAAATGGAAGAATGCCATCCACTAAATTACCCAAAGGGCTTTCCTTGGCACCCTGGGCTTGCCATGGTTTCTGTCCAAGAATTAACTGGCCCCCTGCTTGCTTAAATTAAGGGGCAAAAGAACACCACCCCACCACAGTCAGTAAATGTACTTTTTTGGCCTTTCATAAAGTTAATTTTTAAAAATTCGAAATAATTTTAGAATCCCATGTGGTTGTAAGAAATAACAGAGAGAGATCCCGTGTACCCTTTTCCCTCCGTTACCCAATGGTAACATCTTACAAAATTATATTACAATTTCACTATTGCTTTTGATAGTCAAGATTCAAAATTTTTCTATCACCCCAGAATCTCTCATGTTGCCATTTTATAGCCACTTCCACTCCCCATCTCCTGTCCCCATGTCCTTAACCCCTGGAAATCACAAATATGTTCTCCATTTTTTAATAATTTTGACCTTTTAAGAATTTTATGTAAATAAAACCATAAGAGTATGTATGTAGCCTTTTAGCATTGGCTTTTTCCACGCAGCATAATTATCTAGAACTTCATCCAAGTGGCTGTATGTATTAAGAGTTTATTCCTTGCCCAGGCCAGGTAGCTCAGTTGGTTATATCATCGCTCCCAATATGCTAATGTTGCGGGTTTCAATCCCTGGTCAGGGTACATACAAGAATCAACCAATGAATGCACAAATGGAACAACAAATCAGTGTGGGTCCCCCCTCTCTTTCCCTCCCTTCCTCTCTCTCTCTCTCTCAAATCAATCAATCAATCAATCAATCATAGAGAATTTATTCTTTTTTGTTGCCAAGTATTCCATTGATATGAAATGTCTAGAACAGGAAAATCCGTAGAGACAGAAAGCACATTAGTGATCGCCAGGAGCTGGGGGTGGGGGGTGACTGCTAATGGGCACAGGGTTTCTTCTTGGGGTAATAAAAATGTTCTGGAGTTAGTGGTGATGGTTGCACAACTCTGTGAAGGTACTGAAAACGATTGACTTGCACACCTTAAATGGGTGAATTGTACGGTGTGTGAATTATATCTCAATAAAGTTGTTATTAACCAAGAAAATACCATAGTTGTAATTAACAATTTGGTTATGATCTGCTTCCCTGATTCAAAGTTCTTGAGGACTGGTACCATGTCAGTCTTGCTCACTGCTGCATTCCCTAAGATGACCTGGCCTGTGTCAACTGATAATCATTGGCGTCAATTCAATAGCAATAGGAATCCCAAATTGGGGTGCATTGAAGAAGGAAACTTCATTCAGTGCAAAACAACTCAATTGTGATACAGCACAGCTGTGAAAACAGCATAATTGTGGGATAGCCCTGGGGCCAGGCCCCTCTCTGGCTAGACAGCTCTGCTCTGCTCCTTGCTAACCTGCCTGGAAAAATCAGTGTTTCAGCTCAGTGAGGGAACATCTCTGAGCCAATGGGAAGTGGCTTATATGGACAGAGGTCCCCACTCCTGGTCCCTGATGCAAATGAAGACTCCAAATCCTACTAGTTTGATTGGTCCAAAAGGCACTGTCCTGATTGGTCAGAATAGAGCCACCGTGGTTGATCAGAGCTGCACAGCTCCGATTGGATGGGGAAAGAAAGACTCAATCCTATTGGTTGAAATAGGATTCTAGGAACTTCTGTATACGGGCTGGTTCAGATGGCAGAAACAGTGCAGGCAGGTGGTTTGGTGCAGGCCTCTCCCTGAAGCACAGTTTGCATGAGAGGCCTTGTGTAAAAATGGCTGCTAGGCTTGCTCTATCTATCTATCTATCTATCATCTATCTATCTATCTATCTATTTTTGGTAATTTGAGCCCTGTAAGTCACCAGGAGCCCTTCTTGATCTTCTTTCTCAGGGTCCACGCCTGTAATAGGTGGGTCAAGAAATATCTCTCAAAATTTATTTCACTAAGAGTAGGTTTCTCTACATCGGCACTAGTGACATTTGGTCAATAACAGCAAAAAGGATGTTCTGTAATCTCCCTCCTAGGGGGCCACTCTGGACACTGTGGGGTGTTAAACAGTACCTCACCCCCTCCATTCCTCAGTCATGAAAACCACAAATGTCCCCAATACTACCTAATGTCCCCTGGGCAAATCACTTGGTAGAAAACTGCTAATTTAGAGCCACTAAATTTTAAGTGTTGAGTGGGGCAGTGCTTGGGATAAGAGGCCAAGAAGGAGGCCCGTGAGACAGAGAACCCCCAAAGCTGAGAGGTTAAAGGGAAGGCGGGGCTCCGAGATGGGGCAGGGCTTGAAGCTAGGGGCGGGGCTTGAGCCCAGACTCCCCACATTTGGGTGGTCAAATGGAAGGCGGGGCTCTGAGAAAGGACCCTGGTCCGGGGCATAGAGCTGGACTCAAGCAAAGACTCCAGATGTGGAGCAAGATGCGGGGTCTCTCAGTATGCGGCGAGGCCTGGGAGCGGGGTGGGGTCCGAGCCAGAGTCCTCGGAGGCGGAGCCGTCGGAGGGGAGGAGGGCTCCGAGTAAGAGGCGGGGCTTACGGAGGGGCGGGGCTAGAGGCGGAGTCAATCCCCCCAGACAAGGAGTAGGAAGGGAGCAGGCGCGAGCCGCGCGCGGGGGGCGGGGCCTGGGGCTCTTCGCGGGGCACGAGTAACAGGCGGCCGGGTTACGTCACGCCCGAAGGCCCCGCCCCTCGTTGCGGGGAGGACCGAGAGGAGCTTTTACTGCTCAGCGCAGGGCGCCAATTCGCACTTCAGGTAACGGCCTCCCCGCAGCCTGGCCCCGCGGAAACCGCGCCACGAGTACCCGCGGGTCGGTGTCTTGGTCGGAATCGGGCGGGACGCGGGTGGGGGGCCTGCTCCGCTGAGAAGGCCGCGGAGCCGGGAGGCCGCGGCACTCGATTTTGTCTGTCAAGGGGATGGACGCTGAACTGTGCTGGGAGGTCGAGGCCGGGCAGGGGGTGGAGCAGACACCTTGGTGGGGGGTGAGAGGGGAGTGGCGGTGGGGACCTGACCCCTGCTTGGGAAGAAAGACCTACTTGGGAGGGTACCTGGCCAGGCAGGAGTGTGTGGGATACTGACTCCTGAAGGTCGGGGTGGAGGGCTTGAGAGAACACGGAGACCTGGGAGGCTACCGGAGGGAGAGGCAGGGGCGTGGGGAGGGGGTAGCCGACTGGACAGAGGGGAGGACCTGAAATCCAGTAGGAGAGTGGCACCTGTGGCTTCCGGGGAGGGGGAGCAGTTTGGAGGGTACAGCTAGGACAGGAAGGGTAGAGGGACCTTGAAACTGAATGGAATAGGTGCGAGGATATTTAAGATCTAGTAAAGGGCGGGGACCCAGGCGTTTGGGAGGGGAGGGAGAGAAAGGAGCCCAGAGAAGAGCTGGGGCAGGGTGGCAGGCAGGCCTAGGAAGCAGCCAGGCGAGGGAGGGTTCTGTGGGTAGAGACGGGTGGGTATCTTATGTCACAAATGTACAAACACTCCCCCCCACACCCACGTTATTCTTGGAGCATGCTGCCATTTCACTCCTTCAGCAATCAAGACCAAGTCCCAGGCACAGGTGCAGGGCTGGCATCCCTAGGAGGCAGTGCCTCCTCCCATCCTTTTCATTTATCACCCTTCTGTCAGCTTCCAACTGGTACCCTGGCAGAACCTCTTGGGCCAGTTTCTCACAGACCCTGAGGAGCCAACCACGGGGGCCAGCCACCCCTTAGGCAACGGGGAGATCAGTGTCCCTTCACTAGGGGTCTTCGCTGCAGGTGTTCATGCTCTATTTCAGCACACTGCGAACAGATGAGGTTAGGGGAAAATGTGTGTTAGTGGATAGAGCGTCAGCCTGTGGACTGAAGGGTCTTGGGCTCGATTCTGGTCAAGGGCACATGCCGGGGTTGCGGGCTTGATTCCCCAGTGTGTGCAGAAGGGTGTGCAGAAGGCAGCCAATCAATGATTCTCTCTCATCATTGATGTTTCTCTCTCTCCCCCCCTCTCCCTTCCTCTCTGAAATCAATAAAAATACATTTTAAAAAACCATTTGGGCCGAAACCGGTTTGGCTCAGTGGATAGAGCGTCGGCCTGCAGACTCAAGGGTCCCAGTTTCGATTCCGGTCAAGGGCATGTGCCTTGGTTGCGGGCACATCCCCGGTAGGGGGTGTGCAGGAGGCAGCTGATTGATGTTTCTCTCTCATCGATGTTTCTAACTCTCTATCCCTCTCTCTTCCTCTCTGTAAAAAATCAATAAAATATGTTTAAAAAAACAAACAAAAACATTTGGCTTAATTATATTTTAAGGAAAACCTTTCAGATGAACAATGCTATCTTAGATGCTATTACAAATACACTTGGTACATTTCAAATATCTGAAGTGTAGATTTTGAATTTTCATATTTTTTTCTGTTTCAGAACCAAAAGCTCATCAACTTTGGAGCATAAGTAAAGTCCTAATAGAGATTTTTTTCCCCCTCCTAAACATGTTCTGTTTCTGAATTTTTAGTAGTTTTGCCATATTTTGTCTTTTGTCTGGATTTACCAATGTGTATATTTAGAATTATCAGAACAAATACATCAAATTTATTTATTTAAAAAATATTTTTATTGATTTCAGAGAGCAAGGGAGAAGGAGAAAGATATAGAAACATCAGTGATGAGAGAGAATCATCAATCAGCTGCCTCCTGCACGCCCGCCCACCCATCAGAGATTGAGCCTATAACCCAGGCATGTGCCCTGACTGGGTATTGAACCATGACCTTCTGGTTCTTAGGTCAATGCTCAACCACTGAGCTACACCGGCCGGGCACAAAAACATCAAATTTAAAAGCATTTTCAAATAGTTTTTTTTTTAATTATTTTTTTCGCATGAGTGTAGTTGGTGTTCTTTTGTGTGGTTATAGAGGTAAGGGGACAAAGACTGTTGATCTGGATAAATAACTGAGTAGTCCTGGAAAAATATGGAAAACATGTAGAAAGAGCATTTGTAAACCTGTATTCATTCTTTTTTATCTTGTACTAGAGGCCCAGCGCATGAAATTTGTGCATGGGTACAGTCCCTAGGTGATCAGGGCCATCTTCCCCAGCTGCCAGCAGCTGGCCCCACCCCCCGCCACCACCCACCCCTGTGGTTCCCTGTTTGCCATCAGGTGATTGGAGCCTGATGGTGGGGTGGGGGAGGGAGGGTGCTGAGAAGTCAGCTGTTCCTGCCCGCTTGCCAGCCCCGCCCCCCACCATGGGTCGCCCTCTGTGTATGGGGTGATCGGTGGGGTGGGGACCTTGGCCTGGTGCCGCCCCCATCCCTCACCACCCACCCCTGGTTCCCCATTTGCCATCAGGCGATGGGAACCTGCCCGCCGGGGAAAGGGACTGAGAGGTGGTCAGTGTGCCTCATAGTGACTGGTCGAGTGGTCGATCTGGTCGTTCCGCTGTTAGGGTCAATTTGCATATTACCCTTTTATTATATAGGACTAGAGGCCTGGTGCACCAATTCATGCACTGGTGGGGTCCCTTGGGGTGGCCTGCAGGGATCGGGCCCCAGCTCGCACCCCCACTCCCAGCCCCAGCTCGAGCCTCCAGTCTCGCAGCCCCGCAGTCCTGCCTGGCACCCTGCCTTGGCCTGGTGCCGCCCTCTCACCTGCTCTATCATCCTGCCGTGGTCCTGCTCTCATCGGGGCCCATCAGGGCCGGCAGTGCTTCCACTGCTGCCGGCTGCCAGTGCCGCATTGCGAACGCCCGCCATGTTCCGCGCTGCCCCCTGGTGGTCAGCGCACACGTCATAGCGAACAGTTGAACTCCCGGTCTTCTGGTTGAACAACCGCCCAAGGAGACAATTTGCATATTAGGCTTTTATTATATAGGAAGGATTGGTAAATTGAAAGTTTGTGAAACTTCAAATTAGGGGTTACAGGTGGCCCTATAAGGGCCAGTCCTGTACGTAAGTGAATCGAGTCTAAGATGATAGAGAGTGTATGGGGGCACAGGAGAACCAAGGCAGACCTTGCAACACACACGCCTCACCTGTTGTTGACATGGGATTCGCACCTCGTTGGGGAGTTTTCCCATTTCCCCAGAGAACACCAGTCCCCTTTCTATGTGAGATCCTCCCAAGTTTAAATACCAGCACCGAATTTAGACGATGTGGGTCTAATGACACCTGCCTCCACTTTATGATCTCTGCTTTATGTTTTTAAAAGTTTAATCATGGCCTGGCCAGTGTGGCTAGTGGTTGAGGTCGACCTATGAACTAGGAGGTCACAGTTTGATATACAGTCAGGACACATGCCCGGGTTGCAGGCTCTATCCCCAGTGTAGGGCGTGCAGGAGGCAGCCGATCAATTATTCTCTCTCATCATTGATGTTTCTATCTTCTCTCCTCTTCCTTCTTCTTTGAAATCAATCAAACTATATATATATATATATATATATATATATATATATATATATATGTATATATATATATATATACGTATATATATATATATATATATATATATATATATATATAAAATGTAATCATGAAAAGATACTGCAGAAGATATAGATACATTTGATAATTAAAAGATATACTACATATCCCAGCTAGTTGGAGGAGCTCTCCATTTTGACTGATTTTAGTCGATTAAGATGATTCTGGGTTTATTTTATTGTATTAATATCAGCTTTTGTTTTCATCACTAAGACAGCTTAATCATCAAAGCTGAGTAATGCTGCATAATTCAGAACAAAATTAGGAAACTGACAAATCGGAGAGGGTTTTTGGTGGGTTGTTTTGTGTGTTTTTTGTTTTGTTTTTTTTGCATTTTTCTATGTTTATAATGCCTTAAATTTGAAGTGTGCTGTTTATTCAGAGTATTTAGAATCTTGGAAGGAAAAGGTTTTGGTATCATCCAATGTCTAATTGGTTGGTAATTGTTTTCTTGATCTATTTCATACCAGGGTATCTGCCAGAAATTCTCTGCTTATTCTTTTTATACTTGTGTTCTATGTTAATTTTATTTATTTAAAAAATTTTAATTGATTTCAGAGAGGAAGGGAGAGGGAGAGAGAGAGAAAGAGAGAGAGAGAGAGAGAGAGAGAGAGAGAGAGAGAGAGAGAGAGAGAAACATCAAGGATGAGAGAGAATCATTGATCGGCTGCCTCCCGCATGTCCCCTACTGGGGATTGAGCCTGCATCCCGGGCATGTGCCTTGACCAGAATTGAACCTGGGACCCTTCAGTCCGCAGGCTGACACTCTATCCACTGAGGGACTTCTTTTCTTAGGGAAGATATTTTGCTCTGGCAAGTTTTTCCCCCTAAAGGTAAATTGCATTTGTGCTATATCGCTGTCCATTTGCCTTTTTAAATTAATGTATTCCCCCCCCAAATTAATTAATGTATCCCAAGTGCCTCATTTGACGCTGTTGACTAAATATTGAGAATTGCTTTGATTTGATTCTGTAGTGTTTTGTATTTCACAAAGTCAGTTCCATTCACTGAGGTTTACTCTTTGATGAGGTTTGCTCTCCAGGAGCAGAATGAGCATAACATCTAAGACCCTTGTAATGATTGTTTTAAAAAAGCCAGTGGCACCCTAACCGGTTTGGCTCAGTGGATACAGCGTCGGCCTGCGGACTGAAGAGTCCCAGGTTCAATTCCGGTCAAGGGCATGTACCTTGGTTTCGGGCACATCCCCAGTAGGAAGTGTGCAGGAGGCAGCTGATCAATGTTTCTCTCTCATCGATGTTTCTAACTCTTTATCCCTCTCCCTTCCTCTCTGTAAAAAAATCAATAAAAAAAAATATATATATACACACACTGAGTGGCCAGATTATTATGATCTCTGAACGCTTAATAATCTGGCCACTCAGTATATATATATTAGAGGCCCGGTGCATGAATTCATGCATGGGTTGGGTCCAGCCAGCCTGGCCAGGGGGAGGGGACATGGGCTGTTGGCCGGCCTGCCTGCTGGTCGAACTCCTGGTCGAGGGGACAATATGCATATTAGCCTTTTATTATATAGGATATACACTGAGTGACCAGATTATTATGGGTTCAGAGATCATAATAATCTGGCCACTCAGTGTATATATAAAAAGCCAGTGGCTTCTTTTTTACCTTTGAATGTCATTGGTTGAATCCATGGTTGGTGGTTCCATGTCTGTTATACTTGCTCATGAGAATCTCAGATTGGCTGTCTAGTCCTCCTCTGTTGACACCAGAGAGGCACATGTTAGACCAGTGTAGACATGTCTGTGGAAGTGTTTTGTTTTTTTGCCACTTAAAGCAGAGGGGAGGGCCGGAACCACAGATGACCCCTTGCCATTCCTGAAACGCTGGCCATTCATCACTTGACTGAGGTTCACAGCAGCAAGAAGGCATGCCATATTGTTCCTGGTTGGAAATTCTTTCACTGCTTCTGGGAGGGCATGTTCATAATGCTTTCTCCTTAGTTTAACCAGTATAATGTCATCAAGACAGTTATGAAGCACGTGATGAGCAGGGCTAACCACGTAGCCACCCTCTGAGTGGGGACCATATTTCTGTTCAGAAAGATGGAAGAGAATTCCAGAATTTTCCCTGCCAAACAGAATCTGGCTCACCCTCAGGCTCAGGAAAGTCACCAGTCTCTGGAACCCCTTCCTTGGGAACACCAAGCAGCCCAGTGGCTCTGTCTTGAGGAGCCACGTGGCTCTGATTTGGAGCCGGAGACTCCTGACTACATTTTATGGAAGGTTGCATATGGGCCTGGAGGGGAACAAAATCCTGTCACCCTCCCAAGAGCCCAAGCATTTAGTTCACCGAACCCTTTCCAGTATGTCAGAGTGTTTTCTGGGCTCTCTGGATCTGAAATGGGCATTTCACATGGAGAATACACATGGGCTTTCATGGTTAAAAAGAAAATTCTGCTGTTAAAAAAATCAGAATTGTTATGGGTATGAATGTATAATATATAAGTGTTTTGAATATAAAACCCTTGTGAACCAGCATGTAAAATGAAATGATTGCTGGGTGAGTAGGTGTGTGCATACACATAAGTAATTACATGTGATCTTACTGCCAATAAAATAGATTTGAAAATATCCTCCCTGATGAATGTCTTTAGTGACCATATTTAGCAGTGGGTGTCATACTTCACAATGCACCATCCTCGCTATGAATGTTATTCCCTCTGTGAAGTAGTCACAGATGCTCCATGAAAACTGAGCTAAGGCCGGGATGCTGGAGCAGGGCTTTACTCTCAGCACTGCGGAATAGCTGATGTTTGGTGTGGAGATTTTTAACTGCTTGGCACTCAGATTTGATCTCAGTCTGACTTAGTTTACACCTCACCTGGGGGAGTGTTAGGAGAAGTAGGTGAAGAGCTCATTGCTTAAGGGGAGGCTTGAGCAAGAGTAAATCTCTGACTTGATTTCCCCTCCTTGACTACCGCTCCCAAGTGCTCAGCCTTGGTCACAGGTTGAAATGGGCAGCCTGCAGACCATGTTTGCTTCACACACTAGCTTTCTCTGGCCTGTGGTGTAAGTTTTTTCTCTTTTTCCCCTTTATTTGAATTAGTTGCAAGCATTTAAAAATTGGGAGACTGAAAAAACAACAACAGTTTTGCTCAGTGGATAGAGCGTCGGCCTGTGGACTGAAGGATCCTGCATTCGATTCTGGTCAAGGGCACATGCCTGGGTTGTGGGCTCGATCCCCAGTAGGCAGCCAATCAGTGATTCTCTTTCTTCATTGATGTTTCTATCTCTCCCTCTCCTTTCCTCTCTGAAATTAAAAAATATATATATTTAAAAAAACAGTTTAAAAACCCTAATTTAAAATATATATATTGATTGATTGATTGAATTTAGAGAAAGAGGAAGGAAGAGAAACATCAATTTGTTGTTCCAGTTATTTATGCATTCATTGGTTGATTCTTTTTTTTTTTTAGAAATATATATATATATATATATATATATATATATATATATATATATATATTTTTTTACAGAGAGGAAGAGAGAGGGATAGAGAGCTAGAAACATCGATGAGAGAGAATCATCAATCAGCTGCCTCCTGCACACCCCCCACCGGGGATGTGCCCGCAGCCAAGGTACATGCCCCTGACCGGAATCGAACCTGGGACCCTTGAGTCCGCAGGCCGACGCTCTATCCACTGAGCCAAACCGGTCTCGGCCATTGGTTGATTCTTGTTGACAGGATCAAACCCACACATTGGAGTACTGTGTTAATGCTCTAACCCAGCGGTCGCCAACCGGTGGTCCACGGACCACTGGTGTTCCATAAGGTCCAAAAGGTTGGCGACCGCTGCTCTAACCAACTGAGCTACCTGGCCAGGGAAACCCTGATTTCTAGCATTGCTTAAAATTGGAAGATCTGACAAACCTGGACTGCATTGTAAGCTCCTACCATGTCCGAGGCACTGTGACACATCGGTTCTTGTTTAGTTATCACGCCATCCCAAGAGATAGGTGTTCCTATTTTACAGGTGAGGGAACAGGCTAGGAAAGAATAAGTGACTCACTCAAGGCCCCACAGTGAGCAGAGCTGGTATTGGAAGCCAGGTCTGACTCTGGGTCCTGTTCATATCCTACCGGGCCATAGCTCTCCAGCCAGTTCTAAGCTTCAAACCCCTGTGAACTCTAAGTTGGTCCTCGTGTAGAACACTCACATCTTCAATTTTTCTCCATCTTGGTCTAAGGGAATGTCTCATTTGTACCCACGGGATTTTAATCTGTAGAGGTGCCTAAGTGATGACACAGAGAAGTCAATGCCATTGAAAGACTTTAAAAAATCTCTCTATATATTTTAAATTTATTTTTATTGATTTCAGAGAGGAAGGGAGAGGAGAGAGAGAGATAGAAACATCATTGATGAGAGAGAATCATTGATCAGCTGTCTCCTGCACACCCCAGGGGGATCGAACCCTCAACCCTGGCATATGCTCTGACCAGGACCTCCTGGTTCATAGGTCAATGCTCAACTACTAAGCTACGCTGGCTGGGTGCCACTGAAAGAATTTATTATGTTTCCTGAGAGAAGAGACTATGCCTCATTGTATGAGGCCAGGCCACATGAAATTTGCCATTTAACCTCAATTACTTCCTTTTGACCCCTCCCCCCACCCCCATTCCAGCAGGGATTCTTAACCTGGGGCCTGTGAAGCCCCAGGTGATTACAGGAAAAACTGTCTAATAGGGTCCTGGCTGGTGTTGTTCAGTGGTTAAGAGTGTCAGCCTGCACACCAAAGGGTCTCGGGTTCGATATCTGATCAAGGGCACATACCCTTGGTTGCAGGTTCACTTCCTGAGGCAACCAGTTGATGTGTCTCTCTCACATCATGTTTCTCTTTCTCCCCCCTCTTTCCTCCCTCCCTTTCATTCTCTCAGAAAAGCAGTGGAAAAAAATATCCTCAGGTGAGGATTAACGAAAACAAACACAAAACTGTAGGAATCAGAGAGGTCAGGGAGTCACAGCTTTCATCTGATTCTTAATAGGACTCAGAAAAAGGCTATTAGAAATTGAGAGAAGGCAAAGTGATCATCGACCTCGCACAGTGGGGAGCCTGAGAAGGGGTGTGGGGCACTCTCCCTTCAGACCTGGGGCAGGGAGCCTGGGCAGGAGCAACAGCTCCTGACCCGGAATTGAACCTTGACCTCCTGGTTCATGGGTTGACACTCAACCATTGAGCCACACCAGCCAGGCCAGTCTTCCGTATTTTAATAATCAAGTCATCCACTTGTTTTTTTGGTTTAAAAATACTATTAAAGTTCAACTTTCTTTGAGGAATCTTGATGTTGAAAAAAATAAAAAAGACTACCACCCATGTGGTTGAGCCACATACCGTGCCTCAGTTTCCTCTTCCATAAAACGGGGGCAGCAATGGTCCCTACCTCACAGGGTTGTCATGAGATTGTGTTTGTTAATGAAGAGAGCTTATAACTGTGCCTGTGCTCATTGAAAGGTCTCAACAGGTGTCAGTAGCTGCAGAAGATGCTGTATGGCCCTGGACAGTGTGCTCAGTGGTTAGAGCACCGGTCCTTGCACTGAAGGGTCTGGAGTTCGATTCCCTGTCAAGGGCACGAACCTGGGTTGCGATTCACTCCCACTCCCAGTTGGGGTGCTTGCGGGAGGCAACCAGTTGATATGTCTCTCACATTGTTGATCCTCTCTCTGTCTCTCTCCTCTCCCCTCCTTCCTTCCACTCTCTCTGAAAAGCAATGGGGAAAAAAAATCCTCAGTGAGGATTAACAGAACAACAAAAAAGAAGTACTGTATGAATGAATGTAGGCATCTGAAGCAGCTGACGGCAGTGTCTCCTGTGGTTTATGTGCTCAAGTTCTACATAGAGCCCCATCTAACGCAGCTGGGCTTTCGTGTGGGTTGTGGTTCTAGCACTCAGCCTCCCATGGCTTTCCCCATCCCTGCTGCTGGAGCCAGCGTCACCGCCCAGCTCACGCCTGGAATGGGCCCTGCCGTGACCCTGCCATTTTCCTCCATGGCCACCCAGCCACCCAGGTCTGGTGGCCCAGCAGGGTATGACGGGCGCCAGCCCCACTCCAACCAGGTCTTCGATTATGACAGCAGATCCCTGGAGTCTGCCCCCACACCCACCACTGCTCCCTCCTACCAGGTATCAGCCCACCGTTCTCTGACCAGCAACAGTCCTTCCTTGAAAGCATGGATAGTATTGAGTGGAAGAGGCATGTGGGCAGCCGGTACTCGCAGATAGTCCAGGACATGCCTTCCCCCTCCTCATGCTCCTGTCCCTATCCAGAGAGGTGACTGGGGATGGGCTTGTCCTTGTTGGGCCCTTCCAGTGTAGACAATGCCACTTTCCTCACCTTGGAGTTCTGGGCCACAGATCTGTCCGCTGCGTTTCTACTTGGAATTGCCAAGCACCCCAAGCTGCACGTGGTCCACCCCCGTACCCCTCCAGCCTCTGCCACCCACAGGCTGTCCCTGGCTGGGTCAGTACATGGCACCACAGGCCACCTGATTAGCCCAGCTTCACAATTTGGCTCTGTTCCCTCTCACCCTCCCTCTCTTGTCATTGCTTCTCCAAGGCCTTCGACTTCTCCCTCCAGACCCACCCTCCCACAATTCTGTCCCCTCCCAAGGCCTCCTGGCCTCTTTGCTTTCGTCCTTGTCTCCATGGAGTCCCGGATCCACCCACAGCCTGAATCCCCCTCTGAACCAAAATCCAGCCATGCTCCCTGGTGCCCTGGCACCCAGACCCTTGAGAGACCCCTGTCAGTGTGTGGGCAAGTGAGGACCACCCCACCCTTTCTCCCCGCTCTTACGGTCTCTCCTGTGGAAACCCTCTCGCAGGACAGGTATGGCTATGGACCATGACAGCCATCAGTAGCTGTGGGCCAGCCCTCGCTCCCTGCCATGGCCACACTCTGCCAGCCAGGTGGGTCTCTGCAGGGTCAGGGTGGGAGCGAGGGCCTGGGAGCCACCACATTAAAGTCACATTTAAAAATTCCAGATTCATTGGAAAGTCTGCAGTAAATAATGTGTCAGGGCTATCTTTTCAACTAGGGGCCTGTGTGTGTGTGTGTGACAGAGAGAGAGACAGACAGACAGAGACAGAGAAAGAAAGGCAGAGAGAGAACTAAAAATGGAGCTGAACGTGTTTTCCAAGGAAGCTTTTCCAGGGTGGAAGGGGGTAAGTTCTGTGAGGACTTGGATCTGAGAAGTGGAAGAGATACACACACTTCCCCTTTACACCCATGACACGGAGGAAGAAGAAGAGTCTGGAAAGGAGTGGTGGGCACAGGTCACGCATGAGTCCCAGCCGGGACCAGAGCTCGGGACCACAGGCCCAGGGCTCCAGGCTTCCGCTGAGACTTAGACATCCAGGGGGCCTTGGCCAGTTGTGCCTGTGGCTCATCTGCAGTGGGCGGCTGTGTTTGCTCTGGCAGCTGGGGAGGCTGGCTGAGGTGGTCATAGGGAGTGTGGCTCTCGCTCTACGATCCCTGGGGATGGAGGTAAAGTGTGGTTCTTCAGAGGGTCTCTGCTTGCTCTCCAGGGACCAAAGGAACTAACTGTCAGCCCAGCGATGGGTGCAGCCAAGCGCAGCCTCCGCAACAGGCACCCACTACCAGGAGGCACAGCCAGCCAGCGGCCCATCCTCCAGTTACACCTAACCCCCAGCATCCAGCGGCCAGGCCTCCATCTTTGTGTCCCCCCTGCCTTCCTCGTCCTCAACCTCCTACAGCTTTGCCTCCGCCCCGTTCACAGGTGAGATGGTGGTTTCCTTGAGCATGAATGTGGGTGAAGTCTGTTATTCTATTTGCAGCAGAAATGAACACAGTCCTGGAAACCAATCCATTTTCCTCTCCTTCTTTTCTCTGCTTCTTAGGACTAAGCTACCCAAGCTGTGACATGTCAGCGTACTCAGCAGCCGGTCCTTACGATGCTCCATTGCTCCCCCCACAGATGCAGCCTCCACCCCCGCCACCTCCACTCCCAAAGCCTGAGGACTTGTCCCTGTGGGGTGGCTCAGGGAACAGATCCAGTGCCAGTTCTGCCCACAGCTTCCCCAAGAAGCCACCGGCTCCCACCAGGCTGCTGAAAACCAAGGGTTGGCCCAGGCACCCCCCGCTTCCCACTGTGACATCTGCAAGACCCGCTGTGCCGGTGCCCAGGTCAGCCACCCATGCCTAATGCCTCCCCTCCCCTGTCCCCTGTGGCCAGCCAGAGGTCAGGGTTGGAGCCTGCCCAAGAGAGGCCTGTTATTAAACTTACAGCGTAAAGTGTGCATCAGAAGTGCCTTAAGATTGCCCTACTGGTGTTTGAGTGGGAGAAATGAGAGCAGCACAGCACTGACTGTTGGCCATAGAAACCTCATCTTAAACTCCACGGTGAGGGGGGCTTCTCTTAACTTTGGGTAGGGAAGGCAGTGGCCCCTCCCGGAGCAGTGAGGGCCCAGGCAGACACGGCTAGTTGTGGGTGCGCCCCTGCTGCATGGCTGTTTAGGCAGGGCCATGGGTTGATTACATCGGGCACGAGGGCACATGTATGTGTGTTGTCTCTCTCCCGAAACCTTATAGAGCCAATGGGATGGCGGCACCATTTCTTCCCAGGGAGCCTGGGATAACCCAGGTGCTGGGCGTTCTCTGAAGCCCCGCCCTAGACCTGGAGAATTCCCTAGGCTGCCACCCCCCACATGCTGGGAGTAGCCCCATGCACACCCCGGTGCTCACAGTGGACAAACGGCTCTCACACTTATGTGGGTGCCAGGAGATTAAGGTGGGCTCCTTGAAGCCCCACCTCTGGTCCTGCTTCCCTCAGGGGTGGGACACACCAACAGATACTTGAGGGAAGTGATGGCTGCCCCGGGATGCAGACGGAGTGGTTCATAACCAGGATTGTACGCCAGGCACTCCATAACTGCTCCACGTGCATTGCCTGATGTACCCATTGTGACTGTTTAACCTAGATTTTGTCATTGGTCCCAATTTGCAGATGGAAAAAACGAGGTGAGGCAAGGCGAAGTACCTGGCTCAGGCCTCCCAAAAGTAGTGGAGGCCGGACTCGAACCCAGGTCTCCAACCATCTCTGCTCTTTGCTCCCATGAGATGGGAAGGGGCTTATTTTATTTTTAGAATCAGTAGCACTGTGTTTTGAATAATCACATGATACTGAAGATAAAATCATAAAGCAGGTTTGACAACAAAGAAACAGCTCTCCCTCCAGAGACCCACTGGAGTTGTCTAATGGGGCCCGGTTACCTATGCCCCTTGGTCCACCTGATGTCTCATTGTCGGTTATCTAAGGGCTGCTGTGGGGGTATCCTCAGCCGGGGGCTGCAGCCAGGGCCCCCCCATAGTTGCATTCAGATTGGCACCAAGCACTGTGGTCCTTATGACCCAAGCTGATAGGAAATGTCCTTGCAGGGCCCTGTATCCAACTGGCCAGTGTCACACGGGTGGAAGGGGCTGCGGGAGCCTGGGTGTGCATTGCATTCTCTCCTTCACACTGGCCGACAGGAAGCAGGTCCGCCTGGTTTCTGGCGGGAGCAGGTTGTATGACTCAGTTCTTCCAGGGCCTCCCGAGCCACAGCAGTGGCTGCAGACCCCTAGAGGGGACACTGGCACACCCGAAGTCAGAGAGGCCGGGACAGCTGCCCACCCAAGGAGGCTCATGGAAGCTTCTGGAAGCTGCTGTGACTCGCAGGCAGTGGGCCCCGGCTACGTGCAAGAGGTCACCTCGGCCATCGTTGTGTGCCCTGCTCCTTCTCTGGGTTCTGGTGGGCCTTTCAGGGGCCAGGTTTCAAGATCTCAACCAGTTCTCCATCTCACATTTACACACACATCCCTGGCAGACCTCAGTGAGTCATCCGGAACTTGCTGGAAGGTGCAGGCACCGGGTTTCGGGTCTTAGAAGGAAGGCCGAGGCAGGCAGTGGCATTTCTTGCTGAGCAGCCCCTTCTGCTGTGGGAAGGAGCGTGGGAAAAGGAAGTGGTGCCCTAGAAAGCCAGGTGACCGTGTCACCCCAAGGCCTGTGATTCCGGGGCATTAGGAGCCAGCGTGCGCCCTCCTCGGCCGTCACCCAGAGCCTGAGCAGTGGCCCCACAGGCTTGTCTTGAACAGCTTTTTAGAACTCAAATTCTGAAGCTTCTTCCAGCCACTTCCACAGTTCCCAGCCTCCCTGAGTTCGTCCAAAGATTGCATGTGGCTAAAAGGATGTGCAAGCAGCGGCATTTCTTTCCATTTTTGTGTTTTTGTTCAACCAGTTCAGCATCTTGTTTTGTCCCATGCACAATAACCACACCAGATAGGACGTCTGCACCTCAGACCTGGTCATTTAGCAGTTAAGGAGATGAGGTCCATAAAAGCCACAACATAAAGATAAGGGCGCATGCTGGGCAGAAGTCGAGACAGGGCAAAGGCAGGAGCGCCACGGGGCAGGGCATGTGCCAGAGGTGGCTGGGCCAGGGGAGGAGAAAGGGCAGCAGATGGTGGTAGAGGTGAGCTCAGCATGGGAGGGCGTGTTGGCTCCTCTGAAGCCGCCCTTTGGAATAGCTCAGCAGACAGGAGGCCAGAACGCTGGCCTTGAAGGTTGTGCTGTCACTCCTCTGGGCCACACAGGAAGGCTCAGAGATCCCTGTAGTTTCCCGAGGCCCCGGTTGTCACATCTCTCGGGGGTCCTCAGGTGTCCGTCTGTCTGCGCAGGCTGTGGTTGGATGGGAACCTTTGATTTGCACCTTGCTGCGGGAACAGGCCCACTGAATTGGCAGAAAAGCCTCTGGCTTGGAAATGTAAGAGTGTCACTCCAGGGGAGCCCCCTAACCCCCTTCAGCCCTGAGCTTCCTGCAGCCATCAGGGGAGACCCTGGTGTCCTCACTGGGTCTCCACCTGTGGGTCCCCGTCATTCCTCAGCTCCACTCCCCCATGTCCTGCTGCTGCGTGTGCTGCACCTCTGCAGAGCTGACATGCCTCCTGTCCCTGCCCACGGGGCCTGGGCCTCTCAGCCCATGTAATGCGCACCTTTCCTCGCAGCCCACACAGCGGCCGGAGCCCAGTGATGACCGCGCGTCTTGTGCAAGCTCGCCACCATCTAGCCCACAGAAGAGGAGCTCCGGTGCCCACTCGGAGTGTGCCCTCTAGCTGGTGTCCGACACATTGGCGGAGAAGGGCAGGCACCCAGAGCAGGAGGGCGGTGATCGTAGGTAATGGAGTTCCCCCTCATTTTCCCAGGCCCAGGGGTGACTTGGAGGAGGTGGGAGTTCTCACAGGAAGTGGCTGCCAGGCGGGGCAGAGGTGGCTCCTCCTCTGAATGGCTTTGAGCCTCTGAGAAGCAGGGGCTTTCCAGCCCGAGGGCAGTAAGTTCACGGAGTCTGTAGTCTCAGGGCTGGAGCCCCAAGGTTCAAAGGGAGTTACCGTCGCAGTTGGAGAGCTGTTGTTCAAGACCAGAATTTACTTTTCCCACCAAAGGTGCATCTAGAAACAGTTCACACAACAGGAACCACCTCTGTTTGCTCATCTACAAAACGGAGATACGTGTGTTCTGCCCTGACCCCTCCGCCGCCTCTCGGAGCAGAGGCTGCCCTTGGTGCCCGGCTGAGTCACCATTCAAGGCCCCGGGGTTACGCGGGGGGGGGGGGGGGGGGGGGGGGGGGGCGGGCAGAAAGTCCCTGTGCCCTGTAAGGAGTCGTTATACCACTAAAATAATCCGAGAGGGAGTTAGCTTTCCAAGTCCTTTCTCTCTAGGTGGCCTTTTCATTTTATTTTTTAAATTGTGGTAAAATACTCAGAGCATGAAGTTTACCGTGTTAACCATTTTTATGTGTACGGTACAGTGGTGCTAAGTACATTCACAAAGTTGTGCAACCATCACCCACCACTTAATCTATTTCTAGAATTTCTTCATCATCTAAAACAGAAATCTGTCCCCTTTAGTCCTGCCCCCCAGCCCCAACCCCTGGCACCCTCCTTGCACTTCCTCTTTCTGGACATTTCATGTAGGTGGAATCATGCAGATTCCACTTCAGTTTCTCTTCACTATAGTGTTTGCTCCCACTGTGAGTTACAAAGTGTCACCATAAAACGACCTCACCTCTCAGCTTAAGCAGGCGAACCTCCCAATACGTTGCATCTACTCGGAAAAGTCAGCCCTCTTCACCCTCCTGGTAGGGAAGACAGGAGTGCGAAGAAGACATTTTTTCATCTCTCCCTTGGCACCCTCACGAAGCCACAACACAAGACTGCAAAATCTGAGGGGGAGGTCTTTGAAGGGTAGAGCCAGCCTAATGCTGAGGTTTGCCTGGGGCTTTGTGCTTGCTGGAAAATCCGGGAGAGATGGTCTGCAGCCCCACTACGAGGGGCCAGGTCTGCCCTCTGAGCATGTGCAGATGGGCTGGGTGTGTGGAAGCTGCCCAGGGACGTCTATATTGCAGACAGAAAGGGTGCCACCCTCAAATCTCCACTCGTTTTCTAAAAAAAAAATAAATAATAATAATAATAATAATAATAAATAAAATAAATCCCCCCCCCTCAATGATTTGAAGTTTAAAAATTAACTAATTCTTTTCTTTTTCGTAATCCTCACCTGAGGATATTTTTTCCATTGTTTCTTAGAGAGAGTGAAAGGGGATGGGGTGGGGGAAAGAAAGACATCAGTGTGAGAAAGACACATTGATTGGTTGCCTCCCACCAGGTACCAGGGGCTGTGGATTGAACCCATAACCCAGGTACACTCCCTTGACCGGGAATCAAACCCGAGACCCCTTGGTGCACAGGCTGACACTAACCATTGAACACACCGGCCAGGGCAAAAATTAACAGTAATTCCTTAACATCATCAAATATCCAGTTGACATTTCCACTCGTCCCATAGTTATCATAACGTGTTTTTTTGTTTGTTTTCTGGGGTTTGTTTCTCTGTTCTCTAGTTTGTGTGAATTGGGATTCAAATTGGTTATCAAACCTCTAAGTCGAGTATCTGCAGGTCCCCCTCCCCCCCCCCCGCCCGCTCCCTTCCCCCCTCTGCCCCCTCCCCACGTTCTGCTTTCTCTGCTCTCCGAGTCTCAGTTGCAGAGTCTGGTCCTTGTTCTCTAATCCAGACGTCCCTGGTCTAGATTTTGCCAGTGGGCTCTGTGGTCCCCAAATGGATAAGAATATATAAACACGTTTTTAATAAAAAGGTTGTCTCCTCTCCCTAGAAATGTCACAAAGAAAACAAAGTGGTGATTAGTGGCAGCTTCTGGAGCAGAGATGGGACATTTGCCTAGAGATCCATCATGTGAGGGCGCCCCAGGCACCTGTCCGGGGAACCGGAGCAGAGGAAGAACCTAGAGGGCTGCAGAGAAATAGAAGGGGCTTGGGGCTAGAGCAGCCATTTTCAACCGGTGTGCTGCAAGAATTTTTAAAACATGCAATACCTGACTGTTTAGTCAGGGGCACTGACCTCTTTTCCCTTAGGTTGTCAAATAAAAAAATGACAACAGCCAACACAACAATAGCCCATCAGGTGTAAATGCCCTGTCTTTAACCATAATTATAAAGATCATATAAAAGAGTTGCATCTTACTGGTCACGTTAAGTAGTAAGGTTGTGTCTGATTGGTTAACTTTTTTTGTTTATAATTGAGGATGTTTTGTATTGATTTGAGAGAGAGAGAAAGAAGGGGGAAAAGAGAGAAAGATTGATTCCTGTACCTGCCCAACCCAGGAATGTGTCCTGCCTGGGAATCAAACCTACAACCTTTTGGTGTAAGGGATGATGCTTCCACCAACTGAACCACCTGGCCAGGGCGATTGGTTAATTTTTGGACCAGAAATCCTTATATACAAGTATAGGCACTTGGTTTTTTTAAAAAGTCATCTGAAGCAAAAAGGGTAGGTAATTACTACTATTTATTTTTTTGTAAATCAATCAAAATTATACCTTTTTTGGTCAGATCAGCAAAAAAAATATATATATTTTTAGTGTGCCACAGAATTTTAGTTTATGTGTGCCATGAGATGAAAAAGGTTGAAAATCACTGGGCTAGAGCATAAGGCCTGAGAGGGAGTGGCGGGAGAAGATGGTGGCATGGAGCCCAGCAGGGCAGGCTGGGGGCCTCAGGCCAGGGCATAAGCGTGGGTGTCCCGTCCTACAGAGGGCCAGGGCCGGGAGGTTAGATGGAGGGGTAGATGTAGGGCAGACGCGATGGTCAGGCTCACACTGCATAAAGCCATCTTGATCTGCAGAGAGCGAGGCTGGGCAGGCATCCCCCTTAGGACGCTGTTGGCCTGAGCACCTGGATGGGCCTGCTCGCCAAGGGTTGAGATGGGAGTGAAGTGACACTAGAGATGGCTTAGAAGGTACCCAAACCCAAGGGCTGACCAGGGCGCCACCAACTGGCTGAGGACCGGGGTCACTGGACTTGCCATCATTGGCCTTTTTCAGAATGCAGTTTATTAGAAAATAGTAACAACCACCAGCCCTTACTGAGCACATACAGGGTGTCCCCCCCCCAAAAAAAAATATATATATATACACTTTAACAGCTGATAGCTCAATTTTGAACATGAAATGTATTTTAATAAACACTGCCTTTATTCAAAGTGTGTAAACATTTTGGTTCCCAGTGCTGTTCTCAGATACAGCTTCTCATGTCTCCTTTCGTCAAGTGCACTCTGAGAAACGGGACTCCGAAAGGCCTATTTCACAGATGAAGAAGCTGAGGCACAAAGGGCCCAGCAAGCTGTTGGCATTTTCAGACCATTTCCAGGGCAGGGCCACAGGCTCCCTTTCTCCCCAACCCCTCCTCTTACACGTGCATTTTCGTGTTTGTCTTCACAGCGGTGTCAACCCCTCTGCTCAGATCCTGAAAGGCGTGATGCGGGTCGGCCTCCTGGCCAAAGGCCTCCTCCTTCGGGGAGACAGGACGGTGCAGCTGATCCTGCTCTGCTCACAGTAGCTCACCCATGCCTGCTGCAGAGGGTCACGGAGCAGCTGCCCAGACAGCTCCTGGGAAGGTGGGTCACCTCTGGGTGGGGGGAGGGGGGGCAGAGAGGGCTGGCAGCCCCTCGGGCTCCCTGGCAGGGATGACTTTGTTTCCACAGGATTTTAAGCAACATGAGTGGTTGTCATTATTAGATACAAACCAGTTTGTTTGTATAAACAGTTGCAAGGAGAAAGAGGTGGAAACTTCAGGGTTCCCGTGTAGAGTGAGTTCAGGGAAAATGTAAATGTCCCGCCACGGGAATGGTGACCGGCCACGGGAAGGGTACATGGTGACGCATGGGCACGTTTGCTGCCACATTGATGAGATTCAGGGGAGAGCAAACGGGGAGCCGAGACGGGGAGCCTGTGGGAGATGGACTGGGTTTCTCCGTTCGAGCAGTTCCTCTGTCGTAGTCAGAGTACATTTCTCAGGAACAAAGAGTAAGATCAGGTCATGATTGACATCGATCATCTTAGGTTAAAACGGTCAGTCCCAGGGCGGGTTCTTCCTGCTGTGTCGGGCACTGTTCCTGCGAAAATGCTGCTTCCCTCCTGCTGGCTTAGTGAGCACGCTAGTCAGGAGCAGATAAACAGACACGTAGCACCCTAACTAGTTTATCGGCTGTGAGGACATGAAAGCCTGATGCCAGGCGGAGGGAGGGAGCCATGTCCAACAGGACGGGGAGGTACGTGTCCTGACAGAGGACATTCAGGGTGTTCCCAGGGTTCTGCATTACCATTGAGGCTGCACAAAGTAAATGGCCTTGTGCACGCTGCTCCACACACGTGGGAGCTCAGCCGAGGGCAGGGTCGGTGGTAAGTGTTGCCAGGTCAGCCTCCACCCGCAGTTTATAAGCTGCATGGCTTTGCCAGCCCAGCTGCCCCTCAGACTTCTCACAGGTGATGATGGTGCCTCGTTATAGTTTTAATTTGCTTCTCTCTTACTGTGGGGGCATCTGTGTCATGGTGTAAAAAGGACACTTCTGTCTCCTTTCCTTCCAACTGTCTGTTATATCGGTGGCCAGTTGTTGCTTTTTAAAAATTTATTGGATTGCTGTCCTTGTGAAGGGCATTTTTTACATGTGAAGGCACCCTATGTGCAGGGTTCGTCTGCATGTGTACTGCTGGAGGGCAGGGCTATGTCTCAGTCCCATGGAGGCTCCAGACGCCCGGCCCAGGGCCTGCCACCTGACCACGTCCTTGCTGCTTGCACCTGTCTCTCGGCTGGAGTAACGCGGCCCAGTGTTGTGTTTGCACCTCACAGATGGTGACGGAGGACAAGTAGAGGTCTCCTCTGAACCTGAAGCCAACATCATCACCTCATCCTGTGAGGAGCCCAGAATACGGGTCACAGTGTCTGTCACCTCTCCCCTAATGCCGTGGACAGAGGTGCATCCGGGCCCTTCTGTCCAGCCCCCTCCCACACACCAGGTGGGTTTGGGAAGCGTCTGACTCTGCTCTGGGCAGGGGAAGAGGGTTGAGGGTGCAGCCTTCTGGCACTTCTGCCAGCCCCGGATGCCACTGCTCAGATAAGAGCTGGGCCTCGGGACAGCGGAGGAAATGAGCTGGTGACAGAGTGTCAGGCGGGCTCAGAACCGGGCTGTGCCTGTGCTCCTGGGCCTTGCTTGTGCAGCACCATGCTCCTCCCTTGCCTCCAGGCCAGTGCGGACACTGCCCAGTGGAAACCAGTCGTGCCAGGTCCCCAGGAGCTCAGATTGTCCGTCTGTCTGCAGCAGAGGCCACAGCAGAGGTCATAGCAGAACCTGCTGTCCCGGCACTGCTCGTGTGGGACATGAGCGTCGGGGGCTTGAGTCATATTGGCATTGCCCAAGAGCGTGGGAGGGGTGTTGCGCCAGGCCAGAGGGCAGCAAGGGCCTCGAGTCACCGCCACCCAGTGAAGGCTGTGACCGAGAAACACCCTGAGGCTCTTCGAGCCTGGAACCTCCTGAGCAGCCCCTAGGACCATTTTCCAAATTCCATTCATTCTTGAACCCTCTTCATGATTGTTATTTACTACCAACATTTTTCTTTAACCAGTTCACTTTTAACACAAAATTTTTAAAAAATATATTTGTATTGACTTCAGAGAGGAAGGGAGAGGGAGAGAGAGAGAGAGAGAGAGAGAGAGAGAGAGAGAGACAAACATCAATGATGAGAGAGCTGCCTCCCGCACGCCTCCTATGGGGATCAAGTTCACTCAGGCGTCTCCTCACTCCCACTCCGTGCCCCGGCTGGCTGTTGTGGGGAGGGTAGCTTCTAACCCCTCCTCAGACACACCCCTGCCACTTCCACCCCAACCTGTGACAGGCAGGCGCCAGCACAGGACCCCTGGGGATATTTATGGGTGAAAGTGAAACCTGTGCTCTGTCATGTGACCTAAATAAACCAGGGTGTCCTAGAAGGAGATGAGAATATTTTTGAAGCAACCGTAGTAGGAAAGAAAAAATGGATCTGAATTTCTCTCAAACATGGAGGCCTTTATTATCAATGATCGGATGTGTTCTAATCAGATCCACTTTCTCCTATTTATTTATTTATTGTCTAAAGTTTTACATATATCTCCTTTTCCCTCAATTGACACCCTCCCCCCAGCCATTCCCACCCACCCCGGGCAAGCCCCCACCGCCCCAGTGACTGTATCCATTGGTTATGCTAATATGTATGCATTCAGTCCTTCGGTTGCTCTCTAACCCCCCAACCCCCTGCCATTTGTCTCTGGATCTATTCTTATTCATCAAATTATATTGATCAGCCCTGACCGGTTTGGCTCAGTGGATAGAGCATCGGCCTGCGGACTGAAGGGTCCCAGGTTCGATTCCAGTCAAGGGCATGTACCTTGGTTGTGGGCACATCCCCAGTGGGGGGCATGCAGGTGGCAGCTGATCATTGATTCTCTCTCATCAATGTTTCTAACTCTCTATTCCTCTCCCTTCCTCTCTGTAAAAAATCAATAAAATATATATTTAAAAAATTATATTGATCATTATATTCCACATATGAGTGAGATCATGTGATATTTATCTTTCTCCGACTGGCTTATTTCGCTAAGCATAATGCTCTCCAGTTCCATCCATGCTGTTGCAAATGGTAAAAGTTCCTGCTTTTTTATAGCAGTGTACTATTCCATTGTGTAGATGTACCACAGTCTTTTAATCCACTCATCTGCTGATGGGCCCTTAGGTTGTTTCCAAATCTTACCTATTGTAAATTGTGCTGCTATGAACATAGGGATGCATATATTCTTTCTGATTGGTGTTTCTGGTTTCTTGGGACATAGTCCTAGAAGTGGGATTACTGGGTCAAATGGGAGTTCCATTTTTAAGTTTTTGAGGAAACTCCATACTGTCTTCCACAGTGGCTGCACCAGTCTGCATTCCCACCAGCAGTGCACGAGGGTTCCTTTTTCTCCACATCCTTGCCAGCACTTGTATTTTGTAGATTTGTTGATGATAGCCATTCTGACAGATGTGAGATGGTATCTCACTCATTGTTGTTTTGATTTGCATCCTTCAGATGATTAGTGACTTTGAGCATGTTTTCATATGTCTCTGGGCCTTCTGTATGTCCTCTTTCAAAAAGTGTCTATTTAGATCCTTTGCTCATTTTTTTTTATTGGATTGTTTATCTTCCTTTTGTTAAGTTGTATGAGTTCTCGGTAAATTTTGGAGATTAAACCCTTATCAGAAATATCAGGCGAATATGTTCTCCCATACAGTGGGCTTTCTTGTTGGTCTGTTGGTGGTTTCTTTTGCTGTGCAAAAGCTTTTTATTTTGATGTAGTCCCACTTGTTATTTTCTCCTTAGTCTCCATTGCCCTAGGAGCTGTATCTGTAAAGATATTGCTGCGACATACGTTTGCTATTTTGCTGCCTATGAAGTCTTGTAGGATTTTTATGGTTTCCCGTCTTACATTTTTATGGTTTCCCTTTAGCCATTTTGAGTTTGTTTTTGTGTATGGTGTAAGTTGGTGATCTAGCTTAATTTTTTTGCATATATCTGACCAAATTTCCCAGCACCATTTATTGAAGAGACTGTCTTGACTCCATTGTATGCTCTTGCCTCCTTTGTCAAATATTAATTGAGCATAATGGCTTGGGTTAATTTCTGGGTTCTCTGTTCTGTTCCATTGGTCTATATGTCTGTTCTTGTGCCAGTACCAGTCATTTTTGAGAACCGTGGCTTGGTAATATAGCTTGATATCTGGTATTGTGATCCCTCCAACTTTGTTCTTCTTTCTCAGGATTGCTGTGGCTATTCGGGGTCTTTTTTTATCCAGATGAAATTTTGGAGAGTTTTTTCTAGATCTTTGAAATATGCCGTTGGTATTTTAATGGGGATTGCATTGAAGCTATAGATTGCTTTGGGTAGTATGGACATTTTAGTGATGTTGATTCTACCAATCCATGAACATGGCATGTTCTTCCATTTGTTTATGTCTTCTTCTATCTCTTTTTTCAATATCCTGTAGTTTTCTAAGATCTTTTACGTTCTTAGCTAAGTTTATTCCTAGGTATCTTAATGTTTTTGGTGCAATGGTAAATGGTATTGTTTTTTTCGTTTCTCTTTCTGTGAGTTCATTATTGGTGTATAAAAAGGCCATAGACCGCCGAAACCGGTTTGGCTCAGTGGATAGAGCGTCGGCTTGCGGACTCAAGGGTCCCAGGTTTGATTCCGGTCAAGGGCATGTACCTTGGTTGTGGGCACATCCCCAGTGGGGGGTGTGCAGGAGGCAGCTGATTGATGTTTCTGGCTCTCTATCCCTCTCCCTTCCTCTCTGTTAAAAATCAATAAAATATATATATTTTTAAAAAGGCCATAGGTTTCTGGGTGTTAATTTTGTATCCTGCTACATTGCCAAATTCATTTATTAGTTCTAGTTTTTTGATGGAGTCTTAGGGGTTTTCTATGTATAGTATCATGTCATCTGCAAATAAGTACAGTTTTACTTCTTTTCCAATTTGGATGCCTTTTATTTCTTTTTCTTGTCTGATCGCTATGGCTAGCACTTTCAGTACTGTATCGAGTAGGAGTGGTGAAAGTGGGCATTCCTGTCTTGTTCCTGTTCTTAGGGGAAATGAGTTTAGTTTTTGCCCATTGAGTATGATGTTGGCTGTAGGTTTGTCATATATGACTTTTATTATGTTGAGGTATGATCCCTCTATTCCCACTTTGCTGAGAGTTTTTATCAAGAAAGGGTGTTGGATCTCCCCTTTTTTAAAAAAACCCTCACCCGAGAGGAAGAGAGAGAAACATCAATGTGAGAGAAAAACATCTATCGGTTGCCTCCTGTATGTGTCCTGACCAGGGATTGAACCCACAACCTTTTGGGACAGTGCTCCTACACTGAACCACCTGGCCAGGGCCCACTTTCTCCCTTTTAATTATGCAGTTGAAAATTTCTGGAAATCTGGCTTAGTTTATAGTTTCCTGTTGGCACTGTAGTTTGCTAATGGAGGGAGTCAGCCCTGAAGGCGCTCATCATAAGCATTAAAGGCCTTCCTCGTGGGCACTGGCTCCAGAGGAGAGAGGGTCTTCACAGAAATAGTTTCTCTGTTCCTGCAGGGCCCAGAGGAAAGGCGATCTGGGAGGAAGGGTGTCTTCTGGATAAATAAAATGAGGCCCAGAGAATTGAGAGGCACGGCCCATGCGGCCCAGGGAAGGAGCAAAGTGGGAAAAGGCACCTCGCCCTCACGCACATTTCTTCTAGAAGGAATGGAAGTGCCTTTGCCTGACCAGGGGACATCTTGAGCCAGGAAGTGTCTCCAGTCGCTGGCCACCCTCCACCATGCGAAGCGGTTCCAGGTTAGGGGGAGGGCTGGGGGCTCACACATGCCTGTCCTGCCGCTGCCCCCTTAGCCGACTCCTGGGCTGGCTGTTTGGCTCATGTCTCCGGGCACTGAACTGATGGGTTGGAATCAGAGCAGGGCCAGTTCTGTTGGCCTGTGCCCATTTGGGAGTGGAGCCCACTCCCAGCCACCACCCTCCAGGCCGGCTGTGCCCCCCGGAGACGCTCCCTAACCTCCCCGGCCAAGACAGGAGCCTGGCCGGCTCACCGCCCCAGAGTCCACCCTTGTTCCCTTGGCCTCATCCCCACCCACGTGCATGTGGCTTCCAGAGCTAACTGTGCGCTTCTTCCGAAGGCACGAGCCAGCGGCCTACAGCCCTGTGTAATCGTCATCAGGGTTTTTGGGGACCTCTGCCAGCATGTGCCAACCTGTGGGGCCCTGCCAGACTGGGTAAGGCAGCGCCAGGCAGCCAGCCTGCTCTGGGAAGCCCACTAGGGCCTTATCTCCTCCTGGACAGCAGATTCCCCCCCTAGCGCTTGGCTTTCCCAGGAGGGGCTGGCCTCAGCCTGAGTGCCCAGGAGAGGCAGGTCACGGCAGGGGTGTCCCAGGGGCCCCTGGCACCAGGCAGAGGCCTGCTCTGGAGTGCAGCCTCACTTGATTGTGTTTTCTTTTTACTGTATTTTCTTTTTATTTTTATACTGCATTTTCTTTTTTTAAATATATTTTTATTGATTTCAGAGAGGAAAAGAGAGGTAGAGAGAGATAGAAACATGGATGATGAGAGAGAATCATCGATTGCTGCCTCCTGCACGCTCCACACTGGGAATCGAACCCACAACTGGGCGTGTGCCCAGACTAGGAATCAAACTGTGACACACAACCACTGAGCCATGCTGGCCGGGTTGACTGTATTTTCTTAATCCCTTGACCTCGCTGCCTTGAACTGGCATGTTACTGGCTAAATGTACCATAGGTCACAGAGAACAAGTTTCTTTCTTTTTTTAAAAATAATTCTTTTAAAAAATATATATTTTATTGGTTTTTTACAGAGAGGAAGGGAGAGGGATAGAGAGTTAGAAACATCGATCAGCTGCCTCCTGCACACCCTCCACTGGGGACGTGCCTGCAACCAAGGTACATGCCCTTGACCGGAATCGAACCTGGGACCCTTCAGTACGCAGGCCGATGCTCTATCCACCGAGCCAAACCAGCCAGGCTAAAATAATTCTTTATTGTTGAAAATATTACATATGTCCCGCCTTTCCCCCCACTGACCCCCTCCAACCTGCCCCTGCCCCCTCCCCCCCCCCCCCCCCCCCCCCCCCCGGCCTTCAGCACCCTATTGTCTGTGTCCAGGGGTTATGCATATATGCAAACAAGGTCTTTGGTTGATTACTTCCCCCCCATTCCCCTCCATCCCCCTTCTCTCTGAGATTCCTCATTTGAATAAGTTTCTTTTAACCCGTGACCCTCTAGTTTGCAATGTTATAATTGATGGGATTTTGCCAATGGGGAAACTGAGGGTTAGAGAGTGAAGAAAACTGCCCTTGGCCACACCAGGAGGTGTCCAGGCCTCTGTGACACCTCCCTACTCTGAAGAGGTCAAGGGTGGGTGGGAGTTAGAGAAAGAGCTGGGAGGGGCTGCCTGTCCTGAGGTTCCCTGAAACCCCCAGCTGAGCCCACAGAGCCCTCCAGTGGGAGGGGAACTGGCCACATGCTCTCCTCAAAGGCAGTGTCTCCTTTTCCATCCTGCCCGGCCCAGGCCATGGAGCTGCTGGTGGAGAAGGCTCCGAGCAGTGCCACGGGGCCCCTGAGCCCCTGGGATGCCATGCGAGGGGTCCTGGAGTGTGTGGACTCGGGGACACTCCTGGCAGGTCAGTCCCCGTCAGTTGGGGGGCCCAGAACACTGGGCACATGGCAGAGACAGGGTCATAGTGAGGTACAGGACCCTCTCACCAACACTCAAGAACAGCGTCCAACCCAGATGGGAGGAGGGACTCAGACACCCCACCCTCTACCCCTGGGGGAAAGGAACAGCCCAGTAGCGGGTGGAACTCCCGCACCACAAAGGAGGCCAAGGTCCAGGGCAGATGGGGCAGCAAGGGTCCTGCCCCCGACTGTCGGCCGAGCGCTCACTCTCTGGTGGCAGCCCGCCTTTCGGGAGGCCTGGCTGTCGCAGGTGATGGCCTGGTGGGAATATTTCTGAAGGAAACCAGCAGACACAGATAACAGGCGTGAGTGGAGATGTTCACCACAGTGTGGTTTACGGTCGCAGAACGGGAGAGAAGCATCTGTGCGCTCATGAGCTGTCAGAGACAGGGTGCTGTTTTCCAGCCCTTTTAGTGACACTGGATGCTATCATATGAAGTGAGAGGAGAGAGAACACACTGGGCCTGAGGTGTGAGCCTGTTGTATGACAGGCAAAGGCAGGAGCGCCACAGGGCAGGGCATGTGCCAGAGGTGGCTGAACCAGGGGAGGAGAAAGGGCTGACACACACACACACACACACAGCTGCAGGAAGGTGTTCTGCTGGCTGTACTTCCGGGTCAGAGGGAGGCGTGGCCCAGGTAAGACGCCTCCAGGGGAGATCTTGTAGCAGCCTAGGGTGTGCTGGCCAGCTGTGGCTGTGGGTGCAGAGGGTACAGTCACACCCCCCGTGCTGGGACCCTCTCAGGCCCCGGCGGTGGCAGTCTTTCACGAAGGTGCTCTATCTTCTTTGCTACCCCCACCCCCTCGCAAAGATGGGCCTGGGCTCCGGGATCCCTGTGAGAGAGACCAGATGGACGCGCTCGAGTCCAGGACCCTCCAGCAGCGGGAAGACATCACAGCCAGTGCCCAGGGAGGATGGCCAGCCCCTGCGGCTCCCCAGCCCCAGGCCAGTTCAGCCAGGCTGTGGGCGGCACCCCTGACCCAGACTTCCCAAGAAATGGTCTGGGGTTCCGCTCCCCTCCCCTGCAGAGGTGGGTGGCCTGTGGGAGAGTGGCCCATGATGACAAGACTGCCTCTGGGGGAGGGCAGCTTGGCTCAGAGCTGAAGCCACCACAGTGATGAGGCGCAAACCTGGGGCCTCACTGGCAGGGACTGATCTGGCTGTTCCACCACACACATACACGCACGCACACGCACGCACACGCACACACACAATACACACACATACACACACACCACATACACACACATCGCACACGCACACACACACACACAACACATACACACACACACACACGCACGCACATGCACACACACAATACACACACATACACACACACCACATACACACACATCGCACACGCACACACACTACACACACACACACACAACACATACACACACACACACACACACACACTCACATACACTGTAAACACCCCACTGCGGCTGGCCAGCCTCAAGCACAAAAGCCGAGCCCCCACCTGTGCTTCCCCTTTGGTTTGTAAGGAAGTCTCCCAGCGACACAAAAAATGACTTCGGGCCTGACCTGTAGGAATTGTCTTCATGGAAAGAATCAAATTGCTTATGATCAGAGCCACACTGGGAGGTGCAGGGTTTGGGGTCCCTGCAGTGGGCCTTCCTGGCAAAGTCCTGCCCTGAGCAGCCTGAGCGTCCAGTGCAGTTCCTCGTGCCTGATGGTGACTGAGCTCAGCAGTTGCTAGAAGGGTGATGGCAAGGGCAGGGTGCCTGGCGAGCCGCGGGGCCATGGGGCTGGGTGAGCCGGGCGCAGGCAGGAGGGTGCTGCCAGGCTGTCTGCCCCCAGCACACCCTGGGCATGTTGGCATTTCGGCAGATCCACAAGATCCTGGGCATGGGCCCCCTACCGCCGCCCAGAAGCAGGCTGGGCTGCGCTTCCCTGAGGCCTGCGAGGTGAGGAGGTGAGGAAGGCCGAGGATGCAGGCCAGCTCAGCGGAGAGGGGCTGTGTGATGGCCCCGCCTCCCCAGCAGGACCTGACCTGCCTCTGAGAGGCTGCTCCATCCCCCGCGGTGGACGGTTGTGTTCTCCTTTCCAGTGATGTTCCATGGGTTCCATTTAAAACACTTGTGCTTTGATCATCACATCAGTGAATCGAATCACCCAGGGATGAGAACTCAGGGAGGGGCAGCACCCCCCACCCCAAGGTGCCCCCATTGCTGCACAGAAGGTTTAGAAGGTGTAGCACAGCCCAAGCCGGTTTGGCTCAGTGGATAGAGCATCAGCCTGTGGACTGAAGGGTCCTGGGTTCAATTCCTGTAGAGGACACATACCTCATTTGCAGGCTCCTCTCGGGCCTGGGCCCTGGTCAGGGCATGTGAAGAAGGCAACCAATCAATGTGTTTCTCATATTGATGTTTCTCTCTGTCTTTCCCTCGCTCTTCCACTCTCTAAAAATCAATGGGAAAATATCCTTGGGTGAGGATTTTAAAAAAATAAAAATAAAAAGGTGTAGCACAGCGACTTTGAACCCTGGCACCTTTGCTAGCTTTAAACTCACCTGGGGCTGCTAAGGATGTGGGTTTATAAATTGCTTCCCCAGGCGTGTGTGGACTTGAAATCACTGGGGCATGTCCTGAAGGCTAGGGAGGCTGGTCAGGGAGAGGGGGCTGGAGGCCAATCCCCAGGGTGCACCTGGGCCCAACCTGCCCCTCCACCAGCCTAGAGACGGGCCCCTCAGCCGGGATCTGCAGGGCCTGAGCTGGGCCCCACCCCATCCCTGCTGTGGGGACAGGAGCAGAGCTGGGTGCTCCTCTGTCCCCTCCTGGGAATATCTATGACCTGAATCTTCCCCGACCCCGAGACTCCCACCCACCCGACCACTGAGTGCCTTCTGCTTACAGAGGAGCTGCTCTGTAATGTCTCATTTAGGGCTGGGGTTCGCCCGTTGTCTTTCTCCCATCCTCCCTTATGGATGCCCAGCCCATGTGGGTCCAGCGCTTGCCTCGTGGGAGGTCTGGGGCTGTCCTTGGTGGATGTGGTCCTGTTACTGGTGGACATGGGGGTAGCTCTGTCCAAACCTCCCTTTTGGTGACCAGTTTTCTTGGCTGGCATTGAAGGAGAAAAGCTCATCTCTGTGCCAACTTGGTCTACAGTCATTTGATTCCTTTGATTTCGTGTCTGCATTTGCGTGGCTTTACATCTACTGTCTTTGTAGAGCTACCTGGAAGTTTGGGGGGCAGGGGAATAAACAACACGTGCTTGTCTCTTGGTGTGGGCCATTCAGTCCTTTGCTTGGGGTGCAGGTGACCCTGCTGGGTTCTCAGGGCTCCGGGCAGGGACGCTCCACCCCCAAACCCCGGCATTTCTCCCCAAGGCTCTGAGCCACAGGTGTATGGATGGAGAGGACAGGTGTATGGATGGGAGGACACGGGCTGGTGCTGCCCTGGGGCTCTGCTCAGGTATAGCCACCCTCAGACCATTCCCATGCGGGCTCCAGGAGCTGCAGAGAAGCCTGCTCTGCGGATCCCACCCGCCGCAGGACTCGCCAGAGACGCGTTCATTTCACACATGCCCAGGCCACTCAAGGGACCACCTGGCCTGGTCCAGGGCATACAGAGTGGGACCATCAGCAGGAGGTGGGAGCTCGGAAGACTTCCTGAAGGAGGGGGTGGCCAAGCTGAGTTGGGGGTGCTTAATGCCTGCAGACCTCCCCCCCACCAGGAGTTCTCCTGAAGATTCTCCAAATCTTCATAAAAAATCTCAGGGGCTCTCTCTCTCCCTCTCTGAAATCAATAAAAATATATATATTTTTAAAGCCTGGCTGGTGTGGCTCAGTTGTTGAGCATTGACCTATGAGCCAGGAGGTTCAGTCCCCAGTCAGGGCACAGGCCCAGGTTGCAGGCTCAATCCCCATGGGGGGCATGCAGGAGGCAGCTGATCAATGATTCTTCCTCATCATTGATGTTTCTGTTTCTCTCCCCGTCTCCCTTCCTCTCTGAAATAAATTTTTTAAAAAATCTCAGGGAGAGTATTGAGGCTCAGAGAAACCTGATCACCACCTGAGCTTCTGACAGTTTGGAGCCTGTGGGACATCCCAGGAGGGGGGACGAGGTGGCAAGTGCCCCAGCGGAAGTGGCACATGTCAGTGTGCACAGAGCAGGGGCTGGGAGGCAGCCAGGACCCCTTCTCGGAGCCCGGCCAAGGAGCATAAGGCAGACCCCAGCCTGGTTCTAGCAGGCGCATTATCCACCCAAAACAGGAAGTGGCTGGGGCCTCACTACTACTATTTCCCTGGGAGGGCAGGCTACTTGCTTTTGCCTCTTCTGCCTCCGTCCCTTTCTGAGGGAGCACCCCTCCCTGCCTCTTACAGGCACCCGGACAACACCTCTTTGCTGGTCCTGGCCGCAGCCACAGACAAAGTACAGTGAACTGGTCCAGGCTTCCTTCATCCTTTACCTCACATGGGGAGCTTCACCTTACACACCTCTCTCCCTTTAATCCTGGTTCAGCGACTCTGCCATTCACCCCGCTGCCCAGGCTCACTGCCACCACCACCTGCGGGGAGTCCTCCTGCATTCCTTTGTGCTGGGACAAAACATCAGAAAGTCCCACTTCTACTCTCCATCCTCATTGTCACTCTGCTGCTTCAACCCTCCATCAGCAGGAGCTCTGGCTAAAACTCAGAATTGCACTCATGATAAAACCCCGAATCCCAGGGAAGGCCCCACAAGAACCCATCTGCCACTCTGTCCCTCAATAACTCCACTCAGACCCACCAGCCTCCGCTTGTCATCAGACCAGCCAATCTTGTTCCTGCCCCCAGGGCCTTTGCACATGCTGTTCCCACTGCATAGCAAGCTCTTTCCCTGACCTGTATGGCCAGCGACTCTTTCCTTCCTTCCTTCAGATCTCAGCTCAGATGTCACCTCCTCAGAGAGGCCTCCTTGACTTCCTCAGCCTGCTACATAACTGATTAAAATCACTTGGTATCTGCCTTCCTCCCAGAATGTGAATTCTCTGGGGGCAGGAAATATATCTGCTTTACTCACCTCAGTACCCACAGGTCTAGAGCAGACCAAGTACATAGTAGTAGCTCAATAAATATGTTAAAGGCTTGAAGTCATGCTCTGATGCCCAAACACAGGTCTCTTCATAAGAGGACTTTGCCTCCTGGCAGTTAGGAAGACACCATTTGTTTCTGTCTTGTCCCAGGAAATCACTGTAACAGCCGGGCCCAGAGACGTCCGTCCGGGCAGTGGCTGTCTGATGGAGGGAAGGGAGAGTGGGTCTGTCTGTGGAGGATGTGGCCGTGTGAGTCACAGCCTCACCTGTGTGGAAAGCCCTGCGTGCTGCTGCTGTGACCACACAGCATTTGCAGGCCGACGTCCTCCCTACACCCTGCCGAGGGCAGCTCCCACTGCTCTCCAGTCCCATCCCTGGCTCCCGGGGAAGATGGATATATCTTTGCCACCAGGTGGTTTAAGGCCAATTATGTGGACAGAAAATGAATCTGCACCCCACCCCCCGCCAGCAACTCAAACAAAACAAAACCAAAAAAACCACACACAAATTTAGGCAAATGACAGCAAAATCAAGCAGTCAGTTAGTGATGTATTCCGTCCAGATGGATGAACCGTCTGGGTGATAGAGCTCCCTCAAGACCTAAAGAGGGGTCATTCCTGATCTTTCCTCTCCAGCCCTCTTCCCGCCGGCCAGAGGACTCCAGAACAGGCTGCCAGGAAGATACTGGACCAGGCGCCCCAGAAGCCAGACTGCCTCGAGGGGGGAGAAGCACCCTGAGACAGTGACGCAGGACCTCAGCTGCAGGATGCTGGCGGGCGAGCCAGTTGCTAGGAGACAGCAGCGAGTGTGGGAGAGATGACTTGAGGAGTGTGGGCAGGGCTGGAGCTGAACCTGGCAGTCCAGGGACGGAAAAAAAAAAAAAAAAAAAAAAAAGGAAGGGCAGATCCCTTGGCTTCATCCGCCAAGTCACTAACACAGACCGACAGCGGAAATGCACCGTGTCCCCTGGCCCAAAGTAAGTCACATTCAGGGGTCCAGGGAGCATCTCCAGGGCTTGGCTGGGTCCAGTGGCTTGTGTGGGATAACGCAGGCTCCATCTTCTCCTTGATTCCCTGTAGTTTGGCTTCCGGGGCTGAGAAGATGTTTCAGGTAAGTAAATTAAGGCTGTGCTGAGCGGACAAGCTAGAGGACCCGTGTTTCTCCTAAAGGTGGAAAAGGCAGTGGCGGTGGGGGGTGATAGTTGAGGGGGCGTAGCACCCTGTTTATGTCTGCCCAAGTTTTGAAAAAGAAAATGTGTTGGGAAACAGGTATTTGTTCCCCCATGTTCACAGCAGCATTATTCACAATAGCTTAGAGGTGGAAACACCCCATGTGTCTACAGACAGATGAACAGGTCAACAAAATGTGGTCCATCCAGACAATGGAATATTCTTCAGCCTTCAAACAGAAGGAAGTTCTGACCCATGCTGCAATGTGGATAAACCTAGAGGACATCATGATCAGTGAAATAAGCCAGACTCATTTTGGCTACTATGAAGAGAGGCAATTTTTTTTTAAAATTGATTTCAGAGAGGAAGGAAGAGGGAGATAGAAACATCAATGATGAGAGAGAATCATTGATCACCTGCCTCTCATGCACCCCATCCTGGGGATCAAGCCCGCAACCCGGGCACGTACCCTGACTGGGAATCGAACCGTGATCTCCTGGTTCATAGGTCGACGCTCAACCCCTGAGCCACGCTGGCCGGGCGAGAGGTAATTTTTAATAACTGCATCATATTCCACGAAATGAACATATCCTGATGTGCTTAAGCATTCCCCTCCTGTCAGACAATTAGATTGTTTTCAAAAATTATAAATCACAATGCGGCAAAATGTTCCTGAACAGTTGGGATTTTGTTTCTCGGTCGAAGGGCATGGCCAGTAGAATGAGAAGGCATTTAAAACCTCGATGTGGTAGGTACTGTTCCATGAGAGCTTTGCCAGTTTTCCTCTCATTGTAAACGAAGGAGCCCCACTCCCCATCCCCAAGTCAGGACTGCTCCTTCTCATTTTAACAAGTACTTTCCTGCACACGGGTATAAGTTTAACAGGTTTCCTTCTGTGGTGTCTATTTCCTCCACTGCTGTTCTTTCATTTCTCATTCATTCAGCCCGTGTTTGTTGAATACCTGTTATGTGCCATGGACACTCGTGTCTTCCCCGTGTCTCTCACTGAGGATGCTGAGCTATTCACTATTCAGTCAGCAACCACCACTTCCTTGGGAGAAACCAAAGATGAACCAAAAGTTGTCACTCCATGCATTGAGGGTGCCTCCGGGCCCTGGTCCCAGGTTTGGCCCTTTAATGTCTTAGCTGAGGGGTGTCCGGACGGCTCACTTCACCTCCTTGAGACGATAAAACTGGATTAAAGCTAGCAGCACCAACCTTGCAGAGAACTCAGTAATAAAATGCATTTTTAACTCTTGCTGCATAGAAAGGCTCAGCCTCAGGGACACGGCAAGGTGGAGGGCAGGTATGCGGGTGAAAGCCGGCGATTAAAGTGAAAAGTCACGCAGGGAACAGTGACCCCCAAAGGCCTTCCCTATCTCAGTTTCTAGAACGATGGCTGTCAAGAAAAACTCTGCAGAGGCAGCCAACATTTGGGGGGGTCCCCTACAGGGGCCAGTCCACCCATCATCACCCAGAGTGAAGCCACCCCCCTGGTAAGGAGCTTCCTGTTGGCTCTGTGGCACGCCCGTCATAAATGCCAGCCAATGAAGAGACTAGTACCGATAAGAGAGAGAGAGAGAGAGAGAGAGAGAGAGAGAGAGAGAGAGAGAGAGAGAGAGAGAGAGAGAGATTGGAGGAAAGAGACAACAGAAAAAAGCAGTCCCAGAAAAGCCCTGTGTGTGTGATCCTCGGAGAGCTTAGAGAAGACACAGAAGCCAGGAACAAGGTTCAGCTTGCCTTTTGAAAAGAAACACTCAAAGAACCAGAAGGATCCCTTGGAAATTAAAAACCTGCGAATCAAAATTAAAATGTCAACAAAGGGGTTGGATGAAAGAGTAGAATGAGAAGACAAAAAGGGAACAAAATGTAGACAAGAAAATTAGCTCAGCCGGAGTGGCTCGGTAGTTGAATATCAACCTATGAACCAGGAGGTCACGGTTTGATTCCCAGGCAGGGCACGTGCTGGGTTGTGGGCTTGATCCCCAGCAGGGGGGGGGTGTAGGAGGCAGTCAATCAATGATTCTCTCTCATCACTGATGTTTCTATCTCTCTCTCCCTCTCCCTTCCTCTCTGAAATCAATAAAAAATATTAAAAAAACAAACAAAAGAAAATTAGATCAATCCAGGAAGCCCCATATATGACAAAGGAGACTTCCACAAAGTGAGAACAGAGAAAACAAAGTGGAAGGAACCACCAATGATATCTTTAAGAAAGTTACTAGGAAAAAAAAAAAAAAGTTACTAGGGGCCCAGCCAGTGAGGCTCAGCAGTTGAGCTTCAACCCAGGAACCAAGAGGTGGCCAGTTCAATTCCCGGTCAGGGTACATGCCCGGGTTGCGGGCTTGATCCCTGGTGGAGGTGCGTGCAAGAGGCAGCTGATCGATGATGTTCCTCTCTCACTGACGTTTCTGTCTCTCTATCCCTCTCCCTTCCTCTCTCTCTAAAAATCAATAAAAACATTTTTTTTTAAAAGAAAGTTACGAGGAGTGGAAGACACAACAGAGTCCACTGAATGTCCAGCACAACCAGTGAAAATAGACCCCAACCAAACCCACGCTGTAGACGTGCAGGATGTGGAGAATAAGGAGATTCCACAAGCTTTCAGAGAGAGGAAGAACCACACCCACAAACGCGTAAAGCGGAGGACAAGGAAGCAGACAGCTTCAGATATCTAACTGCCCAAGACTGGAAGCTGGAAGCCATAAGGCAAGAGACATTAATCACCACCCAGAACACTGTCCTCAGCCAAACCACCGATCTCACAGGAAAGTGGAAGGAAACACTGTCTGGAAATGCCCAGAGTGGGGGTGGGGTGCACATTCTTAAGACAAGGGCACAAACCAAGAAATAGGGAGACCTGGACTTAAGAAATAGATGCTACATCCCAGGAATCCCTAAACCCTGCAGAAGAGAGAGGCCAGGACCACAGCTGGGCATAGCCAGCCCTGAGCAGAGAAGTTCATTCCATTGGAGAGGCTGGGGGAGAGAGAGAGTCTCAGACACACAAAACAAGGGCGGTCACTAGCTCCAGGAAACACCCCACTACCACACACACACCAAATCCTAGAAAATAAAAGTGTTCTTTGTGTACATTTCTCCATGTGAACAATACTTACAGATACTAACATAGCACTAAATATTCATTTATCCAAGAATTGTGATAAAACTATTGTGAAAGCCATATGCGTAAGAGAGCTAAATCTCTACCTTTAGGAGTAGGAAGTCAGAGGACAATGTCCAACTGATAAATCAAGAGATACAGCCTGGCTGGCACGGGTCAGTGGCTGGGCGTCAACCTATGAACCAGGAGGTCACGGTTCAATTCCCAGTCAGGGCACGTGCCTGGGTTGCAGGTTCGATCCCCAGTGGGGGGCTTGCGGGAGGCGGCCCATCAATTATTCTTTCTCATTCATTGATGTTTCTCTCTCTCCCTCTTTCTGAAATAAATAAAAACATTTAAGAAAAAGAGATATGTAAAACATTATTTTGAAATATGGAAGCAAATGCCAGAGAAACAGCCAATAGAAGCGCTAATGGCAGCCCTTGGGGAGTGGGACATACATGCTTTGTTTAAAACAGTTTTATAAGCTTAGCACAGTCTTGAGTGTACAGCAAAAACACTACAAATATTGCTACTATTAATTTCGATGAGAAGAAAACATACGTCCCCTTGAGGGGCTCATCGCCGCGTCAGCTAGCTTTGTATAGTTAGGAGAGCACTTGAGAGCTTACTGCATGCCATGAATATCCACACATTTAGATTAAGAAGTGCACCTACAAAATCAAATAAATTCTAAAATGTGCCTATTTATAAGAAAATAAAGACAGGGAGACTATAGGGGAGCAACTACAGCCCACCACCCACTGTCTGTTTTTATACATCCATGAGCTAAAAATGCTCCTTCACATTTTTAAGTGGCTGAAAAAAATCACCATAATATTGCATGGCATGTGAAAAGTATTTCAAGTTCAAATTTCAGCATCCATAAATAAAGTTTTATTGGAACAGTCACACCTGTTCACAAACATGTTATTAATGGAGGCTTTTGTGCTACAAAAGCAGAGTTGAGTAGTCCAGCAAGAGATCATGTGGCCCTTAACAGAGAGAGTTTGCCAACTCTTGAGTTAGAGGATGAGGGTTGGGGGACAGAGGGTGGAGAGGATCAAGGAGGAATCCTGAAGAGGGCCATAGGGAAAAGTCCTCCGACAGACGTGTCTTGCCTTGTGGCACCGTATAGACCCCCTGCTCTTCTTCCTGGGTCTTTATTCTTTCACGTGATTCTATTCATTTGTTCTCTGAGGGCCTACTGTGTGCCAGGCTCCAGAGATAAATGACTGCCCAGGCCAGAGCTGTCCCTGCCCTCGCTCACGGAGCATATGTTCTGTCAAGGGGAGTGAGGCGAGGCAGGAGGGCTATGGACAAGAAAAAGTGAGACAGGGTGATGGGCAGTGGTTTGGTCTTGAATGATGGGTGGTCACTGTGAGTGCCTTGGGAAGCCAGGAAGTGACCTGGACCCAGTGCCCACAGCGCGAACCTGCACGCGTGGCAGGGAAATGATGTGCCTGGCTCCACCTGCAGCACAAGGGAGACTGGGTGAGGGATGTGGGGGCAGAGCAGACACCTCCCCCATCAAAGGTAGATCACCTCTGGCACCCCAAAGCAGGTTTCCAAAGCAGGAGGGGCTCTTTGTTCCGCAAGTCGAGAATGATCCCGCCGACCACGGGTCTGGGTGCAAAGCAAGCGATACAGCACTTTTCCTCGAAAGAGCAGATTCCTCCGCTGAATCCCTGAGTCCCCTGGCAGGGAGGGGGAAGCTAAATTTAAAGATGAGGTAATTGGGACAGTCTGATCTGGCCGCAAGCTCCAGCTGAGGATCTGCAGGGGCCACACCACCAGCTCAGCCGTCCCCACATCTGGCTGCAGCTGCCCTGCCGTGCCCGCCCTCCAAATCCAGAAAGCATAATTATGGACACATTCTCTTTGGGGTCTACCATGTGCCCCACGCTTGCGGTACACCAGTGTGAGAGCACTGGGCCGGACAGGCCTGGGTTCAAAGCCCCGTGTCTACCACTTCCTGTGACCTGAGGTCAAGCTCAGCACTCGGTCAGCGTCAGCTTTCCCATCATACGAGACTGCTCGCCTCACAGGTGACAGGCACTGCCCATCCTCTCCCCTCCCCCATACTCATCAGCTAAAAAAATACGTCCTGAGCACCTACTGTGTGCCAGGTACTGAAGTCACAGCAGTGAGCGATACCGTCCAAAGTCCCTGCACTGGGGAGCTGATGTTCTAGAAAGGATGCAGCCAGTAAACAAGATAAACAAGTGAGATATATGGTCTCTCAGACCGTGGTAGCTCTACGGAGCCACAGGAGAGGAGATGGGAAGTGTCGGCGGTTGAGCTATTCTGTAGAGCTGCTGGTCCCGTTTTCAGTGTTAGCCATTCATTTGGTTGCAAGTGGCAGAAATGCCCTCCTGACCAACCGAAAAGCAAACACTTGCTTCCTACGCGAGGCACAGAATGAGCTCCAGGTGTGGCTGAATCCAGGGATTTGAATTCTTCCTGTGAGGTGCCGTCTCTCTCTGTCTCTAGGATCTGCTTCCTCCAGGCTGGCTCCTTCTCAGGCAGGCTGATGGGCTCCGTCACCAGGCCAGGCCAGTCCCATCCCATCACACAGTGAGAGGAGACAGCTAGGGCCTCCAGCGAGGGGTCCTTTCAGGCATAGAAGTGAGGTCTTACTCTGAGAAAGGGGTGGGGGGCGGGGGTCTGAAAAGGCTTCATAAAAATGGTGCCTGTTGAGATGATCACGGAAGGATGAGGTGGAGGTGCCAGCTGGGTGGGGGAAGTGCATTCCAGGCAGAGGACAGCAGTGCAAAAGTATGCAAATTCCTGTAGTTTCCAGACTGTTGGGTGTTTGGTGAGAGCAGAAACAGACAAGTCCGGAGAGGTAGCCGGAGGCAAACATGCAGAGCCCGAATGCCAGACTGTTTCCGGCTGTGTCCCGCGGGCAGCAGAAGCTGTGGGAGAATTTAAAGCAGGGGAGGGCCACGGTCACTTTTTCCTCCCTTGGTGGTAAAACGGAAGGTGAAGGGTGGCAAGGAGAAAACCTAGAGGCAGCCGGAAGGCCAGGGAGGAGCTGCTGTATCACCAGCCAGCACCAGGTGGGTGGCCTGGGGAAGGTCAAAGAATTTCTGGATCCAAGTTGACAGGACTAAAATATGGAGGGTGAAGAGCCTGGGACGGGGAAATCCTGGGGTCTGATCCGATGATGTGGCTACCAGCTGGCTTCAGGCAGGTATAAGGGAGGGGAGAGTCCCCCAGCTCTTGGCAGCAGGCAGGAGACACTGGCATTGCCATGTCTGGGGATTGGAAGACCCATCGTCTTTGGAATTCAACGTGGCCAATTCTTGGATGCCTCCAGGGATGGGGGGCTCACCCCTTCAGTAGTTCTGACCTAAATAAACTATGGACTCAAATTTATACCCTTAGGGTTAGGCACAGCCCCGTGCGCCCCTGTCCATACCTTGGGGGGCCCCCTGTACCCTGGGCCAGCCCTAGGAGATTCGGGCACCTGACACTGTCTCCTTAAGTCTATCCTTCCCCTGTCTCAACACTTTGCTTCCTCTGACCATGGGACAAGGACCCCTGAGGGTCCTGGGGAGGATGTAGGTGTTAGACACTAAGTATCCACTCACAGAGGGAGGAAGGCAGCCGGCTCAGATACTCTTCCTGCCTCTCTGACTGTGTCAAGGAGAAAGTCTCCACGGGGTGCCAGGGCATCTTGACATCTTGGATGCTGTCCTTGCTGAGCAAAGAGAAGGCAGGCCTCCACCGTGGGGCCTGGGGCCGCAGCAGCAGTCTCTGGTGAGAATCGAATGATGCTGTCGGTTTCTGCTTTGGTTATTTTGATGTTGCATTTCTATTTCTGGCAAGTGATGATGGTTTGCCTTATATGGTGGGCCTTCATCACCTGACAGAATGCCAGCTGCAGGATCCCAGCCCTATGCTGGTGGCTGGGAGGCAGGGCTGGGGGCGGAGCCTGGGACTATCCCGCGGCCGGATCTGTGGAGCAGGGAGCCCTGCTTGGCAGGACTGTTCTCAGAGGCTCCTCTGAGCAAACACTACCACCACGAATAAATTACACCACCAGGCAGGAACGGTCCTCTCCCACCCTCTCCTCCTGCCCACTTCCCTCGCTGAGGATAACCCTGTTGCCAGTTGGGGGGTCCCCTTCTGGAACTTCCCTCTCCTGTAGGACATAAATGGGATCGTGCCGTTTGCACCGTCACATCCTGGTGGTGGTGGTTTTCAACAACGGTAGATTTTAGCACCGTAATAGTTTCCTAGTTTTTTGTGCATAATATCCCAGAACGTGGATGTTCTGTGATTCTCAGCAGTGGCCCACTATTCCCAGAAATCCCACGATGCCTGGGAGGCATGGCCACCAAGCCTTTTGGAGTAACAAGGTCAAATAGGGACCCAGGTTAGGTGGGTATCTTGGTTCATCGCTCTCCCAAGATTAGCTTCTTCCAGGTGGGCTCCTGCATTAGAAGGAGCGGTGAGGGAGCCCACAGAGCCATGGTCGGGGCCAGGCCCAGAGCACGGTCATCCAGGGCTCGTCCAGCTGTCCTGTGAAGGGAGGTCAGTGCTGCCTGGCCCGACGGAGGAAGAAGTGGAGGCGCGGACAGGGGCAGCCCTGCCTCCCGCACAGCTGGGTCGGCCCCTGTCAGGCCCCACCGTTATCCTCCAGAGGAGGGCTGCTCCACCCCAGGCCTCAGTGCCACACGGCGTTTTTCCCTCTGGCTCCAATTTCCCTTACTGATGAGGACGATCCTGAGATAGCGGTGGGCGTCTGTGGAGCGCTTCCTCTGCACCAGGCACCAGCAGCCCCTGACGACGACAGGTAATTAATTAATTAAAGGAGCCTCCGTAGGCAGAAGAGGTGACTGAGGGCGATGGGACCGCAGAGTTGCTTACCTCCCCGACACGCAGCTCACTCCCTCTCCCCCTTCCGCGGCGCGCGCTGCGGCACCTGCTCCGAGCTCCAAGGCCTTTGCCTTCCGGCATGGGGCGGGGCGTTGGGGGGACGAGGGAGGGAGGTGCGCGCCCCGCGGCTTCGGGCCAGGAAGCGGGGTGGAGCGGGTGACCGCCTCCAGTTCCCGCCCGGGCCTGCGGGAGGGGCCGCCGGCGGCGCGCAGAGCAGCCCGTAGAACGGCCGGCGCTAGGACCCGCGGGGCCTCCCGGGCCGCAGTCTCCCGCCCCCCCACCCCAGCCCACCTCACCCCGCCCAAAATGAGGAAACGGAGGAACTTGCTCCAAGTTGTGCTGCCGGGGCCGCCTCGGGGTGCGCAGCCGGTGCGCCGGGGCCTTCCTGGGGGCGGGGGCGGGGCCGGGGCGCGGCCCGGAGACTCCCTCTGAGCAGGTGAGCCGGCGGCGGCGGGGATGTGGGGTGAGACCGCGGGGGTATGGAGGAGGGCTCCCGGGAGACCTGGGCGTGCACCCGAGGGACCGGTGTGCGCACTCGTGCGCGCGTCCGGGGCGCGCGGCGGGTCGCGGCTGGTGCCGCGGTGGTTAGCGGCGACCAGGGGCGGGTGGGGGGTATTTTCCCGGGTGGAGGGTGTGCGCGGCTGAGAGCCCCTGGTGTGTGGATCCGCGCGTCCACGTGGAGGGATGTGCGCGTGTGACCGAGATGCGTGTGCACGGCCTTGCGTGTAGCTCTGTCCGGGTGGCCCAGCGTATGGCGCCCAGGTGTTCCAGTGTGTGTGTTTGGGGGTGGGGGGTGGGGGGGAGGGAGACACAGATACGTTTCCAGATGTCTGAGCACCTGTGTGTGTGTACACATTTGTAGACGCGTGTGTACACCTGTCTCTAGGGGGGGACGTGCCCTTGCTTGCCTACCTGCGGGTCTGTGGGTACCTGTGTCCACCTGTGTCCCAGCCCCGTGTGTTTCTCTGTGTGCTTGTGTGTACATGGATCAGTGTGTGTGTGAGTACATGCAGGGCTGCGTATTTGTGGGTTGCACACTGGAGGAGCGGAGACTTACCCTGGAACCCGCCCCAGGGGCCCAGCCACCTGCGGTGGGGTCGGCGGGGGAGGGAGGGGTGGGAAAATCCCCACCCAAGCAGCAGTGAGGGACTTGGGGTGGGGTAGGGGGATTAGAGGGGTTCAGCTGGCCAGCCCGATGAGCTCAGCAGGCTGCACTGTCCCACTGTAGGGTCAGAGTCTCTTGGCAATGACCTTGAATCATTCCGTATTTCCCTGCCCTGCTCTTCCAGAAAAGAGGAAGAACCGGGCGCGGTGAGGTGGCACCATGCTCCCCAGGCGCTGTGTGGGCTGCGGGGGCCTGAACCAGGCGTGTCCCTCCTCCCCAGCCTGTGGCCCCTTGCCCTGTGCCCATGTTGGTCCTCAGTTTCCTTTTTGGAACAATGGTAGAGCTAGGCGTCCCGATTTCTTCACTGATGTTTAAGGGCTTTGACTCAGCTAAGGAACGCCCCTCGGTAAAGACCACCTTCCCAGAGGGGCTGGGAGAACCAGTGTTTATACTCCCCCACCCCCGTGCCGCTGGCTGTTGCCTCACCTGGCCTGGCTGGCAGTGATGGCCTCCGAGCCCCAGCCTGGCTTGAATCTGCTCTCCAGCTGGTCTTTGCCCCTCTCCAGGTGAGCCCTGGCTTTCTCCAGGCCTGGCACTCGGGCCCATCTCAGCCAGGATGCCCACAGTGAGTACCCCCAACCTGGATGCCTGTATCCCTGGCCCTTGCTCAGCTCAGTCCGTGTCCACAGGCCCTCAGCTCCATGGGGAGGGAGGATGTACTCTGACCCACGCCCCCTTTAGCTGATGTCTTCCGGCTTTTCTGCCTGTTGGTGTTGCAATTCCTTCACCTTCCTGACCTGTCCTGGGTGCCCTCTGTTTGTGACTAATGTATCTCGGCTGGCTGCTCCCTTGTCTTATCTCCTCTTCTCCCTCTCTCTCCTGTCTCAATCCAATCTTTCTCTCCCTGGGGCATCCCCTTCATGTCACCTTTGACCTCTTCCCTATGCCTCCCACCCAGAGGCGCTGGGCCCCAGGCACCCAGTGCATCACCAAGTGTGAGCACACGCGCCCAAAGCCTGGAGAGCTGGCCTTCCACAAGGGCGACATGGTCACCATCCTGGAGGCTTGTGAGGTGAGCTGTGGCCGGAGGGCCCGGGGATGGGACTCAGTCAGGAACCACCACCCGACTCCTGCCCCCAGACCGACCCCTGTCTCCCTCCCTGGCAGAGCAAGAGCTGGTACCGAGCCAAGCACCACGCCAGCGGGCAGGAGGGGCTGCTGGCGGCGGGTGCGCTGCGGGAACGCGAGGCCCTCTCAGCGGATCCCAAGCTCAGCCTCATGCCGTGAGTGGTGGGTGGGGTTGGCCCAGGGATGAGAGATCCCAAGGGCCCGCCAGCCCGGCCCAACCCGCCCTCCTGCCACTGCAGGTGGTTCCACGGGAAGATCTCAGGCCAGGAGGCGGTGCAGCTGCTGCAGCCGCCGGAGGATGGGCTGTTCCTGGTGCGAGAGTCGGTGCGGCATCCCGGGGACTACGTTCTGTGCGTGAGCTTCCACCGCGAAGTCATCCACTACCGCGTTCTGCACCGTGATGGCCACCTGACCATAGACGAGACCACCTGCTTTTGCAACCTCATGGATATGGTGGAGGTGCAGCTCCCACAGGAGTCACGTGTTCCCCAGTGTCAAGGAGGGGCCCAGGCCCTGCCCCATCCCAGCAGTTGGATGGACATGGGGACCCCCAGAGCCACATGCTCCCCAATGCAAGAAGGAGCTGGTCCTCATGGACCACCAACCATATAGGTGGTCTGAGCTCTCTGGGGCCCACTTCCAGGGACTGGGTGGCTCCTCCGGGGACCTCCAGGAACCTCCACGTTGACACCAATCTAGAGACACCCCTGCCATCCTCCCCTACCCTCCCACCCCCCTCAGCTTGCAGCTTTCCTATTCCCATGGGAACCAGCCCAACACATCGTGTGGGAACCAAACCCCTCTCCTCATCGGCTCATGCCCACCCTATCCAGAGCCCACCCCGGAAGGGAACAGGATGAGGGATGCCCCGCACCCTGGGGTTGGACTCACAACCACCTCTGCCCCACCCCACCCTGCAGCATTACAGCAAGGACAAGGGGGCCATCTGCACGAAACTCGTGAAACCCAAGAGGAAGCAGGGGGCTAAATCGGCGGAGGAAGAGCTGGCCAAGGGTAGGGGCCTGCGCCCGCTCTGCCCATGTTCGCCCTGCCCAAGACTGAGTGGGTTTCCACATCCGCTGCTTCTCCCATGTCCCCATCTTCGGCCCTGTCACTTGAGCCAGAAACCTGGCCCAAACCTCCACCCACCCACCCTCCCACATTCCCTTCATGCCCCCTCCTGGCCTCTCAGACCCTCCCATCAGACCACCTCCTTCCAGGGGGCCAGTCCCCCTTCTTCCTGACCCCGGCCCCTCTGGTCCCAAAGGCAACTTTCTACCTGCAAGCCCACCCACATCACTCCCCTGCTTACAGGAGGGGGGCCCTGCAGCTCCACCGCCTTCCAGAACCTCCCCCTGTGGCTGAGCCCTCTTTCCTACTTCATCTACAGGCCCCTCCTACTTCATTCACCAGTCCTCTTGGTTGTGACTCATTTCCTCTCATGCCTCCCTGCTGTTGTGCATTCTGTTCCCTTCCGCTGAAATGCTTTTCCAGCTTCTGTGTAGTGAAATCATCAATACTCAAGTCCCAAAGCAAAGGCCCCCAACTATAGGCACCCCTACAGTTTTATGAACCTCGTGATCATGACTGTCTCCTTGGAAGCATGTATTTCTCCTGGGGAAATCTGGACATCTTGGGGATGGCGCCCGGGTGGAGGTTGGTGTCGCCACGCCTGAGCCTGCCTAAGGGCTCCTGATTTGGAGGGGAGGAGGCCTGCGTTAGAGGAGAGAGAACACTGGCCTGCCTGAGATAGGCGGTCAGGGAGGCCAGAGCGCAGCTTATGGCTTAGAGCACAGGAATCTTTCTAAGGTTCCAGAAGCTTTACTGTTCTCCACGTCGTCCATTGTATTTTGCTCTGTGTGTGTCCCTGGGAGGCCAGAGGTAAAGGACTGTAAAGGGAGGAGCCCTTGCGGTATTTAAAGGGACACAGCCTCCAGGTAGAAGAGACGGGCAGCCCGGAAGGGTAGGCTCTGTTGCCTTTGACCACATAACTGGTATCAGGAGTGGGGTGTGTCAGCCATGCCCTTTGGACCATTACTGGGAATAGCAGCCACCCAAATGTGTGAGACACCGTCCAGCACCCAGCTGTGGGAGACACCATCTGGTCTCTCCAGGTGACGCCCCTGATGGGAGGGGCTGGGGAAGCCTGTTAGCTCTCTGACCAGGTCTTTGCCCCACAGCTGGCTGGTTATTGGACCTGCAGTATTTGACCCTGGGAGCGCAAATCGGAGAGGGGGAGTTTGGAGGTGAGTAGGGGGCGTCGCCTGGTGAGCTGAAGGAAGTTGGGGGGTTCAAGTTTTTGGAGTCACAGAGATGAATTCACATCCATATTTAATACCTACTTCAGGGGTCCTCAAACTTTTTAAACGGGGCCAGTTCACTGTCCCTCAGACCGTTGGAGGGCCGGACTATAGTTTAAAAAAAAACTATGAACAAATTCCTATGCACACTGCACATATCTTATTTTGAAGTAAAAAAACAAAACGGCAAAAACACCCGCATGTGGCCCGAGGGCCGTAGTTTGAGGACGCCTGACCTACTTACTGCGCAGCTGAAGGCAAATCACTCCCCTCTCTGAGTCTCGGTTTCCTCCTCTGTGAAAGGGGGTTGACAACGCTGTTGTGAAGAGTAAATAAACTCAGGCAGACACCCAGTGAGTGCGAGTCCCTCACACCTGCAGCCTCTTGCACATGCTGGTCCCTGTGCTTGGAATGCCATTCCCTGAAATGATTATTCTGGAAGACTCTAGGGCAGTGGTTCTCAACCTTTCCAATGCCGCGATCCTTTAATACAGTTCCTCATGTTGTGGTGACCCCCAACAACAAAATTATTTTCGTTGCTACTTCATAACTGTAATTTTGCTACTGTTAATGAATCGTAATGTAAATATCTGTGTTTTCCGATGGTCTTAGGCTCTACAGCGCCCCACAGGTCGCGATCCACAGGTTGAGAACCGCTGCTGTAGAGCCTAAGACCATCGGAAAACACAGATATTTACATTACAATTCATTAACAGTAGCAAAATTACAGTTATGAAGTAGCAACGAAAATCTGCACAACATGAGGAACTGTATTAAAGGGTCGCTGCATTAGAAAGGTTGAGAACCACTGCTCTAGAGCTTAGATCAGGGACCCATGGACTTTCTCTGTAAAGGGCCGAAGTGCATATATTTTTGGCTTTGCAGGCCAGACAGTCTGTCACATCTGCTCAGCTCTGCATTTGTAGCAGGAAAGCAGCCCCAGATGATAGGTAAACCAACAGGAGTGGCTGTGTGCCAATAAAACTTTATTTGTAGACACTGAATTTTTTTCCCTATAATTTTCATGTGTCATGGAATAACATTCTTTTGATTTTTTTGAACTATTTAAGAATATAAAAACAAACAAAGAAGAATATAAAAACCATTCTGAGCTCATGGGTCTTGCAAAAACACGATGGAACTGGATTTGGCCCTAGGGACAGAGTTTGCAGACCCCTAGATCCTCTTTGATCAGGGGTTTAGGGTTCGGAGCTGGTACGGCCAAGGGGGTTTCCAGGCCTGGGACCTGAGGCTGTGTTGGTGTACATGGTGGTCAATGTGAGTGGGTATGTCCCTTTGTCTGTCTCCATCTCTGTCGGGTCCTGGTCTCCATCCCGCCCCGCAGCCGTCCTGCAGGGCGAGTACCTGGGCCAGAAGGTGGCTGTGAAGAACATCAAGTGCGATGTGACAGCCCAGGCCTTCCTGGATGAGACAGCAGTCATGACGTGAGTCCCCGGTGGGGGTTAGGCACCCTGGGGGTGGGGGTTCTAGCCGTGCCTTCACCCGCTCTTCTGTCTCCCCACAGGAAGATGCAGCATAAGAACCTGGTGCGTCTGCTGGGCGTGATCCTGCACCAGGGACTCTACATCGTCATGGAGCACGTGAGCAAGGTACGGTGGGGTGAGATGCAGGTGGGGGTGCAGGTGGGACTTGGAGAGGCAGCCAAGAAGCCTCGAACCCGAGCCCCGTGTCTTCCTTCCCGCCCCGCCAGGGCAACCTGGTGAACTTTCTACGAACTCGGGGCCGGGCCCTTGTGAACACCCCTCAGCTCCTGCAGTTTTCCCTGTGAGTGGGGCCCCCGGTGGGTGGGAAAGGGGCTTTCCAAGGTCAAGGAGAAACGCAGGAAGGAGCCTGGCCTTGGGAGTCTTTGACCTGGAGCCCCTGTGCCCCTCCCCAGGCACGTGGCCGAGGGCATGGAGTACCTGGAGAGCAAGAAGCTGGTGCATCGAGACCTTGCTGCCCGCAACATCCTCATTTCTGAGGACCTGGTAGCCAAGGTCAGCGACTTCGGCCTGGCCAAGGCCGAGCGGAAGGGGCTGGACTCCAGCCGACTGCCCGTCAAGTGGACAGCGCCTGAGGCACTCAAACATGGGGTGAGCGCCCCTCTGTGACCAGGGACCTTGGAGCCCCAGCTCCACAGCGTGACCCTGGGCACGTGTCTTGGCCTCTCTGAACCTCTAAGGGAAATGACTCTGCCTCCCAGTGAGTCCTTGGTCCATCGTTGTCCTTTTTAGTTTCCATCTGGTCTCTCCTGTGTGTGACCCTGTCTGGGCCTGTCTCCCCATTTCTGGGCTCAGTGCTGAGGGCAAAAAGAACCAGCCTCCTCCCTGCACTACATCTGGGCTGCTCTTGGTCAAAGGGGCAAGGACTCAGGGAATGGAGTCTGTTAGGAAGAGACCAGAGAGTGCGGGTCAACCCAGGGGGGCTTCCTGGAAGAATCAGGGACTGGAGCTGAAACCTTGAAGGGTCCCTCCTCACCCTGGTCTTGGGCCCCACAGAAATTCTCCAGCAAGTCCGATGTCTGGAGTTTCGGGGTGCTGCTATGGGAGGTCTTCTCATATGGCCGGGCTCCATACCCCAAGATGGTGAGCATGGCCTGGGTGGGGGAGGCACTGGGTTCCATGTGGGTCTGGGGCCAGAGCCCCGAACCCCAGCCCACACTGGTGTGCCCTCTGCCCACAGTCGCTGAAGGAGGTGACAGAGGCTGTGGAGAAGGGGTACCGCATGGAGCCCCCCGAGGGCTGCCCGGGCCCTGTCCACACCCTCATGAACAGCTGCTGGGAGGCGGAGCCTGCCCGCCGGCCAACCTTTCGAAAACTGGCGGAGAAGCTGGCCCGGGAGCTGCGCAGCGCGGGCGCGACTGGCCACGTTGAAGGACAGGACGCTGATGGCTCCACCTTGCCCCGCAGCCAAGAGCCTTGACCCTGCCTGGTGGGGCCATGGGCCCCAGAGGACAGAGAGTGGGGGGCTCAGGGTGGGGACACAGGCCGGGCCTAAGGAGGCTTGGGCCAGCAAGCTGCCCACCTGGCTCACAGCACAGAAGCAGGCCCTTGTGGGGCTTGGGGCAGCCCCTGGATACCACAGACCCAGGGAGAAGGATTGGTGCCTCGATAAAGACTGGTTCCAAGAACTGTGGGCCTCTGAGTCTCTCTCTGCGACCCCCAACGTCTTCTCGGCCCAGGGGGTCACACTGCCCCCACCACTCAGCTCGGGACAATCCACCTGCCAGTCGCCTGCCCACTGAGGGGTCTGCCCAGCTATGACCCACTGGCAGCCACTGCGGGGACACAGACCCCTGGGATGGAGCCAGGAGACTCTCCAGGCCAGAGATGACAGCCTCCCCGTGGACCCACTTGCCATCACCCACAGGTGCCCACGATGGCCCATCTGTGGTGCCGTATTCAGCCCTCAGGGTCTCGGGCTCCAAGGATCAGGGAGACTTGCCCCTCGGAGCAGGTGTATAGGAGCCCAGGGAGGGTCGGCCACTGCAGCTGTGTCCCGCCTGGGGATGCTCCGGTGTGACCACCCACATCCTCCAGCTGTCACAACCCAACAGTCTGACCCGGTGACCTGGAGACTCAAGAAAACCCAGTGGAGCAGCCTGTCCAGAGGCCCTGCCCCTCTTGTCCCCTCTGGTGAGGGGTGCTGGGCTCTGGGCTTGCGCCCCAGGTTCCTATCTTGACTTACCCCTTAGCTGTGTGGCCCCAGCAGGCCAACTGGGCGGGGGGGGGGGGGGGTTGGTCCCCTACCTGGGCCCCACCTATGATCAGGCATCTTGGGGGGGTGGGGGGCAGGTGTTGTAAGGACCCAGAGGGGAGAAAGTGAGGGCTGAGTGCACACAGCTGGTGCTCAGTTGTTGCTGTGACTGTCACCTACCCCATCTCAGTGGACATTCGCATCCAGACAGCCTCTAGAATGCCTGGCGGGGTCTTGGGACAGGATGGATGCTGTCCCACCCCAGGACCCCCCAAGCTGGAGAGGAAACACTAGGCCCCAGTATGCCCTCTCACCTATGCTGACCCACCCCACCTTAGCTAGAAAAGTGCCCCAAAGTTACACTGCTCTCCCACCTTCGGGCCTCAGTTTCCCCACCAGCACCTGAAAGGGTTCAGTGATTCTTCCCAAGGGAGAAATAAAGGGTGGGAGGCTGGAGAGGCAGAGTAGCCTGCGTGCGCACACACACCCCGCTCCCTACACACACACACACACACACACACACACACACCCCTCCCTACACACACACACACCTCCCTACACACACACACACACCCCTCCCTACACACACACACACACACCCCTCCCTACACACACACACACACACACACACCCCTCCCTACACACACACACACACACCCCTCCCTACACACACACACACACACACACCCCTCCCTACACACACACACACCTCCCTACACACACACACACACACACACACACACACCCCTCCCTACACACACACACACCTCCCTACACACACACACACACACACACACACCCTCTTGCTAGTCCCTGGGTGCTGCCCCGCCCCCAATCCGGCCCTCTAAGCTGACACAGCATCTGCACCTTCAGCCACATCCTGCTAAATCAAGAAAGCACCCTGCACCTGACCGGGATCCCTTCTGCAGCCTCTTAACCAACGAGGCCAATTAGCTAATTGGGGCCTGAGAAAGAACTGAGCAGCTTGTTAATGTTTTAAAGTGATGAAGCAATTAGGGGATTACCTGCCGGCCCCCCAGGACGGCTCCCCTGGCCATGGAGCCCGCAGCCTGTCGCATAGTTGGCCTGCCGAGTCCTGGAAGGGCCCTGGGAAACGGTAGCTGCCCCTGCCGCCTGGGCTCAGGACCTCTGCGGCCTCTGGGGCCTCCTGACCTCAGCCCTCCGCACGGGACACGGCAGCCCCAGCCGGCTCCTCCTCTAAGGCCGCTGGTCCCTGCAGGTGGACCCGATTCCTCAGGGCCATCACCCCTCTTCCGGGGGGGCAGGGGGGTGCCTGACACTGTCTCTTTCTCCATGTGTCTCTCCCTACAAAGCCAACGTTCCAGAAAGATCTCTGCTTTCTCTTGTATTCGCTCCCCAGGCCATCTGAGGGCCTGGGCCTCTACTAAATCCAGCAACCGATTTTCAGCCTCACCTTGGCCCCTCCTCCCCAGGCCCCTCCCCTAGGTTTTCAGGGCACCCTTGCCTGAGCCCCTAGGCTTCTTGGATTGGGAGGGCTGGCCAACCAGTCTCAGAGTCGTCCCCTGGATCCTGCTTCAGCTCTCGGGCCACTAGTTCTGTGACAATCCCACCCCCCTCCTATCTCCAAAGCAGGGACTCATCAAAAATACCGTCTGACTGTGTCCCTCCCCTGCTCTACAACCTCCCATGGCTCCCTAGCACCCCCCCCTTCATACCCCATCTTGTCCCGAATTTGCAGCCTTGCCCTCATCCCCCATTCTGATCACTTTCCTTAAAAGAGCAACCTACCTTATAGCCCCCTTCCCTTTCCTGCTTGAGTTTCCTCTCTAGACCCCTAGCCACCTGACACTGTATTTTACTTATATAGCTGCTGGTCATCTCCCAACTAGGATGTCAGCTCCAAGAGTTGTGTCTGTTTTGTTCATGGTATACAATTAAGTGCTCAGTACATGTTCATTCATATCTCAAAACCCAGCTAAAGTGCCCCTATGCCACGCCCTGTTCAGGGGCCAAGGAGCCACCTAAAGTTGCCTTCACCTTTTGGGACCTCTGCTTCCCCAGCTCCGTTGACATGTGAGTCTGAGGGCCCTTTTCTGCCCCCACGGATAAAACCAGGACCGGCGGGCACCGAGCGCTCCCTGTGTGCCGACCACGGTGCCCCTCACCAGGGCTCAGGAACAGGGCTCCTCCTCGCCGCCTCCCTTTCCTTCAATCACCTCACTGAGCCCCAGGGGGTAGGCAGGTCCTGGTGCCCATGTTTTACAGCCAGGAAAACAGACCCGGAGATTGGGAGGCCCTTGTTGCTGTCCTATTGCAAGGGGAGGAGGACCCAGGTCCACTGTGTCCTCTCAACCCCAGCCCCTCCCCAGTCCTCCACCTGCCTGGCCCTCCTCCCTCAGCGGCTCAGGGCAGCCAGATGGAAGGGGCCACCTCCATTAATCACCTTGTACTAATCCTCCCCCCACCCCCTCAGGGCTGGCTGGGACAGGCCACTGGGCCTGTGGATACCTGGGCTGAAGAGGGGCTGCTAGGGGTGGTACGTGCTGAGCAGGTGAGCAAGGCAGGCATGGGGGGAGCTGGGGGTGCAGGGAGCCCACTAGGGCAGAGGACGTGGGGGTGAGGAGCACTGCATGGGAGCAGTGTCCCCGCCTGCTTTCCTGGGGTCCTAGACACAGGGGGAGGCAAACAGAAAGATGAAGACAGGGAGAGTTCCAGAGGGAAAGAGGAAACAGGTTGGGGGACAGAGACGAAAGTCAGAAGGGAGCGGAGACAGAGAGAGAAAATGAGGCAATCTGAAATCGACAGAGAGAGACTGAGGGAGGCAGAATGGATTTAGGACATTGTGAGGGAAGAGCCCCTTCACATCATACTCCAGACCCTGCCCTCCCCAGCTGGCAGTCCCTCCTGCTGCCTCACCACCATCCGTCCTGCTGTACCACCAGGAGGCGGCGAGGAGGAGCCATGTTCCTGAGCCCTGGTGAGGGGCCTGTGGCTGAGGGTGGGGGGCCGGCACCCTGTGAGGAGGCCCCCAAGAAGAAGCACCGGAGGAACCGCACCACCTTCACCACGTACCAGCTGCACCAGCTGGAGCGGGCGTTCGAGGCCTCCCACTACCCCGACATTTACAGCCGCGAGGAGCTGGCAGCCAAGGTGCACCTCCCGGAGGTGCGGGTGCAGGTGAGGGCACCCCTCAGTGACCCCGGAGGGAGCCAGAGCCGGATAGGGGCCCTCCCAGGGCATGGGTAGAAGAGAAACTGAAGTTGCCGGGAGGAGGGGATTTGGGCCTGGGGCTATGACATCTGAGTAGGAGTTTGCCAGCTAGAAAGGAGAAAGGGCATTTCTCTAGGCACCCAAGCACACGCGCCAGGATGTGCAGGGGTTAAGTTAGAAGTTTGCCCACTGAGCTGGTGAGATGGGCGGAAGGCGAGCCAGCAAACGAGGCTGAGGAAGAGCTTGTGAAGGGCCTCAAAAGCCAAGCTTGCACTTCCTGATCAAAGGCCGGGAAGACCGGAGGGGCCTGGTTAGAGAATGGTGAGGAGGAATGAGGTTCAGAGAAGACTTAGGTCAGTGGTCGGCAAACTCATCAGTCAACAGAGCCAAATATCAACAGTACAACGACTGAAATTTCTTTTGAGAGCCCAGTTTTTTAAACTTAAACTTCTTCTAACGCCACTTCTTCAAAATAGACTCGCCCAGGCCGTGGTATTTTGTGGAAGAGCCACACTCAAGGGGCCAAAGAGCCGCATGTGGCTCGCGAGCCGCAGTTTGCCGACACGGACTTAGGTGATGTGATGGGGCCGTGAGGCAGGGCCTCTTCTCTCAAGACAGCCCCGAAGCAGTGAAAAGGCATGGCACTGCAGCAGGGAGGGAGGCAGGCCAGACAGCAGGCAGAACCTGCGAGGCTCGGAGGCCCAGGGAGGGACGCCACGGAGAGGGGAAGAGCCGACTGGCCCCTCCCCACCGCTCTGGGCTGGAAGCACCCTCTTGCTGCTTCCAGGTGTGGTTCCAGAACCGTCGGGCCAAGTGGCGGCGCCAGGAGCGTCTGGAGTCCGGCTCTGGGGCTGTGGCAGCCTCGAGGCTCCCTGAGGCCCCAGCACTGCCCTTTGCCCACCCTCCAGCCATTCCACTGCCTCTGGAGCCCTGGCTGGGCCCCGGGCCACCTACCAGGCCCGGCCTCACTCACCTGCTGGGCCCAGCCCCAGGGCTGCAGGCATCCTTCGGGCCGCACGCCTTTGGTTCGGCCTTCATGGAAGGCTTCACTCTGGAGGAGGCATCCATTCGGCTTCTGGCCAAGGAGCACGCACAGGCTCTGGACAGGGCCTGGCCACCGGCTTGAGCCTGGTGCCTACCCAGTCTCTCTCTTCGGCCAGTCCCCAGGGCCTGGGATGACAGATCTAGGCCAAGGTCACGGAGCAGCCCACCAGCAGGCCGGCCTATCGATGAGGAAAGAGACTGCCCCTCCCCACCCTCCCTGTCTGTGGCCACCCATGCCAGGTCCCCACCCCACCTCACCCTGCCTTTCAGGGAGACAGGATACGAGGTGACCATAGGACTTCCAGGCCAGGGAGGCGGGTTCTGGGTGGCCTCAAAGGAGTCTCTGCCCCTCCTCGGCCTCAGTGCCCCATCTGTCTAGGGGAGGTGTGTGGGTGGGTGGATTCGGAGGCTCTGGGACTGTAAGGCTGTAATCGGGAGCCACCAGGACCTTAATTCTTCGAGTCAATGAGTCTAAATCCCTGCTAATCTTTCACCAGCAGAGCCACCCAGTTCCCAGAGTCTCCCTCTCCGAGAAATGACTAACAGCAGAGCAGCTCAGGTCCAGCCTCTTCCTCTCACGGTGTGCTCCCGGCCGGAGCCCATCAGGTGAGGACCAGCCCATTTTACAGCGAGGTAACTGAGGTGGGAAGCCAGTTTCCTGAGGCCACAAGCCAACAGGGACTCTCACTGCCTGACTCCGTGGCCCCAGGCATCACTGGGTCCCTGCCGCTTTGGAAGCACCTGGCCCCAGGCCGGGGCTAAGGGGACCAGGCTGAGGCTGGCAAGTATTGTCCATCCCTATCCTTGTTCCCTCCATGACTCAGAGTGTGGCTTATGTCCCCATCGGCCAGAGCCCCTGTTACATCTCCCAGCCCAGCGAGGGTGGGAGGGCCAGCATTTGTCCTGTCCAACTCACTTCACGAATTCATCCATCCATTCATCCACGAAGCAATAGGGCCTAGGTTTGGCTCAGTGGGTAGAGCGTTGGCCCTCAGACTGAAGGGTCCTGGGTTTGATTCCGGTCAAGGGCATGTACCTTGTTGCAGGCTTAATCACTGGTTGTGATGTGTCTCTCACACTGATGTTTCTCTCCGTCTTTCCCTCATCTTTCCACTCTCTCTAAAAATCAGTATCTTCAAAAAATATCCTCGGGTGAGGATTAACGACAACAGCAACAAAAAAATCCAATAAGCAATAGGGACACAACACTAAACAAAACAGATAAATATTCCTGTTCTAATGGAGCTGCCACTCCAGTGGGAGAGACCAGATGCACAATTAAAAAATAAATAAAACATAAAACGCCAGCTGGTGGTAAATGCTAGGGGAACACTGGGAAGGGCAAACGGGAGTGGCAGGTGGTGCAGTTTAACAAGGTGTGAAGGAGGCCTCATGGAGGTGACCTCAGAGCACAGACCTGGAGGAGGGAGGGAGCCATGGGGACACCTGGGGGAGAGCGACCCAGGCAACAGGCATAGCAAGTGCAAAGGCACTGGGGCAGGACCCAGCAGGGGTACTGGAAGAGCACAGAGGAGCCTCTGTGCCACATGGAGCAGAGGGAGAGGGAGAGGGAGGTGAGGGCAGGGAGGCGATGGGGGCAGGGCAGGGCAGGCAGGGCCTGTGGTAGTTACAGCTTTGATTTTTACCCTGAGTCTTGGGAGGGTTGGGATGGGCCGCATGCCCAGGGCGGGCCACCTGGGAGGGTAGGTTTTCAATAATCCCCTTGGCAAAGTCCTCCTAAGCTGATAAAGGCTCATTTTCCTGGGACCAGGCAGAATTAGCTGTGGGGACCCCACCCTGCCGGCCAGCATGTGGGCCCAGAGGCTGAAGGGTGGTGCCAACCCTCAAACCCCATCCTTGAAGGAGAGGTTGAGGCCACAGCAGGGAGGGTAGGACCTTACAGGCACTGCTTAGTGAGTTCCCCCGCAGTCTCCTCCGATCCGGTGGGCACTGGCCTCATCCCTGGGACCCTGTCTTTGAGACCCATCCCTCACAGCCAAGCAGGGCAGGAGTTAGAGGACACCCAGAGCTGAGGTTCTCACTGGGGCTGTGGATAATGTTCACGGTACCCCATTTTCTGGTGAGACCTGGGCAGCGGTGATGGACAGGATGCTTGGTAGGCCCATGACCCTGGGCTCAAGTGAGTGGCCAATGAAGATAACCCCTGTGACCTTGGCAGGAAGGAAAGGGAAGTCCCTTCCATGTGGCTAGGCTTGCTGAACTGGGTAGGAAGGTGTCAGTCAGGAGCCCTGGAGTCACCCCTGCCCTAGAGAAGTTCCTCCTGGGGGTCAAATGGACACAGAGACAGAGAAGAGAGCCACACAGCTGAATACCGAAGCATCTGGATCCAACCATGCCTGAAGCCAGCCCTACCCCTGGACAGTTCAGTTCCTGAAGCTCGAAAATTCAGTTCTGCTTCACATGGCTTGAATCCCTTGCAACCAAGAGAAGTTTTGGTAGAAAAACCTCCCACTTGAGGGGTTGAGGCCTCTTGGGCAGTGCTAGAAATCCAGGAATCAGGCTAAGCAGCCCAGTGAAGCCCGAGGTGAAGATGGACCTACAGAAGCCCAGCCAATCACTAGGAACCACTGTGTCTGAGGAGGTGCCCAGCTCCCTGCCACATGCTCCACTTCCCAATGGCCCAACATCAGACGACACTGAGTAGCATCTAGGACCTGCCAATGACAACCCCCCCAAGAGGTCTTTATTGGTCCCCACGACCATGATCCAGTTTCACTGTAGAGGCCACAGAGAGCACAGGTAAGAAAAAGTCTGTTTTCTCCAGGAAAAGTCTCTCATGGGGCAGGATGGGGAGGAGTTGTGCCCCTCTGGGGTCCTCCTCTGGGGTCCTCCTTTGGGGCCTGCGCGGTCCTTGGTGAGTCAGGGTGCTTCAGTCCCTCCTCCACTAAAACTTTCGGTTCTTGCTCAGCCGGTTGTGGCGCCAGATATTGTGTTTCCGCAGCAGCCGCCAGTACTCCCAGGTCTCAGGGTCCAGCTCCTCCAGCTTCTTGGGGGGGCCCACATTCACCTGGAACAGCCTGACGGGGTATGGGCAGGAATCAGGGCTGCCCAACAGCCATCCACAACTCCTGGGCCCCAGGTACCTGGGGCAGAGGCAATGCTGAGGCATTGGCGGGTCTGGGGCCCGGGGCTGTGATCTCAGGGCGGTCCCTCACCTTCCCGGAGCCAGGTTTCTGGCTGTGGAACAAGGGGGCACCTCCATCCCAACAGTGCTGATGTCCGAGGTGGGCACATGCCAAGCCTTCTCCTGCCTCCTGGCCACTGTCCATGCTGTGCACCTGTAATGCCTCCCCTCCCACTCAACCTTTCTGCACCTTCCCCAGCTTTAAGGATCAGCAACTGTCAATGGTTTCCATGTCCGGCTAATGTTCTCAAGGCCAAGAGCAAAACTGAAATCTCTGCAGCCCCCAGGACCTGCCAGGACTGGGTTCCATGACTTCCCTGCCCTATCTACCCCTATTCTCCACCTTGTCCCTAAAAACCAGGTACAGTACTGCCCCAGGGCCTTTGCACTGGCTGTCCCCTTGCTGTTAAAGCTCCTTCCACCCACTTAGGTCTTCTCTCATGCATTGCCTCCGGAGGGAAGTCCTCCCCCAAATCTTAGATTTGGTCAGCCAGGCTCCTCCTCACCTGGTCACCGGTTTTCCCCATCTCCAGCCTGGCCCACTCACCACTCGGGGTACTCGGCATCCGGCTTCAGGACCACGTCCTGGCCCTCCTTGTAGATGTTAACACCCATGGCATGTGTGGTGAGCCGGACAGGGTCTGTGCACACCTCTGGGTCCTTCAGGTCCTCACTGACCACACCGCCTTTGCCGCCTTTGCCCCCCTTAAGGACTGGAGTGGGGAGGAGAAAAAAGTTCAGCCCCATTCAGTCCAGCTCCTCTCTGGAGGCCAGCCTTCCTTCCCTGCCCCCAGTCTCTCAGGGTGGCCCCAGGCCCTGGCTGGCCCCTGTCTACAGCACTCAAATGATTTTAAGTTGGACAGGGACACTGCAGTAAATAACACTGATGCTCAGAGTGACCAAATTACTCCTTTTCAATCCTATTTTGATTCTTTCTGTTTATCTCACAAAGAAAGTGCTGCTATGTCTCTTTAAGACCTAACATATATTTGGCAATTCCTTCTTTCAACAAAGATCAGGCATGGTGGTAGCCAGCTAAAATTCAAATAACTTTGTTTTGGTTTTGCTGAAGTGGTTAATATTTGGACCCCACTGCACCCTCGAATTTCTGGTGATGACGTGCAAAAGGTCACACAGTCATCTAGGGGAAGAAACAGGATTGGGACGCAAGTTCCTGACCTCCTCCTCCCCACCACCCCCACCCAAGAAAACAAATCCAGGCCTGCGCAGTGAAGCGCGCCTGCTCCACGTAACTCACACCGTCGTCACTGGCTGCTCAGCTTCAGGCTGGTGCCTGCTCAGAGTCCAGCGGCGCCCTACGCCCCTCAAACTGCGCCTGCGCGTGTAACCTAGCGGTAGTCCACTTCACGCGGGTGCCTCGATTCTAAGAACCACCTCCTCCCCACCAAGCGCCTGCGCAATACAAATTACCCAGTGTCCTCACTGTTCCCCTTTGGGTCTCCCTTAACCCAGCTCACCTGGTTTCTTGGCATAATCCCGCACGAGGAGTCTTCCAGGAGCGGCGGGGTCCGGGAGCTCCCGAGGCCGCCAGCCAGCCCAGGTCCGGGTGGCCCCGAATAAGCGTCTGGCCGCCATGACGTACGCCGGCTGCCTGCACGTACACGTTTTTTGAGACGTCAGCGGCCAAAGGGTGCTTGAGAGAAAGAGAGGCTCCTAGAGATTCCTGGGAAATGTAGTATTTCAGCCTAAGGCCTACATTCTTTGTGTCTTATTTAAACTTTTTATAGATATATTAGTTACTGTATGAGGAGATTTTAAAGGGATGTTTCATTGACTTCTTGCCCTTCTTCGGTTACTTACTTACTTTAAAAGGTCATACCTTATACATTCCTGATTCTATTCAACGCACAAATACTCAAAGCCTGAAAGTCATTAGATAGTAACAGGTTCCTATTCCAGCCCAATTGTTAAATCCTTAACCGGCTTGATTTTGTTTAATCCTCACAATTACGAGATATTACCTATCCTATTATTATTACCAAGTTATAACTGAGGAAACTGAAAATAAAAAAAGATAAATATAATTGGGGAAAACCAAGGTTCAGGGAGGAAACGTTAAGCCAAGCAAGATGCGTCATTCAACCTCCCTACTGTGAGCTAAAAGGGAAATCTGTATACAATTGGGTCCCCACGCTACTTCCATTGTCCAAAGAGACCATCTATCATTCACCATTAGTATTTTCCAGTCTCATATCTTCCCAAAGGCCATCCCTTGGAATAACGACCACAGTCGTAGGAAACCGGTAGCGATTATTAACCCCATTTTGCAGTTAAGGAAACAGGCCCAGAGGCCAGCCCCGACTCCCACGGTACGTAAATGGAGGCTTGGGATTCGAACTTGCAGTTCTGATACCTGGCGCCCCCGCGCGGCGAGGTTAGCTGGGAGAACTACATTTCCCAGCAGGCTCCGCAATGGAGCGCATGCCCAGTAGGCCGGGAGCGCTAGGCAGATCTGCCGGCGCCCTGACCAGGAAAGGTGAGCGACGGCGGCTGGGAAGACCCTGCCGGCCTGGGATGTGGGACCACTGCGGGGTGAGGCCACCTCGGTTTGCGAGGTGAGTGTCTCGGAGGGGCAAAGCGGGGTCTGGGGCCGGCGCCTGCGGCTACGGGTCTGAAGTCTTGAACCTTGGGTCTGCATAAGGATTGGGTTCTTAGCTTTAGACTCGAGTTGTCTTCACACCGGATCTGAGGTCCGGGTCTTAGTCTGGGGGTCCATCTTGAGCGTGGCATTGGAGGTTTTGAGATTAGGGTCGGCTTTCTGGTGTCTTTGGGTCTCTAGTTTTAAGTCTGAGGTCCTGGGTCTAAGTCTTGGGTTGGGGTCTTGAGTCCAGGATCTCGGGGACCTGCACATGTTGGGTCTGTATAGCCAGAGTTGTATCTCTAGCCTGGGTACCAGTCCCGGGGCAGAAAGACTTGGAAGAGTAAGGGCTGGGGTGAACAGGTTCCACAATGGGGAGAAGTCAAGGCTGACAAATATAAGGGAATCCCCCAGGGTTTGGAGCCCAGAATGTCACACTGCCTTACACAACTGCTCATTCTGCGCCTCAGTTTCATCATCTGTAAAATGGGGATCATAGCAAACCCTACATTGCAGGACATGGTGGGATTAAATTACGTGTTATATATATAAGCAGCCCCCAGCTAACACCTAGCACCAAGTTGGTACCCAGGAAATCTCACCTTTTAATCTCTTTCAGATGCTGGCCTGAGCCTGGATCCAGACCTTGAATTACTGACAACTCCCCCACCCCCTCCAGGGCCTCTGGCCATGGACTTGGAGGAGCCCAGGGACACACATGCGCCCTCTCAGGACCACAGTCCTGACTGCCAGTGGGACCCAGTGCCAGGAGGCCCATGCAGCCTGAGTCAGATGGAACTTGACGGGCCAAATATTCAGGATCTAGTGCAGCAGTTTGAGGCTCTGCCGGGTGATCTTGCGGGCCTGTCCCCAGATGGACTCCCCTGCCCCCTGCACATTGCCACCGGTCATGGCCTGGCCTCCCAGGACGTGGCTGATGCCCATGGGCTCTTGTCTGCTGAGGCTGGCAGGGACGACCTGCTGAGCCTTTTGCACCTCGAGGAGTGCCCTCCTTCCCAGTCTTGTCCCAAGGAGCCTCCAGACCCTGCTCCTCACCTATTACAGCCCCCTGAGGACCCAGATGGGGATACTGGTTCCCCAGAATGGGCAGAGGGAGCCTCTGCTGAGCAGCATGGCAGCAAGAGCTCAAGCAGCTCCCCGGAACCTTGGCTAGAGACGGTCCCTCTGATTGCTCCTGAAGAGCGGCCTGCCAGTGCCCAGGTAGTGCTTGCCCCAACCCCCAGACCTTCTCTGCTGCCAGGAGCCAAGCCAGGGGGACTCAGTCCTGCTCCTCTTTTATCTTCTTCTAGAGCCCCAAGACCGCGGCTTCATACCCTGCCTTCCAGGAGGGTGAGTGCCCCACCCACCCTGCCCCCAGGAACCTAGGGGTTTCAGACAGCCTGAATCAGGCTCCTGAAATCTGACTCAGAGTTTGCCAGTAAGGAGTTGCTTCTAGAGAGGCTCTGAGAATGGTTTTATGTTGATTCCTGAAGGCCTGAGAGAAGAGAGACAGCTTTGGGAATGTTCTAGAACGAGTAGAAGACAGGCAGGCTGGGGTATTTGTGGCACTCTGTTCTAGAGCAGGGGTTGGCAGATTACCATCTGTGGACCAACTCTGGCCCACAACCTGTTCTGGTATGTCTTGTGTGCTACAATGGCTTTTGTATTTGTAAATGCTTGGAAAAACCCAAAAGAAGAGCAACATTTCTTGACACATGAAAATAATAATGCAATTCAAGTTTCTGTGTCCACAAATAAAGTTTTATTGGGACACCATCATATCTGTTCATTTATATATTGTCTGTGGTGGCTTTTGTGTTGCAACAGAGACCACCTGTCCCACAAAATAAAAATAGTTTACGGTTTGGCCCTTTGTAGGAAAGTTTGCTAATCCCTGCTCCAAAGGCTTTGGAAGAACCAGTTTTGACCACCTGGAATATTCTAGAATTTTCCCAAAAACTATCTGAGGCTATATGTCAAAAGCAAATTCTATGGTTGTAAGAAGATGGTTTAGTTCCAAGAAGGTTCTAGAGTTGTCGGTGGAGTTATAACTCACCTAGGGAGTTCCAGAACTGGGCATTGTGCCTGTGGTTCTAGGTCAGAGGAACCTGGGCTCATGTGTGTTCTGGAGTGATGAACAGAGCTGTGTGGTTCTATTCAGACTGGAAGTCCTAGAACCATAGAGTGACTAGAAAGTATCTGTGGCTCTAGACCAGTAGGAGATATTCTAGAACTAAGCAGAGCTGTCCAATTCTAGAGGAGTCATCAGGAAGTTCTAGAGTGGTGTCATACAATAGAGTGTGAGCTATATATGACTTGAAATTTTCTAGTTATCGCTCTGGCTGGGTAGCTCAGTTGGTTAGAGCTTTGTCCTGATACTATGCCAAGATTGTGGATTTGATCCCCAGGCAGGGCACACATAAGAATCAACCAATGAATGCGTAAATAAGTGGAACAGCAAAATCATTGTTTCTCTCTCTCTCTCAAATATATAAATTTAAAAAATCTTTTCTAATTAAAAAAATAAACAGGTAAGATTAATAACTCATTTTATTTTTTTAAAAAAATATTTTATTTATTTTATTTTTTAACAGAGAGGAAGGGAGGAGAGGGATAGAGAGTTAGAAACATCGATGAGAGAGAAACACCGATTCAGCTGCCTCCTGCATACTCCCTACTGGGGATGTGCCCGCAGGTACAAGCCTTTGACCGGAATTGAACCTGGGACCCTTCAGTCCGCAGGCTGACGCTCTATCCGCTGAGCCAAACTGGTTAGGGCAGTAACTCATTTTAATTAACCCAATGTATTTAAAATAACATTTTAACATATAATTAACATTTTACAATTATTTTACTTTTTGTTCATATTAGAGCTAAAATTCAGTGTGCATTTTGTATTTAACAGTACATCTCCATCCAGACCAGCCACATTTCAAGTGCATAATGCCCACATGTGCCTGGTGGCTATGATGTTGGATGATACAGTCTGGAACCCCAGAGCAGAGTTGTCTGTTGTTCCAGAATGCTTAGATCATGAAGGACAACAGGCAGAGATATCTGTAGTTTAAGCTCACACACAGGAGTGGGGTTTACTTCACTGGGGCCTATACCTGTGGTTCTAAAACAAAAAATGCAATAGCTATTGGTTAGAACATTCTAGAACTGCTGACAGAGCGGTTGTCTGGTTTTATGTTGCTCAGGAGATTCTAGAGCCATGGGGGCAAAGCTTTATGTGTTTCTGGGCTGGTTTGGGGGAATTCTAGAACCATGCCCAGAGTTGTTTGTATCTGGATGTTCAAGTAATTCTCAGAATCAGTGAGTGCATCGGTGGTCATGAATTATTGAGGGGATTCTAGAACCATAGGAAGAGCTACCTGATGCTGTGATGATTAAGAAATTCTGGAATCATGGAGTGGAAAAGTCTGATTCTGGAGTGATGCAGGTTTCTAGAACCCCTGACAGAATTCTGTGGTTTGAAACGTGTCAGGGAGTTCGCCATTTGGGGTTGTGGACAGCATGAGAGGTTTAGATTTCTGAAGAGTCGTCTCTCCCCGAGTGGGCAGTTCTGTGACTGCGGAGTAGAGTTTTCCACAGTTCAGTAAGGATAGGGGAGAATTCTAGACTAATGGGTAGAGCTAATTGCCCCCAGATTGACTCAGGGGGGATTCCAGAACCATTGAGTGGAATTGACTACAGTTCTGTAGTGTTGCAGGTTTTAGAAATGGGAGTGGGACCATCTGGTTCTAGTGTAATCATGGAATTCTAGAAACAGTGTGTAGGTTTCTGTTAGCACTAGGGCTGGGTTTTGTTGTTGTTTTTGTTGTTGTTTTTATTGGTTTCAGAAAGAGGAAGGGAGAGGGAGAGAGAGAGAGAGATAGACACATCAATGATGAGAGAGAATCATTGACCAGCTGTCTCCTGCACGCCCCCCACCGGGTATCAAGCCCACAACCCGGGTATACGCCCCGACCAGGAATGAAACCATGACCTCCTGGTTCATAGGTTGACGCTCAACTACTGAGCCACGACGGCCAGGCGACTAGTGCTGGTTTTGGATCTAGCTGTGCTGCTGGACTCACAGAAGCCCCTTCCTCTGCCTGGGAACCTCTGAGACGTGGACAGAGCTGGACCACATGGTTCTAGATTTTCGAAGGCCAGGCTGCTGGTCTGTGTCTCCTGCGGGTGGGATAGTTCTGGGAAAGTGGGCAGACCTGTGTGAGTCAGCAGTACCAAGTCATGAGAGGGTAGATCTCTCTGTGCTTCCAGACTATACAGACAGCCAGAACCCTGGACCAGATCCATCAGGGTGGCCAAGCCTGGCCGGGGCTCTCGGGCTGACCTGCCTCCGCTGTTGCCCTCAGTATCAGGTCCCTGTGACCACGAAGACCTCTGTGATGGTGTCATATTCGGGGCCAAATACCTGGGCTCCACCCAGCTGGTGTCCGAGAGGAACCCGCCCCCCAGCACTCGCATGGCGCAGGCCCAGGAGGCCATGGACCGCGTCAAGGTGAAGCCAGGGGCTGGCAGGAGGGTGGGCGGGCAGGCAGGCTACAGACTAGGTCCTCCAAGGCCCGGGATCCCGATGGGGCAGAGGCTGGGTCTCTAGGTTCCTCTACCTCTCCCCCCTTCCCCCCACAGGCCCCTGATGGGGAAACCCAGCCCATGACGGAGGTGGACCTCTTCATCTCCACCAAGAGGATCAAGGTTCTGATGGCCGACTCCCAGGTACAGGGCTCAGGCCCAGTCTCTGGTGCATGGGGGGCTCCACTGAGGCCTCCGCAGCCTGCCCAGGCCTGATCTCCCCCACCTCCAGGAGGCCATGATGGACCACGCCCTGCAGACCATCTCCTACATCGCCGACATTGGCAGTGTGCTGGTGATCATGGCCCGCCGGCGGCTGGCCCGGCGCCCGGCATCCCAGGCCCATGGCCACCGGCTCTACAAGATGATCTGCCACGTTTTCCACTCAGATGATGTGAGCAGCCGGGCTCCGGTGTCCGGGTGCCCCCACCCTCCTGTAAAGCCCACCTGGCCACGCTGTCACCCCACTGCCCTCCCTTGGTCCTCAGTGCTGGCAGGTCTCTCCACCCCTCCAATAGGTCCCACCTATTCCAGTTTTTTCCGTAAGACTGTGAGACTGGTGCCGAATCCCGAAACCTTCCCTGCCCCAGGCCTACCTCCCGATTTCCTAAGACAGTGGCCATTTTCCCAAAATCCATGTAGGCTTGTCTCCTGGGAGTCTTGTCCCTGGTGGGTGTGTGGGTTGGACTCTGAAGATGTCAGGGGATTTGGGGGACCAGAAGGAGGGTGGGACGCCCCCTGGGAGATGCTGCCCATCCTCCACAGGCCCAGCTCATTGCTCAGGCCATCGGCCAGGCCTTTGCGGTGGCCTACAGCCAGTTTCTGCGGGAAAGCGGCATTGACCCCAGCCAGGTGGGCACCCAGCCAAGCCAGGGGGCCATGGGCTCCGGCTACCTCCACAATGGGGACCTCGACCACTTCTCCAACAGCGAGAACTGCAAGGAGGTGAGCAAGTGGGTGGGCCACCCCCTTCCTGGCCCCCACCGAGCAGCCCTCATGTCCCACCCATGTCCTCTCCTAGGTGGTCATCGAGAAGCGCCAGGGTGAGGGCTTGGGCGTGGCCCTGGTGGAGTCAGGCTGGGGATCCTTGCTGCCCACGGCTGTCATTGCCAACCTGCTGCATGGGGGTCCTGCTGAGCGCTCGGGGTCCCTCAGCATCGGGGACCGCCTTACTGCCATCAACGGGACCAGTCTAGTGGGGCTGCCACTGGCCAGTGTCCAAGCTGCCATACGCGTGAGTTCTGGGGGGCAGGGGCCAGAGGGGCTGGCTTAAGGGCCCCAGGTGGCAGGCCTGCCTCCCCATGGATCTGGGAAGGGTACAGAGGTACCCACTCTGGACAGGTCTCTGGGACCCAGCCCAGAAGGGACATGGTAGAACCCTACCAGCTGTATGCGTAGGGAAACAGGCTGGCAGAGGGGAAGGCACCCATCCCGGTGACCTCCCTGGTGCAGGAGCAGGATTGGAGTGCAGGCGGCTAGTGGCAGTGCCAGCAGCTTTTCCTGCCTGCCGTGAGGCAGCAAGTGTGTTCCTGAGTTTTGAACCTTGTTGCCCAAATAGGGAAAGGGAGGCTCAGGAACGAGGAGGGAGCTGGCCGGGTCAGAAGGGTAGGTCTGACACAGTCCACACAGCCTGTAACCCTGCCTGATAGACACATTAGAACTTGCTTTTGACCAGGAGGACACTGAGGCCCAGGGAGTCAGAGGTGAGAGGTCACACAGCTCCGACCCCGAGGCCATCCGACTCCCATATATGTTCTTAACTGCTTCTTGAGGGGTCTTCTAGAATCTAGAGCAGTGATGGGCAACCTTTTGAGCTTGGTGTATCAAACTTCGCCAAAAAACTGAGCATAACTCAGGTAGTGTGTCACTTTGAGGAAAAAACATTATTTCGCAAATGTTTCATCCTCGGCATGCGGCCGCCTCAGCAGCGCGTGTCATCAGAAATGGCTACGCGTGTCAGTGCTGACACGCGTGTCATAGGTTCGCCATCACTGACCTAGAGCCTTGACTCCAAATCTCCATTTTCCGGGTGGATAAACTGAGGCCCAGAGGAGGCTGCAACTTGCCAAGAGGTCCAGCAGCCCCCCCCCCTGGAAGCCCAGCTAGGCCAACAGCCCCTGTCCTGTACAGGAGGTCAAGTCGCAGACGTTGGTGACCCTCAGCATCATCCACTGTCCGCCGGTCACCACAGCCATCATTCACCGGCCCCACGCCCGTGAGCAGCTGGGATTCTGCGTGGAGGACGGCATTGTGAGGCCCCAGCCCAGAGCACTGTGTTGGGGGTGGGCAGCCCCAAGCATGGCCCCCCTGAGCATCATGACCCCTTCCTGTCCCGTCAGATCTGCAGTCTCCTCCGGGGTGGCATCGCTGAGCGTGGGGGCGTTCGCGTGGGACACCGAATCATCGAGATCAACGGACACAGTGTGGTGGCCACACCACATGCCCGTGTCATTGAGCTGCTCACCGAGGCCCACACTGAGGTGCGTGGGCGGTGGGTGGGACTGGGGGTGCCCTCCCACCAACCCAGGCCCACGCCAAGCCCCCGCCTCCTCTCCCATCCCCCAGGTCCACATCAAGACCATGCCAGCCACCACCTATCGCCTACTCACAGGCCAGGAGCAGCCTGTATACTTGTGACCAGCCACCACCCCCACCACCACTGTGCCTTAGCCCCGCTGGCCCTGGGACTCCAGTCCGTGGCTAGCTGGGGCCACAGAGGATTCTTGGCTCTATATTATTTTCTGATGTAAAAAAAAAAAAAAAATTAAAAGCTCATCAAATGGATCAGGTCTCGGGTCAGGGTGTGTGGGGTTACGAGCGGAAAGACAGGACTTAACTCTGGCACCCACGTTCTTCCTGGAAGCCACTAGAAGCCAGTGCTGTGAAAATATTTATTAAAGACCAGGTGGGAGGAGCAGGGTTTGAGGTTCTGTATGGGAAACTGAGTCCAAGCTCCTGAGAGGAAAAGGGAGGATGGCCAGCTGCCACCTGGGAGGGGGTCATATGTCGGTGGCTGGGCCCCAGTCATAGCCATCTTCATCGGAAGACTCCACATCTCGGGCTTGTGTAAACTTCTTCCTCACAGCTTCCCGCGCATATGTCCTGGGGGTCAAGAAATAGAATAGAGGCTGCGAGTGAGGAGCGTATGGACTTACCTACCGTTAACTGAGGCTGACTACTAGGCACACTGGGTGTGGACAGAGATGAGCAAGACTGGGCCTTTGGGGGTTGGGTTTATTAATGAGCTCCTTCACAACCTTCAAAGCCCTAGCTCCAATGTCCCCTCCTTCAGGAAGCCTTCCCAGAAAGAGGATTCCCACTCCCGTGGCTCTGCATGGAGCTGAGTGGCTCTGGCTCTCTCTTGCCTACCAGAATAGGAGCGCCTCAAAGGCATAGCCTGGTTCTCGGTCTCCTTCACCACCATCCAAACCCTGAGTCCCAGAGAAAGGGTGGAGGGGCCTCAATCTGAAGTACAGAGGCTCTTACCGAATGCTTTCCTGTCGCCACTGACCCTGTGGGTGGTAGCTGTCCACCTTGGAGAGGGAGAAAACAGGTTAACCCTTCCCCCAAAAGTATGATAAATTGGGGTGAGTAACAACCCCCATCCCACTTCCCCACCTTTGCCCAGGCAATGCTACTCGCAAGCTTTCTTGCCCCCACCACAAGTCTACAAATCATCCCCAATTTTATTATTATATTTTATATATTTTTAATTGATTTCTTAGAGGAAGGGAGAGAGAGAGACATCAATGATGAGAGAGAATCATCAATCGGCTGCCTCCTGCATGCCCCCTAATGGGTATCAAGCCGGCAACCCAGGCATGTGCCCTGACCGGGAATCGAACTGTGACTTCCCGGTTCATAGGTTGATGCTCAACCACTGAGCCACACTGGCCGGCTCATCCCCAGTTTTAAATGAGAAAATAGGCTGGGACAGGGGAAGGCCTTGGCTATCTCCTAGCCCGTTAGCAAAGGGGGAATTGGGTTTCCCATGTGTAAAATTCTCCAGAGGACTCCTGTCAGGAGTTCCTAAATGAGTTCGCACATGTGAAGTGCTTAGGGTAGTGCCTGCCCCTGAGGCGGCTGCCCTGGTCAGGTGAGCAGGTTGGGCACTGCACAGCCCCCGGGAGCACCCCTCAGCCAGACACCGTAGACTTGTACGTCCTTACGTTTACCGAGAGGGTCTGCGGAAGGGTACCTATGTCACCTTCACAGGCACTCCAGGGCTGAGGCAGCCCCACGTAGAACAGGAATATACGTTATTGCTAAACATCCAGCTGTGAACTGGGCTTGGGCTAAGTGTGCCGAGTTTAAACAAGCACCCTGTGATGCCAAGACTTTTAGCATCCACCCTGTATCCCAGATAAGGGAACTTCATGCACAGGGATGGAAATATTTGCTGTGAGTGATTCAGCAGTTCATAAGCATAGGTCTGGGTCCCAGATATTGATCTGATCAGAGAAGTTTCTGTTTGTTTACATCACGGCAGAAAATAGGGTTCCCATGTGTCTGCACCATCCCCAGACCCTGGCCGGGGCCACCCCCATATCCTACTCACCTGGGCCCCTCGGTGGCCTGAGGATCTCCCATGATCCCGCAGGCTCTGGGGTTTTTCCACGAGCACAGGCTCCGAGGACCGGACCAGGGCTGGTGCTGGGGGCCCCTCGTCCACGTCTGTGTGGGGCCCACCCTCACCGTCCGTGTAGCCCTCGCCATCCGTGTAGCCCTCGCCATCCGTCTCGTAGTCACTGTTGACCCGGCTGTCACAGCTCAGATCCGCAGAGCTGTCGTTCAGGCCACGGTGAGGGAGGTCCAGGTTGTCCTCCAGGGAGCCATCTAGCTGTGGGGTGGGTGTGGTCTGGCTGAGCCAAAACCCCCAGCCCAGGCCCTCCTGGATCTCAGACCAAACCCAGACCCAGGACACCGTCTTTAAACTCCAGTCTCAAACCAGGTAAGACCCTTGACCCTCAAGTTGAGGCTTAACCCTTGACCCCTGGGTTGAGTTCTGACCATTGACCCTTTGCCTGACCCCCCAAATCTGAGTTGAGCCCCAACCTCTGAATCCATCCCCAATTGCCAAATTGAGTCTCCCAATCCCATTTCACCTCAGGTACCAGATCCAGACCCTGATCTCAGGTCAAATCTTGGCCTTGGCTATGCCCCTGAGCCCTCACCTACCCCTAAACCCAAACAGAGGCTCCAAACCCTGGCCGGGTACCTGGTCCTCGGCGGTCCAGATGGGCCGCATCTGCTGCTCCCGGACAATGGCCTTGAGCTCCTGGTACCAGCTGTCGCTTGTGCCTTGCAGGTGAATGGTGGCTGCGGGGAGGGGGCATCAGTGCGGCCGAGACTCAGGCCAGACCCGCGGCCTACCCGGGCTCCCACGCCCGCCCTACCTGTGAAGAGGTGGTCGCTGTGCTTCCACAGCTTCTGGGCTTGAGCGTAGAGGCGGCGGGTGCTGCGGCGGGAGGCTGGCGCCAACCATTGGCGCAGAGCCTTGAGGGCCGTGCGGCTCTCGGGGGCACAGAAGACCACAATGGGGTAGTACTGCACGTAGTTGAGGCGCTCCACTGCTGAGGGTGTCACATCTAGGAGTGCGTGCTTGTCCTGGGCAGGGCCCATGGTGGGGGCAGTGGGAGAGGATGAGAGCGGAGAGAGAAACACACCCGGAAACAGGCCGAAAGAGACAGGTGAAGAATCAGGGGGAGAGTAAGGGTCAGGTCAGCGTGGACCCCGCCCTCGCACATCCGCAGGCCAGCATGGTGGAGGTGGGGTTGGGGATAACCCAGGCCACAGTGTCTGAGGCCCAGAGCCCCAGCTGGAGTCTCTCTACCTCTTCCCGGGGCTGTGTGTGACTCTGGGCAGGCTCTGTCTCCCTCAAGCCCTCACATCACAAAACCTCGGGAGGGGGCTCCCTGGGAGACCACACTCACAGGGAGTGGGGAGAGAACAGATTGGACCCTGGGCCTCAGGTTCCCCATCCATGAAATGGGACCCTGCTTACTTTCTCCGCGATCACCCGCACGGTGTCCAGTTTGATGATCTTAGATGGCCTGTCAGTCCTCAGCACGCTCTCTGTGGAGTGGAGAGGCAACCGGCAGTTTCAATAGGGTAGTTCCCTAGCCCCGCAAATTCCTGTCTATCTGTCCCTTCCCTGCTCAAGGACCCACCATGGCTCCCCATTGCCCTTGAGAAGAATCCTAACAGCAGCAGCAGCATCTCCCATTGGACTCGCGCCCCACACTGCTGACCTGTGTCCCCTCCTGGCCTCGGCCCTCTCCTCCTCCTGAGGAGGGTGGCTGTTGCTGGCCCATCTAGCAGATGCGGAAACAGCCTCAGGTCGATAAGGTCACCAGCTCAGAGTCATGGAGCCAGTGGTTGCCAGGGACAGGAGCCTGATGCAGGGTCTGTGCTCCAGACAATCGCTCTCCCAGGCTTGGTCCTGACTCTAGGCCTTTGCTTGGGCTGTGGTGACTCAAAAGAAGCTCCTTTGCCGGCTTGGCTCAGTGGATAGAGCATCAGCCTGCGGACTGAAGGGTCCCAGGTTCGATTCCGGCCAAGGGCACATGCCTGGGTTGCAGGCTTGATCCCCAGTAAGGGGTGTGCAGGAGGCAGCCGATCAATGATTCTCTCTCATCAATGATGTTTCTATCTCTCTCTCCTTCTCCCTTTCTCTCTGAAACCAATAAAGAAAAAAAGAAGAAGAAGAAGCTCCTTTAAGGGTACAGCTCAGTGGCATTAAGCACGTTCGCATTGCTGTGCAGCCATCCCCTCCATCCATCTTCAGAACTTTCTCACCTTCCCAAACGGAAACTCTGTCCCCATAAAACACTAACTTCCCCCCCGTCCCCCAGCCGTGGCTCCCACCATCTGCTTTCTGTCTCTATGGATCTGACTCCTCTAGGGACCTGTAGTGGAATCACATAGTATCTGTCCTGTGTCTGACTTATTTCACTGAACATAATGTCCTCAAGGTTCATCTATGTTGTAGCAGGGGTCAGAATTTTCTTCCTTCTTAAGGCTGAACAATATTCCATTGTCTGGATGGACTCCATTGTCTTTACCCATTCATCCGTGCATGGACACTGGGTGTTTCCACCTCTTGGCTATTGTGAATAACGCGGCTGCGAACCTTCGTGTTCAAGTGTCAGCTTTCAGTTCTTTCCATGGGCCCCAAAAAAGTTAACTTCTTTTCAACCATTTAAACGATGTAAATACCATTCTGAGCAGGCTGTATAAAAATCGCTAGTGGACCAGATTTGGCCTGGAAGATGTAATTTGTTGGCCCCAATTCTAGCTTATTTCTGTAGTTGTTAATTTTTGGTCTCCTTGGAGGACCTCGTGTATTTTGTTCGATGCTGTGTCCATAGCTCAATAAATAAATCTCCCGAACAAAGGAAGGAACAGCTGCACACTGGCTCCTTGGCATCGGCTGTCTGATGAACTGTGTTAAGAACTCTGAAGCTCTGTCCAGCCAAAGAGTGCCAGGAGTGATGGAGGACGTCTGCTGGTGGTTCCTGTTCTAACTCTTAACATCCAAACAGCGTCATTAGCAGCCCCTGTCAAGCTGCCTCAGCCCCAGGGGCTGGGGAACGGTTATGAAATGATTCACCAGCAGGGTTGCCAAGGAGCCTGGTTTCTCACCTGCGATTTCAAACTGGTCAGGCATCTCAGCAGTCAACTTCTGCATAGCAATGTCTGCCACGGGTCCCAGGATCACCACTGGGCGCTTGAAATTGGCTGAGGGGCCAAGAAACAATGACAAGAATCAGGATCCCTTTTGTGGCAAACACTGCTAGGTTCTTGCACGACCCCTTTCTTCCTCCCCTGTAGTATCATCTAGCTAGGCCTTTGGTTGGTCAGCTAAGACTACATCTACCAGCCTCCCTTGCAGCTAGGGATGGCCATGTGACTAAGTTCTGGCCAAAGGGGTGCAAGAAGAATTGGGTGCAATTTGGGGTTGTATTCTTCAAGGAAAGGGGTGAGCCCTCCCCATCCTCTTTCCCCTTCCTGCTGGCTGGAATGTGGGTATGGGTGCACTGTCTTTGACCACACAGGCAAAAACAAAAACAAACAAAAAACAACAACAAGACAATGGAGCCTGGATCCCTGAAACTGAAGCAGCCAGACCATACTCAAGAGCTTACGCTGGGACTGTTACTTGAAATAGAAACTTTCTTTAATGCAGCTGTCACTTGGAATCTCTGCTATCGCAGTTGAATCTAGCTAACTCAGTGGTCAGCAAAAGTACAACTTGAGGGCCACATTCAGCCCACTGCTTGTTTTTGAAGTTTTATTGGCACAGTCATGTTGATTTACTTATGTACTGTCTCTGGCTGCCTTCCTGCAGAGTAGAGTGATTTTGAAAGAAGCTATCTGGCCCACAGACTCTAAAATAGTTACTGTCCAGCCCTTTGCAAGAAGAATTTTGCTGAACCCCAGACTAACTGGCAGACATTTTCACCAATGAGGAAGCAGGTGCAGAAGAAATCTTGGCGGGAGGAGAGTGAGTAGCCAGCCCTCTCCTTGCACCTTCTCTTTTTCTCCTCTCTTTCCAGGCCTATCTCTTAAAAACTTAATATATTCATATTTCTCACCTTTCATTGGCGGGGGGGTGGGGTAGAAATTAAGTACATGGCCTTTGATTTTTAAGTCTTTTTGTCTGGATCTTGGTGCAGCTGCTGAAGAGCAATTGAGTCCTTTCTCCTCCTGGGTGACTAGCTAGCTCTTCCCATCCTCCTGCAGTATTTTTTTCTATAGGTCTCTGCACCTGGTTCTAATCCCTTCTTCCCTGAGACTGGGCAGGAGCTTAATCTCTCCCCTTCCTGAGTCCGGATAAGGCTGTTCCCCTCCCCTTTCTTGGGCAGGGAAAGGCTCTTTGTGCTGTTTTTGTGCTGGCGTATTTTTTTTTAATTGTGGTAGAATATACATAACATGAAATTTACTTTCTTAATCTGTACATTGTACTAGTACATTCACAATGTTGGGGTACCTCCTATGAGTGGAATCACATAGTATTTGTCCTGTGCCTGGCTTCTTTCACTGAGCATAATGTCCTCAAGGTTCATCTATGTTGTAGCAGGTGTCAGAATTTCCTTCCCGTGTGTGTGTGCGTGTGTTTGTGCATGCGCGTGCACACACCCAAACCCAGGAGGATTTTCTTCCATTTTTAAGGCTGAATAATATTCCATGTGTAGGTGAACCACATTGTGTTTATCCACTCATCTGTCCATGGACACCTGGGTGTTTTCACCTCTTGGCTATTGTGAATAACGTTGCTATGAACCTTTATGTTCAAGTTAGTGGCAGCTTTCAGTTCTTTTCATGTATCACAAAAATTTTTAAATTTCTTTTCAACCATTTAAAATTGTAAATACCATTCTTAGCAGGCTGTATAACATTTGAAATGGGGCTCATCTAAACTAAGATGTGCTGTCAAAACACACCAGATCTCAAAGATTTAGTATCAAAAAAAAAAAAAAAAAGATTGTGAAATACCTCATTAATAATTTTGTATGGATTTGGTTAGAGCATGTTTAAAAACATTATTGTCCTGGCTGATGTTGCTCAGTGTTTAGAGGGTCGACCTGAGCACAAAAGGGTCACGGGTTCCCAGTCAAGGGCATGTACCTGGGTTGCAGGTTCGATCCCTGGTCCCAGTCGGGGCGCATTTGGGGGGCCACCAATCGATGTATCTCTCTCACATCCATGTTTCTCTCTCTCCTTCCCTCCCTCCCTTCCATTCTCTCTAAAAGAGTCAATGGAAAAAATATCCTCGGGTGAAGATTAACAAAAATATATATATTAAAATTATTTTCAACCATTTCTTTTTATAGATTCTATATGTGGCTTGCCTATTTCTATTGGATATAGGAATTGGTTTTTAAGGAATGAAGCCCCTTTCCTGTCCCCTCTGTGCCCTAAAATCACCAAAAGTGGCTGTTTTTGGTGGAAGGAGAGAGGTAAGCATCGTGGCCTCGGACGGCTACACTAGAATGTCTGCAGGCCCCTCAGCCTGGTCCCACCTTCTCGAAGCACCACACGTTCGTATGGTGGGTAGTGACCCTGCCTGGTCAGATCCGACAGGTCCTCACGGCTCCGATGGGTGGTCTTCTTGGCTCCCCGACGGAAACCCCGTAGTCGCCAGAATTCAGCCCGTCCACCAGAGCCCGCCGAGGCGCCAGGCCCAGGCCCCACGGCCCGCTGGGCGGCCTCCAGACTGGCCAGCTGCTCTGCCCTGGGGAGAAGGGAGATTAAGGCGCACTGGGATCAGCACAACAACAGCCCCAGAGATGACCCCGTCCCAGTCTCAGGACCTGCATACATGTCACCTCACATGGTAAAGGGACTCTGCAGAGGGGATGAAGTTAAGGCCCCTGAGATGGGGATGACCCTGGATTCCCGGGGGGAGAGGGGCCCAACGTCATCACAGGGTCTTCATAAGAAGAGGCAGGAGAATTATGCTCTAGCTGGCTGTGCTCAGTGGTTAGAGCATCTGCCACAGACTGAAGGGTCGTGGGTTCGATTCCAGACAAGGGCATGTACCTCGGTTGCAGGCTCAATCCCTGGTCCCAGTCGGGGCACATGCAGGAGGCAACCAATCAATGTGTCTCTCTCACATCGATGTTTCTCTCTGTCTGTCTATCCCCCTCCTTCCCACTCTCTTTTAAAAAAATATCCTCCGGCCGAAACCGGTTTGGCTCAGTGGATAGAGCGTCGGCCTGCGGACTCAAGGGTCCCAGGTTCGATTCCGGTCAAGGGCATGTACCTTGGTTGCAGGCACATCCCCAATAGGGGGTGTGCAGGAGGCAGCTGATCGATGTTTCTCTCTCATCGATGTTTCTAACTCTCTATCCCTCTCTCTTCCTCTCTGTAAAAAATCAATAAAATATATTTTAAAAAATATATATATCCTCCGGTGAGGATTAACAGAAAAAGAAAAAGAAAAGGAAGAGGCAGGAGGGTCAGAGAGATGGAAGAGGCTGCGCTGCTGGCTGTGACGATGGAGGAAGGGGCCTGAAACGATTCTCCTCTGGAGCCTCCAGGAGGGCCCGCCCTGCCCACACCTGGATTGTAGCCCTAAAGCGTTCATTTTGGGGTTTTTTGTGTGTTTTTTGTTAATCCTCACCCGAGGATATTTTCTCATTTCCATTGATTTTTAGGGAGAGTGGAAGAGAGAGGGAAAGACATCGATGTGAGAGAAACACATCGATTGGTTGCCTCCTGCAAGAGCCTTGACCAGGGCCTGGGTGGGGAGGAGCCTGCAACAGAGGTACGTGCCCTTGACCGGAATCAAACCTTGGACCCTTTGGTCCGCAGGCCGACGCTCTATCCACTGAGCCAAACCGGCTGGGGCTGAAGCGTTCATTTTGCATTTCTGACCTCCAGAATTTGTGTGGATTGAAGCCACTGCATTTGCACTGAGTTCTTACAGCAGCCCTGGGAGTCCTGTACAAGCGCGACCGTACCACCCCGAGCCATCCATCGGCACATCGCCCCGACTGAACCACCAACATTGCTGAGGAGTGACAGCGCGGGGAGATGGAGGCTGGGGGGCAGCCTGACGGAGGGTGGGAGTGGTCCCCACCTCTTCTGGTTGGGAATGATGCCGCGCTCCTGCTCCCGGAGGTCACGACCCATGCGCACCGCCAGCCACTGGCCTCCACGGGCGTGGCTCTGCCCGGGGCCCGAATACAGCGTGTCCAGCACGTGGAAGACGTCGCCACGGGTAAAGCCCAGGCCATAGGGCGGGCTGGGCTCCAGCTCAAAGTGCGTGCGGACGTAGAAGGAGTCGCCCACACGGGATTGCACCATCTTCCGGAAGACTGTGGACAGGGAGAGGCTCTGAGCCGGTGGGGATGCTGCCTAGGCCTTCCCTTCCCTTCCCCAGGGAGTGGGCCTCGCCGCGGGCCACGCACCGCCCCTCCCCACCCCCCACCCCCCGCCCCACTCACTGTCCTGCTTCCGCTGTGTCACCAGCTCTACCTCTTCGCCCAGCGGCAGCCCCAGCAGGACCTGCACAGCCTCCTCCCGAGTCAGGTTCTGGAAGGGCACGTCATTCACCTGCCAGGTAATGGGGGGCGGGGAGGGGGAACGGGAATGAAGCTCTGGGCACGATATCCCAGCTCTTCTCTGGACAAAGCTCACCCCCAACTCCCGGGGGCCCCAGCGATTGGGGACAGCTGACGGGGGGCAGGGAGGCATCGCCTTGTGGCAGCATGGGCGTCACCAACGCACGGAAGTCTGGGCCAGAACCCAGGGCACAGGAACTGTAACCGGCACACACAGAACCGAGGCATGGTGGGGTCTCATCAGGGCGATCGTGACAGTGGTGGAAAATTCTGTGACATTCCGAAGAGTCACAGTCACAGGGAAGTGACAGGGACAAAGATGTATGGGCAGACAGTACCTAGGTCACAGACACCAGGGTGATGACGGGGACAACAACATGTGGACCCAGACGGTGGGTCACCCCTGCTCTCAGCAGACCCCGGGGAGGACACAGGCTGTACCAGACTCGGGAGCATCACCCAGCATGCCACCTCGCCCACCACCAGCCACCTGCAGAATCTGATCTCCTTCCTGGATGCCCTGTTCCTCAGCCGGGCTGCCCTCCTGTACCCCGGACACGAAGATGCCCACATCATTGCCTCCAGCCAGCCGCAGCCCGATGCTGGTGCCCTTGTAGAAGCGGGCCACCCGTGAGTCGGGGCTGTACCTGCAGGGGTGGCAGAGGCAGGTCAGTCCAGCGTGGGCAGAGAGGTGATCCCCTAGGGCATCCCTGGGAGATCCCCCCCTCCCTCTGGGCCTCAGTTTCCCAAATAGCTGCGCAGGACCTGTGGTGGTCCCATCAGCACACTGGGACCGGGAAGGTCCCCGGGATGTGGGAGTGTCCCGTTGGTGGGCTTTTTCCGAGTGCACATACCCGCGGTCCTCCATGCTCTGGCTGCTGGGCACCCTGTAGATGTCATAGCTGCTTTGCCGGGGGGTATCTGAAAGGGAGCAGCTGGTCTGTTTCCCAAGCACACTGGCCAGTCCAGCCACCAAACCTTTGCCACAGGGGGTCCCTCTCTGTGCCATCACCCAGCCCTCAGTCCTTCCCAGGGAGCTGTCTCTGACCTTGTAGGCCCATGCCGACTCTCCCACTCTGCCTGGCACAGCCTCACCACTTGGGATTAAAACAGTCAGAGGAGGGGTGCTCAGCGTCCCCACCCACCCTCCCTCCGTTTACCTGGTTCCAACGTGGTTCTGGAATCCACAGAACTTTTCCGCCAAAGCTGGGGGCTCTCCCTGGTGGGGAACAGGTTTGGGGTGAGGTGGGGGTGGATGTCAAGGGGTGACTTTTAGAACTGTCATTGATCTGAACTCAGATTCAAATGTTGGCTCTGCCCTTCCGTAGCCGTGTCCTAGCAAACCGATTGCTCTCCCTCTCCGAGCCTCGGTTTCCTGCCCTGAGCCGTGGGGATGGCTGAGTGGAGTGAAGTCTCCAGTGAGGGCTGGTCAAGGTGAAAGGGGCCTGGGACAGTCATTTTATTGTTTTGATATGAGTGAAAAGTCCCCGAGGTTGCTATGGACCAAATGTTTGTGTCCCTGCAAGTTCACATGGCGAAGCCCTAACCTCTGCTGGGATTGTGTGAGGAGGCAGGACCGTTGGGAGGTGACGAAATTTAGCTGAGGTTATGAGGGTGGGGCCCCTGATGGCATTGGTGTCCTTATAAGGGACACCAGAGAGCACTCTCTCCCCCAGGTGAGGTCACAGCAAAAAGGCAGCCGTCTGCAGGCCGGGAAGAGGCCCACCCTGGAATCTGACCCTGCTGCACCTGACCATGGACTCCCAGGCTCCAGAACTGGGAGAAATAATCGTCTGTGTGTCCGTCTCCAGTCTCTGGTATCCTGCTAAACCACGTGAAGAAAAGAAAGTCCCCTGCAAAACCGGCCCACTGTGAGCAGGGACGGGCCACTTCCACGCCTTTCAGATGCTTTCCAATAAACATGCGTGGGGAAAGGTATACTTCTGGAAGAAAATCTAGATCAGGCCCTGTATTAGCATTTACGGCATTCACCCTGTGAAGCCCCGGGGCTGCCATTGGAAAACACCATACTCCCCACCCGACACGTCCTGGAACAGATTAGTGGAGTAAGGAGCCTGCATCAGAGAAACCTGCCAAGCTACTTGCACCCATTTGTCTGTGTGCAGGCGGAATGCCCAGGAAGATCACACCAAAGTCCCCCCAAACCCGGTGTCATTCTACCATGTGGTTCATTCACCCCACATGACGCCAAGTGCATTTTGCTGGGCCTTTTAAATATAATCTCCCAGACATCCTTTTTCATGGCTGTCTAGTATTCCCAAGCAAGGATGTATTATGATCATAGTAAAGAGTAGAAAAGACACACAGTGAGCCCTAGCCGGTGTGGCTCAGTGGACAGAGCGTAGGCCTGCGAACTGAAGAGTCCCAGGTTCGATTCTGGTCAAGGGCACATGCCTGGGTTGTGGGCTCGATCCCCAGTAGGGGGCGTGCAGGAGGCAGCCAATCAATGATTCTCTTTCATCACTGATGTTTCTCTCTCTCTCTCTCCCCCTCTCCCTTCCTCTCTGAAATCAATAAAAAATTAAAATAAAATAAAATAAAATAAAAGACACACAGTGAGCATTCACTATGGGCTAAGTACACACATGCATCGTCTCCTTTTGACATCATTAATTAGCACCCTAAGGAGGCAACAATGGAGTAAGAGTTGGGGCCTTGGGATGGACCCTCCTCTGGCCTCTGAGATGGCCCCCAGAGACCCCCACCTCCTGGTAGTTACGGCCTGCTGTAGTAACTACGTTGAACCATGGTTGGCCTGTGTGACCAGAGCGAAGATATGACACATCTGAGATTAGGTTCACCTACGCTCTCTTAGGTCATTCGCTTTAGGGAACCAGAAGGACAGGCCCACCTGGTGAGGCTCTGAGTCCTCCTGCCAACAGCCATGGGAATGAGCCTGGAAGTGGATCATCCACCCCGAAAGCCTAGAGTCCTAGACACATCTCGACTGTGACCTCATGAGATTACAAATTAGAACCACTCAGCTCAGCCGCCCCCCACCCCCCACGTCCTGACTCTCGGAAATGATGGGAGATAATAAATATTGGCTATTGTTTCAAGCTGCTAGTTTTGGGGTTAATTTATACAGCCATAGATAACAGATACAACCCCCCACTTCTCAGGGTGCTGAAAGCTTAAGTGAGGTGTCTAATATCTAAATAAACGCCAAGTATTGAGCGTGTATGTATTTTAGCCATTGAATTGTGTCCCCTCAAAATTCATGTGTTGAAGTCCTAACCCTCAACATCCCAGAATATGATGGTATTGGGAAATGGGATTGTCGTCGATATAATTAGTAAAGAAGAGGTCATAGTGGAGCAGGGTGGGCCCCTAGCCCTATATGACTGGTGTCCCTATAAAACAGGAACATTTGGACACAGATTCAGACACACATAGAGGAAAGACAACATGCAGACACTCAGGGAGGAGATGGCTGTGTGGGAGCCAAGGGATGCCAGAGGCCATCGGAAGCTGGGAGAGAGGCCTGGGACAGATTCTCCCCTGGAACCCTCAGAGGGAGCACAGCCCGCGAACAACCTGATTGGGGACTCACAGCCTCCACAACGGAGACAATGAATTTCTATTGTCCTAAGCTACCCTTTTTTGGGGCACTTTGTTACAGCAGCCACACATTAATACAAATTAATTCCAATTGTTCCTTTTATAAACATCGTCATCATAAACCAGCGTCCTCCAGTCCCAGAATATATCCAGGGTTATTTTGCCCCCAAGATAAATCCCTAAAAGGGCCTTGCTGGGTCAAAGGGCTTATGCCTTTTGAAGTCTTCCAGGATGCATTATGAAATCTGGTTCCTTCTGCTTTAAGTCGATCCATATCTGGTTCTCCTAGTACCCAAGAACCAAAAGCCACTACTGTGGGCAAGAAAGACTATATGTAGACAGGAAGGCCTCTTCCAGGCAGGCTACAGGACTACACCCTCAAGGCTACCCCCAGCTGAAAAAGATATGCCCACGTTCCCCTCCTGTTCCCCCATTCCGGCCAATGGGGGGTACGTACACAGGGGAATTGGTTCGGTTGGTGTCAGGACTCCGCTGCCTGTGCCGGGGTGGTGGTGGGACATGGGATGGTGGCGCCTGAGACAGTTCTGAGCAGAGGTCTGAGATGTCTGTGGGAGAGAGGGCATCCCGTCAGCCACAGTCACGCCTTCCAGGCTGGACCCCTTTCATAGAGGGGAGCATCAAGACCCCTCCAAGCAAAGGGACCTAGACCAGAGTCAGGCTCAGCCAGGTAACTCCGGCCCTGACTTGCTGCGTGGCCTTCAGCAAGTTCCTGTCCCTCTCTCAGTCCCTCGGGGCAGGCTCAGGGACTCCTTGGCTCTGCCCTTCATCCCATCCTTCCCCCCCGGGCTTGCCTCCTGGCCCCTCACCCTCCAGGAGGGAGCTGTCGCTGTCACTGACAGCTGGCGGGATGTTCACCAAAAACTGCTCTCGGTCCCTGAGCACCAGCAGCGTCAGCTTCCCTTCTGATTTCTCGATTAGCTGCCGGGTGTCGCTCAGCGACAGATTCTCGCTGGACACCCCATTGATCTAAAAGGGACCAGGAAGAAAGAGAGAACGTGCGTTCGTGAGAGAGAGGGGACTACTGGAAACACGTCTTGGTGGGACGACTTAGAAACACGCTATCACCGGGGTCACGAAAAACAGACATCTCAAGAGAAAAGGATACAGCTGGATTCCTGCTGTGAGAGGCGTCCAGACCAAGAACTAACTTCCGCGAGAACCCTAGAAACACCATTTCCTAAGGGGCTGGAGGGGATTGGAAACAGGCTGGCGCTCTCGCCTCCCTGGAAGGGGAAGTTTCTTACGAGACGCTATGAACACATGTTAGAAACGAGTCTAGTGAGAAGGGAGGGAGGTGATACTGAAGGGTACCGTGAGGCACTCCAGGAGGCCCCGGAGACAAACCTCTGGAGGCAGGTTAGAAGCTCAGTTTCCGGTGAGGACTGGCGTCATTTCCACTCACACCGAGAATCCTTTCCTGACCTTCTCCCTCGGGAGTGTCTGTTTTCAGTGACCCCGGGGATGGTGAGCTGTTTTCTAGGGTTGGCCCCAAACCACTAGAAACAGACAATTCCTCAGGGTCATCACTAGAAACAGGTTACTCTGAGGAGATTCTAGAAGCAAGCAACTGGAATTGGCTTGGAAATCGAACACTAGGCATCAAACAGGCTCAGGAGCAGAGTCTAGAAAGACACCAATTCTTCAGGCAGAGCGGCTGCTCTAAGCCTGGTCTCCCATGAGCACCATCCACCTAAGGCAGAGCTGTAGCCAGCTGACCAGTGATTCTGATACTAGAAACAGACAACCCCAAGGGGGTACTAGAAACTAACATTTGGCAGTGGATTCGTAGCAGATGGGGTGGAGGGGAGAAGAGGGGAAAGCCATCTCCAACTTTTGGGAAAATGGCAACAACACAGAAGTCAAATGGCTCAGGGTCAGCTCTGCTGAACTTGGCCTATGACTCAGTGCCACTCATCACCTCTGGCCTTCGTCTCCCTATCCCAAGCCCCCAACAAGAAGCCTGGGCTCAGCCCCAGCTGGTTGGGCTCAGTGGATAGAGCGTCGGCCTGTGGACTGAAGGATCCTGGGTTCAATTCCGGTCAAGGGCACATGCCCGGGTTGTGGGCTCGATCCCCAGTGTGGGGCGTGCAGGAGGCAGCCGATCAATGATTCTCTCTCATCATTGATGTTTCTATCTCTCTCTCCCTCTCCCTCTCTGAAATGAATAAAAATATATGAAGAAGAAGAAGAAGAAGAAGGAGGAGGAGGAGGAGGAGGAGGAGGAAGAAGCAGCAGCAGCAGCAGCAGCAGCAGCAGCAGCAGCAGCAGCCTGGGCTCACCTGTAGGACCAGGTCTCCTTCCTGCAGCCCACGGTTCTGGGCGGCCAGGCCCGAATCTGTGATGTGCTTGATGAAGATCTGACTTCCCAGTTTGACCCCAAACTCTGTGGGGAGAGGAGGGAAACTGAGGCAGGGCCTGGGGCCTGGGCTGCCGGGCCCTCTCAGAGCTCAGCCTTCTTGCCTGCCCTGGGCCTTCCCGCTCTCAGGGCTGCCGTCCCACAGGAAGGGTCAGGCTCGGCTCCCTCCCCGTCATTCGGGGCTGCTCTGACAGTGACGGCCTGATAGGACACACAGTGTCACTGCAGGGACTCGGGGGTCACCGCACGAGGCTCCCGAGCGTCGTTTCCAGCCTCTCCCAGCTTCCAGAGGCCCCGCCTTCCCGCCTCCGTGGCCCTCCTCCATCCTCACCGCCAGCAGCGCAGCCTCTGCCCTCTCTGACTCTCACCCTCCTGCCTGCCTCCTAGGAGGACCCTGTGAGGACACTGGGCTCCCTGGAGAATCAGGGTCATCCCCATCTCAGAGACCTTAGCTTAATCATCGGCCAAGTCCCTTTACCGCGTGAGCTGACCTGTCCACAGGTCCTGGGACCAGGATGGGGATGTCTTTGGGGCCATTACCTTGCTGACCACACACAATAAGGGGACCCCACGCCCCACTGCCATCAGCGCTCCCACTGCCGGCTCACCTTCACTCTCCCTCCTCCGCACCAGCACGGACTTCACTGGCCGCATCTGCACGTCCTGCCGGGGCAGCCTCTTGAAGCCGGACATCAGGGCCAGCCCTTTGACCTCGGAGCCTCCGCCCGGGCTCCTGCTCCTGTGGTTGCCGGCCCGGCTCCGGCGGCCTGCCCTGGGCCGGTGGGAGCGCTCTCCCAAGGAGCGGCCGGAGCCGCTGGACGTGTCACCCTCGTAGCCCCGGCCATGGTTAGCGTCCTCGAGCCGCCAGGGCGCGTCTTCATCGGAGTCCTGGTGTCCTGGGCCACCGGGGCTGGCCTTGGTGCTGGGCAGCTGGATTTTCCGGGGACGCTTCACGGTCTATTGGAGGAGGTGGAGGGGCAACCAGCTCGTGATCTGTCCCATCCACCGGGTGGCCCTGGGGGACTCCAGCCACCCTGGGCCTCAACATCCACGCTGTGAAATGGGAACAAGAGCCTATTTGCTCACACGCACACCGCCCCTGTGTCCCAGACCCAGCGGGGCTCCGCCGGGGGCAGAGGTGCCCCTGAGCCAGGGGCTACCGCTCCCGCCCGGCCCCCACTCACAATGTTGGCCAGCTTGGTGCAGGTCTTGAGTATCTGAATGGCAAAGGTGGAGTTGACATTCTCCATGGACACCCCGTTCACCATGACAATCTGGTCCCCTATCCTGAGGGAACAGTCGGGTCTCAGGGAGGAGGCCTCACCTAGGAGCCCCTCTCCACAGGCCTGTCCTGAGGACCCCTGGTGCCTCCCCAGTGCCCCCCTTCGGGGAAGGCACCCCCTGGTCTAATTCACTGGTGTCCCCAGGCTCACAAAGGCATTTATCCTTCTGGGCCTCGGTTTCCTCATCTGTAAAACAGGGGCTCATAGAACCCACTATAATCATACAATACCGTCGTAGAAGGGAAGCTGGGATTACAACTGGCTCCTCCATCACCTCCTTCCTTTTTTTCTCAGCTCCCTCTTCCTGCTTTTCTCTCTCCCAGCCTGTGTTTCCTGTTCTTTCTCTCTGTGAAGTTGGTCCCAGATTCGGGGCTGAGCCGTACCACCCGTCAGCCACTCGGACCCCAGAACCATTTCCCCAGTCCTCCCAGGAGCCTCCGGCCCCTCAGGGCTCAGCACACTGGTTCCCCTTCCCTCGGCCAAAGAGAGGTTTCCAGGTCACACGGATGTAAAGCACAGCACAGGGATTACAGTCAACAATACTGTAATGACTGGCCCAGACCGGTGTGGCTCCGGTGGTTGGGTGCTGTCCCGTGCACCGAAAGGTTTGCTGGCTGTTCTGGGCACGTGCCAGGGTTGCCGGCTTCATCCCAGTAGGGGGCGTGCAGGAGGCAGCCGATCGATGTTTCTCACACATCGATGTTTCTCTCTCTCCCTCCCTCTACCTTCTTCTCTCTCTAAAAATCAATAAAAATCTTTAAAAAACAACAACTTACATTTAGAACAATATGGTAATAACTATGTCTGGTGTCTGGTGTGTACTAGACGTATGGGGGGGATCACTTTGTAAGTTATATAAATGTATAACCATTAGGCTGTATACCTAAAACTAATAAAATATTGAATGTCCACTGTAATTGAAAAATGAAAAGAGGTTTCCAGGAGACTGTTTGGTCCTGGAGCACCCTGGGGCCACCCTGACCCAGCCACAGCATCGGAGGCCCAGGAAGTGCCTCGGGGAGAGCGAGGGCCCATCACTGACGGTCCTGCTGCCAGCTCCACCCCCTGTGTGGACAGAGCTGGAAGGCACCGGCACTTTCCAGCCTCCTGGCTCTGGCCCACACAGGTCCCTCCTCTCGCTGTGCCCAAACCCGGGCTGCCTGGATACTCACTGCAGCCTGCCCTCAGCCGGCCCTCCAGGCACCACATCGGACACAAACACGGATCCACCGGGCCGGTCACGACCACCAGAGATGGCGATGCCAAAGCCCCGGCGGGGGTCCTGAGGGGGGATCAGAGGCAGAATGAGCTTTTGCTTCCCTCCGGGACAAAGGTTCTCCCGTTGAGACCACACTGCCACTCCCATCAGCACCCGCTCCGGGAGAGGGAGGCCTCACCTTGCAGACGGTAGCCGTGTGCTGTTCCCAGATGGTCAGCTCCTCCATGTCCAACACCTGGCATAAAGGGAACAGGGGTGGTGGGCGTGGGGTCACAGCACATCCGTCGGAGTATTTGGAGGTCCCCCAGCCCTCAGTGGGGAGCCCCGATCTGGCATTCCCATGGTTTAAGCCTGTGAACAAGTAGCTACCTCTCTTGAGACCTCAGTTTTTCAATCTGCAAAATGGATTTAAGTCCATGGTTCTCAAGTAGAAATTATTCAGAGATGTCTGGAGATATGAGTGGTTGTCAAAACTGGGGATGCTCCTGGCACTAAGTGTATGAAGGCCAAGGATGCTGTTCAACACCCTCATAATCCAGCCTCACCATAGAGAATGGTCCAGACACAAATGCTGGGAGTGCCAAAAATGAGAAACTGTCTTAAGTGAACCAAATTGTATTGGGAGCCAAGAAAAGGTGAGTTCTTGGTACCATTCCCTCTGGAAGGTCTTGCTCCATCCCTGGGGGGATCTAACAAGGCGTGCCAGGCAGAGGGAGCTCTGCTCCAACTATATCGGCCTCGCTGTTCCTTTAACATGCCAGGCAGGTTCCTGCCCCCAGGACCTTTGCACATGCTATTCCCTCCACCTGGAACTCTCTCCTACATACAGCTCTCCCCTGACTCCCTCACCTCCTTCAGGTCTCAGCTCAAATGTCACCTCCTTGGTGTGGCCTCCCAACCACCCTGCTTAGAATTATAACCCCCTCCTGCCCCACGGCAGACACCGTCTGTGCCTTTCCCCGATACATGGTTCTAGTTCATAGAACTTGTGACCCCCTGACCATCCCTAGGTTTTTATCTGCTCACTGTCGATCTCCTCCTTTAGAATACTGGCTCCGGAGGGCAGAGATTTTTGTCTTGTTCACACAGTGGAGTCCTGAGTGCCTGGATCACAGCAGAGATTCCATAACTATTTACTGAATGAATGAAGTGCTTCCTTTGTGCCAGGCACTCTATGTATTTTTTTATTTTAATGTATTTTTATTGATTTAAGTGAGGAAGGGAGAGGGAGAGAGAGATAGAAACATCAATGATGAGAGAGAATCATTTATTGGCTGCCTCCTGCACGCTCCCCAGTGGAGATCGAGCCTGCAACCCAGGCATGTGCCCTGAGCGGGAATTGAACCGTGACCTCCAGCTTCATACGTCAACACTCAACCGCTGAGCCACGCCAGTTGCGCTGTGCCAGGCACTTTACAGGTACTTTCCCATTTAATCCATTTATTGAAGAGGAAATTCTATTATCTTCTATCACCGATGGGGAAACTGAGTCACAGAGAGGCGAAGTCACTTGCCAAGACCACCGAGCTGATGGAGGTGGGGCTGGGGGGTGCGGTTTCTGTTACTTTCATGGTAGAGCTGAGAACACAGCTGCAGAGTGAAAGTTCCCAGGTCAGGAGAGCCTGGGAGAATGGGGGGACATGGAGCCTGGGCAGGAGCCAGCCCTCGCCCCTCCCCTACCTTCTGCCAGGCTGCCCTTCTCCCTGGGGGTCTTGTAAAAATGACTCCCCCTCGCCAGTTTGGCACAGTGCAAGCCTAAGACCCCTCCCCAGCTGCACTCCAGTGACTTTTCTTCTAGGTTCCCAGGAAAGCAGCCTTTCCGGCTCTCAAGAGTGGGAAAGGGGAGGCAGGAGGGAGGAGAGAGAAGCGAAGATGAGGAAGGGGCCTCGATGGCCCTGCAGTTACCAGGATCAGGTCAGTGCTCACATCCAAGGCTCAAATCCCTTGCCTGCTTTTTGCTGGCCGTGGGGCTGCCTCTCCCAGCCTCAGCTCCCTTATCTTCAAAATGGGCACCCCCACCCCTGCCACCATCACTCAGGGCTGAGGTGTGGGAGGGGAGCCTGGAGTCAGAGGGAGCCTAGAGCCTTGGGAGATGGCAGTTATTGTGAGAAGTAATAACAATGGCCTTTCTTTGCATCATTTTAATAAGCAACACTATTCAGCGCTGGCTGCCAGCGAGCACGGTCCGCGTACCCATTCATTGCATCCCGAATGACCTCAGGAAGTGGTACTGCTGCTCTTCCTATCTCACAGGGGAGGAAAGGGAGGTGCAGAGATGTTCAGTAACTTTCCATCCGGGAACCTTGGTAGCCTGCCCCACGTGCTCACTATTTTTTTTTAATTGATTTTAGAGAAACATCGATTTGTTGTTCCAGTTATTTATGCATTCATTGGTTAATTCTTTTTTAAAATATATTTTTATTGATTTCAGAGAGGAAGGGAGAGAGAGAGAGAGAGAGCGATAGAAACATCCTATCTAATAAAGAGGGACTATGTAAATTGACCATCGCACCATCACAAAGATGGCGGCGCCCACAGCGGAGGCAGGGTTTCTGTAACACAAGATGGCTGCACCCAGAGCGGAGGCTGAGTTCCCATAAGGAACCTTAAGGAGCAATCAGCAGGGACCTGAGGCTGCGTGGTGCTGGGCCAGGGCAGGAGACCTGAGCCTGCGCCCCCCGACCCGGTGGGGCTTGACAGGGGACCTCAGGCCGTGCCCCTCGCCCCCCTGGCGCCAGACTGGGGGACCTCAGGCTACACCCCCCACCTGGCAGGGCTTGATGGGGGACCTCAAGATACACCCCTGCCCTGGCGCCAGGCCAGGGGACCTGAGGCTGCGCTCCCCACCACCCAGTGGGGCTTGACAGGGCTGGGGCCGCCTGGGTCTGGATCTTGCCCAATGGGGGTGGGGCCAGCTGGGTCTGGGTCTCGCGCGATTTTGAGGCGCTGCAGGTGGGCGGGGACTTGACTCTGTGTCCTGCGGCACACCCCAGACTCTGACAGGAGGAAGATTTTCATATACATTTTACTAATTTTCTTTCATTTCTGATGCTTCTATTATAGAGAAAGGGCAACTAGCAATATTAAAATATTTCTTCTAATTAATTCCCTTTTAATGTGCATGGATTTCGTGCACTGGGCCACTAGTCAATGATGAGAAAGAATCATTGATTGGCTGCCTCCTGCACACCCCACACTAGGGATCGAGCCTGCAACCTGGGCATGTGCCCTAGCCAGGAATTGAACCGGTAACCTTTTGATTCCTGGTTCAATGCTCAACCAACTGAGCCACCCGGCCCGGGCCATTGGTTGATTCTTGTATGTGCCTTAACCAGGGATCAAACCTGCAACCTTGGCATGTCAGGATGATGCTCTCCCAACTGAGCTACCCCACCAGGGCCACACCCTTGCTCTTAACCACCTGGTTAATTTTTTTCTTCTGAACTTATTTTTCAAAACAGAATCTTTTTACTTGCTATGATTTTATACTTGGTGTCATTAAATGCCCCCTCCCCCAATTTTGATTTCTTAGCTTTATTTGAACAAAACAGCCCCCAGGGAACCAGAGTCCCGGGGGCGGGGGCAGGTGCAGGGGCAGGGGCCCAGGCTTGTCTCAGCTTGTGTACGTTCACCTGCATGGATACTGGAGGCCTCCAGGGGTCAAGCCTCACCCCTCAGCCCACCTCAGCTTGGTTCACCTCCAAACCTTTGCCCTGGCTGGGTAGCTCACTTGGTTAGAATCCCATCTCACCCCAAGGTTGAAAGGGCAGATCTGGGTACAGACACCCCCTCCGGCCTCATCCAGGCAGGTCTATGCCTGGGACACCCTCTCAGGATTGGCACAGGCTGGCTCCTGCCACTTGGCTCCTCCTCTCGGATCCAATGCCACCTCCTCAGGGAGCCCTCCTTGGTTAGCCAATCTCCCCCGGCACCCTATCACCCCTCTCTGTTTTATTTGTTATGTTTTATTCATAGCATCCAAAACCACCTTAAATCACCCTGTGTGATCATCAGTTTGGGAATGCCTGCTCTCCCCCCTTGGGCTGTCTCTCTGGGTGCTCTGGTGACGGCATTCAGCACCTCCTGGGCCCTCCTTCCCAGGCCTTGCACATGCTGCACTCCCTAGCAAACTCCCATTTTTAAAAAATAATATATTTTTATTCATTTCAGAGAGGAAGGGAGAGGGAGAGAGAGATAGAAACATCAATGATGAGAGAGGATCATGGATTGGCTGCCTCCTGCATGCCCCACATTGGTGATCCAGCCCACAACCCGGGCATGTGCCCTTGACTGGGACCCTTCAGTCTGCAGGCCAATGCTCTATCCATTGAGCCAAACTGGCTAGGGCACAAACTCCTATTTATCCTTCACGTCAGTGCTACTGTCTCTTCCTCCAGGAAATGAGTCCTCAATGCCCCCCACCCCCCTACACACACACACACACACACACACACACACATACACACACACGCACACACATCCCTGATTATTGAAACTTGGGTTGTCTCAGTCCACCTGTCTTCCCTACACTGCTCAGTCTGAGGGCTCCTGGTGGGCAGGACTGGGCGCCCTGGGATCCCAGCATTGTCCCCACTGATAGGCACCACAAAGTTTGAGGAATGGGTGAAAGGTGGAATAATGGCCAGATTCAGCCAGAAACCCAACCAGATAGGTCCAGTGTGCCTAGCCCCCTCAGGCCTCTGCCCCTCCCCCCCCCCCCCCCCCCCACACACACACCAAGGTGAGCTCCAGAGGGGTTGGGCCTGGACCTTTTCCCATCCCATCCCATCCCCCACCCCACCTCAGCCCAAATGCAGCACTGGACACAAACACTGCAAACACCAGAGAGGAGAGACAACCAGAGGGACAGGTCCTACCAAGTCCAACAGCCCCAGGCAAGTGGCTCCCAGGCCTCAGGTGTCTCTCCCCTTCTCCAGGAACAATGGGGGGGCGGGTGCCAAATACTCAGTTGGTGAGGGGATTCTGGGAGCGGTTCCTGCAGCCAGGAAGGTGTAAAGAACCAGAACTGCCTCGCCCTAAAGCCCAGAGCAGTGTGTGGTACTTCCTGGGCCTCAGTTTACCCCTCTGACCTCAGTTTACCCCTCCAGGCCAATCTAAAACTCAGTACTGTGCGTGTGAGTCAATTCAAGCTCCATCCTGGAAGGTGAAGTCCCCCCAAATAGAGACACAGGGACCCCCTGCCTCCAGTCCGGTCAAGTTACTTGAGTGTAAAGGGGGCTCTCGACCCCTGACCCTTATCTCTGCCGGGTCATGCAAGTTAAGGACTCTGTATACAGTAGGAACACAATATATGGTGGTTCCCTTTCCAGCAGCCTCCCGGCATTCACCAAAGCCACCCAGCCCACACATGAAGTCACTACCAACAGTTCTACCATTCACTTCCTCAAATACCCCCTGGGAGCCGCTGTAAACACTTACTGAGCACCTACTACACGCCAGGTGCTTAAGACACACGTTCCTCTTAGAATCCTCTCTCCATTCTTCTTTAAAATGACAATCACCCATTTTACGGATGAGGTACGGAGAGGCGTTGGCTCACGGGCCCAAGTTACACAGAAAGATTTGAACCCAGGTCTACCGGGTCATGGAGGCAGCTTTTAGGGTCGAGGGGCGCCACGCGTCTCGCTGTGCAGCCTCGGGCTAGCCACCGCAAGCCTCTGGGCCTCAGTTTCCCCACCTGTTCCATAGGCATTGGGTGATCAGGGGTCCTGGTGACCAGCCCCACCTCGGCTCGATTCCCTCCCCCTCCCGCCCTCGGCGGGCTACTCGCCTGGAATCTCACCGCCATGGTCCACTCGGGGCTCTCCAGCGCCCCTGTCCCAGGGGAGCCTGGAAACAGTCAATCGGTTCCCACCCTGGGGTGCGGGAGGAGGTTGGGAGGTTCGCGGCGGAGTGGGTGCCCAGCAATCGCCCTTCTCCCGCCCGCTCCGCCGCCCGGGCTGCACCTGCTGGCCTTCCTCCTCAGCCTCCCCTACCGGCCCGCCCCGCCCCCGCCGCGACACGCCTTCGGGATGCCGAGGTGACCGCCTTCGCCCTCACCCCCACCCCGCCGCCACCCCGCAGGGTCCAGGCCCTGGGCGGGAGTTCCGGTGCGGGTTTTCCATCCAGCTAAGCACCAGCTACCGGCCGAGGCTGGAGACCAGCCAGGCGCGGCTGCAAGGAAGACCCGGCAGGGATCATTGGCCGCGTTCGGGAACAGAGCTGCTATCGGATGGGTTTTCCGTCAGTGAAACAAACACAGGTGGAGATTCAGTTAGCAGGCCTGATAGATCCGAAGCTGGGTGAGAGCTAGAGACCTCCGGAGCACAGGGCGCTGGTCTTTCTCGAGGCACCCCAACTCCAGGAGGTTTACCCCATTTCATAGGTGGAAACTGAGGCCCAGAGAGGAATCAGCATAGACTTTCTGAGGAAGCCCAGCTGCCCGCACTGGGGCCTGGCTCTGTTTTCACACCCAGCACTGGGCTGGGCCCCCAGTAGAAGAGGGCGGGTGGGAGGAAATTCCTCAGACTCCTGAGAGTAAAGGTCGACTTCCTTCTCTTCACCTAGGCTTGCCTCACCCTCAGGGACCCAGTTTCCTAAGGTAAAGTCTAGAAAGTATACCCGGGGGTGAGAGAGGGAGGAAGTCACCTGGATGGGTGGAGCTGGTGGTGGCCCCACCCACATTCCTTTCTGCTTAAAAAAAAAAAAAAAAAACTACACAAAAACCCTCCTTAAGGCTCAGCTCATTCAGAACCCCACCTCACCCCAAGACTGAAAGGGCAGGTCTGGGTGTAGACACCTCTTCCCAGCCTCATCCAGTCAAGACTGTGCAGCGAGAAACCCTAGACTTATGGAAAGGGGTGAAGCAGAAAGGAAATTGGGAGATCAGGGAAGGCTTCCTGGAAGAGGGGGCATTGCAGCTGGATTTGTGTGGGGGGTTTTTTAATATATTTTTATTGATTTCAGAGAGGAAGGGAGAGGGGAAGAGAGCTGGAAATATCAATGATGAGAGAGAATCATTGATTGACTGCCTTCTGCACGCTCCCTACTGGGGATTGAGCCCACAACCTGGGCGTGTGCCCTGACCTGGAGTCAAACAGTGACCTTCTTGTTCATAGGTCGAGGCTCAACCACCGAGCCACACCGACTGGGCAATGGGGTTTGAATGTTGAATAAGAGTTTGTCAAGTGAAAAAGACAGACAATATAACCAAAGTCTTTGAGGCCCCCAAAGCTGACTTCTCACTCCTCCCAACTGCAGTTTCCCCCCAAAATACTAGTCTGGATGCCCCAGTCAGCCATAATCGGCTCCATGAGGGTCCCCAAATGCCACCAAAGCAATAAACCTTTGCAGAAGCCCCTTCTGAAGACCTACTTGGTGCTTCAGACAGCCTTTCTCCACGTAACGTTCAGCTACCAGCACAGAAGCTGATTTTAGGTAGAACAAGGTCAAACATTTTTTAAATAGCTGTGTATTTGTTTTTAATGGGTCATAGGAAAAAACATAAATAAGCTCCCTACCAGCGCACACACACGGGGGTTTGTGGCTGCAATTACTCCGGAGGACTTACTGATTGGGGCACAAGTTTGGCAAATCAGACAAGTGGCCTGGAGGTGACATCCTGAAGCTAGGGGAGCATCCTGAATCCCGACACTCACTGCCACCTGATCTCAGTGCCATTATCTATAGAGTGAGTGGATGGAATCCATGGAAATGAGGCTGCTGGGTCACTCTTATTGAGTGCTTGCTTCACGCCAATATCATGTTACCTATGATAGTCCTGTGCGCATTTTACAGCTGAGGAAACTGAGGCCAGGTAGGTCAAGTGACAGCCTGACCAACAAGAGGGGGACCTGGCTGTTTGACCTCAGATCCTCACTATCCGTACTTCACCCTGTAGGGTGATTCTGCCGCCAGGGGTTACTGGATAATGTCTGGAGATATCTGTGGCGGTCATGGCGGGAAGTGTTCCTGGCATCGAGTGGATGGAGGCCAGGGATACTGCCCCACACTCCACACATACAAGGATGGCCCCCACAGAGAATGAACTGACCCCAAATGTCAATAGCGCTGGGGTAGAGCAACCCCACTCTGAGAGGGCGGTCACCCCAGGACAGATGGTCTTCCTCCAGCCACCCATTACTCCGATCTCACGTTTTTATGCCCTTTTCAAGAGCACGCAAAGGCTCCTCAGGACCCCCATGAGATGACCCTGTGCTCAAGTCCCAGGCTTTGGAGAAGAGCACTGGCCTCGAGCCCCCATTCCCTTGACCCCTGACCTCCAGATCACTTTATGGAGTTAAAAGTCTGCTTTTCATCCACCCACTTCACTCATGCTTTCATTTTTTTTCATTCATTCAAGTCATTCACTCAACAAAAATGCTTCAAGCCCCTGCTATGCACTAAGTGCATGAAGAAGTGATGGGGACCAACTTCCCGCCTGAAATTGCAGCGCCAACTTCAACCAGCCAAGGGCAGTGCAGGTGTGGCATGAGGGGTTCGGGAAGGATGCAGGGGAAGGTGAGGTCCCAGAAGTCCTTGCAAGATGAACTTGCTTGGCCCCTTCTGAGCATCTAGGGGGGAACTGAGGCCCAGAGAGGGCAGCGGCTGGGCGGGGGTCCCCCAGAGTGTCCGCGGCCAGGAGGAGGAGGAGCCTGGAGGCTTTATTCCTGGGCTTTGAAACTTCCTGGTGGAGGCTGCTTGGCTGGTGTGCTACAAGAAGCTGAGGTCATCTGTGGCCTAACAGGTCAGACCGGAACCCAAGAATGTCCTGAAGCAGCTCTGGAATATGGCTCAATCATTAGCATTTATTGAGTGCCCACTGTGTACACACAGGACGGACAATACAGGCCCAGTCCCGGCTCTAAAGGAAGCCCAGGATCCCCAGGGGAAGTAGACCATAACGAAATCATCAAAAAACACAAGTAAAAAGTACGACCTAGACTTCTGAGAGCATTGGCAGAGAGACACGCCCCCGACTGGGGGCTCTGGGAGAGCTTCTCTGAGGAGGTGGCCCTAGAGATGAGATGAGAACTGAGTTTAGTAAGGTGGCCTAGGTGAGCGGCACCTGGGCAGAGAAACAGTGAGCCCTGAAGGAGGTGAGGGGGGAGCCACGGGGAGATCTGGGGGAAGGTGTTCTAGGTGGAGTGAACAGCATGTGCAAAGGCCCTGGGGAAGGACCACGCCTGGCATGTTGGAAGAACAGAGAGGAGGCCTGCATGGCTGGAGCAGAGGGAGGGGTTAGTGAGGAGGTCAGGGCAGGAAGGGGACAGGGACAGGTCCCCCAGGGCCTTGTGAGATTTGGGTGTTGTTGTTTTTGATAGGGAGGGAGGTGGAAGCCCTGGAGAACCATGAACACTGGAAAGACCTGACTCAGGTGCTCACAGGCACCGTCTTGTGGCTGCTGTGGGGAAGACATATTGGGGGGGGGCCAGGGTGGGACCTTCCTTAGGTGCTCAGAGGCGCCCTTCGATGGCTGCTTGGAGGGAGGACTGACTGTGGTGGGGAGAGGGCAACTGGGGACGCCAAACCTGGAGGCCCTGCAAGATGTGGCTCCCTCCCCCCCCCCCCCCCCTTTTTTCATGAACAGTTTATTCTGGAACGATTTTAAATTTATAGGAAAGTTGTAGATATAATTCGGAGAGTCCCCATGTGCTCCTCTCCGGTTTTCCCCCAACATTAACATTGCACATGACATTGGTATATTTGTGAACATTAAGAAAGCAACATTACCACGTCACCGTTAAGTAAACTCCAAGTTGTAATCAGGTTCTATTAATATCCCTTTTCTGCCCCGGGACCCACCCAGGATCCCCAGTATGTTCAGCCAGCCTGGGCTCCACTCCCCTTGTTCCACAACCTTTACCGTCTGGAACAGGCTGGTCGGGGACTCGGTAGAATGCCTCTCACTTGGGTTGGTCTGATGCTTTCCTCATGACTGGACCGTGTGTGGAAGAGAAGGGGGGGAGGGGGGGGCTCTGGGGCTTGAGGAAGGGCAGGTTCTGGGGGTGGCAGACTCCCGGAGAGCACGTGAGGACTGAGCAATGAGGTCCCCGGGGCTGGCAACGTGGGGTCCTGGTGCCCCTTAGTAACGGCACTTTGATGGAGGAGGAAAGGGAAAGCGAGGATGGCTTGTAGACCTTTCTAGAAGCTTAAAGTACGGTATGCAGCTGGAGGGGGCTCAGAGGTCGAAGCTCTAAAAGGAAGCTCCGTGGAAAGGGGGCCGCTGAGCCTGGCATGAGTTCCAACCCCGCTGACTCTTGCCTCAGTTTCCCCACCTGTACAAGGGGGACCTGGTTCTGACTTGTAGTCGTATCCGTAGGAAGGCCCAAACGTGTCTGCATCCAGCACGTAGCGGCCCACGGAAGGTGTGCCCGTGTGCTCCTTGTGCGTCCTTCTCCGCTCCAGCCCAGGAGGAGGGACACCAGCCCCCGTGGGGAAATACGAAGGTGAATTGTGGTGTCCCCAGCACTGGAGGGGGCCCCCAAAACTCTGTGTCAAGGTTCTGTCCTGTGCAGCAGCCGGGTAGGACCCTGACCCTTGACACCTTTCTCACAGCCCCTGTTTTCAGTCTGGCCGCTCAACAGGACCCCAGGCCAACTCCCCTCTGACCATTCCCATTAAAGGTCCCCCAGGATCCTTATCTGCTTTGTGGCTGAACCTGCCCAACCTGGAGTCTGTCCTGTTAGAGTACATAGCAATGGCCCTCCTACTCTGTTCAGAATAGTAGGTGAACTGTTTATTTATTTATTTATTTATTTACTTACTAGCGTTCCCGTTGCAGGAAAAATCCTGCAATAGGGTTTCCTGCTGCACTCTACCCAGCCCCGCCTCCGCTCCTCCCTTGTCCCCCGGCCCGCCTTCTCCGCCAGCCCGCCTGCCAGCCCGCTCTCCTTCCTTCTCCCCTGGCCCCACCTCCGCTCCTCCCTTCTCCCCCAGCCCCGCCTCCGCTCCTCCCTTCTCCCCTGGCCCCACCTCCGCTCCTCCCTTCTCCTCCCCCTGGCTTGCTTGCTTCTCCACAGCTTTGCTCCCTTCAGCATCTCTTGGCTTCTTTCTACGCTGTCTTGATATGCAAATTAGCCGCCATATTTGTTGGGGTGATTTACATACTCGTCCTGATTGGTTGGTGGGTGTGGCTTGGGCGTAGCGAAGGTGCGGTCAATTTGCATATTTGTCTATTATAAGGTAGGATTTACTTATCTGTCGAGTGCCTACTGCATACCAGGCACTGTTCTAGGCACTGGGGATACTACAATAGTAGAACTCGCAGACCAGCGGGGAGAGCAGATATTCAACAAATAGTCTCACCAATGAATGTGCAGTGAATGAGCTGTGGCTTTAGCTCAGGAACATTCAATAGCTCCCTAGCATCCATTCAAAGCATACTTCTTGAGCATCTGATTGATGCCAGATTCTGGCATTAACCTCCCTCCCAAGTCATCTATGCCTCTCTCATCACCTATGAACTATTTTACAGCCGTGTAAATGACAGGAAACTGGTGCTATTGCAAATGAGTCTTGTCCAGAGAAGTGCAAATGGATGTTGTCCTGTGGACCACAGATTATTATTGCCCTGTGACTATCGACCAGTTTTGAATTGATTTGTAAATTCATTTCAGCATTCTTGATGCCCTGTGTGTGTGTTCTTTCTTTACACTCACTCTTGAACAGGCTGTAAAATCTTGGTGGTTCCCACATTAATGAATGAGTTAAACAAACTCATAAAGCACCTGTTTGTTTTCATATTATTATGAGTCATGTTTTTACCTTTTTTGGGGAAAACTATCCTTTAACACCATAACACCGAAAGGCTTCACACCAGCATCCACGTCTCCCCCCTCAGATGTCTAACCACCTCCCAGCTACTTGTCCCACTCACCCATTAAATTCTTCAAACCCCTGAACATTCTCCCACTTTTCTTCCAAATCACCCTGGACCCCAATCTATTTCTCATACATCAGCATATGCTGGGCTGTAGTTCTACCAAGTCTTTCCAGGATCTGCCCACTTCTCTCCTCTCCTCTGCCTCCACCTGGTCGAGTCCCATCATTGCCCACCTGGACCAACCCAGTCAGCTCAGCCCTGGCCCCCTGGCTCCTGCCCTTTCCTGTCACAGTCTGTTCTCCCTACAACCACCAGAGGGCACCTGTGAGCACCTGAATCGGGTCTGGTCCATCCTCTGCCCACAGCCCTCCAGGACTCCCCCCTCCCTCCAGTAAAAGCCCACGTCCTCCCCAAGGTCCACAAGGTCCTGCACGACCTGCCCCATCCCCTTCCTGCCCTCACCTCCTCCCACTCTCCTCCTCACGCACTGTTCCAGCCATGCAGCCTCCTGGCTGTTCCTCCAGCCACCTTCCCTGGGGCCTTTACACTGAGTTACCTCTGCTTGGAACGCCCCAAGTACTTCCTTCAAGTCTTATCCAGTGGGTCCTCCCTAATCTTTATTTAAGATGATAAAATGTCTTCCTGTCTATTTCATTCCTATTTCTTGAACTTCTTTTACTTCTTTTTTTCCTGTGAAACTGACCACTCTCTGACTCAGGATACAGTTTAGGGTAGTTTACTTCCTTATTATGTCTCTTGTTTCTTCTCTGTCTTTCTCCGCCAAAATACAAGCCCACAAGATCAGGGGCCTTTTCTGAATACCCAAAGCCCAGAACAGCACCCGGCACACAGTAGGCTCCCTACATTCAGGTTCAGTCCCTGGGCACTTCCTCCTCCCATTCACATCTCCCACTAATTAACCTCAGTCCATTCCAAAGAGTGTCAGACTCCACCCTGAGCAAACACTGCTCCTCTGGCATTGGACCAGGACGAGGAGGAAGAACAGAAACCCATACTAGAGAGTGAACTTTCCCCAGAACTCAGGGCCTCACGGTAGCACTGAGCCAGGGAGGCGGAAATTTATAAGATGCTGAGCCTGGGGCGTTGGTCAGGGGGCCTGGGCAGCCCCCAGACCTTCCTGCTCTCTACATTTTGACTCCCATCTGCCTGACAGCCAAACTTTGCTGTGCAGCCCTGGGCAAGTGGCTGCCCCTCTCTGAGCCAGGGTTAAATATAAAAAACACACCAGATTTGGAAGATGCGGTACTCCCAAAAGAATAAAACAGGAAAGTGGCTGGCCTGAGGTCTGCTTTTGAGTGAGACACCTTTTCCCCGCAGCCCCCACATGACTAGCATCTACTGCTGACCCTGTGACGTGTGTTCTCAGCAGCCCTGCTATCTGGTGGCTCTTATACCCACTTTACAGAGTGGGAAACTGAGATCCAGATAGGAGAAATGGCTGGAGGCTGTCTCAGTCAAAACATATCCCTCACAGTCCCACAGCCCCCCAAATCTCAAGCCTCCCTGCTCCCTGGGGCTCCATGATCATGCTGCCCTGGGGTGATCCCAAATGCCAGGCCATCTCTGTGCCCCGTGTCTCAGATGCCTATGCCTTCCCAGCCCCAAGGGACCCACTTGGTCCCGGACAAAGAGATTTGAGGCGCGATCAGACACTGGCTCTCAGGAAGCTCCTTTTGTCCTGCGCTTCTGGGAGCAAATGACCCAGAAAAATGTCTTGCCACCCATCCCCTCTCCTCTCTAGGTTCTACCCCCAAAGACCATCCTGGCTCCTTGCCCACAGGCTGCTCTGGGGACTGTTGTGACAACCATTTGCTTACCCCCACCCCCTCCTGCATTTCACCTTCAAGAGAAGCAAGGTAAGGCGCCCCCAGGACCTGTTTCCCCAGCTCCTGCAGGTGCCAGCGGTGGTGGGAGGCCCATGCAATCCTCAGAAGACTCCTCAGACGTTCTGGGAGGCCCCCACATTGACCAGGTGCCAAGCTGCCCCGCCTGCCACCTCCCTGCCCGACTTCCCGTCCTTAGTTTGGAGGATCAGAGAGACCAGTCCGTGCCCCCTCGGCCCCCTGGCACCACCTGGGCCAACAATGACCCTTTGAGGTCTCTGGCTCTGGCGTCCTGGGCTGACTGCCAGGGGCAGTAGCTGCCAGCCAGATAATCCTTTAGAAACTATGTCAGTGCCCACGCAGGAGTGTCAGTTTCCTGCTTTCAGGGGAGCTGTGGGAAGGTGATCTGGGGTCCCAGGTCCCCGTGCTGGGGACTCTGGCCCCAGCAATGGCTTCGGGATGATGGGCAGAGCGGGGACTTACCTGTCTAGAAGGCTGAGAGGCCTCTGGGCAGGCAGCAGGAGCCTGGGCTTGGGTGCCCGCCTGGCATGGGGGTGGGGAGGGAACCTGAGGTTGGAGCTCTGTCCTCCCCACCTGTTTGCTCAACTTTTCCTCTCTTGTGGCAGCAGGAGGCTGGTAGGTCCCGTGCCAAGTGGAACCAGCACGGCAACATGCGACATGCACAGGCGAACCGGCAGTGTGAGCGAGACAGGGAGGCTGGCTGGGTGTGTGGCTCTGTCGTAAGGTGCTCTCACGTGGGAGCAGCTGGCCTTAACCCCTGCTCGCCCAGAGGCCAGGGACACTGAGTCGTGCCCTGCTTGGGCCATTCACCCCTGGGCCGCTTGCTGACATCAGCACTGGGACCAGCACATATAGGCTGGTCCTGGGGAACGGTTGAATGAATAAATGAAGAAATAAAAGAATGAAACTCCTCCTGGCTCCCTCCCTCTCCCCTCTGCTCCCTTGGCAGCGGGAACTGCCAAGCCTCTGTGTTTGCCGTGCCTTCCACCACGTGTGCCATCTCATACATTGTGGCAGGGCTGGCTCCTTCCCGCCCGGCAGATCTGAGAGCAAATTCTGCTTCTGTGCTACAAAGTGACCAGCCAGATTCCTGTGCCAAGAGTCTTCAGTCATTTCCCAGCTGGGTAGCTTTGGGTCTCCTCAGGTACCTCATCTAAAAAAATGGGGAAAACATTAGCATCTACTTTCTAGGGGAGTTTCGAAGGGTGAGTAAATGAATAAATGTCCCTAACGTGTGTAAAACAGGACAGGGCACATAGTAGGTCCACATCTTCTAGATACTACCCACAGGTGACTGATCCCAATGAATGAGATGTGGTTAAGTATAAAAAACACACCAGATTTGGAAGATGTGGTACTCCCAAAAGAATGTAAAATAGCTTGTTATTTTAAAAAAATATGTTTTATTGATTTTAGAGAGAGAGGAAGGGAGAGGGTTAGAGAGAGATTGATGAGAGAGAAACATTGTTTGGCTGCCTCTGCATGCCTCCTACTGGCGATTTGAGCCCACAACTAGGGCATGTGCCCTGAATGGGAATCGAACCTGTGATTTCTTGATTCATGGGTCGACACTCAACCATTGAGCCACATTGGATGGGCTCCTTATTTTTTTACATGGTACTTAAAAAATATCTTTATTGTTGAAAGTATTACATATGTCCCCCTTTTCTCCTCATTGACCCCCTTCTAGCAGGCCCCCACCCCCTGCCCCAGGCCTTCACCACACTCTTGTCTGTATCCATGGATTATGCTTATATGCATACAAGTTCTTTGGTTGATTTTTTCCCATGCACCCACCCACCCTCACCTTCCCTCTGAGATTCAACTGTCTGTTCCATGGTTCTATGTCTCTGGATCTATTTTGTTCATCAGAGTATTTTGTTCATTAGATTCCACATATGAGTGAGATCATGTGATACTTGTCTTTCTCTGACTGGCTTATTTTGCTTAGCATAATAGTCTCCAGGTCCTTCCCTCCATGCTGTCTCAAAAGGTAAGAGATCCTTCTTTTTACTGCTGCATAGTATTCCACAGTGCAAATGTACCACAGAGCTTGTTATTTTTAATATCCACTCTATGTTGCAATGATATTTTGCATATGTTGGGTTAAATAAGACATATGGTTAAACTAAACTTACCACTTTCTATTTTGCTTTTTATATTGTGGTTAGTAGAAATTTTAAAATAACATCTAAGATTTCATTTTTTTGTTAATCCTCACCCAAGGATATTTTTCCCCCCATTGATTTTCAGAGAGAGTGGAAGGGAGGAAGCGAGACACACACAGAGAAACATCACTGTGAGAGAGACACTTTGATTGGTTGCCTCCTGCACGCACCCCAACCTGGGCCAGGGATCGAGCCTGCAACCAGGGTACGTGCCCTTGACCTGAATCGAATCCATGATTCTTAAGCCCAAGGGCCAGCTCTCCAACCACTGAGCCAAACCAGCTAGGGCTAACGGTTAAGATTTTACATTTAAATTGGCTTGTATTGCCTTGGCTCTGTAGTTCAGTTGGTTAGAGCGTCCTCCCAATATACCAAGGTTGGAGGTTCAATCCCTGATCGGGGCACATACAAGAATCAACCAATGAATGCATAAGCAAATGGAACAACAATCAATATCCTCTCCCTCTAAAATCAATCAATCATTAAAATCTAAAAAATTGGCCATCACATTGGCTTGCATTGTAGTTCTTGGGCCGTGCTGGAATAGGTGCTTAATGCATAATAGATATTGAGCCTGTCTTTTTCAATCACATTCTATTGCCATGGTGTCACATCTGTGTTATTTTCAAGGGGTTTATTAGCAGCTGAAACTATCTTCTGTCTTGTGCTTGTTTATCTCTCTTCTAGAATGTCACCTTATTGAGGTCAGGGATTTGGTCTTGCTCATTCCTGTATCCCCGTGGCCTAGAACAGTGCCTGGTACACAGGAGGTGCTCAATAAGTGTTTGTGGCATGAATGAATGCATGCATGCATGCATGAACGAACGAATGAATGAATGGAATATGGGGCGGGGGATGGGAGTGACAAGGGTCCCTCCTAGCTGGTAGCTAGCGTTGATGCTAATAGCATATATGACCACGAGGGGGCGCCAGAAACCAGGCCATTGGCCCCAGCCGGCAGCCTCAGTCTTCCACCGTGTAAAACCGGAAAAGTGGCTGGAGCATCCATTTAGTTCAGTTGCTTGGAGCATCCTCCCCATTCGCCAAAGTCAAGGGTTTGATCTCTGGTGAGGGCATATACAAGAAGCAACCAGTGAATGCATAAATAAGTGGAACAACAAGGCAATGCCTCTCTCTTGGTCTCTCTAATAAAATGGTAATATGCAAATTAACCATCACCCCGCTACAAAACCATGCCCACCAGCCAAGCCACACCCACCAGCCAATCAGGGCAAGTATGCAAATTAACTCCATCCAAGATGGTTACAGCCACAGAGAGAAAGGTTTCCCAGGTAACAGAGCAAGCCAAGCTTTCCATAGCCGTTGCAGGCCTAAGCCTCCACTCAAGCTACAAAGTTTCAATTATAGAAGGTAAACAAATTCAAACAAATGGCAGCAGAATGGAGCTTGAGAGAGCAGGCCAGGGTTGCCGGCGGCAACAGGGGAAGCAAAGCTTTCCACACACCCTGGCCGGGCTCACCCGCTTAAGGCTACAAAGTTTCAATTATAACCCCAACACAAATGGCTGCCGGCCTCGGAGGGAGCCCCAGGCTTGGCTCCGCTCCAGACTACAAAGTTTCAATTGTAGAAGGTGAATTAACTGCCACAGAAATGGCTGCCACCCCGGAGGTAGTAGCAGGCTTGGCTCCGCCCCAGGCTACAAAATTGTAGAAGGAAAATAAATTCCAGATACCAGGGCCTCCCCTTGGGTTGCCAGGCGGCGTGGCCGGCCTGCAAACCACCACAGGCCCCTCGCTCAGGCCGCCCCACGCCCCAAGGGAACCCCACCCTGATCAGGGATGCCCTTCAGGGCAAACCAGCTGGCCCCCACCCCTTTACCAGGCCTCTATCCTATCTAATAAAAGAGTAATATACAGATTGATCATCACTGCAACACACAATATAACTGCCCCCATGTGGTCAAAGATCCTGCCCCCATGTGGACACAAGATGGCCACTACAAGATGGCCAGCAGGAGAGGGCAGTTGGGAGGCACCCGGCCTGCAAGGGAGGGCAGTTGTGAGGGACCAGGCCTGCAAGGGAGGGCAGTTGAGAGGGACCAGGCTTGCAAGAGAGGGCAGTTGGAGGTGATCAACCCTGCAGGAGAGGGCAGTTAGGGGTGACCAGGCTAGCAGAGGAGGGAAGTTGGGGGCAAACAGGCTGGCAGGGGAGCAGTTAAGCATCAACCAGGCTGGCAGCGGAGTGGTTAGGGGGTGATCAGGCTGGCAGGCAGAAGCGGTTAGGGGCAATCAGGAAGGCAGGCAGGCAAGCAGTTGGGAGCCAGCAGTCCTGGATTGTGAGAGGGATGTCCGACTGCCCGTTTAGGCCCGATCCTGGAGGGATGTCCGACTGCCCGTTTAGGCCCGATCCCAGTGGGATCGGGCCTAAACGGGCAGTCGGACATCCCTCCAGGAGTCCCAGATTGGAGAGGGTACAGGCTGGGCTGAGGGACAACCTCCCGCCATGCACGAATTTCGTGCACCGGGCTTCTAGTCAATAAATAAGAAAAAATAATAAAACGGGAATAAGGGAGCAGGGACGTGGGAGGATGAATCAAGAGGACCAGAAGCCGCTGCCCCACCCAGACCCTGGCCCCTCCCTCCTCTCCATTCCCTGCCTCCTCTCCTGTCCCCTCCCACCCTCACCCCCCACTCTTGCACCAGCTTGTTTTTTTCTCTTTACATATTCTTTTTTAAAAAAAAAACAAACTAAAGTTTATACACTCATGCACTTTAAAGAGTCGAATTCTATTTCAGGATTTCATTTTCATGATCCTTATCACTAATCCAACCCCCAGCCCTTCTCCAGTTGTCTGAACCAGTGCTTCTCAAACTCTCTCAAGCATGCTCATTGCCTTAGGGGGCTCATTGAAACCTAGACAGTGGGATCCCACCCTAGGAGTTTCTGATGCAGGAGGTCTGAGGTGGGGTACAAGATTCTGCATCTCTACCAAACTCCAGGGTGATGTCTCCCCAGCACCCCAGACAATGATGAGGGACCATGTCTCTGGAGTCAGGCAGGCCTGAGTGAAAACACCCCAGCTCCCGTCCTTCACTAGCAGGACGTCTGGGCCCCCCCACCTCTACCCCACCCACTCCCCCACATCAGAAACCATTAGTTATGAATAAAACTACTGACAGCAGCATTTATTACTCCTCAAATCATGACCTCACAATTAATAACTGTCTAGTCATATCATTAATAAATTCACCATTAGACTTTAATAACAACAGTGATACAATTATTCTTCAGACATAAATACACTGATTGACAGCATGGTTCTTTGTGTAATTCTCATGTGTAAAATGGGAATGACAATAGATTTTATTGGCTTGATCAGTATTATACAATAATTATTGTTTCCTAGGTATAAGGTTCTGTGTTAGATATTGGAAATAACTAATAGTGAAAAACAGGTCCCTAACTTATGGAGATTTTGCATGTCAAAGGCTTTGGCACTGAGACCAGCATTTAATAATTTTATTATGTATATTATTTAATAATATTATTTAATATTATTATTATGTATATTTATCGTTATATTATAAATAATGTTATATATAACATTTCTACATTATAAATTAATACTGTTTATATAATATATTAATTATATTTAGTAATAACATATCATAACCCATATAATTTTACATCGTGCATGAAAATTAAATCTTATCATATTATAATTACTATATATTAAAATATTTAACACAATAATGTGTGTTATTTATAATATGGTAATAAGTAATTTATTAATTGTAAGTATTATTTATTTTCATATATAATAATACCATTACAATGTTAAGTGACTGGAATGGCGCTGCCCTTCCACGCCCTGGGCGCGTGGGGGCGCTCGAGGCGCGCCGAGGGTTTGGGACGCACTCAGGCCCCGCCCCCGAGTTCCGATTGGCGGTGCGCGCCGTGCGTGTTGGCGTAGCGCCTGGCCGCGTCCCCGGCCCTCCTCCTGCTCCCTGGGCTCGGCTCCCTCCCTCTATCCTCCGGTCGGCGGCGGTTGTTGTTCAGCGGCGGCGGCCGCACCTCGAGTCCTAACCTCCGGCCGCCCGCTCGCTAGCGGGTCCGCGCGCGCGCGCGGCCATGGAGCTGGAAGTGCCGGATGAGGCGGAGAGTGCCGAGGGGGGGACCGTGACCTCGGAGGCGACCTGGTCCACGGAGAGCGGCGCGGTTGCAGGTAACGGTTCCGGACCTCGCGTCTCAATGTGCACCCCGAGTGGACCCGCCTGCCGCCCCCGCCGGGGCCCAGTGGACCGGTCCGAGTGCCGGAGGGGCGCCGAGACCCGCGGCAGGGAGACCGGAACGTTCCACTCAGGGGTGCGGGGGGTCATGGAACGCCCCCCGACTGGGCCGGGGGACTTGCCCTGGGCCCGAGGGAGGTGGAACGCCCCGCCTGGGGGGCTCGGAGTGGCGTCGCCTGTTCCCGGGATCCCTTGTCGGGGGACGCGGGCCGGGGGCGGGATTGGGTGCAGGGCCCCATTCTGAGAGGCTCTGGGTGGAGCATCCTGCTTTGGAAGCGTGCGGGAAGATCGGTCCTCATCTCTGGGGCGGCGAAACCCCCACTTAGGACGCGCGGTGGGTGAGTGGTCCGCCTCCTGCTGAGGGCGCTCGGGGACGACAGCCTTCCAGTCTCGCTGGGAGGGGGGCTGCTCTGCGTGTGTGGAATGATGAAGCACCCCCTTCCCAGTGAGGGGGCCCTGTCTCCAAGGTGGGGCATGATTGTACCAGATGTGCCCTCCTGCCTGGACCCACCTTCCGGGCCACACGCCCTGCTGGTGTCAGCTTCCTGGCCTCACCCCTTCCCCTCACAAGGGTCAGCCTATGGGCAAATCTTATTGGTCGGGCAGGCCCGGGGTAGCTGGGGTGGAGGAGCGGTGGTCTTTGTGGCCTTCTGGGTCTGCCTCCAGACTATCTCCTCTCTTTTTTGTGGAAGTCACCAGAACGAGCTCTGGTGCACTGGCCATTTCTTCCCTTTCTGGTCCTCAGTTTACCTCCCTCTCACAGGAGGGGGCTCAGGGCATGACATCTCCAGGCATTTTCAGTGCTGGGGCTCTTTAAGTAGACGGGGAAGAGGAGGCCCCTCTAAGCCTTTTCCCTGGACGCTGGGGGTCTGCTGTCGCCATGAAGGACCACTGCCTCCTGGTTGCCCCTCTCCTTGGCCTGCCTTTCTTACCCTCCAGCAGAGCAGGTGTAGGGAGCGAGGTCGCCCCACCAGCTATAGGCCCCCTTTACCTGGGGCGGAGTACAGAGCAGAGCCACTGCGGTTCCTTCTCGGTGGAGGTCACAAGCTCCCAAATAGGAAGTTTCCTGATCCAAAGAACCCTTTGCTCCTCCCATGTCGCCTTTATGGGCGGAGTCCTGTAGACACCCACTTGGGCATCCATCCTCCTCCCCTGGGCCTCCGAAAGCTTTCTTGGCAGGCAGGGAGATGCTGTGCTGCCTGGGAGTTGGGAGAGGTGTCTGAAGAGGGAGCCGGAGTGAGCATCCTGGGCTCTGGAAGACTCCCACTGCTTCCTTTGCCACTGCCATCTGGAACTGCCTGGTGGATGACCTGTTTCCTTCCGACCATCCGGTCGCCCCGCCTTCGTTCAGCCGGTGTCCTTGCCTGGCTAGCACCGCACGTGGTTGAGGGCCCCAGCGAGGTCCTTCCTCAGCACCCTGACCTCTGCTGTCAGCCCTCTGGCCTGGCTGGTCAGAGACAAAATAGCCCCAGACCCCTGGAAAGCTGCAGAGCAAACATCGGTCTTATCAGGGGTTAGGTCAGCTGATTAGGGACCGATCAAATCCCAGCTGCGGGCTGTGGCTGGGTCTGAGCACGGGGCCAGGAAGATATGGGCTGGCCCTCCCTGCCTGTCACCGAAATCCACAGATATCTGCCTCTCCCAGCTAATCGTTTATTTTACTCTTTAAAGGGCTGCCTCTCCCCCTCCAAACCCACCTTTCCTGACCTAGGTTCTGTGAAGTTTGGGTAAGAGCTGTCCTCCCTTTTCCTATTGCTGTACAATTATATAAACACATAAACAGGTCTGCACATTCTTCACCAGGATGGTTCATGCTACCCCAGGGTCTCTTTCCTGGGCACTATTGGCTTTTTGGGCCAGAAAATTTTTTGTTTTGGGGAGGCTGCCCTGGGCACTGGAGGGTGTTGAGCAGCATCCCTGGCCCCCACACACCCGATGCCAGGAGCTCCTCCCCCCAGTTGTGACAACTACAGATGTCCCAGACATGGCCCAGTGTCCCCTGGAGATAGTCACCCTGGTGGAGAGCCGCTGTACTATGCCTGTTATTCTGTAAGTTGCTTGCTTTTTGTCTTAATAGTTTGGATTTTTCCCCCCATGTTGGTATCAATTATTATTTTCAGAGAGGAAGAATAATGTGCCGTGGTTAAGAGGGTGGGAATCCCTGAGTTAACTGCCTGGGTTCCATTGAAGAGCAAATGCTTTGATCTCTCTGAGCCCTCAGTGTCCCCCTCTGTAAAATGGGATGAGAGTGCTTGATGAATGTTAGCAACAGCTGCTGTAGGCACCAGCCATTGCTGATTCACCAGCCTCCTGCTGAGGGACATTCAGGTTGTTTCTGGAGTTGCCTTTTGCTGTTACAAGCAGTAAATGGCTTGCCTTTGAATGTGGGTGCTTCAGTTCCTAGAAGGTGGAGTCCCACCTTGGAATGGCTGGGCAGGGGCTAGCAGATTGAAAAATGACTATCAGATACCCGGTGGCTTCCCAGGAAGGTGTGGCAGGGGCCAAGAGAGACTGTCTCCCCACAGTGTTGCCAGCTTCGGATGTTATCAGCCTCTGCCTTTTTGGCCAATCTGATGGGAGGTGAAACGTATCTTGGTATTTAGAATCTGGTTACTTTAAACGCTTGGGCTCCCACGTCCTGGTCCAGAGAAGGCCTTATTGGGGCTCTCCACTGGCTTTTAGGAGTTGTGTGGGGCACCTGGTTCCTGGGGCTTGGACACGTTCACAGCCAACTGTGGGGCCTTTGAGCAGCCTGTGGGCTTTTGCGCTGAGCTGTGGTCTGTTGTTTCGGGGCCATTTCCCTCCTGTCCTTCCCGTTCCCGTGATATCTCAGCACAGTCGACTTCTTCCCAGACCTCCCAACCCCTCCCACATCTAATCTGGTAGCAAATTATGTCAGCTCAGCCTTCAAAATGGACCCAGCATCTACCCACTTCCCCTCCTCTGCCTCCACCTGGTCCAGCCCCCATCCATTGCTGGCCTAGTCCTCCATCCCTTCATATGCTCCCTACAGCCCACTCCAGAAGGCTCCCATTAAAAACTGAGTCAGGTCCCATTCCTTCTCTGCCCACAACCCTCCAGGACTCTTAAGCTTCCTCCAGGTAAAAGCTCAAGCCCTGCCCATGATTCACAAGGTTCTGTACAACATACCCCTATCCCCTCCCCATCCTCATCTCCTCCCTCTTTCACCTTTGCTCACTCTGCTCCAGCCATGTAGGGCTCGCTGTGTCTCTAAGACACCAGGCATAGTCCTGCCCCAGGGTCTTTTCATAGGCTATGCCCTTTGCCTAGAAAACTCATCCTCCTTATCTGTCATTTGCTTCCTTGGCTCTTTGGAGTTTTTGCTGCAATATCTCCTCCTCAATGAGGCTTCCCTTGATATTTGAGGGAGGCCTGAGAGAAGAGTAGGAAGACAGCACAGTTCAAGCAAAGGCCTGGTGTGCTTGAAGAACAGTGAGGGGTCAGCGTGCCTGGGGTGGGGCAGGTGTCACCATTGGAGGCCTCCTCTGAAGTTGTGACCTAATGGTAACCAGGGATTGCAACATCCCTCGTTGAGTAAGCTGTGTTCTTAGGAGACAGAAAGCTCCCAGTTTGAATTCCGCCCTGGCCACTTTCTAGGAATGCAACAGAAGTGACTTGGACTGGCAGCCTCGATCTGATCCGTGGAGAGGCCTTGGGAGTTGGACCACCTTAACCAGTTGGGAACACTCCACCTCAGTGTCTCTGTCTGTGAAATGGGCGTGATGGCTACCTTTCTCATAGGTCTTGACCAAGTGAATTGACGTGCAAACGTCTTAGAAGGCATGTAGTTGGCTCCATGTGAGCACTGCGATTTTCCCTCCTCAGGACCACACGTGAGTCAAAGGGAACTAACTGCTCGTCATAAACTGCTTCTTGCAGAGCCTGGCACAAGCTGGAGTTGGCTGTGGGACTCAGAGCATGTGAGGACGTGCAGTTGCCTCTTAGTCCTTGAACAATGCTTATTGAATATTTATCAAGCACCTACTGTGGGCCATGTGGGGTTCTAGGTGCCTAGGTCAGTCATATCAGTGACCAGGAGGATTCCTCCGTTGCCCTCTGGCCTCTCAGATTAGCGGCCTCTCAGATAAGACCAGGGACCACAATCTGTGGCCCCCTGGACCAGTCCACAGCTGGTTTTATTGGAACACAGACACGCCCATTCACTCACATGTTGTCTATGCGGCTTTCATGCCACAATGGCAAAACTGAGTTTCAAGACAGAGACCTTATAGCCCGCAGTGAGGAAAATACTCACTATCTGGTCCTTTATGGAAAATGTTTGCTGACTCCTGAGTAAAACCATGCTGGATAGTGGTGAGTGTGCAGAGGGAAGTGAAACATGTTGTGGCAATATGAGTGACAAGGGCCTGCTGTAGGAGGTCAGGAGGGGAGGTGACCTGAGTGAGAAACAGCAGCTGAGGGTGGAGCTTTCAGGCAGAGGGGACATGCAAAGGGGCCCTGCGGCCAAAATGAGTGTGAGGCCTCTGAGCAGCAGAAGCTAAGCCAGTGTGTGGGACAGGAGCTGAGAGGCAGGGCCAGCCACATGGGGCCAGAGACGTGGCTCTGCCTCTGTGCCTCGGTTTTGTTCTGAATTCAGTTGGTGGTGCTGGGAGGTTGAAGCAGGGCAGTATGCACCGAGTCACTTTTGCAGAGCACGCTCTGGCTGCTTGGTGGGGACGGGGCTGAAGGGTTGTGGGGTGGCTGGAAGGGAGCTGAGGGAGCTGAGGAACCCAGGAGGGTTTTGTGTGCCCTGGAGTTGGTGGTGGGGTGGGGAGGGCCCAGGAAGGAGCAGGTCTTAGGAGGGCTGAGCTTGCACTGATGTGGGAGGAGTAAGGAGGAGGGGGTGCTGTTCAGAGGCCCCCAAGGCATGTGGAGCCTTACTGACCTGGCAGCGTGGCCTGGGCCTTGACCTGTGTAGACCCCTGCCTTGACCTTGGACAGCATGCCTCTGAGCAAGTGAGGTTCCTGCTTTTCACCTTGGTTTTTCCTCTAAAGATGAGGGCAGTAGGGCCCCAAGGATTCAGGGGGACAGGAATAGGCGAGGCCTGCAGCCCCCGGCGGCGTTCTTTAACTGACATCTGCTTGACCTGGCTATTTACAGATGGGGAGGCCCAGGTTCTAAGGGGGTCTTGTCCCCAAATTCTGCCACCTTGACCAAGTCACATGTCACCACGTGTGAGAACAGGCCGAGACCCCACTGGGGATTTTCCTGTTGCTGCCAGCTGGACTCACAGCCTGAGCCACGGGAATGCTTCTATGTAGAAGATTACTGACTAAGGGGATTATCCCTGGGGCCCTGCCCAGCACTGCCCCTCCTGCCCCATCAGACTGCACCAGAGGGAGTGGGCTCTACCCAAGAGGCCCCAAATGCCTGAACCAGTAGAAAGGAAAAGTTTTGGGGACCTGGCTTCTGTCTTTGATTGAAGAAAGAAACCCCAACTGCCTGGCCGATATAGCTCAGTGGTTGAGCATCAACCTATGAACCAGGTTATGGTTCGATTCCTGGTCAGGGCACATGCTGGGGTTGTGGGCTTGATCCCAGTAGGGAGTGTGCAGGAGGCAGCCAATTGATTATTCTCTCTCATCATTGATGCGTTTATTTCTCCCTCTACATCTCTGAAATCAATAAAAATATATTCATAAAAAAGAAAGGAACCCCAACATTTTGTCACAATTGTCTCCTTTCTATCACCCATGCATGGGGTTGCTGTTGAAGGTTTTAGGGAAGTTTGGGTTGGGTCGTGTTCTGTGGTTTGTGTTTCTCTTGCACATGTCTCCTTACATGTCTTAGCCAAAGGTGCATCAGGCGCTCTTGGCAGGAGAATGGTACGGTGTGTGAACAAGTGAGGGGACCAAGGGAGCGGCAAGGATGGAGAAAAGAGACATGGAAGGAGAGCCAAGAAGTGGGGTCCAGCAGTCACGGAGGAAGTGATCCAGCTATTCTATGCCTCAGTTTCCTTATTTGCAAAACGGGATCACAGACATGCTTTTCTCTGTGGTTCACATGAGGATTAGATGCCTTAATGCCCAGGAAATGCTCAGAACAGGGCTCAGCATGTGGCAGAAGCTCAGTAAGTGGGGAGCAGAGGCACACAACTTGGGCTAGTGGCCTGGACCAGCACTCTGTGCCTGCTTTCCAGTAGGGCAGCTGGGTGGCCATGCTGCGCCGCTCCGACAGCATAGGGTCTGGGCGGGCTACCTCTAGGGCCCCTTGGCCTCCTGGCTTCGTGCAAGCTCATTCAGCCCTGGTCCTGACTGTGTGACCTGGCCTCTATCAGTCAGGATGCCTTAGGACCCACTGTGTGACAAACATCCCTGCAACTCAGTGACCTGTCCCAGAGGCTCATTTCTTGCTTATGCCAAGTGTCCCTGGTGGGTCATCAGGGAAGTGAGCTCATCATAATCACTCAGAGACCTAAGTGGTGGGGCTGTGTCGCCCTGAATGTGCCCATTCATTTGGCAAGAGGTGCACATGGGAATCCTAGTCCACAGCCATGGTTTCAGTATCATTAACAGGGCCTCCTGTCACGCTCAGAAGGGCCACAGCTTGGATGATATATTCTGATGGTCCCTGACAGATAATGACATTTGGTGGTGACCAGTCTCATGCTCTAATCATACTGCAAAGCGTCACCTGCAGGGTCATCTCTGTTGGCTGAGTTCCTGGAGGCAGAATTGCTGGGTAGAGGCTCCCTCCATGCCTGTGTAATTTTGAAAGGTGCTACCTATATTGAAATGTACCTAGGATGTGTGTGGGTTTGTTTGTTTTTTAATTACAATTTTTAAATTGATTTTTAGAGACAGAATGGGAGAGGGAGAGAGAAACAGAAAATTTGATGTGAGAGCAAAACATTGATCAGCTGCCTCCTACCAGGGGTCTAGCCCACCACTTGGGCATGTGCCCTGACCAGGAATCGAACTGGCAACCTTCTGGTGCACAGGATGATGCCCAATCAACTGAGCCATACTGGCCAGGGCCTGGGATGTGTGTGTGTTTTTAAAAAATATATTTTTATTGATTTCTGAGAGGAAGGGAGAGGGAGAGAGAGATAGAAACATCTATGATGAGAGAGAATCAATTGGCTGCCTCTGCATGCCCCACACTGGGGATCGAGCCCACAACCCAGGCAAGTGTCCTGACCAGGAATCAAACCGTGACCTGGTTCAGAGGTCAACGCTCAACCCCTGAGCCATGCTGGTTGGGCTGGGATGTGTTTTTATCAGGTGTGATGAGGTCCACAGATCAGGAGATGACTGCCATTGAGAAAGAGTTTGTTACTCGTGGTTCCCAAGATGAGAGGGGCACGCAGGACACATGGGGAAGCACCAGGAGGCAGAGTGGTAAGAGGAAAGCAGGGCCTTTATTGGGGATTTGTTGGACAAGGCAGAGTGGGTACACTGAGTGCTTACGATGGGCTGGTTTGAATAATTTCAGTGGGCTCTGCATGGAGGGGCAGCTGGTACTTGGCCCTACGGTGACTGGGGCAGGGGGATATGGGCTTGTGTGAGAGAGTTAGATAAGGAGGTTTGGGGTGTGTGGATTGCTTGGTTTGTACATCCAAGGTGCATTCACAGGGAATTGTTTGTGATCTCTGAGTTGGCCAATGCCAGGAGAGGCAGTCCCCCAGGTTTGCGAGCCCCTGAAATGTCAGCATCATAAAATACAGACAGTGAAAAAAGTGATCAACCCAGAACCAGATGGACTGTTCTGAGTTCCCTTCATCAGTGGGTGAGAGCGTCTGTGTCTGGTCCATTTCTCTAATCTTTGCCAATCTTATGGGTGCAAAGTGACATCTCAGCATAGTTGCAGTTTGGATTTATCTTGTGAATAGGAGTGAAAGCTCTTCATACTGTTTTTCCTCTTACTGTGTCATCTTTGTTTTATTAAAAATATATTCCAGCCCTACCCAGTTTGGCTTAGTGGATAGAGTGTCAGCAGGTTCGATTCTAGTCTAGGGCTCGTACCTCAGTTGCAGGCTCCATCCCAGACTCCAGTCAGGAACGTGCAGGAGGAAACCAATCTATGTGTCTCTCTCACATCAATATTTTTCTCTCTCCGTCTCTCCCTCTCCCTTCCACTCTCTCTTAAAAAAAAAAAAGGAAAAATATCCTTGGGTGAGGATTAACAAATAAGTGTGTGTGTGTGTGTGTGTGTGTGTGTGTGTGTGTGTGTATATATATATATATATATATATATATACACACACACATACATACACACACACATACACTAGAGGCCTGGTGCACGAATCTGTGCACAGGTGGGGTCCCTCGGCCTGGCTGGGGATCCGGGCTGATCCGCGCCGTCTTGCCCAGCTCAGCTGGGCGGGGGGGAAGGACTGCAGGAGGTTGGCCAGCCACAGGAAGTTGGCTGTGGGAGTGCACTGACCACCAGGGGGCAGCTCCTGCGTTGAGCATCTGTCCCCTGGTGGTCAGTGCATGTCATAACTACTGGTCGACCAGTTGTTCTGTCGACTGGTCTTAAAGGTCGCTAGGCTTTTATATATATAGATATATATCTTTTCCAGCAAAGGGAGCAAATACAAGGCTGTGATATAGTGCCTTGTCTACCCAGGTCACACTGACGGTGACAGGACTGGTGGGAGGACTCACATCTACCCTCTCATCCCTATAGTATTCTGTATTTTTTAAAAAATATATATTTTATTGATTTTTTACAGAGAGGAAGGGAGAAGGATAGAGCGTTAGAAACATCAATGAGAGAGAAACATCGATCAGCTGCCTCCTGCACACCCCCCACTGGGGATGTTCCCACAACCAAGGTACATGCCCTGGACGGGAATTGAACCTGGGACCTTTCAGTCCACAGGCCGACGCTCTATTCACTGAGCCAAACCGGTTTCGGCTGTATTTTTATTAGAGTTGGAAAATGGAATGTTACCCACTAGGGAGTCAGGGCCATCGCAGAAGCTGGATCTTTGTTGCCTTTGCTTAAGTGAGCTCTGTGGGTTCAGTTCCCGTCTGTCTTGGTTCCACATTTACTGACCCCTCTTTATCGCTCAGCCCTATTCCTACATTTAATCATACACATCTGAGAACATAATCATTTTCTGGGATCTGTATAATTGTGTCTTTCTCATATTCAATTGAGCGATCAGTCTTTTATTGATTTGTAGGCACTCTGTATATACTATGGATGTTTTTTCTTTTAATTTATGATACAAGTGTGAATAGCTTTTTTCTGTCTTCTCTTACACTGCTTATTAATGCCAGGCAGGTAGTTTTGTTTTTCTGTTGTCAAATTTACCAGTTTCTCCTTTTATGGTTTCCCAGTTCAGTTTCATAGATGGGAAAGTCTTCCCTGTTCAGCGGTTATAATTAAGTTCTTCTAGTACTTCTATAAATGCATTTTTAAATATTTAAATTCTTACTATATTTGGAATTTATCCTGGTATAAGACATATAAGGGTTTAGTTGATTCAGGCTTTTCCAGGTGTCTCAGTTACCTGATCCCCACTTTCTGGATAATCTTTCCTCACCAATTTGAGATGCCACCTTGATTATATACCAAACTCCTGTATGTGGCTGGTCTATTTCTGGATTTCCTATTCTGTCCCGTATTGTCTGTCTGTGTCTCATGCAGCAGGCGTGTCTTAAACGACAAGTAATAACATGCTTACTGTGAAAAAGCAACAGCCAAACTGTATGCAGTAGAAGGTGACTGTTTCTGTCTCTCCCTCTCCGTTTCTACAAAAGTAATGACCGTCATTCTAGTATCTTATTTCTGTGCCTGTACCTACCTGTCTTTACATATATTATTCCTTTTTATTATTTTATTTTGAAAACTTTCAAACCTGAAGAAAAAGTTGCAAGAATATGAAGGTGAACACCTGTGATACCTTTCACTGAGGTTCCCCAGCTGTTAATGTCTTGCCTCATTGCATTATCTGAATATGTGTGTTTGCCAGGCCATTGGAAAATCAGACATGATGCCCTATGATTGCAGACATGATGCCCGTATGTCCCTAAATGCATAAGTACAGTTGACTCTCGTTGTTCACAGTAATTCTGTTCTGTAGTGTTGCCATGAGTCCTGAGTTTTCCAACACTGAACCACTGCTCCTGGGGAAATGTGGGTTTCAGATTCCTGCAAGCCTCTGGTTACGTTTTCTCAGCTAATCAATAAATAACCTTGTGTTGTCCGTGTCTCTGTTTAAAGACACTTATTTAATATACATTGTAGCTTCATTAACACTGTGCTCCCAGCTCTATAGCTGCACCTGAACCAAGCTCTAACACATGCATCTTCTCCTTAAGACACATCTCAGCTTCTTGTGCTTAGGAACCTAGACAGTACTTGGGCTCTACACTTGGGAGACATTTTAAACAGCAAATCACCAACGAAAAGCACAAAAATGTAAAAGAAGTGGCACTTGCTAGACCATGAAAAGGACGCGTAAAGTATAAGAGCTGAAGCAAAAAGGCAGAGAGTGTTGCCTGGTTTGACCCCTGCTGGGTACATGTGGGGGTGACTCAAATTTTGCACTACCCTGCATGTGTCTGTGAATGACTGTGAAAGCCACATGAGGATTGATGTGGGATTACAAATAAATTTGAGCCAGAAGGTGAGTTTGCAGCTATGGAATTCGTGAGTAATGAGCATCAACTATCTATCCATATAATAGAGGAAAATACAAATTAGTCAGGACGCTGTAACGTCATGACTGAACAGCAGGGACCTGAGGCTGCATGGTGTCTGGCCGGGGTGAGGGACCTCAGGCCACACCCCTTGCCTGGCGGGGCTTAATGGGGGACCTCAGGCCATGCCCCCTGCCCGGCGGGGCTTGACAGGGGACCTCAGGCTATGCCCCTCACCCAGTGGGACTTAATGGGGGACCTCAGGCCATACCCCCTGCCCTGATGCTGGGCCAGGAGACCTCAGGTCGCGCCCCCTGCCTGGTGGGGCTTGACAGGGGACCTTAGGTCACGCCCTCTGCCCGGCAGGGCTTGATGGGGACCTCAGGCTGTGCCCCTCGCCCAGTGGGACTTAATGGGGGACCTCAGGCTGCACCCCCCACCCCGGCACCGTGCCGGGGGACCTGACGGGCCTTGACGGGGGTGGGGCCAGCTGGGTCTGGGTCTCACTCAGTGGGGGTGGGGCCGGCTGGGTCTGGGTCTCCTGCGTTTTCGAAGTGCGTGTGGGTGGTGGGCGGGGACTTGACTCTAGGTCCCGCGGCACGTCCCAGACCCTGACAGGAGAGAGATTTTCATATACATTTTACTAATTTTCTTTTATCTCTGACACTTCTATTATAGAGAAAGGGCAAATAGCAATATTAAAATATTTCCTCTAATTAATTCCCTTTTAATGTGCACAAATTTCGTGCACCAGGCCACTAGTATCCTATCTAATAAAAGAGTAATATGCAAGTTGACCGTCACTCCAACACACAAGATGGCTGCCCCCATGTGGTCAAAGATGGCCACCCCCATGTGGACACAAGATGGCCAGCAGGGGATGGCAGTTGTGGGCGATCAGGCCAGCAAGGGAGGGCAGTTGGGAGGGACCAGGCCTGCAGGGGAGGGCAGTTGGAAGGGACAATGCCTGCAGGGGAAGGCAGTTAGGGGTGACCAAGCCTGCAGGGGAGGGCAGTTAGGGGTGACCAGGCCTGCAGGGGATGGCAGTTAAGGGTGACCAGGCCTGCAGGGGAGGACAGGTGGGGGAAATCAGGCTGGCAGGGGAGCAGTTAGGCGTCGATCAGCCTGGCAGAGGAGTGGTTAGGGGGTGATCAGGCTGGCAGGCAGAAGTGGTTAGGGGCAATCAGGCAGGCAGGCAGACATGTTAGGAGTGACCGAGGGGAGGGCAGTTGGGGGTGACCAGGCCAGCAGGGGAGGGCAGTTAGGGGAAATCAGGCTGGCAGGGGAGCAGTTAGGCGTCGATCAGGCTGGCAGAGGAGTGGTTAGGGGGTGATCAGGCTGGCAGGCAGAAGTGGTTAGGGGCAATCAGGCAGGCAGGCAGGCAAGCGGTTGGGAGCCAGCAGTCCTGGATTATGAGAGGGATGTCCGACTGCCCGTTTAGGCCTGATCGCAGTGGGCAGTCGGACATCCCTCGAGGGGTCCCAGGTTGGAGAGGGTGCAGGCTGGGCTGAGGGACACACACCCTCACCCCCACCCCCATGCACGAATTTTGTGCACCGGGCCTCTAATATCTTATAAGCAAAGATATTTTCTTGGCTCAGTGCAGGGGTTGAGTGTAGAAAATTTAATATAGGTGCAGTATTCACAGTTTCATCAGTTAATCCAGAATTGTCCTGAGCTGGAACTGTTTGTTCTCTCTCTAGAATTCAGTCCAGCACTTAGAGACCTGGGGACAGAAGGGTCACCAGAGGACCCGTGATTGGACAAGCTTCCTTCCAGGGCTGACAGGTCCTCTGTGGACCTTGATCTGCTGCCCGAATCCTTTCACCTGTGGACCCGTTGAGAATGAGCCTCCCTCCCTACCTCCTCCCTCCTCCACCCTGCACACTTCCTGTCCTCTGCCAGCTCCTCCAGGAAGCTGGTCCAATTCCCCCAACCAAGATTGCCCCACGTAGCCCTTCCCACAGCCTCCTGGGTCCATGCATAGTGGTTGTTGTCCACCGTCCTGTGGGCTGGCATTGCCCAGAGCCTGGGCCCTGGACTTTGGTGGCAGGGCCTGTGCTGGGCACACACAGGTGTTTGGGCATGTTTGTGGCCTGAGTAGTGAAGGTTCTGTTTTTCTTGAACACTGGAACTTTGGAAAGCTGTCCAGTGAGTGGCTTGGGGCCTGCAGAGTTCTGGATTAATCTTCCCCCCACCCCCACGTCCTCTGCAAGGCTTCCTGTTTACCACTCTGGAAATGCATTCATTCTGTGCAGGGAGATCAAGGGAGGGTGAGGAACAGAGGGGGCAGAAAGAGTTGGTGGGCAGATCTCGGTGTGGGGGAGGAAGGCCAGGGGAGGTTGCTGTCAGGGCTCTGCCCCTGGGACTACCTCCTACTCCATTTTCAGCCCTCAGCTGCACCCTACCCACTAGCCATACCAAGCCCTTTGCTCTTCCCCAAAAGCGTCCTGTCCTGTCACCACAGGTGTGAGGTAGTATCTCCCTGTGTGTTGGCAGTCTCCCCCCACCCCACCCACCTTAGAATTCAGCACTTTCTTGTGATTTTTCTTTTCCTTACTTTGGAAAGACGTCACATGTTCATGACAAAATGTAAGCCTGGCTCCGCCCCCAGGCACCTCTGTTACCAGCTTCTCTGTCCCTTTGGGAGGCATTCGGCCATGCACAGCTGCGCTGGCCACACACCTCCTCCCATTGTGTTTATAAAGTATACTTTAGCCGAAACCGGTTTGGCTCAGTGGATAGAGCGTCGGCCTGTGGACTCAAGGGTCCCAGGTTCGATTCCGGTCAAGGGCATGTACCTTGGTTGCAGGCACATCCCCAGTAGGGGGTGTGCAAGAGGCAGCTGATCGATGTTTCTCTCTCATCGATGTTTCTAACTCTATCCCTCTCTCTTCCTCTCTGTAAAAAATCAATAAAATATATTTTTTAAAAAAATAATAAAGTATACTTTATTCTGCACTTTGACTTTTTATCTAAAGACTTTTTTTGGGTAATAGCTTTATTGATATACAATTCACATTTTACCTAAAGTGTACAATTCATTGGTTTTTACTATATTCACAGCATCGTGCATCCATTACCACAGTCAATTTTATTTTATTTTTATTTTTTAAAGAAAACATACCTAAAAAAAAAAAGAAGAAAAGAAAACATACCTAATGAACTGATTAATTTGTCTAAAGAGATTTTCAGGTAGAATACCAAGAGTGACAACCCACTTCTCATAGTTGTGTTTGAGAATGTTACAAAAGGAAATGAATTTTTAAAAACAAACACAAAACTGTTATGCTTTCAAGCAGGATACCACAGTAATGGTAAAGCATTCTTAACCACCCAAAAGGAAGCCTGTTCCCATTAGCATCACTTCCCACCTCCCTCCCTCAGCCCCTGACTCCCACTGTTCTACATTCTGTCTCTATGAATCTGACTCCTCTAGGGACTTCATCCGAGTGGAATCACGTAATATTTGTCCTTTTATGACTGGCTTTTAAGCACCCCGAAAAGAAGCCCCGCTCTCATCAGCAGTCATAATAGTCACTTGCCACCCCACTATCCCAGCCTCTGATAACCACTAAACCCACTTTGTCTCTGGATTTACATGTTCTGGATGTTCCACATAAATGGAATCACACAGTGTGTGGCCTTTTGTGCCTGGCTTCTCTCACTTAGGGTCATGTTTTTAAAATTCATCCACATTGTAGCAAGTTTCAGTTTGTTATTCCTCTTCATGGCTGCGTAATATTCCAGCGTGTGGATGGACCACACTATGTTTATCTACTCACCGGCTGATGGACATTTGGGTTGTTTCTGCCTTTGGGCTACTGTGAATATGTTGCTGTGAACACACATGTACAGCTTTCTGTGTGGACAGATGTTTTCATTTCTCTTGGGTGGGTGCCTAGGGAACAGAACTGCTGGGTCACATGGAAACGCTGTATTTAACCCTTCAAAGAACCACCAGACTGTTTTCCACAGTGGCCCACACCATTTCACATTCCCACCAACGGTGCACGAGGGTTTTGATTTCTCCACATTCTCATTATACTTGTTATTGTCCATCTTTTTTCATTCTAGTGGTCCTGGCAAGTGTGAGGTCGTATCTCCCTGTGTTTTTTTTCCAGAGAGGGATAGAGCAATAGAAACATCACTAATGAGAGAGAATCATTGATTGGCTGCCTCCTGCATGCTCCTACTGGGAATTGAGCCAGCAACCTCCTGGTCCATAGGTCAACTCTCAACCACGCTCAACCACTGAGCCTCTGCGGCTGGGCTCCCTGTTGTTTTAATTTGCATTTCCCTGATGACTAATGATGCTGAGCAACTTTTCATGGGCTTATTGGCCATTTGTGTATCCTCTTTCAAGAAATGTTTCTTCAGAACCTTTGCTTGTATTTTTTTTTTCTTTTTTCGTTAATCTTCACCTGAGGATATTTTCCCCTTGATTTTTAGAGAGAGACAGAGAGAAACATTGATGTGAGAGAGTCACATCGATTAATTGCCTCTTGCACGTGACTGGGGCCTGATCAAACCTGCAACCGAGGTATGTGCCCTTGACCGGAATTGAACCCGGGACTCTTTTTTTTTTTTTTTTAAATATATTTTATTGATTTTTTACAGAGAGGAAGAGAGAGGGATAGAGAGTTAGAAACATCGATCAGCCGCCTCCTGCACACCCCCCACTGGGGACGTGCCCGCAACCAAGGTACGTGCCCTTGACCGGAATCGAACCCGGGACCCCTGAGTCCGCAGGCCGACGCTCTATCCACTGAGCTAAACCGGTTTCGGCATGAACCCGGGACTCTTTAGTCTGCAGGCCGATGCTCTATTCACTGAGCCAAACCAACCAGGGCTGCATAAGTATTTTTAATTTTGATGAAGTCCACTTTATCTTATTTTTTGTCTGGTTGCTATACTTTAGTTGTCATATCTAAGAAAGTACTGCTGAACCTGAGGTCATAAAGATGTACCCGTTTTCTTCTGAGAGTTGTATAGTTTCAGCTCTTAAATTCATTTGGATTTATGATGTATTTTTTTAAATGGAGATAACATTAGTTAATAATATATAAGTTTCATATGTACAACATTATTATTATTCAGTAGTGGTATACACTGCAGCATGCTCACCACCAGAAGTCTAGTTTCCATAAATATGCTTTGAGTTAATATTGTGTATGGTGTGAGGTAGGGCCCAGCTTCATTCCGTGCGTGTGGAGATCCAGGTGTCCCTGCATCACCTGTTGATATGATTTTGTTCCCCTCTGAGTTGTCTTGGCACCCTTGTGGAAGTCAGTTGATTGTAAATATACAGGTTTAGTTCTGGATTGTAAGTTGATTTCTTCTGGACTATTTTGCTGCTCTTTGTGCCTGTTTTTAATGTGAAAGAGACACATCGATTGGTTGTCGCCCTCACATGCCTCGGCCAGGATTCAAACCTATGACCCTTTGGTGCATGGGCTGACGCTCTAACCATTCAGACACACTGGCCATGGCTACATTTTGCTGTTCATTTGTTTTTTGTTTTTCTGCATTTTGCTTTTTTTTTTATTTCTTTATTGATTTCAGAGAGGAAGGGAGAAGGAGATTGAGATAGAAACATCAATGATGAGAGAGAATCATGGATCGGCTGCCTCCTACACACCCCACCCACACTGGGGATCGAGCCCGCAACCCAGGCATGTGCCCTTGGCCAGAATCGAACCTGGGACCCTTCAGTCCGCAGGCTGACGCTCTATCCACTGAGCCAAGCCGGCTAGGGCTGCATTTTGCTTTTTTTTAAAATATATTTTTTTTATTGATTTTTTACAGAGAGGAAGGGAGAGGGATAGAGAGCCAGAAACATCGATGAGAGAGAAACATCGATCAGCTGCCGCCTGCACACCCCCCACGGGGGATGTGCCCGCAACCAAGATACATGCCCTTGACTGGAATCGAACCTGGGACCTCTCAGTTCGCAGGCCGACGCTCTATCCACTGAGCCAAACCAGCTTTGGCTACATTTTGCTTTTTAATATATTAAGTCTGACTTGGTTTTTGGTCTCTATAAATGCCTCGGAGATGCCACATCCTTTTAAACACCTGTGTAATATTTTATTGTATGCATTCAAGCCATTCATTTTGTTTGCTCTTTATGGAACACCTAGTATATGCCAGGCCTGGAGGGAAGAGTGTAGGTAGTGGAGCCTGGAAAGCACACAGGCAAAAGCTGGGTGGGTCAATCAGTACCACACGGTACAGGCTTTGCCCCTGCGGGCACCAATGAGGAGAGCAGGTGGAGAGATGTCTAGATGGATGATGCCATGTTGAAACTCCAAGTGTATTATTTAACTTCTAGAGGCCCAGTGCATGACATTCATGCACTGAGGGGGGCGTCCCTCAGCCTGGCCTACGCCCTCTCGCAGTCCGGGACCCCTCGGGGGATGTTCGCCTGCTGGCTTAGGCCCGATCCCCCAGTCATACATCCCTCTTGCAGTCTGGGGCTCTCGCAGTCTGGGACCCCTTGCTCCTTACTGCCCACCTGCAGCGAAGGCAGGACAGGCTCCCGCCACTGCTGCTGCACTTATCAGCTGTGAGCCTGGCTTCTGGCTGAGTGGCACTCCCCCTGTGGAAATGGAAGTGCACTGACCACCAGGGGCAGCTCCTGCGTTGAGCATCTGCCCCCTGGTGGTCATTGCGTGTCATAGCTACTGGTCAGTTGACATATTAGGGTTTTATTATATAGACTAGTGGCCTGGTGCACGAAATTTGTGCACGGGGGCGGGTGTCCCTCAGCCCGGCCTGCACCCTCTCCAATCTGGGACTGCTGGCTCCTAACCACTCACCTGCCTGCTGGCCTGCTCGCCCCCAACAGGCCCCCTACTGCCCACCCCCCCCCCCCGCCAGCTTGATCACCCTCAATTACCCTCCCCTCCTGGACTGATCACCCCTAACCACCTCTGCCTCAGCCCTGCCACCATGGCTTTGTCTGGAAGGATGTCCAGAAGGTCTCCCGGTCTAATTAGCATATTACCCTTTTATTAATATAGATGATTTCTGTGAAAATAAATTACCTCAAAACACAGTGGCTTTAAATAATAATAAACACTTACTATCTCACAGTTTCTTTGGTTCAGAAACCCAAGGGTGGCTGAGCTAGGTAATTCTGAGTTAGGGTCTCTGATGAGGTCACAGTCAAGCTGATACCTGAGACTGCTTCATCCAAAGGCTGCTCCCGAGCCAGTTCCTGCATGTGGCTGTTGGTGGTGGCCTCAGTTCTGCAAGTCATTGGGTGTCCTTTCATAATGGTGGCCGATTCCCCCAGTGAGCCATCCAAGAGCAAGGTGAGATACAATCAAATGTATCTCACCTGGCCAATGTTGCTCAGTTGTTAGATTTGTGTGAGAGGCAACCAATCGATGTGTGTCTGTCTCTCTCTCCTTCCCTCCTTCCGCATACCTTTCTCCTTTCCACTCTCTCTGGAAAGCAATGGGGAAAAAATATCCTCAGGTGAGATTTAACAGCATCAATAAAATGTTAAAAAAATATATATATAAATATCCAATTAAATACTTATTTTATACTGGAGGCCCGGGTGCACGAATTTGTGTATGGGTGGGGTCCTGCTGGCCTGCCCTGATCGGGGTGGGCTGGCCAGGGGGAGGGGCCGCGAGCAGTTGGCCGGCTGGTCCCGCCCCCTGGTCAAACTCTCGGTTGAGGGGACAATTTACATATGAGCCTTTTATTATATAGGATGTTATCATACATGCAAGAATAAAGAATGAGGCAGATACTATCACACATCTTTCTTACAGAAAATTAAATTTGACAAATTCCCACTAGGGCTAAAAATTACATACAAAACCTCTTCCTTAAACTTGAAGGTTTGGTGGAAATATGCAAATGCAAGAAAGTTTCTGGATGTTCACCAATATCATTTCAAATAAGTGTCTATAGTAGCACTCTGTAGTAAAACTTTTTTTAAAATTTAAATTATTTATTGTTGAAAGTATTACATGTCTCCTTTTCCCCCCATTGACCTCTCCCCGCCCGCTCCCGCCCCCTATCACATGCCCTTGTCCCCCTACTGTCTGTGTCCATTGGTTATGCTTATATGCATGCATACAAGTCTTTTGGTTGATCTCTTACCCCCACCCTCCCCTGCTTTCCCTCTGAGGTTTGTCAGTCTGTTCCATGCTTCTGTGTCTCTGTATCTATTTTTGTTCATCAATTTATGTTATTCATTGTAGTAAGACTTCTGACATCGATGGAAGTCTGTGTCTGTGCTCTCCAGTGTGTAGCCACCAGCCTCATGGAGCTACTCTGCATGTGAAATATACCCCATACAATCGAGAAACAAAATTTTTATTTAATTCTATTCTAATCCTAATTTACATTTAAATACCCACATGTGCCCAGCCTGCGTGGTTCAGTGGTTGAGCATTGACCTATGAACTAGGAGGTCAGGGTTCGATTCTCAGTCAGGGCAAGTGCCCAGGTTGCAGGCTCATTCCCCAGTCGGGGGCGTGCAGGAGGTAGCTGATGAATGCTGCTCTCTCATCATTGTTTCTGTCTCTCTCACCCTTTCTCTTCCTCTCTGAAATCAATAAAAATATATTTAAAAATAAATACCCACATGTGCAGGTATATAGAAACCAATTTTTAGTCTGTCAGGTTATGCATATTCTAAGCTCAAACTTTCTGTTATGGATCTCTAATGAAGTAAGGACAAACTTCAAAGAAAAGAGCAAGGTAAACGTGTTGGTGTCTTTTATGACCCTGCGTCAGAAGTCACATGCTGCACTTTAGCCATATCTGTTAGTCATACCCCCCAGCTATTGTAGGAGGATGTGGATACCAGGGGTCATCCTGGAGGCTGGCCACCACATCAGGCAGCTTGTTTGGCTCCAGAATCTCCCTCTTCTCATCTGTAAAATTGGGAAGTTGTACCCTCGCCTCATGGGGCAGATTGAGGCATGAGTTGAGCAGTTACCGCATGCCTAGCACAGAGGAACCCTTGACATACAGGTTCCTATAATAATCTCAGCCCTAACCTGTTTGGCTCAGTGGATAGAGCGTCGGCCTGCGGACTGAAGGGTTCCAGGTTCGATTCCGGTCAAGGGCATGTACCTTGGTTGCGGGCACATCCCCAGTGGGGAGTGTGCAGGAGGCAGCTGATCGATGTTTCTCTCTCATCGATGTTTCTAACTCTCTATCCCTCTCCCTTCCTCTCTGTAAAAAATCAATAAAATATATTAAAAAAAAATAATAATCCCAGAGCCCAGGCAAGTGTCTGAGGCCTGGTTCCAGTCTGGCTCAGCTGCCAAGATTCTTCCCCCCCCCCCCCCCCCCAGTGTGTTTTTATTGACTTTTAGAGAGAAAGGAAGGGAGAGGGAGAGCGAGAAACATCAGTCGGTTGCCTCCTGTACCCCTCTCCCCGCACTGGGGATTGAGCCCGCAACCCAGGCATGTGCCTGACCGGGAATCAAACCAGTGACCTCTTGGTACATGGGGCAACGCTCAACCAATTGAGCCATACCAGCCGGGCAGCAGCTAACTTTCTGTGGGACTTTGGGCAAGCCCTGCCACCTTTGCCTGGGTGTAAAACAAAGCCAGCTCGTCCTAGGATTCTGAAAACCTAGACCCAGCCCCACTGGGAAATTGGGCCTGGGATGGAAAGTGAGCATCCACCCTGTGAACGGCAAGAGCCAGACCAAGGGGGCCCTGTAGCTCTCAGCATTCTGGAATTTAGGCACAGTGTCTTTGGCCAGCCTGGCTGCTGGAAAGTAAAAATATATCTGAGAGGAAAACTGGGCCAAGAAACCTCTCACGTGGTCCTGAGACAGCGCATGATCCTCGCCATGCATCGGTGGGGGGTGCCCTCTCCTGGAGGAGCCCTCTCCTGGATGTGCTCTGTCCAGCCATCCTGGGATCTGGCTGTTGCCCTTCCTCAATGGAGGCCTGCATTTGCATATTCTCTATGGGAACCTAGTGTCCCCTTGGGGAACCCCTGTCCTCCACAGCCAGGCAGAGCGCTGTTGCCTCCTGGAATGGGGGGACCCAGGCCTAGCAGCCAGAGCTGTATATGCCCTACACATGACCCATGGGCCCAGCCCTGGACTTTTTAAAAAATATATTTTTATTGATTTCAGAGAGGAAGGGAGAAAGAGATAGGAACATCAATGATGAGAGGGAATCATTGATTGGCTGCCTCCTGCGCGCCCCCTACTGGGGATCGAGCCCACAACCCGAGCATGTGCCCCTGACAGGAATCAAACCCGGGACCCTTCAGTCCACAGGCTGACGCTCTATCCACTGAACCAAACCAGCTAGTACCAGCCCTGGACTTTGTGAGGGGCAGTCAGGCACCTGCCTAAGGGGGAGTGGGGGTCAGCAGGGAGGACAGCAGCACTGAGACAGAGTCCTCAGGTGCCAAGTCTAACCAGACTTGAAGCCAATCACCTCTGACCTCTCTGGTTATATTGGGGTCAGACGAGCTTTTCTGTGAAAGGCCAGCTGATCTCTGTCACACCTGTTCAATTCTGACCTTGTAGAGATTTGTACATGAGTGGGTGGGTTCCAATAAAACTTTATTTATAAAAATAGTGCGTGGGTTTAGTCCACAGGGTAGTTTGCTGGCCCGAGTTATGTTAATAAATATCCTCCTCATACACCTTTTTCTTCAAGCAGTATGAGTTGGGTTTTTATTCAACACAAAACATCCTAATACTGTTCTCTGAGATTCAGTTTTCCCCTCTGAAAAGAGAGGAGACAGACATTGCTTGGGTCAGGGCAGGCCAGAGGCACCTCAGGCTGTGGCTTTGCTGGGCATTCAGCCCTCAGTCAGCTGTCCAGCTCCAGGGAATGACTACAAGATGAGTGAGTGAGCTCTGTTCCCACAAGTCTTCTCCTGAGGCTCCTGATGGTGCTCATCGACAGCCTCCTCCATGCAGCCCTCCAGGTTCCTTGCTCATTGGATACTCAGTGAGGTCTGATTGGTGCCCAGCACTGGGCTGGTGCAGGGTCACTGAGTGGGTGAGGGAGAGGAGGCCTTCCCTGTGGCGCTCTCAGGGGAGCCAGAGACCACTGAAGGCAGGATGACAGGTGGAGTATTGGAGGGAGGGGCCCAGGTGAAGCACAGGGAAGCATTCACCAAGCCTAGGGGAGGTGGGAAGGAAGAGGTGCAGGGAGCGGCAGGGCCCAGGGCCTAGGGCCTAGGAGTGCAAGGGAACCTCAACAGTGGAGGACCTGAGGGAAGGACCCCTGAGGGGGCACCAGGCTGGGCTAGGGGGAACAGGAGGGAGGGAGGGAGGCAGATGGAAGTACTTGGGGCAGTCGGAGGTAGGCGGGTCACTGCTGGGAGTGCCCAGGCTGGGGCTGGTACAGTGAGCCCAGGGGCCCTGTGGGAATGGATGCAGGTTTCCTTGCCCCAGTGTCCAAATCTGTGTAAGAATACCAGTCCCCCTGGCTGTGACAGTGTGGGTGACACTGGCTCAGAGATAGCACACAATCTGGCATGTCTGTATCCAAGACAGCAAAATTCAGTCAACAGTCCTAGCCAGTTTAGCTCAGGGGATAGAGCGTTGGCCCTGGGACTGAAGAATCCCAGGTTCGATTTAAATCAAGGGCACATACCTCGGTTGCAGGCTCAATCCCTAGCCTTGGTCAGGGAGGCAACCAGTCCATGTGTCTCTCTGTCTCTCCCCCGCCCTTCCATTCTCTCTAAAAATCAATGGAAAATTATCCTCAGGTGAGGATTAGCAAACAAAAAAAGTTGGTCAATAAACTGGTGAGCCAGCAGCGCTCCGTGCCAGGCCAGTGCTGAACCGCCAGGAACTCTGTCCTTGAGCCCACTTGAGACCAGGACAGGTGAACAGGTGGCTTCAGGATGCAGGCCCAGGAGCCTGGGAGCACATTGGGAAGCAGCAGCTCCACCTGGAGAGTCCAGGCAAGCCTCCAAAATGCTTCTGGAGGGAGTGGCTGGTTGCTGCAGGGACCCAGGATGTGTGGGGGATAGGGGACACCCCACCCCCTGCAGCTCCTTGGCCTTGAACTCGCCCAGACCTCTAAGCCTTAATCTCCCCAGCCGTAAAGTGGGTCCAAGGACGATTACCTCTGCTGGTTTCAGGAGGGTTGGAGACATGGCTGGTAAGGCACCAGCCTGTATGGGGAATGTGTATGTGTTGTAGCTTTTTATTATAAGGAAGTTTAAAAAAAGACAAAACTAGATAGGACAGTACAACTAAATATTTTATTATGAAATATTGTAAATATCCAGAGAATAATATAATGAACACCCACATACTTCCTGTCCTCTACATTTTTATATCGCTGCATTTACTTCAGGGTCCCCCCTTGGCACTGCTGATGGCATGCTGGGTCACTCTCTGGCTTGGGTGGCGGCATCCTGGGCACTGTGGGATGCTGAGCAGCATCCTTGGCCCCCAATCAGTGCTAAGAACACTTCTAGTCATGACAACCACAGATGTCCCAGACATCACCGAGTGTCCCCTGCGGACAGAATCGCTCCTTTTGAGAACCACCTACAGATCACTTCCCTTCACCTTGGATGCCTGTTCTGGCCTCCGCTGGGTCTCCTCTGGCCCCTCACAAAGTGTTTGTCGACCCCTAACTTAAAGGATAAACAAAAAATGATATGGGTAACCTACACAGTGATATATTGGTATCTTTTATGTTATTCTGTCCTTTCCTGGGTATTTAAAATATTTTCTTATTAAACATTATATTTAAACAAAGAGCTAGTCCCCTCCATATATTTTATCCCCCAAACAGGGCCCAGCATCCAGGAAACACTCACTGAGTTTGGAATAAATGAGTGAATGAATGTGTGGTCAGGAAAGACCTCTCCAGGAGGTGACACAAATGTCTGAGACCTGAGTGACAGAGGACAGAAGCTAGCTGTGTAGAGAGGTGGGGATAGATTGTTCCAGGCAGAGGGACAGCAAGTGCAAAGGCCCTGAGGTGGAAATGTGATGAGCCAGTGTGTATGAAACCTGTAGCACAGAGCCTGGCACAGGTGCTCCAGTAGTGCCCACTACTGCCCATGTGATCACTCACATTCCTTTGGCAGAATCTGCTTTAAAAATGTGTTTCTCCAATGCTTGAAAATTGGCATCAAAGATCACAATTTACCTTTAACCTGAAGGAACATTACATGAAGAAAATTTTCAACCGTGCCTGGCCAGTGTTGTTCAGTGGTTGGGCATCGACCTATGAACCAGGAGGTCACAGTTCGATTCCCAGTCAGAGCATATGCCCAGATTGCCGGCTTGATCCCCAGAGGACAGCCAATCAATGATTCTCTCTCATCATTGATGTTTATATTCCTCTCTCCCTCTCCCTTCTCTCTGAAGTAAAAAAAATATATTAAAAAAAGAGAGAAAAATTTCAACTGCACTGAAAAGTTGAGAGAATTGAAAAATGGAAACACTACTTACCATTTGGAACCTATCATTAACATTTTGCTGTGCTCACTTTATCCATCCCTTCCCCTCCTCCTTCCCTTCCTCCTCTATCCCTCCCTCTTTCCAGCTAATACTTTAGATGTACTTCAGAATTGCAGGCATCAGCATACTCCATCTGTAAGCACTTCAGTGTGTGTATCATTAACTAGAGTTTGATATATTTCAACATGTTTTTACAGTGTTAACTACTCTGATCAGCTATTAACTCTAGAATTCTTAGCCTTTCCCAACCTAATAGTGGTGGTAAAAGTCTGAGATACCTTAAAATGTGAAAGTTCTTTATTTTTATTTTATTTTTAGAGTAAGTTTTAAAATATATTTTTATTGATTTCAGATAGAAATAAACCCTAGCATGAAACCAGGGAAAGGTTGCCTATAAAGAGCAGGGGTGGGTGCAGAGGGCAGAAACCCCACATTCCACCTCTTCTCACACACTCGCACTATGATCTTGGGTAAGTAGGCTGTCACCTTGCTGCACCCCATTTCATTCTAATGGTTGGTCAGTTGGTTCTCTTGGATTTTCTAAAATTTTGTTTTTCCAATCTTCATCCCCCCCCCCTTTTTTTAAAAAAAAGATATTTTTATTGATTTCAGAGAGGAAGGAGAGGGAGAGAGAGAGAGAAACATCAGTGATGAGAGAGAATCATTGATCGTCTGCCTCCTGTACACCCCACACTGGAGATCAAGCCTGCAACCCGGGTATGTGCCCTTGGCTGGAATTGAACCTGGGACCCTCCAGTCCTCAGGCCGACCTATCCACTGAGCCAAGCCAACTAGGGCCCCCCCTTTTTTTTCTTGCCTTATTGCATTGGTGAGTGCTACCCCCCACCCACCCACACACACACACAGTGGAAGCTCTTGGCCACTCCCCTCATCCTGTGGTTGATATTTATTTGTTTGCCATGAGTGTTTGCTTTGAATTATTTTTTAAAATATAGATTTTATTGATTTTTTACAGAGAGGAAGGGAGAGAGAGTTAGAAACATCGATGAGAGAGAAACATTGATCAGCCGCCCCCTGCACACCCCCTACTGAGGATGTGCCCGAAACCAAGGTACATGCCCTTGACCGGAATCGAACCTGGGACCCTTCAGTCCTCAGGCCGCTGCTCTATACACGCTGCTCTATCCACCGAGCAAAACCAGCTGGGCTGCTTTGAATTATTTTTAAGTAAAGGCCGTGCTTCCTGAAACCCTCACTTTTTTTTCCCCTCCAGTTTCTTAATAGTTTTTTTGAACATCAAGTTCATGTTAAATTTTGTTGATTGCTTTTCTGGATTCTGAGATACGATTGTCTGGTTTTTCACTTTTGAGTAACTTCCTAAATTTCTCCAAACCCATTTTCCCGCCTGTAAAATGCGATAGTGAAATGAGATCATTAAGTTAGATGGTGTCTGACTCAGGCAGCTGAGTGCCTCAGCTCCCTTCCCTGCTGTGCCCACGCAGTGCTGCCTCAGTACCACCTCCTGTATACTCTCCAGGGACTATGCTCCTGTGCCCAAAGGCTAGCCAGACCATTCCGGTTCATCAGGGAGGTGGGCCTGTGGCTGGCCCCCAGTGCCACTTCCTGCTTTGCAGGGTTGCAGGCTCCAGTTGCTTTGTAGGCCAGGGGAGGACTTGAGCTTTTACCCCACGGAGCTCTCCCGAGCTGTGGGCAGAGCAGACATACGACCTGACTCTTGCTCACAGGCGGCCTCTGGTGGCTGCTGTGAGGAGGACAGACTGGAGCGTGGTCAAGGTCTGTGGAGACTGCTGGTCCTGGTGAGCGATGATGGAGTTGAGAGGAGTGGGAAGCAGTGGCACATTCTGGACAGACTAAAGGTAGAGCCTAGTGCTGAAGGACATATGTTAAAGCCCCCTTCCTTGGTTCTAGGGGCCCACAGTTTTTTGGGAGTTTCTCTTTCTTGGTTTCCACATTGAACATGTGAAGAAGTAGCTCCGGCCTGGCTGGCATGGCTCAGTGGTTGATCATCGACCTATGAACCAGGAGGTTACAGTTCAATTCCCGGTCAGAGCTTGTGCCCAGGTTGCGGGTTCAATCCCTAGCGGGGGGCATGCAGGAGGCAGCCTATCAATGATTCTCTCTCATCATTGATGTTTCTCTCTCTCCATTTTCCTTCCTCTCTGAAATCAATTAAATGTGTGTGTATGTGTGTGTGTGTGTGTGTGTGTGTGTGTGTGTGTAAAAGAAGCAGTTTCTGCCGAGGCTTGTGTGTGCAGAGGGGGGAGAACTGTTTCTGTCCCTCGATCTGTCTGTCCCTTGTCCATCAGAAGTCAACAAGCATTCATAGGTGTCTGCTAGTGGCTGGACCAGACCTGTAGGCAGCACAATTGTGCCTTGGGCAGGTCTTGGCCTGAGGTAGGGGCTGCATAGGGTCTGTTCTCCCAGCTTTACGTGTCAGGCTCTTTGCCTCCTCCAGGTTAGTTTTAAAAATTAATTACTTGAAAAAAATGGGGTGGCTCATTTAGAAGATACTTGGTCCCGTCTTGGTCTGGGAGGAGCTCCACATCTGTGTGGGGTCTCTGCCATCCCCAGCCTGACCCAACCAGTGGAGTGACCACTACCCCCTACAGCTGCATGACCTCTTGCAACAGACTCACCCCTGAGCCGTTGCCCCTCTTCTGAAGATTCTGGAGGCCGTGAGTTACAGGGCTACTGCCCTCACAGGCATCAGGGGCAGATGATGAGGTTAAGAAAAGGAATTTCAGAGAGCAGGTGAGGACATGCAGATGGCAAAACGGGAATGTGGCCTGAGTAACAGGACAGGGAGGTGACTAGGTGGCCACTCTGAGGGGAGGCTGGGCTGAGACCTGAAGGCCAAAGGGCTGGCATTGGGGAGACCTGGCGAAGGCTTGTTTTGGGCAGAAGGAATGGCATGGTGCCAATGCCCTGAGGTGTGTGTGTGTTCATTCCTTGCACCGCCCCCCCCCAGAATTCAGACACCTTGGGTGGGAAGCAGGAACACATAGGAGGTATGATTTGTGGAGGAGGCCAGGACCTCGGTGTTGGACCTGCTTTGGCAGCCCTGGGACGAAGGACCTGGAGCTGCAGAAGACTCAGGTGGTCACCACTGGGTGGGCTCTGGGTCCAGGGGCCCCCACACGAGGTCTAGAATGTTCCACCCTGGTCCACCACTGGCTTCCTGCCTTCTCTGCCCTCGCCACACCCCAGACGCAGACCATTAATTGTTCTGCTGTTGGGCATCCAATAAAAATATTATGTCAGCTTCCCAGCATCTTCCGGCCCCCACTTGCCACCGGCAGAGCCTCAGGATGTGCCAAAGCCCAGGTTCGTCCCTGGGCCAGGATGCCGGGGTGGGGAGTCTCAGACATCTGCGAGTAGGCACCAAGGGTCTGGCCTGACTCCCATCCAAGTGGCGTATCTTAGTCCAGCCGCCCTGAGGCCCTGGGTAGTGACTCAGTCTGTTGGCTTTGTCCCCAGCCCAGAGTCCCCTTTGTCGGATCCTGTGGCTATGAGCTTAGTCTCAGCCAGTTGCCCCCCCCCCCCCGCCCCAGCCTCACTTTCCCCATCTGGACCATGTCCTAGGCTGTCTCAGCACCCCACATACACAGGTGGGCACTCAGGGTGCGGCTGGGGTGGTGGTCATGGCTAAAAGAGGACACGAGTCCCCACCCCTGCTGCCCTGGTTGCACCTATGGCTGTGTCAGCTTGGGTTTGTTTTATATTTATTTTAATTGAAAGAGAATTCATATACAATAAAATTCACACTTTTAAGCATACAGTTCAGCATTTTTTGTACCTTTACAATGTGCAACTGTCACTGATTGGAACAGAGAGGATTCCTCCTCTGCTGGGTAAGATTGACCCCTGACCCCTCAACTGGGCCTGCCTCTCTCTGAGGACCCCTTTGGTCTCCCTCTCTCTTCCTTCCTGACCCTCACCCTTCCGGGCTGCCTGGTCCACTCTCAGAGTTCCAGCTCTGTCTGCACCCTGATGACACCCACAGTCCTGTCTCCAGCCAGGGCTCCCCTGAGCTACAGACTCGGGGTCCAGCTGCCCCTAGATGTCTCCACGTGGAGGGCTCACAGGGGTCTCACACTCAACACATTCACAGTGCGCCTGTCCATCCCCCCCAAACCTGCTCCTGCCCATCCCCCTGTCAGCTGGCGGCTCCTTCCTTCCGTTAATTGCTCCAGTCAAAATCCTTAGTCATTTCTGATTCCTTGCCTCTTCACTCCACCTCCAGTGAGTACAGCCTGTCTGTCCTAACTTTAGATCTCTCCAGAATCCGCCCGTTTCTCCCCGCTCCTGAGCCTCCACCTTGGTCCACCCCATCAGCTCCCACCTAGACCAGGCAGTCCTCTTGCCCTGCTTGGTCCCTGGCTCCTGCCCTAACCCCCCACACCCACCCAAAGTCTGTCATCCCCAGCAGCCACCAGAGGGCGCCTGTGAGCACCTATGTCATGGCTAAGCCACAGCCTTCCAGGACACCCAACCTCCCTCAGGGTCAAAGCCCAAGATCTTCTTTGCTAATCTTCACCTGAGAGCAGTGGCCAGGCCTGTCCTGGTCATCACTTGCTTCCCCCCAGGTGACACCTAGTGACTGAGTTTCCTGTTGCAGCTGAAACAAATCACTGCAATCTTGCCTTAAAACCACACACATTTATTCTCTGACCAATCTGGGGTCAGGAGTTTGACATGTCTCACTGAGCTAAATCCAGGTATGGATAGGGCTGGTTCCTTCCTGAGGCTCCAGGAAGAACCATTTCCGGCCTTTTCTAGCTTCTAGAGGCGTCACATCCTTGCTCGTGGCCCCTTCCTCCATCTTTACAGCCAGCAACGCAGCCTCTTCCATCATTCACTCTGCCCCTCCTGCCTGCCTTTTATAAGGACCCTGTGATGACACTGGCCCACTGGGGATCTAGGGTCATCCCCATCCCAGGGGCCTTAGCTCAGTTCTGCCTGCAAATCCCATTCTGGGATCAGGATGTGGACACCTTTTGTGGGGAGGGGGCATATCTGCTGACCACCCTCATTGAACAGATGACCTTCAGCAGAAGCCACTTTCCAGGTGAGGGCACCAGGGCTCAGGTCAGTGGCGGGCCTGAGGCCTCCCTTCTGGGAACCGGAGTTGAGGGAATGGTCCTGAAGGAGGAAAGTTGCCCGCCTTCTCACTGTGAGCTTTCTTAGGCCAGGGGAGCGCTCCTGGAAGCTGTGCTAAAACCAGTCCTTGGCTGGCTTTCCATAGCTGGCTCCCGAGACAGGGCCAATGGAGCTGGAAGCATTGCTCTGTCCGGGGGCCCCAGCCACTGCTGACTGACCATGGCTCCCCAGTGCCCTGGGCCCTCCCCACAGCATCATCCCGACCTCGACCCTCCGGGTTCCCTGATTTCTTGGTGACCCAGCTGTCTCCTGGTTAAGCCCTGCTCCTACCAGCAGAGGAAGGGTGGCACTTTGTAAATGCAGTTCCTTATTTCTTTCCAATAAGGACCTGATGTCTTTGGGGTAAATGGTGGGTCAGAGTTGGGGGGTGGTCTCTCCTGCTGTTCCTGCCTGGGGGGTACCCAGCATCCAGTCATCCCGCCATCTCAGTGTGTCCTGTCTCTATGCTCCCCTTTCCCACAAGGGGTTCTTGTGGTCCTCCCTAGGAACACAATACCCAGTGAGGTTGTAGGCGCCTGTGTGTCAGAGGGGGAGCGTGGTGACAGTGGCCCGAACCCCCTTGGAGCCCCTGCATGGGCAGGTGCAGGTTGGTGGTAGGCCCTGTGGATTGGACTCCCTGCTGCCAGTCTGAAGTCTCCCTTCTCTTCCTCAGGTTTGGCCCAGAAAAAGACGGCTCTGACGGAGGTGAGTGTCTGTGGGTCCTATCCTGACTTGCCTCCTCCAGAAGACAGCACCCAGCCCTGCTTGTGTTCTGCTCTGTGGCCTTGGGCACCTCACTGTACCTCTCGGGGGCCCAAATGATGGCAGATGTGAGATGGGTGAAAATCCCACCCACCTGCCAGCATGGGGAGTTCAGGGAGGGGTTCAGGTGGGGGAGGGATGAGGCCCAAGAACTCAGCCCTGGGCCAGTGAGGGAAAGGGAGGGGTAGGCCAGAAAGGGGAGGCCAGAGAGGTGGGAAGGAAGTTGGGCAAATGCCAGTCCCTGAGGATCTTGCCAGGAGGTTGGTGCCTGACCAGTGCCTGACTAGCAGCACCTTTAGTGTAGTGTCCCTAAGCAGCCCACGTGGGAGCACAGGGTCCTTTTCATTCTCCACGCCTGTGAGCCCACTGTCTTCAGCCTCTTCCAGCCATGTTCCTAGAGAGCTTTCCCTGGTGACAGCCACTCATGCATATATGCCGCCATGCTGTTCGTGGGCCCTGCTGCCTGTCCTCAGCGAGGGTGGTACAGGTGGGGTCCCCACTGCGGTTAGTTTCCTGTCACTCCAGAAGGTGGCCCGGGAGGGGCGTGTCTGAGCCCCATTTTACAGGAGGAGAAGCCCGGGAGGGGCGTGTCTGCACCTGTGGCAGCAGGAGTCCCGCCTACGCATCCTTTGTCCCTATCCCCTGATGCCAGTCACTGTGTGAGTCCTTCTAAGGAGGGCATTGTCCACTTGCTGGGGCCCTGCAGTGCACTGAGATCGCAGGACAGTGGGAGGGAGATGGGTGGGCCTAGGGGCTCCAAGGGCAATAGGGAGCCAGTGAGAGGTGTGAGGCAGGGGCAGCAACAAAAGGTTCCTGAAGGAATCCTGCCCCCTAGTGGCCAGTGTGCAGAACACACTGGAGCCAAGCTGAGGAGTGATGGCTGGTGGGAGGGTATTTGAGGGCTGCCGGAACTAATGTGGGGCAATGCCGGCTGGGCTGGTGGCCGAAAGGACTAAGTGAGATTTTTGAATGATGGTAGATACATAGTAGGTACTTCTTAAATGTCAGTGACAGGTGGAGCCACCAAAGAGGCACTCAGTTCCTGTCTGCTGGCTGGCCTTGGCCCCTGATTCTAAACTGGCTTCTGTGTCCCTCCAGGCTCCCATTGCCCCTTCCACTGTCCCCCTCTTGTGACGTCACACATGAGGGCCCGTAGTTTTCACACAAGTTGGTTGGGATGGCCAATGTCACACCTGCCACAGCTGTCCCCTAGAGCTTGCACGAGCTGGGCCTGCTCCCAGGAGGGGATGCTGCTTGTAATCATTTCAGCCCAGAGGGATGTTTTGCCCCCAGGGGACACTGAATGATGTCTGGGCACATCTGTGCTTGTCACACTGGGGTTGTTCCTGGCTTTGAGTGGGTTGGGACCAGGGATACTGGTTAATCGCCCAAAGTACCCAGGAAATTCCCCCACAGAGAATGACCTGGCTCCAATGTCAGCAGAACTGAGGGAAAGACCCTAAAATTAGGCCTGGGTGGTTGGGGCTGTCAGCCTCCAGCTTTTTCAAGGAGCTGGTGGTCCGGTCTGCATGTGGGCCCTTCTGGATGTGAGGTATTGCCCACTGGGTGTACAACCTGCTCACACAGCTTTCTGTCCCCGCTTCCCCCTGCACGACCCATATGGCCCAGCCCTGGGCTCCAGCTGGGCACGGTGACTAAGCTCCTCTCTTGCCAGAATTTCTGGAGTGTTAGGGCCTCAGTGGCTCCTCCTTGCTGACTTCTAATGCTTCCTGTTTTCTTTTCTCTAGGCCCCGTCTATGACTGGACAGCCGGGCCCTGGTCACGGGAGGAAGCTGGGCCATCGGGGTGTGGACGCATCTGGTGAAACCACTTACAAAAAGGTTCTTCCGCTGCCCTTAGCCAGCTGAGGCGGAGTGAAGGGGGGCTCTCAGCAGTTCAGGGGACCCATCTGCCCCACACGCACATACACAGTGTCCACTGAAGGTCATGGGCCCCTCAGTCCTGGCGAGGTCCCTGCTGCGTGTCATCCTCTCAGGCAGCCTGGTGATGTGCTCTGAGGCTACACAGGCTGCACGGCCTTCCTGGTCCCAGGAGTCACCTGTGACCTGGCTGAGCCCTCAGCTCCCAGGCCTCCTGCTCATCTAGTGATAGAGGAAATTATCCCTCTCTCCCTCGGAAAGCAGGGCTGCGATGAGGTGGTAATGGAAGCTCTGAGCCAGGCCCGGCCACGAGAGTGTGCAGGGAGCCTGGACCCCACCGCCATTAGTCCTCCCTTTCTCAGTTGTACTTCCTGATACACATCTTTGCTGAGAGAGAGTACACGCACCATGTGATTTCCCCCTTTTGAAGCGTACAATTAGATGGTCTCCAGAGTATTCACAGAGTTGTGCAGTTATCACCACAGTTAATTTTAGAATATTCCCATCTCCCCTAAAAAATACCCCCTCCCGGTCTGGCTGGTGTGGCTCAGTGGTTGAGCATTGACCTATGAACCAGGAGGTCACGGTTCTATTCCCAGTCAAAGCACATGCCCAGAATGCAGGCTCGAGCCCCAGTAGGGAGCATGCAGGAGGCAGCCGATCAATGATTCTCTCTCATCATTGATTGATGTTTCTATCTCTCCCTCTCCATTCCCCTCTGAAATCAATTAAAAAAAATTTAAAAAAACAAATATATATATACACACATACATACTAGAGGCCCGATGCATGAAGATTCGTGCAAGAATAGGCCTTTCTTCCCGGCACCGCCTTTGCTCCAGCCAGAGCCGCCTTTCCGCCTCTCGCCTTGTCACCTCTATTTGCATATTCCCGCCTTATTGGCTGTGGGCGCCATCATTTGTCGTGGAGTTACGGTCAATTTGCATACTATGTCTTTATTTTATAGGATATATATATTTTTTAAAGATACTTCATCCCTATTAGTAGTCACTCCCTGTCCCCCTACCCACTTCCCATCTCTGGATGTGCCTGTTCTGGACATTTCACATAAATGGAATCACACACTGTATAGCCTTTTGGATCTAGCTTCTCTCACTGAGCACCCTGTGTTCAAGGTCCATCCACATTGTAGTGAGTGTCAGTGCTTCATTCTTTTTCATGGGCGAGTAATGTTCCACTGTGTGGGTGAACACATTGTGTTTATCCATTCACCCATCGATGGACATTTGGGTTGTTTCCACTTTGAGGTTGTTATGAGTAATGCTGCTCTGAAAATTTGTGTGCAAGTTTTTATAGACATGCTTTTATCTCTTTGGAGCATATACCTAGCCGTGGAATTGCTGGGTCACACAGAAACTCTTTGTATACATTTGAGGAACTACTAGACTGTTTAACACAGTGGCTGCCCCATTATCCGTTCCCACCGACTGTGCACGGGGATTCCAGTGTCTCCTGGTCCTCACCAGCACGTGTCCGTCGTTCTGATTACACCCATTCTAGTGCATGTGAAGTAGTGTCTCACTGCAGTTTTGATTTGCTTTTTCCTGGTGGCTAATGGTATTGATTACCTTCTCCTGTGCTGTTGGCCATTGTGTATCTCTCCTGGAGAAACTTGTATTCAGTTGATGGCATCTTGAGGGAGTTGAATATGGCGGGTAGAGCAGGCCCTCTCAGTGAGGAGGTTCAGGAGGAGAGGCAACTGGAGGCTGTGAGACCCTCACACAGGAGGCTGGACTTGCTCAGGAGCAGAAGCTAACTCCTGCCTGCCCTCCTGCTATTTGCACCTGTGACGGGCGTGCTGGGGCCCAGAATCAGAGACTGAAGGTGGAGATATCTTTCCTCAGTGATGCACATGCTGCTTAGAGCGCAGTGACACCGTAAACCACAGTGATAAGAAAAGTGCAAACAGCGAGTGCTTCTTAGGCATAGGCAGCTTTTGGTCCAGACCACTCACATGAGCTAACACACTGTCATCTCCGTTCCTGGCTACAGATGGAGAAACTGAGGCACAGAGAGCCAATGTTGCTCTCTGATCATGATGATATGAATCACCTAGAAAGTGGGTAGAAGAAACCCAGGTCTACAGAAATGAAGTTTGGGTGTCTCTCCATACGTTGTGCCCCCTTCCTCCAAACAACCCTAATGGTGGATAGACTCCTGCTGCATCAGGGCAGTTTTGAGGTGTTGGAATGTTCTAGAATCTTGATTGAAAATGGGCCTTGGTATCATAAGAGATTGTATTGGCATCTTGGCCAACCCACTTCTTTGCTGTGTGGGTGTGCAGGCCAAGTGACTAGCCTGAGACCCGCAAATCTGTCATAAATGCTAGTAGGACCCTGGGGCCCAGGGCTGGGGTAGGGGATGGCCCAGGGGTAGGTCTTGATGTGGCTACCTTTCCCCACAGACCACGTCTTCCACCCTGAAGGGGGCCATCCAGCTGGGCATTGGCTACACCGTGGGCAACCTGAGCTCCAAGCCAGAGCGAGACGTGCTTATGCAGGACTTCTATGTTGTGGAGAGCATCTTCTTCCCCAGGTAGGCCTGGCTCCCACGCCTCCCAACAGCTCCCCCAACAGACACAGTGTTGTCATACAAAACAGCCTCGTATTCTCTGAGCTCCCTTCTCTGCTGCAAATAGCCTTTACTGGTGTCTGTTTGACTTTGAGGTCTGACTCGGTATCCATTAGGATATTAGTTTGCTGCTGAGTCAGAGAGAGCCAATGTAATAGTGGGTTTTTTTTAATAGGGGAAAAAAGATAGAAGTTTGTTTTTCTTTCTCACACACACACACAAAACCTATAAGCAATCCAGGGCTGGTCAGGTGGGTCCTGGGTTCCTTCTTGTTGCTCCACCATCCTCAATATGCAGCTTTTCTAATCAGCAGCCCAGGCGGCTGCCTAGGCTTCTGCCGTCACATCTGCATTCTAACAGCAGGAAGGAGAAGGGAAGGGTAGCACATTCCCCTTTCCTTTAGGGCACAACCAGGAAATGACACACATCATTTCTGGCCTACTCACAGCTCATTGGCCGGGTACAGTCACTTGACCACACCTAGCTGCAAGAGAGCTGGCAAGTGGTCTCATTACAGGTGGTCATGTGCTCAGCCACGTTGTGGACTCTTGCCAAGGAAGGAGGGGAGAGTGGATACTGGGTCTCCTGAGATTGGCCACAGCGCTCGGTCCCATTGGAAGCCTCAACTTGCCTTTCAGTGTGGCCACTTAGGGAAGGCCGTGGAGCACAGCACCAGAGGCGCCATCCCTCACAGGCTTTCCTCCCTCCTTCCTCCACAGTGAAGGCAGCAACCTTACTCCCGCTCACCACTTCCAGGACTTCAGGTTCAAGACCTATGCACCTGTCGCCTTCCGTTACTTCCGGGAGCTCTTCGGCATCCGGCCAGATGATTACTTGGTAGGTGTGTTAGTCGGTTGTTGCTTTGTAACAAGTTAGCACAGACTCAGTGGCTCAAAACACCACCTGGCTGTAACTGCACAGTTTTTGTGGATCGAGAATTGGGTGCAGCTTAGCAGGGTTCTTTGCTCAGGGTTGTAATCAAGAGGTGGGCAGTAGTTGGGGTCTCATGTGACACTAGACTGGGGAAGGGGCCAATACCAAGTTCATGTCATTGGCGGGACTCAGTTCCTTGCTGATTGTAGGCTGGGGCTCCCTTTCCCTCAACACAGGAGGGAGGGAGAGAGCCTGCCAGCAAAGCAGACGTTACTGTCTCCTATGAGCTCATCACAGGTGGGACCCCCCCACCCACTCACCACTCCCCTTCCAGTACTCGCTGTGCAATGAGCCTCTGATCGAGCTGTCCAACCCTGGCGCCAGCGGCTCCCTCTTCTACGTCACCAGCGACGATGAGTTCATCATTAAGACGGTGATGCACAAAGAGGCAGAGTTCCTGCAGAAACTGCTGCCCGGCTACTACATGGTAGGGGTCATGGGTTTCCGCAAGGTTCCAGGGGTTGGGGGCAGTGCCCTGGACTTCCTTCCAGCCCCTGTCTGCCTCCCTCAGCCTTATACCCCTCTTCCTCTCGGCACATGCAGCAATTCCGCTCTACACCCAGCTAGCTCCTTTTCACAGGAGCAAAGGCTCTAAGGCCCTGGCAGATGGGTCCCCAAGGTTCTTCCTGGGTCTCATGGCCTCACCCTCAGAGACCCCCTCAGGCAATCCCCCCACACTTGTGAGCAGGAATTTCTGTTTAGGCTCTGGCTTCCCATTCTCCACCCCACTGATGTCCCTGAGTCCTGGTCCAGAAATTGTGGCTTATGGACAGAGTGCTTCGGCATTTGGTGACTCAGAGGCACGGGGGAAGAGGAGCTGGGCCACCAGCTGGCACCTCACAAAGGACCAGCTGCTTGGGCATCCCCATTCTGGTATGACTCAGGACTCAAAAGGGCATATCAGGCCCCTGGGCAGGGTAGGGAGTGGGGGTCCTTATACTCAGGTGGGCTCCTGAGTGTTGACTGCCCTGCTATGCAGACCTGGTGGGCATGGGGACAGACCCTTCTGGGTGTTCTGCCCAGGTTGTAACCATCTCCCCTTAGGGCATCCCTCATCTGCCATGTGTGATCTTGGTGGGACCCCTGTGTCCCCTAGATCAGGGACCAGCAAACTTTCTGTAAAGAGCCAAACGGCTGTGTGAGCCAACAGCTTGTCTCTACAGCTCAGCTCTGCCATTGCAGCAGGAACACCACTATAGAAAGCGCCTGAGCGGACAGGCAGGCCGAGTGCCAATAAAACTTTATTTATGGACACTGAAATGTGAATTTTATGAAGTTATGTCACAAAATGCTATTTTTCTTGTATGTTTTTTCAACTCTTCACTAACATAAAACCATTAGTATGAAAACAGGCAGCTGGATGGAGTTGGCCCTCGGACTGGAGTTTGCCAACGCCTGCTCTGGGGTTGGGGAACCCCCGGGTGGGCTGGGGAAGAGGGACACCTAGTCTGACCTGGTGGGAAGCTGGGCCCAGACACCTCGTGGGGTCCCATAGAGTTCTTTATCGAAAGGCCATGTCTCTGGACCTGGCTTGGTAGAAACAGCCCCTCCTGGAGCTTCCGTTTGGATGGGGAGATAGAGAATTAAACTGGCTGATGTGACCCGTGTAAAGTTGTGGTGCTGGGGAAGGAGGTGGTCGGTCAGGGGGGCTTCCTGAGGAGGTGACCTCTGGCCTGAGATCTGAGTGGCTGTGTATGTGGCCAGGGTGTGTGGGAGTGGCTACCAGGCAGAGCGTGGCCTCCTAGCTGCTTTCTACCGACACTTTCCCCTCTCTCATACCCCCCCAGAACCTCAACCAGAATCCGCGGACGCTCCTGCCCAAGTTCTATGGGTTGTACTGCGTGCAGTCCGGGGGCAAGAACATCCGTGTGGTGGTCATGAACAACATCCTGCCACGCATGGTCAAGATGCACCTCAAGTTTGATCTCAAGGGCTCCACATACAAGCGGCGGGCCAGCAAGAAGGAACGGGAGAAGAGCATCCCCACCTACAAGGACCTGGACTTCATCCAGGACATGCCTGAGGGACTCCTGCTGGACGCTGACACCTTTTCTGCGCTCGTCAAGACGCTGCAGCGGGACTGCCTGGTGAGCCTGTGGCCCCAGCCCCGCTGCCCCAGTCCCACTGCAAAGGAGGAACTTAGGGCCCGAGCGGCTCCCTTGCCCTGGCGAGTGCAGGTGGTTAAGGGTGGGGACCTTGGGGACGCATGCCCCTGTGTGGTCCTAAGCCTCTCTGAGCCTCAGTTTTCCCGTCTGTGAACCGGCGATGCTGGTGGTGAACGCTAGTGCAGTGTGAGCCCGAGATCCATAGCCCGGCACCAGGCTCCCTTCTGCTCCCCTCATCCCTGTGTCCTGAATCAGACTGTGTTCCCACCACACAACCCAAACCCACAGAAGCAGATCCACATTCTCTTAACAGGCATCTCAGTCCAAACCTGCCCCACCACCCAGCACTCACTGGCTCCATGCTTCTCTCTTCCACAGTAGGTGCTTTTTAGGGATAAAGAATGCTCTGCAGGGTCTTCACGAGCTCTTACAATCTCAGTCTGCCTGCGCCCACCCCCACCCTTCCCACAGCCTGGAAGGTCAGGCCACTCCCCCCTCTAGCAATGAGGAAACAGACCTGGCAAAGGCGTCCCTGCCAAGACCCTCAGCTGTCAGGGGCTGGGCTGGGTCCTCTCTTGTCCTCTGCTCTGTGTCCCTGTCCCCTCAGCCCCCTGCCCCCAACTCCCAGACCCCGTGGAAAACTTTACACAGTGTCACCAGAAAACCACTTGGATGTCTCAGGGCCTTTCGGCGTCTGGGGGCTCATTCCCCGAGCCTGATGGTCATGTGCCTGGACTCCACCGTGGAGCTGGACTGGGTGTTGCATCCATAGCACCCAGGCTCCCCAACTGGCGCCAGGGAAGTGGGAGCGCAGAGCCAGCTGCTCTGTCTCAGGGGAGGAAACTTTCTGTCCTGGCTCAGAGAGGCAGCCTGGCCTAGGGTTACACCCACACCCTCGGCCACCTTATGGGGCCAATCCCAGCTCTGCTGCATCTGCCTGCTGCACAGCCTGGCCTTCCACCCTTGGTCTCCTTGTCTGTGAAATGGGATAGCGATAGGGTCTCCCTGCGTGGCTGTGGAGACTGAATGGACAGAGATGCAGATTGCGCAGCTTGAAGTCACCACCAGGTTTGGGGGCAGGGGTATGGGGACAGGGCGTGTGTCCTGACGCTCTCCCCCACACACACTCGGTAGGTGCTGGAGAGCTTCAAGATCATGGACTACAGCCTGCTCCTGGGTGTGCACAACATCGACCAGCAGGAGCGGGAGTGGCAGGCTGAGGGTGCCCAGAGCACGACAGATGAGAAGCGGCCGCTCGGTCAGAAGGCACTCTACTCCACAGCCATGGAGTCCATCCAGGGCGGGGCCGCATGTGGGGAGGCCATCGAGACGGATGACACGTAGGTGGTGCGGCTGGCGGGGCTTCCAGGGCTTCCGGCTCTTGTCTCTACCCACACCCTCTTGCCAGGTGTGAACATGGGCAGGGGAGTTGGCACAGAAGGCGAGCAATGACAGCAAACCAGGCAGAAGCCTGTCTGTGGCCAGTTCCTGGTCTGTACACAGGCACAGCGGTGTCTGCCCACCAGGCCTGGCGAAGGTCAGACAGATGACGCACAGCTATGGCCAGGGTGTTTCCCTCTTGGCAGACACTGATCAGCGGATTCAGGCCATTGTCCATCCATGTGGGAAACATAGAGGTCCCCTCCCTCCTGCTGGACCCACTGTGTGAAGCACAACTAGGCAGATGTTGAAAGGTGGCACAGGATATGGAGATGACGGGATGAGAGAGCCCCTTTATAGCAAGATACCAACCCAGAACCCCCCAGTGGGCAGGACTGAGAGCATTGCTTCCCCAAAGATAAAAGGTGGCCATGCCAATGGCCAGGTCATAGAGAGGAGCTTGTCCCCTGACTGCACCCACTCAGCCTCCGCCTCCCGACCTGATCCTGCCCTGCGGGTCTGGTCAGGGAGACAGACTTGTGGCATGTCCCCTTCCTCAGCACTGTGGACACTGAGGCCTTATCGTTCTCAGTGGGGCACTCTCCTGGACGCTGTGGGGTACTGAGCAGCATCCCTGCTCCCTACCCATTTGATGCTACCAGTACCCCCAGTCGTGATAACCACAGATATCCCCAGGCATGTCCCAGTGTCCCCTAAGGGCAGAGTCATCCCAGATGAGAACTGCTATAGATGAGTCAAGATTGTCCATGAGCCATGCACTGACCATGCTGGGAACCAGCTGGACTCACTACCTACATTACCCTGTTCTGTCCTTACGGGGGCCCTGGAGGAGGAGGGGCCGTCTCCCCACCTTTTGCTGGGGAAAGAGGCTCAGAGGTGGGATGGAGATAGCTATCCTGTGTGCACAGCCAGCTGGTGGTGGGGCCGAGGCTTGACCCCAGCCCGGCCACTGCACTAGGCCACCAGCTGTGGAAGGCAGAGGAGGAACCAGGCACAGGGCTACGACTGAGCAAGGTGGGAGGGAGTGGCATGTGCAAAGGCCCTGCACAGCTGGCCCTGACCTCAGACCATCCTGGCATGTTTGTAGGATCTGCACAGGGCCTGGCAGGGGATGGCAGGGCATGCAGGTGAGCTCAGTGGTGCATGGAGTGCAGTGAGCAGAGCCTGATGTTGGTGGGTTTGGGTTATGGTGGCTTCAGGATAGCTGCTACATCATGTAACCTCATTAACCATCTGGGCTGGGCATGTTCAGGATTGAGGCTATGTGAGGCAATTAACTCCCCAGACTGCGCCCAAGAGCCCTTGCAGTCCTGCCTGGGAGTGTGCGTGTGCATATGTATGCATATTATGCAAGTGTGTGTGTGTGTGTGTGTGTGCGCGCTATGAGTGTAACTGTGTGCGCAACTGTGTGTATGCATATGTGTGCAAGTTGCATGAGTGCATGCAAGTGCACCGTGTGTATGTGTATGTGCCTGCATGTACGTGCATGTGTGTGTGTGTGCACCTGGGCCTCTTAGCTGTGACCCCTCAGCAGCCTCAGGCCTCCAGCTTTGAATTTGAGCTGGCTGGTAGAGCTGCTCCATCCCATGCCAAGATGGGGGTCCCCTGTGCTGGGACCCCCGCTGAAGGTCCAGCCAAGCTACCATCTACAGGGGTCATGTGGATTTTTAAAATATATTTTTATTGATTTCCAAGAGGAAGAGAGAGATAGAAACATCAATGATGAGAGAACCATTGATCGGCTGCCTCCTGCATGCCTCTTACTGGGGATCGCACCTGCAACCTGGGCATGTGCCCTGACCAGGAATCACACCGTGACCCCCTGGTTCATAGGTCTACATTCAACCAGTGAGCCACACCGCCCAGGCTCATGTGGATTCTTGACCCCCAGGCTCCTCTCTCCTTTCAGCCTTGTCTCTCCCCAAGTCCCAGACCAGGATTGGAGCCCCAGCCCCCTCCCACCTGGTCCTGAGCAGGCGGGGCCAGTCCCTGGTCCTCTTGCCTGGATGTGTGGGTAATGGCGCTCTGGGCTCCTCTCTCTCCAGGATGGGTGGGATCCCCGCCGTGAATGGCCGAGGGGAGCGTCTGCTGCTGCACATTGGGATCATCGACATCCTGCAGTCCTACAGGTGGGTGCCAGTCCCCCAGGTGCACTTGCTCAGGGAAGCTGGGTGCTGTCTGCTTGCAAGGCTCTCTTAGCCTTCGGGAAGGCTCTGTTGGCTGCCCCCGGCCCCAGCCCTAAAGGGAGCATTTGGTCCAACCCAGAGATTCCACCCCCGGAATCTAGATTTGTCCTAGGGACTCAGTGATGTCGGAGACAGGTCAAGGCCAATCTCTTCTTTGCATGCTTCTCTTTTTTAAATATAGCAAGTCCTTGAACAACATCATTTCATTCAACATGGTTGCATTATAACATTGCTGAGATGCCTAGGAACATAACTCACGTTTATATCATTTAGCCTGTGGTAAAGTTGATTTTGTGTATACATTGTTTTCGTTAGTCTCAGAACCTATAAGTGAGGACTTACTTTGTAAAAATTGGCTCCTGCCCTTCAACTTTCACAGCCTGTGTTGCTTTGTTTTGTTTTCATATCGGAGGGCTGGCCTTGTCTCCTGTAGGCATCTGCCTCAGGTTGGAGCAGGGTTAGGTAGCTTTTGAAGTAGCCAGCCAGGATTTCTGCCCAGGCCCCGGGGGGAGGGGGGCGCTGAGGGAGTGGGCAGCACATGGAAGTAAATAAGTGGGGGTAGTGGTGTCATAAGGAGGGTTTCTTCCCCCACAGATGAGGGGAGTCCAGGAAGGCTGCATGGGGGAGATGACATTGTACCCAGCCCTGATGTGTTAGAGGGTCCTGGCAGAGAGGAGCCTGGCTCAGGCTAGGCCAGGAGGAAAGAGGAAAGGCAGGCTCTGGGAGGCACTAGCAGTCTGTCCGCCGCGGAGGGCCAAGCACCCTGGCCTTTTCACTTCCTGCTCCAGATCAGCGGTGGTGGGAGCTGCCAGCAGGCAGGGCAGGGGACAAGGTGGGGACAGGAAAGTGGGTAGGTGGCCTCTGGCCGAAGCAGCAGACAGCCTTAGTTCCTTTAAACCAGGGCTTCTTCGCCTGCTTGAAGCCAGGAGCACCTGCAGTTGTGATGACCACAAATGTCCCCAAACATTGCCCAATGTCCTCTGGGGACAGGATTGCCCTGGTAGAGAACTCCTGGACCCAAAGATTTGGCTGATGTTCTGGGTGCTTTTTCTCTGCCAGGTTCATCAAGAAGCTGGAACACACCTGGAAGGCACTTGTCCACGATGGGGTGAGCATCATTCATTCATTCACTCACTCATTCATTCCATCTGTCAGTCCACAAGTGCAGTGACCATCTCCCTAGCCAGGCACAGGTGCTAAAGAACTCAGAGATTGTTCCCCCTTCCCGGAGTAGCTGTACAGCAAAGGTGGCCCTGTGACCAGACAGTCACGGGGCAAGGGATCAGGGGGTCTGAGCCATCTACGAGGGATACATACAGGAAGGCTTCCTGAAGGAGGGGACCCCCACGCTGATTTGAAAGGCTTCCCAAGGACAGCCTGACTGGGAAAGTCAGGGGCAGCCAAAGAAAAATATGCAACTGTGCAATGTGAGGGGGTCTTGGCCCAGGGGCAGCACCACACAGCTCTGACTCCTGTTGCCAGGGGGGCATGTGGCCCACTCCAGCAGAACATCTCTGTTGTTTGAGAAAAGCTTGCAATGCAATTTTTCCTGAGCACTGCCAATGTGGAAACCCCGGTAGTGGATTCATTCTAAATAAACTGTGAGAACCAACCACTGGGAGCCAAACAGAGCCCACTTGTGGGACCCCGGCAGCCCTCACACCCCTGGTCCAGCTCTGGCAACAGCCAGCCCTGGTAGATAACTTTCCTTCTATGGCACCTCCCTTTTCAGACCAATTCTTACTAAAGTGTTAAGGGCTATCTGTGTGCCTACAGTCTGTAAAATGCTAAGATCCCAATCTATAATCCTCCATACCCCTCAGAGAGTGTTTGGAGGGTCAAGTGGGAGCTTCCAGAATATGCATTGAGAAGACCCAGGTGGCCAACTAGCAGGAGGCTCTTTTTTTAAAAAAAGAAAAAAAGTGTGTATGTTTTTAAAATTGATTTCAGAGAGAGGAAGGGAGAGGGAGAGAGGGATAGAAACATCAATGATGAGAGAGAATCCCCAGGAGGCAGACAATCAATGATTCTCTCTTATTGATGTTTCTCATATCTCCCTCTCTGAAATAAATAAAAATATATTTTAAAAACAACAACAAAAAACACTTTACTTACAAAACAGGTGTTGGACCATGCTCTGACAACCCCTGCTTTAGAAAATCCCTCTGGTTCCTTACTTTTGATATTTAACCATTTACTTTGAATAGCTATTTGTTCTTTGAATGGTTATTCACATGGCTCAAAAAATTAAAAATACAGATAGGTTTATAATGTAAAAACCTTCCACACCTCTTCCTGCCACTCTTACCTGATTCCCTGGGTCCCCTCCAGAAAGCCCCATGCTGTGACCCTATTATCCCCTCCGCAGAGGAGGCGCATCCCACCCCCCACAGTGGTCTGTTCTGGGCTGTCCTGTGGGACACAGGGAGCCATAGTGCTCACACCCCTGCTTGCCCTCGGGCCCCCACCTCTCTCCCCAGGACACTGTCTCTGTCCACCGGCCCAGCTTCTACGCCGAGCGCTTCTTCAAGTTTATGAGCAACACAGTCTTTCGGAAGAACTCCTGTGAGTTGCCCTGGCCTTCTGAGCAGGAGGGAGCTGGGGTGTGGAGAGAGGCGAGCAGGCAGCCAAGAGTGCGGTAAACCAGGGTGCCTCGTTCTGCTGCTTGGTCAGCCTCAGGGCTCCATCAGGGACTTGGTCCTGAGAACAGGGTAGTCAGGCAGCCAGCCGCGCCACACAGATCAGCACAGGGCCTGGTGCCCATGTCCAAATTTGGGTTCTGGCTCCGCCTCATTCTGCCTGTGTGGACCTCGAGCCAGTAGAGATCACAGTCCTCAGTTTCCCCATCTGCACAGAGCTGTGAGGGCAGCATGTGTTTCATACAAGTCCAGTGCCAGCATTCAGCAGGGCTGCCCATAGCCTCTCTCTGTCACTGAGGACATGTGACTTTGGTGGGCACTGAGATGGTCATTGGCCTAACGGGAAAATTGAGCACCTAGTGTGTGCTGGGAGCTGCGCTAGCCACCATGGGAGCAAGGAGAGGATGGTGACGGGTGATGACAGGCCAGGCCTGGTGCAGAGTGTTACGGGGTTCCCTGCCTCGCTTGACCTTGTTGCAGACAAGGATGCCGGGGTCAAGAGAGGCTGAGCTATGTTCCTCCAGGCCACACAGCCTGGCTTGGGACCAGGTCCTTGGCGCTGAGTCTTGTACTCCCCAAGGCTTCCCATTTTCTTGTTTGAATGTTGGACCACAGCTATGGTGGGCTGGGACAAAAGGGATGAGGCCCCAAAGTGCTCAAATAAACACTGGCAGCTGCTGATTCAGCTGCTATTTCTGGAGGGCCAAGAGTGGAGGTGCTAGGTTCCATTTCTGCTGGCAGGCAGAGCCAGGTGGAAAGCAGGGCAGGGCTTCTCCAAGAAGAGCAATGCTTCTTGAGAATGTCATCCCATTGCCACCAGGCCCCAGGCTTGAGGAACAGGCTGGAACTGGAACAGTGAGGGCCGTGTGTACAGGTGGTGGGCCCCTTGGTGCCCACCACACTTTCATGCAAAGGAGAGACAGAGGTCTGTGGGTCCCTGCCTTGTCGCCGCCCCAAGCGCATCAACCACTCTCCCTCCCCAGCCCTGAAGTCGTCACCATCCAAGAAGGGCCGTGGTGCCTTGTTGGCAGTCAAACCCCTGGGGCCCACAGCTGCCTTCTCAGCCAGCCAGATCCCCAGTGAGCGGGAGGATGCGCAGTACGACCTGCGGGGGGCCCGCAGCTACCCCACGCTGGAGGACGAAGGTGACTGGGCAGTGGAAGTGGGCACATGTGTGACAGGAGAAATGAGGCAGCTGCTGGGGAGAGACACCATCCCTAGGGGGTTAGGGGGAGGGGTGCAGGGAGCAACAATAGCAATGCAGTGTGAGGGAAGGGACCCCCGAAGCTGGGCTAAGCCCGAATGGGAGGGGTCCCCTTCCAGTTCAACATCTGCGGCCACCTGGGGGGTAGGGGACAGCTGGGACAAGGCCCAGGAAGACCTGCAGGGAGAACTAAGCATAGAAAGCACCGCCCTGGGAAGGGACACAGAGACCAGGAAGGAGGAAGTGCTCAGTGGGGTTGGGCCTGATGTTCTCGAGGTCCCTCCAAGCAACCAGGGTCAAAGATTCCAGTCAGGGAGGGGCTGGGGAGTAGCATCAAGGGAGAAACTGCATGTGCAAAGGTCCTGGGGCAGGACGGTGCCTGGCGTGTTGGAGGAACAATAAGGAGGCCTGTGTGGCTGCAGCAGAGTGAGCAAGAGGCGGGAGGTGATGAGGGCAGGTAGGGCAGGACTGCAGGGAGGCAGTTTGGATTTTAGTTTGAGAGCAGCAGGAAGGTACTGGAATTCCTTGTGCTGGGGAAACAGTGGGAGTGACCAGTGGGAGCTGCAGTAGAGCCGAGTCCCTGCAGCAGGCCCTGGGAGCCTGGCTCCCACAGGTACCCACTGCCTCCTCCCCACAGGCCGGCCTGACCTCCTGCCCTGCACACCACCTTCTTTTGAGGAGGCCACCACTGCATCCATCGCCACAACCCTGTCCTCCACATCCCTGTCCATCCCAGAGCGGTCCCCCTCAGAGACCTCAGAGCAGCCAAGGTACAGGTGAGCAGAAGGAGGAGGTGGGGGCAGCTCAGAGGCAGTGCTGCATTCCTAAGAGGAGGGGCCAGCACAGGGCCTGGTAGGGGTGGGGTAGGTGGGGAGGCCTCCCTGTCTGTTCCATCTATTCCACCTGTTTGTGTTCTCTCTGAAGGCGGCGCACACAGTCCTCTGGACAGGATAGCCGGTAAGATGAGACCCCAGCCCCCTCCCTTCCAGTCTCCTCTCTAGTTCCCACAGTCTCCCCAGCTCCTCCCTGGAGAACTCCTTTGCCCCCCCTTTCCGCCCTCCCCTTCCCTTCTGCACAGCTCACCCCTCCACATTTCCACCCAGAGCCCCTCTTTCCTGGGAACAGATTTATTTTAACGATCCATCTTCAGGCTCTAGAGCCACACAGAATCTCAAGTCACTTTGTGTCTCACTCCCACCTGGGTGCCCCCCTCCCCTGTACCTGTGAATCCTTTTTCTTTTTTATTCTAAGAGATATAAAAGCGCACACAGTGAGATGCCTGCCCCTGCTCTATGCCCAGTCCCTCCCCTGGGAGCACCGGCCTAGATGTTTTCTTCCTCTCTCTGGAGATACTTTATGAATATACAAGCAAACACACTCAGGCCTGTTTCTCCCTTTTGCTTTGACAAAAGCTGTGGCTCTGTGTCCCCGGTTCCTTGCTTTGCCACTTTCCAGATGAAGGTTGTTGCTATGAGCCTTTGCTGGTTCTCTTCCTTCTCTTTTTTTTAAAAATATGGTTTTATTGATTTTTAGAGAGGTGGGGGAGGAAGAGGGATAGAGAGATAGAAACATTGACGAGAGAGAAACATTATCAATCAGCTGCCCCCTGCACACCCCCTACTGGGGATCAAGCCCACAACCCAGGCATATGTCCTGACTGGGAATCGAACTGTGACCTCTTGGTTCCTAGGTCAATGCTCAACCACTGAACCACACTGGCCGGGCAGTTCTCTTCCTTCAAACAGATTGTTCCTGCTCTTGGGGAATACTTGGGTTGTTCCCAGTTGTTTGATCTTGTCACACAACTGTAGTGAATAGGGGTTGCTCTCCAGAATTAGTTTTTGGGAGGATAATTCTTGCCAGTTGAAAAGAAAGTCATTGTACAAAGCACATTTAGCGAAAAGTACATCTCCCTCTGTCCAGCTGCCTGCTGGCTGCCCAAAGGCTTTGACCAGCCTACACTAGGGGCCTCAGCTTCTGGGCCCCCAAATCACCCCACCCCTAGTTCAGGCCCTAGGTGGGTTCCAAGCCACCCCAGGAATGGGGGCAGCATTCATGTCGCCAGTCATTCATTGTGCCCCTGTGGTGTCAGAGTCTCAGGACAACCCCAAGTGGACGGTCATTTGCTGTCCCCTCCAAGCCCCCAGGTGGGCATGGCAGCCAAAAGGACTAGGCCTGAGCTGGACCAGCTTTGGGCACTGGTTGGTTGGCACCTAGAGACAGCACCTCAGACCTCATGGGACTGAAATCAGCACCTGCCCAGAGCTCAGCTGGAGTTCCTGGGACGTGGAGGTGGGTGAGGAGGGAAATTGAGCATGTCATTCCATTGCCTCCAGGCCCCAGGAGGAGGCACGCGTAGAGGAGGACCTGCAGCAGATCACAGTGCAGGTGGAGCCCACATGCAGTGTGGAGATAGTGGTCCCCAAGAAGGAGGAAGAGGGGTGAGTGACCATCCAGTCCATGTGGTCCATGCTCTCCTGTTGCGTGGTTTCTGTACTCAACTTCTGCCCCAATATCATTGGCTGAGCATGGTCACATGGCCAGCTGGCAGCAAGGCAGGCTGGGAAATTTAGTCCACATTCTGGGGAGCAGAGGCATGGGAATGGGGCTTCAGGAACTGAGGTGCTGGGGAGCACAGTTTCACTCACAGAGCTGCATTTAATGTGTCAGTCCAGGGATTATACCTCGGTGGTGATCTGCGATTCTTTCTCCTCGCAGGTAGGCCAGTTATGACCTGCACTTGTGAGAGGATGACTGGCCAGTTTCTTCAAAAGACCCCTTTTGGTCTTAGGCACCCTTTCTCCTCTCATATTTTGTTCTTGTTTCATGCACTTTAACTCATCGGTAATTTATTTCTTCTAACTTCGGGTTTGTTTTCTCACTTGTTTCTTTTTCTTCTAGGTTGAGTGCTTAAGTTCCTTTTTTCTTTCTTTAATAAGAGGCACTTAAGGCTATGCATTTTTCTCTGAGTGCTGCTTTTGCTGTCCCAAGAGTTTTGACATGAAGCAGTTCCTTTTTATGCTGGCTCATATATAGATAGTTAATGATTTTCCTTTTAAGGTCCTCTTTGATCTAAGGCAGTGAGGCTTTCAACTACCTGGGGGTGGTCCTGCCCCCTGATGACACTGGGCAATGTCTGGGGACATATGTGGTTGTCAAATGGGGGTGCTCCTGGCATTGAGTGGGTGGGGGCCAGGGATGCTACCCAATATCCCACAGTGCCCATGACAGCCCCCACAGAGAGTGACCCAGCCCTGAGATCAGCAGTGCTCAGGGAGAGGCCATGGACTGAGGTTTATCTAGGAATGTCTCTGCGCTCCTGGGTACCTAAGGATTTTTTTTTACCCTTTTAGTACTTAACTCGAATTTTACTTTTGAGTTGAAAAGTGGCCTAAAAAAACCTATGCTAATTTTTTAACAGATTAAAGTCTTTATGTCAAGTACAACGTTAGTTTTTTGGGTTTTTTTAATATCCATGGACATATGGGAGAAATGTGTATTTTTGCCGGGGAATAGAAAGTTCTCTGTCTGTTCTGTCAGTGTATTAATTGTTGTCATTCAGTTTCTTTATGTTTTAACTTATTTCTCATCTGTTTGGTCTGTTTAATTCTATAATTTAGAATTTCTGTTCTATTTTTATTTTATTTTATTTTTTTTGCTGTTCTTTTTTTTTTTAATATATTTTATTGATTTTCCACAGAGAGGAAGGGAGAGGGATAGAAAGCTAGAAACATCGACCAGCTGCCTCCTGCACACCCCCCACCGGGGATGTACCCGCAACCATTGTACATGCCCTTGACCGGAATCGAACCTGGGACCTTTCAGTCCGCAGACTGACGCTCTATCCACTGAGCCAAACCGGTTTCGGCGCTGTTCTATTTTAAGAGGCCTTAGCATTTACACCACATTCCCAGGCTTCACTTTGCCATTAAGAGTTTATTTTACACACACACGTGCACGTATGCACACTCCAGTCTCTGCCACTGCTTTTTTGCCATTAACTGAAGCCTTGCAGTGTAACATATAACTCAGTCTTTGCCCAGAAAAACAACCTGACCTGAAACATGACTGAAGAACAACTTAAGAATACTCTTGTCACTTTAGAGCTTGTCATTTATTCATGAAATGAAAATTACATAGCAATCACATAGCCTTCAGCTGAGGCCTGGGCATGATTCTCACCATCTCTCTTAGTCTCAGTCTCCTCATCTGTGACACAGAACAGCAGCAAACCCTTCGCAAGGGAGATTCAGTGGATTCATTCACACAAGGCTCTTGAGCAGGCTCGGCGTATCATAAGTGCTCAGACCTGCATGTCCCCACTTTACAGATGAGGAACTGAGGCTCAGAGAAGGAAAGTGAGGCTTTACGTTCACCCAGCTCTCTATAGAGGGTCCAGTGGGAATAAGTAGCAAGACCAGGACAGTTTGTGTGCCTGTGTTGAGGGGAGAGGTCCAGGTAGGCCAGTTATTACCTGGGCCATGACAAATGGAGGGTATTCAGTTTTATTTGGCTTCCTAAGACTTGTCTCCTTGGTGACACACTGATGAAGGAGGGGGCAGGAGGGTGAGAGGGAGTGGGCTAGGAAAGGATGGTACTGCTGAGAGTCTGGCCCCAGGACTCCCATGTCCTGCCCTGTCCCCAGGGTGGAGGCTTCCCCGGCCTGTCCCTCTGCCATTGTTGTTGAAGCTGAAACTGCCAGCCAGGCTTCAGAGCCCGCCAGCCAGGCCTCGGATGAGGAGGACACGCCCGCCACCGACATCTACTTTGTAAGTCTTCCAGGGGCTCTCATCACCGGGCCCTCAACCCACATGTGCTCATGCATGCACATTCGCTGACATGCCCGCACACATGGACATACATTGCACACACTATCATACCTGTGTACACATGTCTACATACATGCACATGTGGACACACGTTCACAAGCACACGCTCCCGCATTTGTACACGTTCACACTGACATATGGACACGCTCGCACACATTTGAGAGGCACACACTTGGAAGGCACACACACACCTGCACATGCTCTTGCACACTCACATTGCTCTTAACATGCTCACGGCACTCACGTGGTATTCTCTTGAACACATGCACACTCACGTGGTATGTGAGCGCCCCGCCTCCTACCCAGGCCAGGCCATCCTAAGGCCGGGAAACTTCCCTGGGCCTTGCTCCCCAGACCTTCTGACCACTGCCTGGCAAGAGCCAAGGCCCCAGCTGTGCCACCCTGTCCCCCTGGGAATCACCCTAGTCCTCACGCTCTCAGCCCCAGTGGGCCCCTGGTCCTTGGTCTGTGCTGGACATGCTGTGGATCTTCTCCTACCGGGTGATGGGTGTGGCTGGGCGGGCTCTGTCCTTAAGGGGGCAAGGGAAATGTGGCAGGGGGCAGGTGGGCCTCATGCTGTCTTCTTCCCTGGCCGAGGACATGCGGCTGTTCCTGAACAAGGCGGGGTTCATCAGAGCAGGAAGGGGCCTCGTCCTGGAGACTGGGGCCTCCCTCCCAAATCTGGGGTCACCTCCCCGCCTTGCATCTCCTGTAGGCAGACAGATTAGATGAGCCAGGAGCCTGGGTGAGGTAGGTACTGGGTGGCCAGGAGCCTGCAAAGTCTAGTCCACTGGCCCTCGATGGTGGGTCAGGGGTCAGATGGCCCCATTTGCAACGGAGAGTGCCAGATGCTGCAGCCCAGCTGCCTGATCTCTTCCCAAACCTCCATTTTCATCTCTGCCCCCCAAGAGAAGGTGAGCTGCGGGCTGCCCCCTGCCCTGGTCCTGGCGCCTGGCCTCAAACCTCCAGGCCTGGGTGGGCCTGGCCCTCTGCTGCTATCGCTGCTTCTTAACTACCACCACCCTGCCGTCCTGAGCCAGTGCTGCTGGGTCACAGGGCCCCTGCCAGGAACTATAGGGGGCACACTGTATGCATGTCCTCCCTACCAGCCATCATTTCCCATCCCTGGGGGCTTGACTGGTGTCCTGTTCTCTCGAATCCTGTGTGAGACGGTTGGGCTGTGTCCTGTGAGTGGGTGGCTGGGCCACAAGGGGCAGCAGAGAAGGTAGAGGCCACAGTGTGACCCTGACACCCCCAAACTCTCCTGCTTTGCCATTGGCTCACCTGCCCCGCCTAGCACCCTCCCCACCTGACCTTCCTGACCTCAGCTGGATTCTGCATTCCTGTCCCCTCATCCTGTCCTCTCTTTGCCTCCTCCGCCCTCCCGGCCCACCCAGTTCACGGATGGGAGGTACTGGATTTACTCTCCCCGGCATCGCCGACTGCGGGCCATGACGCTGAGCTCCTCGGGGACTGTAAGTGACCACAGCAGGCCTCCAGGAAGCCCAGCCCCCGCCCCGTTGCCCGGGGCAGCCAGGAGCCTCAGGGCCTGGCCGTCCCTCTTCCTCTGAGAAGGGACTTGGGGAAAATAATCATGACAACTTTGCAGGGTGCCCTGCTGTGTGTGTCCTGCAGGGATGTCACTTAATCTCCTGTGAAGTTAGCATCAGTGGCCAGCAGGTGCACGGCTGGTGCTCAGCGGGCCTCGCCATGGTGGAATCTACATTTGAACCCCAGCCCCAGGCCACCTCTTCCAAGCGAGGGACAAGTCAGGCGGACACTTCTCATTCATTAAGACTTTCCTGCTGATGGCTCCCCAAGGAGCATCTGCCCTTCTGATGGGGATGGTCAATGGGTCAATGAGGGACTGCAAAGCTGGGCTCTTAGCTACAGGAGAGAGGAGCTAGTATCTTCATATCCATTTCACAGATGGAATAACTGAGGCCTGCTCCTCAGGGAGCCCACGAGAGCACACAGTTTAGACAAATTCTGAGTCCAGCCTCCGTGTGTAGTCGACACTCATCCACCCAGTGGGACGCTGTGTAGATGTCACGCAGCAATGGCCTTATCAGTCCTATTATCGTCATTATAAACAATTAATGAAGGGCCCAGAGAGGCCAAGTAACCTGCCCAGAGCCGCACAGTGTGAATGGGTGGAACAGGGTAAAGAACTGGAGAGAGTTTCTGTTCTCAAGAGGAGGCTCACACCACGGCCCCAACAGCAACCCCCCTGCTTGCCACTGGGTATCAAGACTACTTCGCCAGTCCCTCCTGCCACACTGTCCTCCCAAGATGGGGATGCCATCCCCCAGAGGTGACTTCATGACCCATCAGCTGGGGACACACAGCAGCCCCCAAGGGATCCCTGGGGGGAGCAGTTTGCAAAGGTGCCTGGAGGGGGTTGACCTGGACTTTAAAAGACACATGGGTGTGGGAATGAAGAGGAAAGCGTGTCTCGGCAGGGGGCGCAGTGGAAACCGAAGTGTGGAGGCTGGATGGGAGGACAGGAAGTCTGAATGAGTGACAAGAAGGGCCCTCAGGCCTGCAGGAAAGATGTGCCCTTGGCCTAACTCTAGTGGGGTCATCCCCAGTTTCTGGGTCCCTCCCTCCCCCAGACCCAGCTCTCTATAGAGGGTCCAGTGGGACCCTCTTTTCTCACGTTTTGAGTCCCAGCAGGGCAGCTAGGTCGGTGTCAATCCCTCCTGCAGCCGCCCTGTGCTGGGCACTGGATACAGGCAGCTCCCAGACAGCCTGGCCTGGCCTCCAGGCTCCCAGGCGGGCAGGGGAGGCGGAGCGAGCTGCTGCCGATGAGCAGGGCTTTGTATTGTGCCATCGCCGTGTGAAGGAAGGAGTGGGGCCTACAGTAGTGCCTTGTCCCGCTGCGCCATGTGCCTTTGTGCTAGTCCACAGATGGGCACAGGGGTCTGGCCTGAGAGCGGCAGGAAAGGCGGTGTTGAGCAGACACAGAGGTTGGGGGAAGCAGCAGGTGGGCTCTGAGGGGCAGTGAGTGCAGGAGAGGTGGGTCTGGGGCTTGTTGGTTGTGGCTGTGGTAGGTTTAGGGCCTGGGGACAGCCAGGTGGACATGGCCAGGGCAGGTGTGTGCTCAGGCCTGGTGCTCACAACAGAGGCTTGGGCTGGGGTACAGGTCCTCAGGCCTCGGGGCTTTGAAGGTCAGGAGTGGGGGCTCCTGGGCGAGAGGAGGAAGGAAGAAGACAGCTGAGGAGGCCTCCAGAGCCCAGGGAGGTTTTTGAGGTGGGAGCAGACCTGGCAGGGAAGCACGCCTGCCCCCAATCTGATGACAAAATGGGGAACCCCTTCCCCAGTCACAGCTGGAAGAGCACTAGGCCACCCGCCACCTTGCACCTTCAAGCGCCCCAGAGCTTGCATGGCAGGCAGGGTCTGGGCTTGGGTGCTGCTGGGCTAGGAGTCACGGGTGGGCAGAGGAGGAGGAGGAAAGAGGACAGCACAGTACACCAAGCTCCAGCCACCCTTCCTCCCGCTGTGCCTGCCGGCACGCCCTGACTGCACTCACCGCTTCCTGCTGCCCGCCCTGCCTGCTCAGGCCACTCAACCCCGGTCCTGCCCATCTCAAGGCCCATCCAGGTTGGGGGCAGGTCCCCATCAGGGAGAGGGCAGCCGGGGGCCGAGCCGCCCACTTGTCCTGCATTGGGGGTCCGCCTCTTTTATTTCTGTTTCTTCCTTCCTCCCTCTCACCTCTCTGGTGCCTCCTCACACCCTGCTCTTCTTCTGCGCCCTTCCTGCACGTGCCGCCTGCCCGCCCTCCAGCCCACCGATGAGAGGAGCTGGGTGTACTCCCCGCTCCACTATAGCGCACAGGCCCACTCAGCCTCCGACGGCGAGAGCGACACAGTAAGTGTGCCCATGGCCTGCCAGCCTGGCCTACTTGGGGCTGAGAGCACCCCAAGGACAGAGGGGGAAACAGGTCTGGGGCGGGAGGGGTAGGCCTGGGCTCTTTGTGTGGTGGCCCATGGGTAAGTATTTTGGGGTCCGTGTCCAGCCCTCATGGCCAGGCCACATCATGGGAGGCCCAGTGGGTGGGGGGGCCAGCCATGGCTCATCTTGCCCTCACCTGCCTCTCTTGCCCTCTGCAGTAATTTCTACGAATCACCAACCCATAGGAGTGGAGCATACACTTGGCCAGCCCAGCTTGGCCCAGAGCACAGGAGATGCCACCTGGCTGCCACTGGATCTCACTCGCCCACCTCCTCCCCTTGGCGATGGTCACTGATGCTCCGGGCTGCAAAGCAATGACCCCGGTTCCGTCAACTACCTGCGCCTGTGATACTGTGAACCTTCCTGAGTTTCCAATCATGTATTTATTTTGGGTCCTTACTCTTTGCACAGAGACGGCAGCACACGGCTGCTTTTTTACAAAAAAAAAACCAAAACACAAAAAACAACAACACACACACACAGTGGGAAAAGAAGACACTTCATTCTATGCACTTTTTGGTTCTTTGCTATGCTTGCATGTGTCTTGCTGAGAGAACAAGGCTCATTGGCTTTGAGGACCTGTGTCCCATGGTCCAGCCATTCCAGGTGGAAATCCTGCTCTGAGTTTCCGCAGGCACCGCCCTGCTCCACCTCTGTCTGTCTTGGATAGGACACCTAGGAAGGAAGGGCCACCAGGTCCCCACTGGTTCCCAGGGCACCTCTGGAAGCCACAAGCCTGTGCCCAGCAGCTGCTCTCAGCTCAGGTCTGTGGGCCCGGTGCCCGGACATCTGTCCTTGGGGGAAGCCACCTGGTGGCCTGGAGTGGCTCACCACCCTGCTGACTCCTCCATCTCTCAGCATATGTTTCCCACCACCCCCGCCTCCCAGGTGACTTGGGAGCAGAAATAGCCTGGCAGTGACCAGAATATGGACACACGGCCACCCCTCTCTCTCGATGGAGCTCAGGGCTGTGGACGTCTCTCTCATCCATGTGGACCGCTTAGTGTCTGGAAGATAGGGCCCAAGTGATGGGAGACACCTTTTCAAAGAAGGATTTCCAAAACATCCGACTCAGAGGAGGCAGCTGGGCCCTTAGCCACAGGACTTCCAGGGAGCTGGGGCAGGGGCCCTCCCCATGGGCAGGCACAAGGCCTAGAGGGACAGACTCTCTGCAGCAAGAGTCCCCCCATGATGGGTGGGCAGCCTCTCTTTCACTTTTAATTGATGAAGACACCTGTGCAGATTAAAGGAAAAGTTCTTTAATGAAAAACAGTATTTTTTTGTCATCTTCAACAGGGGCAGCCATTCCTGGGCCCAGAGCCCCACTGGGTGACTGCCCGGATACCCTGCTGTGTCCGGAGGGGGCTGCTGTAGCCAACAGCTTTGCAAAGTCTCCCACACCTCCACCTAGACACACTTCCACCTCCTGAGATGAAATGTCAGTGATGGCTGCCCCCTGCCCACTCTGGACCCCCCACCAGCTCGGGCCCACATGGGAACGGCTGGGAACCGGCCCGGAATAGAAGCCACATCTTTTGGAAGAATTTCTCCCCAGTCCCTGCCTCCCTGGTGGAGCCTGAGACAGCTAGATAACTCGCTGATCTAGGAATCTGACTTTTTGAGTCCTTTGCAAGCTGCATATACTGTTGCTGGTTCTTGCTATGCAGGTCCCTCCTCATCCCACCTCAGACAGCCTGCTGGAGGGAACCTGTTGATCTGGCTGCTGTCCACTCTTCCCTGGAGAACCAGGCTGCACCCTGAAGGCTCTCCTCTTGCTGTCTGTGCAGGGGCAGCACCTCCGCTCTGAGCAGAGCCATGGGAGACACTCCGTGCAGCTGGGGAAGGGGACCCTCAGAGAACCCCCAGAATAAGCTTGCAGATAGCCCGAACAAGAAGCAAGACAGCATTCTCTCCCTACTCCCCAAGGAGCATTTGTCCAGACCCTGGGGAACACCCTCACCTGGATTTCAGACCAGCGCTGTCTGCAGACACCCTGGCCACAAGTCACCAGTCTGTTCCTGACCAGTCCCACCAAGAAGCCAGGCAGACTTCTGAGGCGCATCTCAGACCTGGAGGACTAACAGGGACAGCTGCGTCACCCAAACACCAACGTGAGAGTCACCACCCAGGCCCCCAGAGGCTGGGCACCAGAGACATCCTGAGCCCCGGGGCGGTGACCAGTGGAGCTGCACAGTCCTGGGGCAGTGGGCCCTGCGTCCAAGCCATCCTTGGTCAGTACAGAAACGAGCAAGGGAGTTGCCTGTGGCCCCATCAGGCCCCAGTCCCTGCTGGGCCTCTTGGGCTCCTGAGTGAATCACAGAACAAATGCAGTGGTTGGATGCTGACTTGTAGGAGAAATTAGCAAACCTCCTGGATGTGACATTTCTGTTTTCATGTTAAGTCAGGAAGACCCCTTTGGAGACCCATTTTGTGTTGTATTCTTTGTCCCAGGACTCTGCTGATGGGAGGCATTTGTCCATTCTTTTCTGGGCAGTAGGAGGGGGTGGGGGGCACGGGCAGGAAGGGCAAGACCTTATTTATAACTGTAGTGGACCCATGGCCTTCCTCAGACCCCTGACCAGGAAGGCCTGGATCAGCCCACCTAGCTGTCATCCACCCGGCCCCCCAAAGATGGAAAGTTGTAAATTGCCCCATTTCTCTCCTGACTCATCTCTGATAGCCGCTGTCGCTGAGAACATGGGCAGCGTCTGGCTTGCTGTACTGTAAAAACGAAAGGCATTTCTTGAGGCTGACAAGGTAGAACCTTCTGTGTGTCCCCTGCCAGCCTCCTCTCAAACCCCCAACCCCCTCCACCACCTGGCTTAGTGCAATACTCCCATCCCTGATGGGGTCTCTTGCCATGGTACTGTCACCACAGCCCACGGTCCCCATCCCAACCTTGTTTTTATGGCTGAACTGATATCAAAACACAACGAAACTGCAAACCTTGTGTGTCTTAATTCTTACCGGGGCTTCCGCGTGCTCAGCCCCTGGTCTAGTATGTGACAATCCGGAGTGCAGCCTCCTGGGCGCCTCTGTAACCTTACAGCCACTGCTGGCCCTGATAACACTCATATGCAGCCCCGGGCCCCTCCCTGCCACCCCTCCCTCTTTTTATGTTGAAGAGATCTCTAATAAATCGGGTAATACGCATCTGCCGCCTCTTTGCCTCTCTATGCGTTCCTGTGGTCTGGTTGGGAGTTTGAGGACCCACTTTGAACAAAACATAAACCCTCAGGAGATTTAAAATAACAACAGGACCCAAATGTTTTATTTTATTAACCGCTTTGAGAGAGAGAAACATCAATTTGTTGTTCCATTTATTTATGCATTCATTGGTTGATTCTGTGCCCTTACTGGGGATCAAACCCACAACCTTGGCATATTAGAATGACTCTCCAACCAACTGAACTACTCGGTCAGGGCCAGGACCCAAATGTCTTAATTGCCTTAATAGCTGTGGCCTCCTGGGTTTCAGTTCACCTCGAAAAACTTTTAAAAGCTCTGACATCACCCTAGCCGGTAGGGCATGTACCTTGGTTGCAGGCTCCATCCCTGGCCCCATACGGGAGGCAACCAATCGATGTGTCTCTCTCACATGATGTTTGTCTTTTGTCTCTCCCCCTCCCTTCCACTCTGTCTAAAAATAAATGGGAAAAATATCCTTGGGTGAGGATTAACAAAAAATAAAAAGCTTCTGATATCATTGCAGCCCAGCTCAAAGGAACAAACACTCCCCAAAATGGCTCATACTGAGCAATACATGGACCCCATTTAAAGGGAAACTATTTCTACCAGACTCCCAGTTTAGAAGCACTGCATTGAAAGTCAGACCTGTCTGTAAGTAAGCCCTTGGAAACCCAGTTATAATCATAGATGCAGATGCAGAATGGCTCAGCTCACATATAAACTAGACACACCGATAATCTAGAAGGTACTTTCCTTACATTCAAATATTAAAATGCAAATACTCTCACAGATGCATCTGCATTTTGAAGATCTCAGGGCCAGGCCTCACTGGTACAACCCATATCCCATGACAAGCAGGGTTGTCATCGGGGTGGCCAGAGATGGTCTTCTGTTATTTCTTTTGGAAGACATTTTTTTGCATATATTTACAATATAAGTACTAATTTGTTTTCATAGTATATATTCTTTAACAATTTGCATAAAGTTATCTAGCATGGGACAGCAATTTCGTGTAAAGCCTCTATAGTACTGATCAAGGAAAAACAGAACTATTTTGAGGATAAGGGATTCTAGAAGGAGTCCTTTGGAAGACCACCCCCACCCCCCTGGCACCTTGGTACCAAGCACAAGTAGAGAATACAACGCCAGCATTTAGGGTGGTTATGAAGCTATATTTTAAGATAAAGATTTAAAGAATTAGTTTAAAATGTTAAGTACTATCCTCAGGTGGGCTGGGAAAGCTCGGAGCAGGTCTTTGGGGTCCTCCAGATCTCCAAGCCTCCTGTCCTATCCCCTGACTCATCCTACCCACCAGCCCTAGGGACAGCCCTTAACAGCCAGTCCCGCATTTATCCCTCCCATGGATCCCCAGCACCCACAGAACAAAGCTGGACCACCCAGTTCAAATTGCAGCTACCTCTTTGGGATCGAGGGAGGGGTGTTAAAGTGACTTTCCCCTCTCTGAGCCTCAGTTTCCCCATCTATAAAATGGGTTGAATGGAGACTAAAAGAGTCATCCAAGATTTTTTTAAAGCTTAATCGCTGAAGTACATAACTATTCATTGACGAATGGTGCAGCATGATGGTGACTCCCATAGAAGGTCAGCCCAACATCTGAGGCTTTTTAGTCTCCATCCAGCTCCCACTCTTTGTCATCTTGAGAGGTCGGGACTCGAACCTATGGTCTTGGGGCTTCCCCGCCCACACACGCCAGGAGTCCTCGCTCCCGGTAGAGGCCTCCTCTTGGCCCCGCCCACAAGGCTCCACCTCCCCCCTGAACCCGCCCCTTCTTGGTCCCGTCTCTCCGAACCCCGCCCCACGAACAGTTCCGGGTTCGCACAGCTCTGGGTGCCTCCCGTCCTAAGGCACGAGGACCCGCACGGGACTGCTCCTGGCACTGCCTGACGGGCGAGTCCCGGACAGTCCGGCTGGGGTGTGTAACGCGGACCACGTTTGCAGGAGATGGGAGGTTCCACGGCGCAGGAGTCCCCGCGGATAGGGTGGCGGGATGGGTTCTTACCTCCCGGCTCAGGCTCGGACGGGGCAGCCCGGCGCGCGCCGCGGCGGAGGAAAGCCCCCGGCGCAGGCCCCGGATATTTGCGCCTGCGCCGCCGCCATCGTCCCAGCTGATGGGTCGGGATACACGCTCGCGCTCGCGGTCAACGGGTCGCAGGGGTCGCAGGGGCCGAAGGCGGCGGAGCCGGAGCGGGAGTCGAAGCCGAAATCGGAGCGGGAGCCATGGGCGGCGAAACCGGCGGCGCCGGGACGACGAAGGGCGACGGAGGCGGCGAAGCCGGGAGCGCAGGTGGGGGTCGCTGCGTAAGCAGCTCTGGGGATTCAGCTCCTGCCCTGGGGAGCGGGGTGATCCCCGAATTAGCCAGTGAGGGCTTTCTGGAGAAATGGACGTCAGGCAGCGGAAGGAAAGCGAGAGGTATTTCAGGCAGGTCACGGGGTGCTTGGAGGGACTGCCAGGAGCCCGATAAGCGAGGCAGGGGACACAAAGGTAATGGGAGATTAGATCCTGCAGGTTCTAGTCGTGGTGAAGGGTTTGGCCATTATTCGTAGGGAAGTACGGGGCCATGGGAGGATTGTGAACAGGGGAGTGACGTGGTCTGGCTTACTTTGCAGAACTCTCTGGCTTTCACGTGAAGAAGGCACGGACTGAGGAGGTAGGCAGGAGTGACACCAGGGAGGAGGAGCACAATACAGTTGTCCAGGCAACAGATGATGGTGGCCTTCAGGAGAGGGAGACTGTGGGAGGCACAATGAGAGAGTGGGTTGAGTTTAGTGGGATTTCGGAAGTAGAGGTGACAACACTTGCTAATGGAGGTGGGTGTGAGAGAGCTGTTGATGACAGGTGCAGAACTCAGTGACTCCTAGGCTCCAGGGACCACAGTCCTTTTCTTCTGAGATGGGACACCTTGCCAGAATTGACTTGAGTTTGTTCCAGCACAGTGATGGGGACTGACTCCAAGACCTGGGTCCCAGTGCTGGCTCAGTCCCTAACAGGCTGTGACACTCAGGCCATTCTCTTGCCTCATGTGTCCCCCAAGTTTACTCACCTGTGTCCTCAATATTTCCATGGGGACCCAAGATTTTCTCTACAGACACTCATTGTCTCCTACTCCTTCACCCCAGGAATTTTCAACCTCTTTCATCTCATGACACATAAAATAATTACTAAAATTCTGCCCCAGTGTGGGTTGTGTGCACTGCCCTGTTGTAGTTGAGTCTTGATTGCTGTTGCTGTCACTGGAAGGGATTGACCCCCAGTCCAATCAGCTCGAAGGACCAGCTCCAACTACAGTAAAGGAGCTGCTGTGCAGAAGTCAACCTTATGGAACAGGACTTGCTTCAAAGGGGCTTTGGTGCTCACTGAGTCCACCCCTTTAGTGTGTCATTCGTGGAGGTGGTAGGTTTGTAGTTGTAATCCAGCATCATCTGAAGCTGTCCATCAGGTGCACTGGCTCTGGGACCTCCCAGAAGTGCAAAGTTGGCCACCATCTGTGCCCTGCCTGGGGCCACCTGGTGTGAGTTACAGAGTGATCTGCAGATGGCTGCTACTTGTGTTGGGCCTGGAGGTGTTCAGCAGAGGCCAAGCTGTGAACCAAGGCAGGCTGCTGCGAGAGCCGGGCCTGGGGCCACTTAGCAAGAGGCAGAAAGTATGCAGAGGCCAGCTGCTGCTGCTTTTAGAGATTTTAGGAAAGTCCAAAACCTAAGTCAGAAGAGGCCAGCTGTATGGAAAAAGCCACTGGAAATGCTTGGATGGGCCAGCAAGTTGAGTGGGGCTGGGTCTCAGGGAATCACCAGGGTGGGGCAAACAGTTTGAGCCAGGTTAATGGAGACTCAGATATGGCTCCTGCCTGTAGACTCTGGGGAACCATGGCCTCTGCCAGCACGTTTGCCTGGTAAAAAAAACCGCATCCACCTCCAACTCTTGCCCTGATGCCAGACAATTCAGTTCCTCCCCACATGTCCCTGGTTCCTTTCAAGCTGCTGCCCCAGTGCTGGCGCTCAGAGGGAGTGACTCCAAGTAAGTCCAGGCATGTGCCCTTTAAGAGGAACGACCTGGGACTCCAGCAGCCCCAGTCTCACTCAGCCACAATCCCCAATGGTTTTTACAGCCAGAATTATGGGGACTCCCTACCTCTTCCATGGCTGGTTCTTTCTCATCCTCCAGATCTCAGCTGACATGGTCCCTCCTCAGAGAGGCCTGGGCAGGGGGTGGCGGGGAGCTGGTGTGGGGTTGGGCTATGGAAGGGGACCTCCATAGCCAAGATTTACCTCCAGATATTTATTTCGTTGTATTTTTTTTAATATTTTTTTATTGATTTTTTAGAGAGAGAGGAAGAGATTTCCATTCAACTAGATTTCAGGAGTTTCTGAATGATGGTTGTTCTATAGTTTAGTTGTATTTTTATGTAGTTGTTGGAGGATTCGAGTATGATGTTTACCTATGCCTCCATCTTGACTGGAAGTCTCCAGATTTTTTGATGTGAGCTTAATAGGTGGAACATTTAACATACTAAAGACAGATTTAGTTTTTCTTCTCTTCGTTCAGAGGCCTCTAAACACTAAAGAATCTATCCTGAGGGGCTTGCCCATTCTGTTCCCTATTCCCAATGCCCTTCCCTGGCCCTTTATTGCTGCCAGATTTACTCCAGTTTTCTCCTACCCATCTGTATGACTAGTTTAGACACCACCTTCTCCTGTAAGCCCTCTCTTGTCACCTTGGAGAGATCAGATCTTCTGGTTCAAACCCTTTTTTTTTTTTTTAAACACATTTTATTGATTTTTTACAGAGAGGAAGGGAGAGGGATAAAAAACTAGAAACATTGATGAGAGAGAAACATCAACCAGCTGCCTCCTGCACACCCCCTACTGGGAATGTGCCTGAAACCAAGGTACATGCCCTTGACCGGAATCAAACCTGGGACCTTTCAGTCCGCAGGCCGACGCTCTATCCACTGAGCCAAACCGGTTTCGGCGGCATTTTTTTAAAAATATATTTTTATTGACTTCAGAGAGGAAGGGAAAGGGTTCAAAGGTCAACTTCTGAGCCAAACCGGCCACGTTGGTTCAAACTCATTGCTCCTGCACCATCCAGCCCCAGCCCATCTCCCTTTCCTCATCCCCTCACTCTTCCCCTCGCTTACTCTGCTCCAGCCACGCAGGCCTCCTTGCTGTTCCCTGAACACACCAAGTAAATTGTTGCCCAGGCCTTTGCTCGTGCTATGCCCTCTGCCTGGGTCATCCTCCACCCAGATCTCCCCATAGCTCCCTCACCCACTTCCTCCAGTTACCTCCTCAGGGAGACCCTCTCTGACCTTTTGTCCCCTAGTTTTACATCATTTCTTTGTAGCTCAAAGCACTGTCCCATATCACACTCTGTGTTTCCTTGTTGATGTGAGTCCCACGAAGGAAGGGACCATCAATGTTTTTGTCATGCTATGTTCCCAGAACCTAGAACAGTGCCTGGCATACAGCAGGCGCTCACTAAATGTATGTTGAACAAATGACTGAACAGCGAGCAGTGAGCAGACCCTTTCGGATTTCCTTCCCAGGTCGGATTCAGAGGAAGACCAGTGGCAGCGGCGAGGAAGACAGAGCCGGAGCCCACAGCCACCTCAGTGGCGCTCACAGGACCAGTCCTCTCCGTCTGACTCGGGCAATGAGCGGCAGTGGCAGCACCAGGGCCGCTGGGCCCGCCGCCGGAGGACCCGCTCTTGCTCCTCCTCATCCAGCTCTGCATCCCCGGACCACTCCCAGAGCTCGAGGGACGTGGCTGCGGCCCTGAGCCAGCAACAGGACTTGCAGGAGCGGCTGCGGCTACGTGAGGAGCGGAAGCAGCAGGAGGAGCTGATGAAGGCCTTCGAGACGCCTGAGGAGAAGCGGGCCCGGCGCCTGGCCAAGAAGGAGGCCAAGGAGAGGAAAAAGCGGGAGAAGATGGGCTGGGGCGAGGAATACATGGGCTATACCAACACCGACAACCCCTTCGGCGACAACAACCTCCTGGGCACCTTCATATGGAACAAGGTGAGCCAGTCATGGCCACGAAGTGCTTGGTGATTAGTTCTGTGCTTGTGCCAAATTTTTCCTGCCTTAACTGTTTTTACTTTGTATACTTTTTACAACTTCAATTTCAAGAGATGTTAGTTAGCACTCACAGCACACATTCCCAGACTGCATTTTGCCATGCAGAATTTATTTTATACAGACATACATACACTGGTTTTTGCCAGATTTTACTCTGTTAACTGTCTCTTGCAGTATAACATTTCAGGCATGCTTTGACCCCCAAACCAGCCTAACCTCAATGTGACTGGAGAATAGGTTCTTAGTGTCACGCACTCACGGTGGGATTCCACAGTTATCCTCTGTCAGCTCGGAGCTGTCATTTCATTCTTGAGATGAAAATTACGCACTGGTCATTTACCTGCCGCCATGGCCTTGGGCGCATAGCTGAAAACAACAGACTTTGTCTTTCACGTCCGGAGGCCAAAAGTCTGAAATCAAGGTGTCAGCAGGGCCATCCTCCCTTTGGAAGATCTGGGGAAGGATCTTGCCTATCCCTTCCAGCTTCTGGTGGTTGCTAGGAGCAACCCAGGGCTTGTGGCTGTATCACTCCAGTCTCTGCCTCTGTTGTCAGTAGCTGTCTTCCTTCTGTGTCGGTATCTTCATATGACGTCATCCTCTGTGTCTGTGTCTAAATTTCCCTCTCCCTATAAGGACACCAGACATTGAATTAGGGCCCAGTCTAATCCAGTATGACCTCATCTTAACTAATTATATCTGCAGAGACTTTATTTCCAAATAAGGGCACATTCACAGCTCCCAGGTATTGAGACGTGGACATACAGTCCAACCCCACACAGTACCCGTCACTGGTGGGGGAGAGGGCGGGGGCCACAGTTGGAGGCTGGGGCAGCTCCACTCATCGCCCACGCTCAGGCTGGGTTCTTTTTTTTTTTTTTTTTTTTTAATTTTATTGATTTTTTACAGAGAGGAAGGGAGAGGGATAGAGAGCTAGAAACATCGATGAGAGAGAAACATCGACCAGCTGCCTCCTGCACACCCCCCACCGGGGATGTGCCCGCAACCAATGTACATGCCCCTGACCGGAATCGAACCTGGGACTCTTGAGTCCACAGATCGACGCACTATCCACTGAACCAAACCGGTTTCGGCTCAGGCTGGGTTCTACCAGTATCTTGAACACAGAGCCCATTTCACCTGCACCTTTGTACTCACCATTCCTCTGCCTTAGAACACTCCCTACCTCTTCCATCTGGTTCTTTCTCATCCTCCAGATCTCAGCTGACATGGTCCCTCCTCAGAGAGGCCCTCCTGGCCCCCTTGATCTCCCAGGTCCCCTTGGTATCCTTTTTTTTAAATTTTATTGATTTCAGACAGAAAGGGAGAGGGAGAGAGAGATAGAAACATTGTTGATGAGAATCATTGATCAGCTGCCTTCTGCACGCCCTCCACTAGGGATCAAGCCCACAACCTGGGCATGTGCCCTGACCGGGAATCGAACCATGACCTCTGGTACATAGGTTGCAATGCTCAGCCACTGAGTGACACCAGCCAAGCTGCCCTGGTAGTCGTTATCAGGGCACTGCCTCTGCGTTTCTAGCACTTTACTAACAAACTAGTATTGTGCACCTGCCAGGTGCTGGGTCCTTTGTGACCCTGGGCACATATCTACAAGCGAGGGCGACAAAAATCACTATCCCTGTGGGGCCAACAGCCTCATGGGGGAGACAAACTGTAATAAGTAAGTTAGCAAAGTACAGGAGGAGAGAACGAAGGCAGGTGTTGTGGTGCAGCAGTGACCACAATAAACAGGCCCAGCCCTGGCTGGTGTGCTCAGTGGTTAGAACATCAACCTGTGCACCAAAGGGTCTCAGGTTCCATTCCCAGTCAAGGGCACGTACCTGGGTTGCAGGTTCAATCCCTGGCCCCAGTTGGGGTGCATGTGGGAGGCAAGTAATCAATGTGTCTCTTTCACATCGATGTTCCTCTCTCTCTCTCTCTCTCTCTCTCTCTCTCTCTCTCTCTCTCTCTCCCCTCCCCCCTCCCACCCACCCTACCTTCTACTCTCTCTAAAAATCAATGGAAAGAATATCCTTGGGTGAGGATTAAAAAAATAATAAATAGATAAGCAGTCCCAAGAAGGTCTCATTGCAAAGATGATTTCTAAATACACACCCTAATTTATAATGTACTAGAGGCCCTGTGTCCCTCAGCCCAGCCTGCACCCTCTCCAATCTGGGATCCCTCTCACAATCCAGGACTGCTGGCTCCCAACTGTTCACCTGCCTGCCTTCCTGATTGCCCCTAACCACTTCTGCCTGCAGCCTGATCACCCCCTAACCACTGCCCTGTCAGCCTGATTGATGTCTAACTGCTCCCCTGCCAGCCTGTTTGCCCCCAACTTCCCTCCTCTGCTGGTCTGGTCACCCCTAACTGCCCTCCCCTGCAGGCTTGATTGCCCCCAACTGCCCTCCCTTGCAGGCCTGGTCCCTCCCAACTGCCCTCCCCTGCTGGCCATCTTGTGGTGGCCATCTTGTGTCCACATGGGGGCAGGATCTTTGACCACATGCGGGCAGCTATCTTGATCTTGTATGTTGGAGTGATGGTCAATCTGCATATTACTCTTTTATTAGATAGGATAGAGGCCTGGTGCATGGGTGGGGGCCAGCTGGTTTGCCCTGAAGGGTGTCCCGGATCAGGGTGGGGGTTCCCTTGGGACGTGGAGCGGCCTGGGCGAGGGGCCTGTGGTGGTTTGCAGGCCAGCCATGCCCCCCAGTGACCCAAGCGGAGGCCCTGGTATCTGGAATTTATTTATCTTCTACAATTGAAACTTTGTAGCCTTGAGCGGAGCCAAGCCTGCTCGCTCCTTGGCGGCAGCCATTTCTGTTGGAATTTATGTATCTTCTATAATTAAAACTTTGTAGCCTGGAGTGGAGGCCTAGGCCAGCCAGGGCAGGTGGAAAGCTTGGCTTCCTCCGTTGCCGGGGGCAACCCTAGCCTGCTCTCTCCAGCTCCGTGGCTGCCGCCATTTTGGGGGCGATTTATCTTCTATAATTGAAACTTTGTATCCTTGAGTGGAGGCCTGGGCTGGTCAGGGTGTGTCGAAAGCTTGGCTTCCTCCATTGCTGGGGGAACCCAAGTCTCCTTCCTGCTCTCTGTGGCGGCAGCCATCTTGGTTGGGGTTAATTTGCATACTCACTCTGATTGGGTACAGGTGTGGCTGGTGGGCGTGGCTTGTGGGTGTAGCAGAGTGATGGTTAATTTGCATATTGCTATTTTATTAAGTAGGATAGTTCCTGCCAAACTGAGCTTCACAGGGCAGTCCTAGGGCTTGACACACAGTAGGCACTTAATAAATTCGAATGAACAAGCTTGCTATAGTCTGGGGTATGCACGTACCTGTTCAGGCATTTCTCCAGTGAGTCTTTCTCAGCCCAACCTGGCCTTGGGGAGTTTGCCCCAGGGGAAGACTTTGCCACACACAGCGGGTGCAGCTAGGTTTCTATGTGAAACACAAGAACCAGCAGGTCCCAAAAGACTCCCAGGAGCCCTGCAGGAGTGGGCCCAGCTGTCTTTCCTCTGTGCTTTAGCACACGCACTGACAGTAGAGGGGTCTTTGTAGGTTGGATTGTATAAAATTGCTTTGATTTGTAGGTGGGGATGGAGGGCGTCTTCTAATGGAAGGCAGTGAGGTGAGCCCTGGGATGGGTCCTTCCTCTGAGCTAAAGCAGATGCTGTGGTCCCTCATTTCGGCCTTTATACCTGAGTGTGTCAAAGCTTCCTCATGGAAGTGCCAGGGAGGGCAGTGGAAGGGCGGCCTCTCACCCAGCGGGCCTGTGTTGACCCTGGCAGGCCCTGGAGAAGAAGGGGATCAGCCACCTGGAGGAGAAAGAGCTGAAGGAGCGGAACAAGAGGATCCAGGAGGACAATCGACTGGAGCTGCAGAAGGTGGGGTGCTCTTGACCTGCCCACATGGGATCAGGAGCTTTCCCTCATAGGGGCTCCAAGGCTGGTTTGCCCTTGTTTAAGTCAAACAGAACCTGATTGGCTTACATGGAAAGTCTTGGCTTTAGGCACAGCTGCATCCAGGGGCTCAGGCAGTGTCTCCAGCGAGCTGCTCCTCTCCACATCGGCTCTGCTGGCCTCTGGCTTGACTCTCAGATGCTCCTCTCAGCGTGGCCTCTCCTGCTCAGAGTCTGGCGGGCTGGGGCCAGGCCTGGGTTATAGTCCCAGTCCCAACCCTAGGGGATCCCATGGCCTGAGAGGGCACAGGGCAGGCCCCACGAGACCCCCCCCCCACCCCGCATCATCCAGCTGTCCTGCCCTCATCCTCCGTGTGCATCCCCAGGTGAAGCAGCTCAGGCTGGAGCGGGAACGGGAAAAGGCCATGCGTGAGCAGGAGCTGGAGATGCTGCAACGGGAGAAGGAGGCGGAGCACTTCAAGACGTGGGAGGAACAGGAGGACAACTTCCACCTCCAGCAGGCCAAGCTTCGGTGCAGTGACTGAAGTGGGGGTTTGCGGGGGGCTGCCCACCACCACCCTTGGTTCACCAATACCCTGTATTGCCTCCCTTCACCCACCAGCCTGCTTCTGGACCAAAACACATGGAGCTTGTTTCTGCCCCAGGGCCTTTGCACTTGCTATTCACGCTTCCTAGAACCCGCTGTTCCACGGCTCCCCCTCACCCTTAGGGTTTTTGCCTATTGTGTTCTTGGGGGGCGCTCCCCAAGCCCCTTTCTGGTACTAGCCCCGGTTTTGCGTGTACACCTGTTGCTGGTGGACTCCCCCATTGGGCTGAGTGCAGAGGAGACCCCTGAAGACACCGGCTCCATGTGCGGAACTGCACAAGCTGAGTGGGAGTGTTCTGGGCCCTGGGCCTCACTACCTGCTAGTCCCTTCACCTGCAGCCCACAGGCGTGTTTGCTCGTCAGCTGTGTTTATAGAGAAGGAAAGTGAAGCTCCTGGGGGTTGAGTTATCTGAGGCCACATGGGTATCTGAGCCTGCGGCCCAGTGTATTGCACCCGGAGCCCACCCTCTTGCGCTTCTCCCTGCCGGCTACACCAATCCTGGCCAAGGGCTTGGACCTTCCTGATCATGGCGCCCCTTTTGTTAGACTAGAGTCAGCCTCTGACGTGTGTCCCCTCGGGCACAGCACTGAGGCTCTAGATCTTTCAGCCTAGGCAGCCTGTCCATTGAGAAGTGGTCCTCTCTGTCCCTCTGGCTCCACTGCCACCCGCTGCTCTTCAGACCCCGTGTTCACGCCTATCAGGGCCTGTTTCTCCTCACCTGTCTTACTTCTCCACCTGACGCCTCCTCTTTCAGGAAGCCTTCCCTGACCACCACCCAATGCCAGCTAGGCTCCTACCCTAGTTCCCACACTGGTCGCCCCCATTGGCAGGATGATGGGAGGGAGGTCACATCCTGGACTCTGACACCGCCTCCTTCTCCCTGCAGCTCCAAGATTCGAATCCGGGATGGACGGGCCAAGCCCATTGACCTGCTGGCCAAGTACATCAGCGCCGAGGACGATGACCTGGCTGTGGAGATGCATGAGCCTTACACCTTCCTCAATGGCCTCACAGTGGCTGACATGGAGGACCTGCTGGAGGATATCCAGGTACCACCCGGCCCCATCACCCACACCCTGGCCTCCCCAAGACCGTGCTTTCACCCCACCCCTCTGTGCCTTCGCCTCCAGGTGTACATGGAACTTGAGCAGGGCAAGAACGTGGACTTCTGGCGGGACATGACCATCATCACGGAGGATGAGATCTCTAAGCTCCGCAAGCTGGAGGCCTCTGGCAAGGGCCCAGGTAACCCAGGGCCAGCGTTGACCCCAAGCCGGCTGACCAGAAAGATAACAGATGTGCTTTGGGGGACATATCCACATTGGTGGGGGTTGTCATGGGGACACATCTGCATTGGTGGGGGTTGCCACTGGGGGTGATTCCACAGGAAGCTGACCTTAGGAGCTCTGCAGACATCAGTTTCTTCCTTTGGACCCTCCAGAGCCCTCTGGAGGCCTCTGTGGGAGCCACCAGGGGGCAGCACTGAGCAGTGGGAGCACAAGTCCTGGGCTAAGGGCTCTCCCTGGATGAAGGGGCTTCCTTTAAATGATCACTGGGCAGCGCAGCCTTCCCTGGGAGCAGTACCAGAAGGGTTTTTGTTTGGGTTTCAAGTTTTCTCCCAAGACGCAGTTTAAGAGCAGGACCCAGCTCTGCTTGGTGGGAAACCCCTGCAACCCCTCTGTTCAATCCGGTGTTCTTCTTTAACTCAGTTTTCTTTTCATCTAAATGACCCCATGTGTACGTTCAAAGGGGAAAAGACATGGCCCCTTGTCCCCTGGGGGCAGAATGCCCTGGTGGAGAGCCACTGCTCTCAAAGCTCATGACCACCCGCAGCAGGCCCGCCCTCCAGCCCCTAAAGCCACTGGCTTTAACCGTTCCAGCTTCTGTGGACCTCACGTCCCTGTTGCCAAGCTTCATCCTTCGTCACCCACTTGGTGGCTGAGGACGTGAGCCCTCCCCTCCCCCTGGCCTGTGTAAATGCCATTTGAAGCTCAGATGTGGGCCTGGACAATTTCCTTCCTCTTAGAAAAGGATAAATATCCTTTATTTTTGTAAATGGAGTTTTGTTTCTCACGTCCTCTTAGCAGTTACATCCTGCACTAACTTCCGGAGAAAGGAAGAGAAACTCTTTTCAGAAACGTGTCAGGAAATCTCCTGCGGTGGCAGTGGGACTGGGTGTAGAACTGGTTGGAAGGGTGCTGGGAGGCCCGGGGACAGAATAACAATTATGATCGGGACTCTGGGTGCAAACCCAAGCCAACAAGCAGCTCAGTAACCTTGGCTGGTCAGCTACCTCCTGGGTGCTCAGTTGTCCCTTTGTTGGCATGGGGACGATAAGGGCTGCATGGAGAGAAATGAGTTAGTGTCAAACGCTGGAAATAGCCCCTGCCTGTATGGCGCTGACTCCACCACCGCCCCAGCCTTCCAGCTGGATCGGGAAGTGCTCAGACACACGGAGAAGCCGATCAGGCCTCCTTTTTCTTGTTCCTGGGCCCTTTCTCTCCCACCCCCAACACAGGGGCCCCTAGCACCCTCCTGGGCTCCCTTCATTTTCATCAGAGGGAGCCCCTTTTCTCCCTTTTTTTTTTTAAGAGGGAGGCAGAGGAAGAGAGAAATAGAAACATAAATGACGAGAGAGAAGCGCTGATTGGCTGCCTCCTGCACAACCCCCGCTGGGCATCAAGCCCACAACCCGGGCATGTGCCCTGATGGGGAATTGAACCGTGACTTCCTGGTTTGTAGGTTGACGCCCAACCACTGAGCCACGCCGACCAGGCACACATCTCCCTTTTTTGTGGTTTGTGCCCTCATCTTGGTGGAGCACAACCTGCCGTAGCTTCTGGAGGAAGGCAGGTGTAGTTCTTTGATGCCCTGTGTGTCAGGAAAGGCTTCTCTCGCCCTCTGGCTGGTGGCAGCGGGGCTGGATGTAGACTTCCTGAGCAGGGTGTTTTTTCAGAGGCTGCAGGGACGTCCCACATGTCTGCCCGTTTCCAAAGCTCTACCAGTGGCTGTTCAGGTGGCATCCAAGCCTAAGACATGGCTTCCTTTAAACATGACTTAGCAGCTCTTAGCTTCTGTGGGAACAGCACCAGCAGGGCTGTTTGTTTGGGTTGTAAGTTTTCACTGGTTGCTCCATCTATTGGAGTGAGTGCAGAACTTGGCTCTGCTTGGCCTGGTAAGGGGGTTGTTGCCGAATTTGGTTTTGGACCTGTGTTATTTCTGGGCCTGCCATAGACCAAGGGCAGGCTTTCAGCCCGTAGGTTGACCACTGAGGCCAGCGCTGCTAAGGGCGACTCATGTACACAACGAAATGAAGGTGCTGATTCCGGGGTCCAAGGTTGGTTGACTACAGGGACGTGGGTCCCTCTCAACTTATCTGATCAACTGTGACCATGTGTCCACGACAGTGGTTCTTGAATCCTGCTTTCAAGCGGGAGCATGAGCTTGTCACCCACTTCCTTATTCACAGCCATGGGAAGCCCAGGGAGGTCCCGGCCCTCAGGAAGCCACATCCTGGGTGTGCAGGCAAAGGAGCAATCTGGTAGTCAGGGAAGGCTTCCTGATAGAAGGTACATTCTTGCTGAGTGCTGAGGGTGGGTGTTACTGATGGAAAGTACCCCATGTGCAAAGGCCCTGGGGCAGGGGCTGGGCATGTTTGGTAAACAACAAGGAGCCTGGTGTGCCAAAGCACGTAGGCTCAGGCAGTATCTGGCCCTGTCCTCAGGGGCCCTTCAGTCTAGAGGGAAGGGTTGTGTCCTTGGGCCTGCAGCCCATGATAGATACTGGAACAGATTTCCCTGCAGGACAGAGGGGCCTGTTTGTCTCGGGGCAGTGTCAGAACTTCCCGCAGCGCCTGGGAAACAAGCAGTTTTTCCTGCTGTGGCGGAGTGTCCTCTGTGCCAGGCACAGCACAGTCCTCACTTGCATGATCTCACTAGGCTTCATAGAAGGGAAAACGGAGGCCCAGAGAGGGTGAGGCACTTGCCCAAGATCACACAGCTGGGACTGGCATAGCATAATCTGAATTCCAAACAGTCAGCTACCAGGCAGACACTCTTGGCTCTTCTATGTGATTTGGGGAAGGCAGTGGTGGGCAAGGTTGATAGACTGGGTACCTGGGTCCAAGCCTGGTGTTGAGTGGCCCCTGCCTCACCGTAGGCGAGCGACGAGAGGGCGTGAACACCTCGGTCAGCTCAGATGTGCAGTTGGTCTTCAAAGGGAAGACGTACAGCCAGCTGCAGGTCATCTTCCAGGGTATTGAGGGCAAGATCCGGGCCGGGGGCCCCAACCTGGACATGGGATACTGGGAGAGCCTACTGCAACAGCTGCGTGCCCACATGGCACGTGCCAGGTGAGTGGGCAACAGGCCTCAGCCAGGCACTCTGCTGGGTGGGTGGGTCTTGTCCCTCTTGGGATCTTGCCTGGGGGACAGGAGTCATCTCCATCAGGCCTGCTGGGTAATCTTGGGGGCCACAGACCAGTACCCTGGCCAACGGCGCCCGCTGTGTTCGGGAAGAGCTGCTCCGTTTCCCACCTGGATTCAGGGCCCTGGGAGTGAGGCAGGGCCTCCCCCAGTGGCCTTCCCTACAGCCTTTCCCAGGAACCTGGTCTTTGTCTCACTGAGGGTTAACAGGCATCGCAAGAGGCCCCCAGGCTGCCTGTCCCCTCCTCCTGCTGGCCCCACACACCCTGTGTACAAATTCTCAGCGTGCTTGGCACTGCTGTGTAAACACAGCGCCTGCCTGCCACTAGCTGTGGACTCGCCTCTAAATTTATCTTCTCTGCCTGCTCCGCCTCTTTCTGCCCAGCCTTGTGTTAGGGTTACACCCGCATGTGAATACCCTGCTACAGGGACTTGCCCCTCCCAGGCATGGAGGTTTCTGACCTCAAGTCCCATTTTTATGGCCAAAGCCTTGACCCTGGAATGGCCATGCTGGGCTGGAGCCCCAGCTTGTGTACCCACTTACTGCCCTTTCAACCTCTTGTGTCCTAGCAGCAAAAGGAGGAGGGGTCATGAGAAAGCCTGAGGGAGGGTGGGGTCCCCTCCCCCACCCAGTCAGGGTGACCCACCGGCCCATGTTTCAGGCTTCGCGAGCGGCACCAGGACGTGCTACGGCAGAAGCTCTACAAGCTGAAACAGGAGCAGGGCGTGGAGAGCGAGCCGCTGTTCCCCATCCTCAAGCAGGAGCCCCCGTCTCCTGGCCACAGGTAGGCCCAGCCCAGAAGTGCCCCTTCCTCACCTGGGGCCCAGGATGAACCCCACACACACCTCTGGAGGGGTCAGGGCAGCCGCTCACCCAGCCCTGCCTTCTTTCCTTGAAGCCTGGAGCCTGAGGACCAGGCCCTGACCCCCCCAGGGCCCTCCTTAGAGGGTGGCCCCGTGGAGCCTGAGGCAGAGGAGGCCACACCGGCAGAGGGGGAAGCCGAGGGGGAGGCCGTGCTCATGGAGGAGGACCTGATCCAGCAGAGCCTGGACGACTATGACGCCGGCAAGTACAGCCCCCGGCTGCTCACGGCCCATGAGCTGCCCCTGGACGCCCACGTGCTGGAGCCCGACGAGGACCTGCAGCGCTTGCAGCTGTCGCGGCAGCAGCTCCAGGTCACAGGTATTCACCCAGTGAGGCCATCGGGTGTGTGCTGTGGGGCTGTTGGGGCAAGAGGCTGCTGAGGCTGCGGCCAACCAGGGGACTGGATGGCGATCTTGTTTCTGTCCCCTCCCTCCCTGCCTATGAGCATCCATCCATTTGTCTGCTCACTCATTCATTCATTTGGACTTGGTGACCGGCTGGCCCCAAGGATAGAGGGATGGTGGTTTTTTGCGGGGGTAGAGGGCGGGGGGTTGTTTTGTTTTTTTGTTGTTGGTCTTCACCTGAGGATATTTTTTCCATTGATTTTTTTTTTTTTTTCTAAAGAGAGTGAAAGAGGGGGAGGGGGAGAAATAGAAACATTGTTGTGAGAGAGACAACATCTATTGGTTGCCTCCCACACACTCCCTGACCAGAGTTGGGGATTGAACCTACAACCACAAAGGTATGTGCCCTTGGCTGGGAATCGCACCCGCAACCCTTCAGTGCACAGGCTGACGCTCTAACCACTGAGCCAACAGGCCAGGGCAGTGGTTGGTTTTACATCCTATGCCCAGCCCTGCTGTGAGCTCCTTATGCTACTCCCCGAGGGGGCACCTCAGCCTCCCTGAGCTACTATGGTCCTGGGTACAGAAGAGGAGCAGCCTCAGGAAGGCCCAGCCCGGGGTCCCCTGGAGGTCTCTAACCGCCAGGCTCTCTGGCCACTCAGCGGGATACGTACGTTTGGTGCCCACACTGGGAGGACAGTGAGCATCGATGGCGGAGGATGGGGCACTGGGCAGGCAGGGCCTGCCACTCCCTGTGCCTTACCTGAGCCTCGGTTCTTCTGTGAGAGGCCTAGTCGGTGGGGAGGCTCAGGCTGCCCTTGCCACCACCCTGGAGGGCAGGAAACTGAAGCGCTGGTGCCTCCCTCCTCCCACAGGCGACGCAAGCGAGAGTGCAGAGGACATCTTCTTCCGGCGGGCCAAAGAGGGCATGGGCCAGGACGAAGCTCAGTTCAGCGTGGAGATGCCGCTGACGGGCAAAGCCTACCTGTGGGCTGACAAGTACCGGCCTCGCAAGCCACGCTTCTTCAACCGCGTGCACACGGGCTTCGAGTGGAACAAGTACAACCAGACACATTACGACTTCGACAACCCGCCCCCCAAGATCGTGCAGGGCTACAAGTTCAACATCTTCTACCCCGACCTCATCGACAAGCGCTCCACCCCCGAGTACTTCCTGGAGGCCTGCCCCGACAACAAGGACTTTGCCACCCTGCGCTTCCACGCCGGGCCGCCCTATGAGGACATTGCCTTCAAGATCGTCAACCGCGAGTGGGAGTACTCGCATCGCCACGGCTTTCGCTGCCAGTTCGCGAATGGCATCTTCCAGCTCTGGTTCCACTTCAAGCGCTACCGTTACCGGCGGTGATGGCCCTGCACCCCTGGACCCCCGGGCAGGAGTGTGAGGCTGGCACCTTCCCTGGGCGGCCACAGCCCCACTTTCCCCGTGTGAACAGCGAGTCTCCCTGGAACCGCCTCCGAGACTTGGGAGGACTGGGAAGGGCTGGCCCGGGATTCTGACATGCAGGAGGGGCCGCTGGGGGGACTCTGAGCCCAGGGAACCCAGCAAGTGTCAGCCAACCTCCCTGTCCACATGGGCAGAGTGAAGCCCAAGTTCCATCTTAGACCAGCCCTGCAGTGCAGGCCTTGGGGACGGGGGGGGGGGGGGGGGGGGGCGCCAGCATGGGGCCCAGACGTGGGGTACCAAGCTTTTGAGGAAATCCAGGTTCAGAGCATTGATTGGCCCTTGGACATAGCCGTCTGTTGCAGGGCCCACGCTCCTGGCCCTTTCCCAGCGGCCTCCCGCAGTGCCCACACCAGTGGAACCCGGACCCTTGTGCATGTTCCAAAAGAGACCATTTGACGGACATCTCACCCCTGGTGCTGGCGGTGGTCAGTCTCCCCAAATGGGCATGAAGGACCTGTCACCCACCAACAGGTCCAGGAACCAAGGGTCACTGAGAAGTCGTTCCACAGCCACTGAGCAAAGGAGCGCCCAGGAGACGGCCTCCCTGGGTGCAGCTGTGGTGCCCGACGCGGCCGGGTGTTCCCCTCTCCTCGGACAGCTGTGTTCTTCGAGGCCACCTCCCAGCCACCACAGAGCTGCCCTCCTCGTCCTGTTTCAGACGGACAGTCACTCGCCCATAGTCACAGACTGTCAACGGCACAGCGGGCCAACGACCCCAGCAACATGGCTGTCCGCGCTCTGTTATGAAGACGTTTCCAGCCTGGAGGGGAAGAACTGACCGAACCCTGAAGTGCCACCTCCAGGCTCCTCAGGCAGCCCCGCCAGTGCCCCGTTTCACCTGGAAATATTTTAGGTTGTTGCTCTAAAAAGACTTTTTTTTAGGTGGGGAGGGGAAATCTTGTTTATTTTCATTTAATTGGTCTACTCATAAGAGTACATTTTTTAAAAAATAAATGCTCTATTTTAGAATACTTGTAGATTTTCAGAAATGCTGGAAAGATAGCCCCGAGTTCCTACACCCACATCCAGCTGTCCCCATTGTTAACGTCTCCTGTAACCACGGCACATTTGTCACAACTAAGACATGAAACCCAACCAAGAAGACCTTTTAGAAACAACCACACCTAAAAATAGTCAGCAATTGTTCCTTCGGAAGCTGCTTGTAGTCAGTTTCCTCCATCCCCGCCTCCGGCCCCTCAGCCTCTCCTCCCATTAAAGGTTGTCATCGGACTTGACCGTGGATGCTGGGAGGTGAGTAGCTGCTCACCTAAGCCAGGGGGTGACTCGGGGAAATGCACCTGGTTAAGTAGCACCCTCTCCACACTCAGACCCTGGCTGCCCACCCAGCCTGGTCCAGGATGGAGAAGAGCCATGTGGCAGCACAAGGGCCATTTCTGTCCCCTTCAGAGCCCCGGGCAGATATCGCTAATGGAGCAACCTTAGAATCCCTGGCAGCCACGACCAAGGGGTCCATGGCTTGTGCTCCTGTCGCTGAGTGCAGGGCAGACCCGGAGGCACAGGTCAGGGTATGGGTAAGGCCCCATTCCACGCTCACAGCAGGGGCTGCGTGCCTCGGCTGCAGCCCAGCCGGCTCACACCAGCTCTGTACAACGGGACTTGTGTCCATTTGGCCCACATTTTCAACCCTAGAAAGTGGCAGTCAGGGTTCAAACCTGGATTTCTCCAATTTGGAGAACCCTACCTCCCTGGCCACCACCCATGTCCCTGCCTCAGTTTCTCCACCTGCCCCCAGAGGAATGCTCCCAACCCCAGTGTCCCAATTCCTCTTCAGACGATGTGTCCACCCCAAGGGAGAAGGTGGCCATCTGCCCAACTTGCTGGGTGTGTTTAGCCAGGAGCCCCTAGTCTGGAGGGAGGAGAGGGGCTCAGTCACGAGCAGCCCAAGGAGTCGGGCTGGAGCAGGGGGAAGGCACCAGGTCTGAGGGACCTCAGAAGGGACACCAGGCTTCCTGGAGGGGGCCGCAGGGCAGAGGAGGGTTGAGCCTGCCTTGCAGGGGGAAAGGCTGCAGGTCCCCCGCAGGGCAGGGCACTGGGGAACCCTACAGGTGAGTGAGCTGAGCAGGGACCCGAGCTGGGTGTCAAGGACACCCTTCGGGCAGACTGGAAGCACCACACCCATCCAGCTGCCCCAGCACCCCCACCCTGCCCAAGGTCCACCAATGTTTCTTAAGCTAACCCCAACCACCACTCCCGTTTCTTCCTGCCTTCAGCTGTGTCCAAATCTAAGAATAGCTGCTCCCTGCCTGGCCCCCACCGGAAACCACAGCCACAGGGGGCACATCCTAAGCCTAGCCTCTGCTCCCAACACTTTCCCTCCCCTTCCCCGCGCCCCCCCCCCCCCCCCCCCCGCCCCGCCATCTCAGTGTCTCCAGGCCTCCTGTGTGCCCATTGACGAGGAGGGCGTAAATAGACCTGAAGATCTCCAGCCACCAGCCCAGGAGGTGGAGGAAGCCCAGAGCTTCCCTTGGCCATGTCATTTCCTCCCTCTGGGCCTCAGTTTCCCCATTTATAAAATGCGCATCTTTACCTCCTGCACTACAGAGCTGCAGTGAGATCCAGACCAGACTAAATTCCCAGTCCCATGTGCATCTCTGACCCCTGCCCTGGCCGCTTCCCAGAAGGAGCATTATCCTTCTTATCTCCAGGCACAGGAAGTGGGAATGGAACAGTCTCCCTCCACCTCGCACCCACCCCCACCCCCCGCCCTTCCCCCACCATCTGGAGCCCCAGCTCCACATCCTCTTCCCACCACATCTGCCCTCACTGCAGGTCCCCAAAGCCTCATGCTCTCTCTTGCCCCCAAAGTCTTGCATATGTGATTTCTGCCATGTCTCTTGCACCGAGAAACCCCTACTCATCCCACAAAGCCCCAGTTCTCATGCCTTCTCCACGCACCAGGACGCCTTCCAGGCTCACTATGCCCTATTCCTCCCTCTGGCCCCGCGTGCCTGCAAGGGGTTAGGGCTGTGTCCAGCTCTGTCTGTCTCTAGCCTGGAGGGTCTTTGAGAGCAGGTCTTGTTTCCAGTCCTACCTGGGGCTCATAATTGTCCCACCACATGGGCCAGACACACAGTTGCCCTTGAGGAGGGATTAAAGTGGAGCCAGAGCCCTGACTGGTTTGGCTTAGTGACTAGAGCACTGGCATGAGGACTGAAGAGTCCTGGGTTCAATTCTGATCCAGGGCACATGCCCAGGTTTCGGGCTCGGTCCCCATTGGGGGGTGTGCAGAAGGCAGCCAATTAATGGTTCTCTCTCATCATTGATGTTTCTATCTCTCCCTCTCCCTTCCTCTCTGAAACCAATAAGAAAAGATATAGTGGAGCAAGAAAAAAAAGGGGGAGGAGCAAGACTGCTGGAGATCAAGGCTTTACAGAGGGGGGGCCTTGGAGCCAGGGCCCTGCCAGATGCAGAGGAGTTGGGAGACTCCTTGCCAATCAAGAGAAATTAGGGTTAGCCCTGGCCAGTGTGGCTCAGTTGGTGGAGCACTGAAAGGCCCCAGTTCAACTCCTAGTCTGGGCACATAGCCAGGTTGCAGGTTTGATCCCCAGTCAGGGTGTATGCAGGAGGCAACAGATCGATGTTTTTCTCTCCCTCTCCCTCTTGCTCTAAAATCAATTTTTAAAAAAATTTTTTAAGAGAGAGGGAGAGCCCTGGCTCGTTTTGCTCAGTGGATAGAGCGTCGGCCTGCTGACTGAAGGGTCCCAGGTTTGATTCCAGTCAAGGCCACATGCCTGGGTTGCAGGCTCGGTCCCCAGTAGGGGGCGTGCAGGAGGCAGCCGGTGGATGATTCTCTCTCATCATTGATGTTTCTCTCTCCCTCTCCTTTCCTCTCTGAAATCAATAAAAATATATTTAAAAGAGAGAGACAGAGAGAGAGAGAGAGAGAGAGAGAGAGAGAGAGGTCAGGGTTAAGTCGCTCAGGGGCTCAGACAATGGGATGGAATGGGAGGGGCCATCTGGAGGGATGGGGGTGTAAGCCAAGGCCTGGAGACGGAAAGAAGGTGGGCGGGGAAGCCAGAGAAGGGGCTTCCAGGCAGAGCCTAGGGGGGTCCAAGGCTAGAGTCCATCTTCACTCAGAGCCTGCACTTGGGTGGCCCTCCCAGGCCCCCAGGACTGGGCAGGGTGAGCTCAAGGCCGAGCCATCTAGTCATGACCCATCTAGGTCCTAACTTCTTGAAGGCCCAAGGTTACCCCTCCATGGCCACGGCCCTGGATCCTCTCCACCCACCTGAGGCCCCAGGACTGTGGGCAGGAAGGGCCTTCAAGAAGCTTCTCTCAGCCTCCTGCAGCGCGGTCCAGCACCAGGCCTTTGCTCTCGTTGTGCCCAGCCGATCACTGTGGGCTGATGAGACCCTGGCCCAGAGCCCCAAGTGTGTTTGGGGGCTTTCAAGGAAGTCAGCCCTGCCTGGGAAGCCCATTCCAGAGCCCTGTTCCCGCCCAACCTCTGAATCATTCCTGCAGGGACAGACTCCAGGCCTTCCCCTCCCGGCCCTGGGGGAGGGAGGGAAGCAACCTCCCTACCCCTGAGGCAGGCTTTCCCACCCCAGGCCCCAGTGACTCTCGGCCTCTGTCAATCCACTGGCCCCACCCCGGAAATGCCTCCCCCTCGTCACCCACCGCCCTCTCAGCTCACCTGCTGCAGGAAGGCCTGTCTCAGAAGGCTGCCCACCCAGCTTCTGGCTGGAGAGTTCAGAGGTCGCCCCTCCCCTCTAAGCACCCTGCACCCCCAACCCCCAGCCCTGGAAGGGACCCCAGACCCACTACTGGGTGCCAGACCTGACCCCAGTGGGTTCCCCAGCTCACAGCCCTGGGGCCCTGGGTGGGGGTCTAGGCACCCTGTGGAGCACCCTGTCTGGCCCGAAAGCCGCCCCGCCCCGCCCCCTTCCGGCCCCGGGTGCTGCCCGGACGGTGAGCGATGCCCAAGGAGCTCCTGGAGGGGCCCGGCTTGGGCTGGCGGGGTGCTGGCCGCCGGCTACTACCCCCCGCCCTGGGCCGGCGCGCCTCGGCGTCCCTCCCCCAGGGGCTACGCAGTCTCCCGGGCGAGCTGGGGGGCTCCCGCTGACCCCCATCAGCCAGCCCGGGCTTGAGGGGTGTGGCCACTGCAGAGGGGCGGGGCCGGTGAGAGACCGACGGACCGAGAGACAGAGACGGTGAGAGGCGAGGATAGAGACCGGCGGCGTGCGGTCTGCAGAGCGGGGGGGGCCCCCCGCCCCGGCTATTCTCAGCCCCGAGGACGCCCCTCCCGCCCCGGGGGGGACCACGCGCAGCGGGGCGTCCTGTGCCGCCGGCGCCGTGGCAGCCCCCAAGTCCTCTGCGGGCCCGCCTCCGCCGTGCCTCGGTTTCCCCAGGAGCCCGGGGCCCGGGCTAGCGCCCGCACGTCCGCGGGCTCTGGCTCCCGACCGACAGCACAGTGACCCCCGCTGTCATCCATTCGTCATCGCCAGGTGAGGACGCGGCCGGGCAGGTTGGGGGCGGCCTGGGGTGGGCAGGTGTGGCCGGGGTGTTTCCTGCAGGGCCCTGCCCTGCTGTGGGTGACAGCAGCCGGGGGCTGGGCGTCCTGGGCACCGATGAGACCAGGTCCGGACCGGCAGCCCGTCCTGGTCGGTGTGTGGCCACGTGGTGGAGGCTGTGCTTGTGGGTGGTTTCTGGGTCTGTGTGGGCCTCAGCATCCTGCGCTGGGAGGGTGTGGCTGGGAGCCGGTGTTTGCGTGTGTGCACGCCATGATGGGTCCTTATGATCACAGTACCGTAACTCCTTTTTTTATTGGAGAGGGATAGAGAGCTAGAAACATCAATGATGAGAGAGAATCATTGATCAGCTGCCTCCTGCACGCCCCACACTGCGGATGGAGCCTGCAACCCAGGCACGTGCCCTGACAGGCAATCAAACCGAGACCTCCTGGTTCATAGGTCGATGCTCAACCACTGAGCCACGCGGGCCAGGCCACGGTAACGCTTGTGTCCATCATTAGCCGCTGGCCAGATGGCCTGGGTCCCTCCCCTCATCTCACGCGCCCTCTCTTGTGGCCCTCCAGGCAGCCCTGACGGTGGGTGAGCACGTTGCGGACACCTAGTTACCAGTAAGAAAGTGAGGCTGAGGGGCCGTGGGAGTCTGGGCTGAGGTTGGCTCCCACCTCGTCCAGCTGACTGTGGCGTCCCCACCCTCGCCCTCTGGGGTGGGGGCCTGGTTAGTGTCACAAACAGGAAAAGTTCCCGGAAACTGAGCCTGTGGTGAGGGGCGGTGGGGTGGGCCTGGGCACTGATGGAGCACGGCTTTTCTGGGGGTGTGTCTGCAGGGCTGTCTGTGGCTGCACAGGGGTGTGGAGGCGTCCCCTGTGGGCAGTGGGTGTACAGGCTGGGCTGGAGCTGACGGGTGCAGGGCCTGGCCTGGCCCCTGCACGTTCATGCCAAAGGGCGACATCCTTGATCTCCCGTCCTCAGCAGTGAGAGCACAGGAAGCGTGGGACACAGCCGAGGGCGGGGCCCGCGAGGTCACACGCAGTGTCGGCCCCTGCCTGGCTGCCCTGTGCACCTGGCCAGGAGGCAGGCTCTGACCCCACAGCGTGCCTCCTGACCAGGTGCAGGAAGGGCACCCAGGCGGGGGCACAGCTGAAGCAAAGCCTCCTTGGCAGGAGCAAAGCAGGCCTGTGAACGGCAGCCACACTGCCAGCGGCAAGTGGATGTCCTTGTTATTCCCGTTTCACAGAGGGGGAAACTGACGCTCGGCGACACTGAGCCCCCAGCGGGGCAGTGGCCCATCGGGGACTTCAATCTGAGCTTGTCTGAGGTCAGCATCATCCCTGCGGGAGGCCGGGTGGGCCCAGGCCGCGGGGACAGGCGGGCCGGACAAGCCTGGGCTTGGGGTGTTGAGTGGAAGAGGGGTTTTTTGAGAGAAGGATGGCTTGATGGAGGCGGGAGAAGGGGAGTGGGGTGGGCAAAACCAAAATATCACGTTCCATTGGGCAGAGGGGGAGCCTCCGGGAAGGAGCCAATTGTGGAGACACAGATTTCTGGAACCCAGGACCCAGCCAAACTCCTGTCTGAGTTCTGGAACCTCAGCCCTTGGAATTCTAGACTCTGGAGGCCTTCCAGGCTCCAGAACTGGGCGCTCATTCAAATTCCAGAACCCTGGCCCTTCAAAGCCTAAACCTGCCCGCTGTCGGGCCATGGAATCCTGGGTTTGTCCAGCAAATCTGGGATGGGACTCTGAAGTCCATGCCTCCCGTGAGACACACAGAGAGAGAGGAGTTCCCCCACGGACCGCACAGCGTTGCTCTGGACCTGGGGCCGGGATGGGAACGATCCCCGATAAGTTAGGGGCCCTGCCAGCTCTCCTGGCCAATGTGGGAGGGAAGGGAGGCGTTGCCAGGTGCCTCTCCTGGCCTGCTTGCCTGGGAAACCTGAGACCGGCAGCTATCACCTGAACCCCTCTGAGGGGGGACTGGAAACCACCGACTGTGGCCAAAGGGAGGCATGCCAGTTTCCAGTCTCCCCTAGGCCATGGGCTCTGGGTCACAGGTTTGTTCCCAGACCTGGGAGAGATGAGGAGATCTCAGGGTGTGCGTCCCGGGTGAGTGAGTGAGTGAGTGGTGCAGGAGCTCCCACAGGGAAGTGGGGACAAGGGGACAAGAGGGGCTGACGGTCATTCCAGGCAGAGGCCGGGGCAGGGGCCGCAGGCGCAGCCCAAGTCCCCAGGAATGTTTAGAAATGGCACATACCAGCTCTCGAGGGAGGAGGGAGTGCCGTCCCAGGAGGAATTCAAGTTCAAGTCAAATCTGAGATGGCAAAGTGCACACCCCTGGCCCGGGCTGGAGGACTGAGGTCCCCGGTCACCATGGGAAGCACACCCTCCACCCACCCCACCGCCCAGGCCTTAGTTTCCCCCCGTGAGGCCCCGCCACCACCAACGTGGTGGTGGCCTTGGCGCTCGGCCTGGGAGGGAAGCTCAGGGCAGCTGTCAGGAGCTGGATAATTTATGAGACGAGATAAGGAGCCGTGGAGCCTGAGGGGCTGGGCCAAGGCACCAGTTATGGAGATGGGGGTGAGGCTGGTGACCACCTGCTGGGCACCTACAATGTGCTAAGCCCTGTACCCAGGTGCACTCATTCCACCATGAGCCTCATTTTACAGGAAGGGAAACTGAGGCTCGGAGTGGGGACATGGGGAGCCCAAGGTCAGTGAGAGGGTATGTAGCAAAGGCAGGGTTTGAATCCGGTCTGATCAACTTTCTGGAAAATCTTACTTCTTCCTTAGAGAAAATTATAATAATTGTGAACCCCCACACCCACCTGGCACCAGCTTCCATCGAATGGGCAGAATTTTGAATCCCTAACACACACATAGGTAATGAGGCCGGAGTTCAAATTTCAGATCAGCTTGGGCTGGGCTGGGTGACCTTGAACAAGTTAGTTGACCTCTCTATGCCTGTTTGCCCCTTTGGCAAAAACAAAGGACTTTCATGAGCTTTAACTGCCTGGATCCTCCGTCCCTGTTCCTCCCACGATCCCGCCTCCCCACCGTGGCCCACTCTGATCTCTCGGCCAGGTGCCCCCTCACTGCCAACACAAGGATGACTTGTGGGATGTACCTAGGGCAGAAGGCTGGGGACCTGGATGTGGCTTTCTATCTTCCCTGATGTGTCCTTTTTGGGAACTGGGAGCTGTTTTCTGAATGTTCTCTCTTTTGTGTGTGTGTGTGTAGCAAAGGTGGAGATTTATTGAAGAACAAGTACAGACTCCCACGTGGGGAGGGGGAAAGAGTCCCCTGAATGTGCTCATTTTATTGCTACTTGACGTCCCCACATCTGGCTGGTTTACTCACACTGGGCATCAGCCAGGCCCAGATGTTCCTGTGGTTTCTCCCCCAGCCCCACACCAGCTAACAGGTTCCTCCGTTGCCTTTTATAGCCCATCCCTGGGGACCTGTCGCTCCAAATGATTTGGTTTTTTGTTCCCAGAATGAAACTGGATGTCTGGGTGTGTTTCTTACTATAAAAGCGATGCCAAGAAATGGGGGCGGGAAGGGGGGGGGGAATCCACATGATTTCGAAAAATTAAGAAATAAAAAATAATAATCCACACACTTTCAACCTGTGTGAGGAAGGATCTCCCTAAAAGACCAGTGGGGTGGGGCCTCCCCTCATGCATTCATGAGAAATGGTGACCCACGAGGCTGACCTCAGGGCTGGTACGAAAGCCAGTGAGCTCTGGCCGACAGCTAGCCTCCCTCTCCACACGGGATGCGTCCTGTCTCACTGTGGCTGAAATCTGTCCTGGATGCCGCAGTCCACCAAGGGCTTGAGTGGGAGACTAGCAGGGAAACAAGCTCAGAGAGAAGAAACCACCTGCTTGGGGTCACGCAATAGGTGCCAGGGCTGGAGTTCAGACCTGGGGCTTCTCGGCCCTTCTCTTCGACCCAACAGATTCTAATTGGTGTCCCCCAGAGGACAGGTCCTCACATTGAAGGTCACTGATGCTAGGGCAGGACAGAGCTAGTAGCAGTAAAACCTATGAGTGCGGAGTGAGATAAGTCAGGAAAGGCATCCTTAAGGAGGGGTTGAGTTGGGGCATTGAAGGTTGTATAGGAGTTCACCAGGGCCACTCTGACTAAAATGCAGAATGAATCACCAGCACATCATCTCTCTGCCCCCACCAGGTGTGCCAGGGCCAGCGCCAGCTGCACCTACAGCCTCAGCCCAATGGGGCGGTGACTCTCCGCACTCTGCTCCGCCACCATGTGGCCCAATGACAGTGCTCTGGGCCCCTGTTTCCGGCCAACAAACATCACGATCGAGGAGCGGCGCCTGATCGCCTCTCCCTGGTTCGCCGCCTCCTTCTGCCTCGTGGGCCTGGCCTCCAACCTGCTGGCCCTGAGTGTGCTGGCGGGCGCACGGCAGGGCAGCTCGCCCGTGAGATCCTCCTTCCTCACCCTCCTCTGTGGCCTGGTCCTCACTGACTTCATGGGGCTGCTGATCACCGGGGCCATCGTGGTATCCCAGCACGCCATCCTCTTCGACTGGCACGCCGTGGACCCCAGCTGTCGCCTCTGCCGCTTCATGGGTGTTGCCATGGTCTTCTTCGGCCTGTGCCCGCTGCTGCTGGGGGCCGCCATGGCCTCAGAGCGCTACCTGGGGATCACCCGGCCCTTCTCGCGCCCCGCGGCCGCCTCCCGGCGCCGCGCCTGGACCATCGTGGGGCTGGTGTGGGCCACGGCGCTGGCGCTGGGCCTGCTGCCCTTGCTGGGCCTGGGCCGCTACACCGTGCAGTACCCGGGCTCCTGGTGCTTCCTCACCCTGGGCCCCCAGCCCGGGGACGTGGCCTTCGGCCTGCTGTTCGCGCTCCTGGGCAGCTTCTCGGTGGGGCTGTCCTTCCTGCTCAACACCATCAGCGTGGCCACCCTGTGCCACGTCTACCACGGGCAGGAGGCCGCCCAGCAGCGCCCCCGGGACTGCGAGGTTGAGATGATGGCTCAGCTCACGGGCATCATGGTGGTGGCCAGCGTCTGCTGGATGCCGCTGCTGGTGAGTGGCCGGTGCAGGGTCTGCCTGGGTTTCCGCCATCCTTGGTGACTGGGCCTCGGTTCATCCCGAATGCGTGTCAGGTTCTCATCCGCCCGAGAAAATGTGGGCACGTGTCCCAGCGCTGAGGCGCCCGTCCTTGAGAAGCTCGTGAGCAGGACACAGATGACCCCAGATGGGGGCGGGGCTAGCTGTCGTGTCCCCGGCAGCGCCCCCAGCCTTGCCCAGCACACAGTAGTGCGCAGGGAACCATTTTAATAGGATTTTCATATAATAGAATTTTAACACAATGCATTTACTACAATGTGAGTTATATTTAACAATATATAATTTTAATTATAAAATATATACATTATAATTAATTACATTGTATTATAATGAATACTTAATCAGATCAATTATATAATATATGATTACATATTGTATATTATATAATGGTTAAGTACTTATAATATATAACTATATATTAATATATATTAATACTTAATAGTTATATCAATTATATATTATATAATATATCATTACATAATTATAATTATGTCTAAATTTTTAACTAATATATAACTATATAATTATAATCAACAACATATTATCAGATAATTATTGTATTATAATTGTAAATAACATGATATATTATGTAATATTAAATGTAAATTCAATATTTGATTAAATATATTAAAATAATCTAATATTTTGATATAAAAATTTTAATATAAAATTATTTGTCATAACATTTTATAAAACATAAATTATATTAAATCCTTTAAAATAAAATATGAAATAGGTTATTTTATATACAATTTTTTTCCAGAGAGGAAGGGAGAGGGAAAGAGATAGAAACACCAATGAGGAGAGAGAATCATTGATCGGCTGCCTCCTGCACGCCCCCTACTGTGGATTGAGTCTGCAACCCGGGCATGAGCCCTTAGCTGGAATTGAACCTGGGACCCTTCAGTCCACAGACCAACACCCTATCTGAGCCAAACCGGCTAAGGCTATATACAATTTTATGCTATAGTTTTATAATATATTATGAAATGCTTATAAACTATTTAATAGAATAACAATGCTGGTTGTAACAGTAATTCCAACTGTTCACACCTGCAAACCTTACTTTACGTTTAATCTGCCCGGAGAGGAGCAGGAGAAGTGCTGGTTCTGTGGCCACACCCGCCGAGGCTCAGAGAAGTCAGGCCGCTCTCCCACAGCCACGCAGCAAAGCAGCAACAGGATCAGCCCTAGCCCTTCGGGGACCAGAGGTGCTGGTGGAGGGGCAGGGCTGGAGGCGGCCTGGCTCCTGGGTAACTGCTCTGGCCTTTGGCAGGTCTTCATCGCCCAGACAGTGCTGCGGAGCCCACCAGACATGAACCCAGCCGGGCAGCTGTCCCGAGCCACGGAGAAACAGCTGCTCATTTACCTGCGTGTGGCCACCTGGAACCAGATCCTGGACCCCTGGGTGTACATCCTGTTCCGCCGGGCGGTGATCCGGCGCCTCCACCCTGGCCTCAGTGCCCGGTCCCGGTCGCTCTCCCTGCAGCCCCAGCTCACCCGGAGGCCCACCGTGGCTTAGGGCCAGGGAGACAGCAGCGGTGGCTCCGGAAGGACAGCGGCCATTCAACCTCGGTCCTCCCTGACCGTCACCGCTGCCGGCTCTGAAGTCCAGGAGCTGGGAGTGCAGGATGAGCAGAGTTTGAGTGGCAGGATTGTGAGCTGTCTTCCGCCAGCCCTGGGGGCTCCCCAACTCTTCCCTGACCCCCCTTTCCAAGGCCTTTTTCTTCTCTCAGGCCCCTCCCAACGTCAGGATGGGCGAGTGGGCGTGTAGGGAGGGTATCTGGAGACAATTAAACTTGTAAGCCTCCCCTTCCAGAAGTCCTTAGGAAATGGGGGGTTCCGACCACTGACTATGACCTATTCTCTGGGGTACACTTGATCCCCTTTGACACCGCAACCTGAGAAGGCGCTGTCTAGAAAAGATTCAATATAAACGGGCAGGACGCCCCCTCTCTTGCCAAAATAGACCTCAGCCCGGCTTTCTTTCCTTTGGGTCTGGAAGTCAGTCGTCACTTGTTGAAGTTTGGTGCATCGGATTGTTATCCATCCCCGTGGCAACCGGGAAGAGGACGGGATCGGGCAGAGAGGATGAGACCGGGTTTTGTTTGGCTCCTCTCCCGCCTCCTTATTGAGTCCAATTTTCTGGAATCCTCCGTAGAGCCCCTAGAGAGGGTTCTGGTATTAAACCCATTTTGCAAGGCGGAAAAGCGTGGGAGACACACACAAGGCCATGGAGTGACGCCCGCTTCCTCCATTCTAGATGGAGTCATTCCCTTATAAGCTTATCACTTAGCTGTTCATTCGCTTAACACTCAGACTCCCAGCGTCTTGAACAAACAGCACTTGGCCCACAATAGGAGCTGAAAGAAGACTGAGTGAGTGAACGAATGACTGAGGTTTTGAGGAATGTCGTGTGTGTGTGAATGCCCGAACCCACGCACAGTGAGTACTTGGCACGTAGTAAAGCACCTGGCACATAGTAGGTGCTTAAGAAGCACCCAGTGTTGTGATAGCCCCCAGACCCTCATGCCTGCCCCTGCCTCTGCTCTCCCCAAACCTCCCTCAAATACAACACACCTGGCTGCAGGGGTGGGATGTGCCTTTATTCCCCATGAGCCCTCAAGGTACATGAAGAGCAAACCACCCCTGCCCCCCCTTTCCCCCTTCCCTTCCCCAGACCCGGGATCTGCTTACACCTCCCAGAGCCAGGCCCAGTGAAACTAAGCCCGTTTCCATTCTCCCTCCCCTGACCTGTGGGGGAACGAGGTCACCTGCCATTTCTGGGGGACCAGAGCTGGGAAGGGAAGGAGAGGGGATGGGGCCCATCGCGGGCCAAAACGAGGTCACCCCTAAACTACAGCTCCTTGTGGCGGGGGAGGGGCTCTGACCCTTGCAGAGCAGTTCCTGGCTCCCTGAGCATGGGGGAGTGGGCAGGCTCCTGGGCTGGGGATTCAGGGAGCTGGGACCGCAGGAGGGCCACCCCGGAGGCAGAACTAGGGGTGACAGATGTGGTAGGTGGAGTGGACTTATGGGGTCCCACCTGGGGCTTAGGTAACAGGGCTGGTTTCTGGCGAGTCAAGGGGGCCTGTGGCTTTGGGGCCAGGTGGGGTGTCGGTAGGCTTTTGCCGGTATTGGCCTGGGTTCCACGTACCAGATCATCGGGCTGGGGTTGAGGCTGAGAGACTTTGCTGGGGGCCGGAGTTGGGGCTCTTGGTGGTGGGTCTGGGGGCTGAGGTCGGGCTGGAGGAGTGGGATCAGACTGGGTTCTAGGGTCAAGGCCAGGGGTCTGTGGGCGAAGCCCCTTCCTAGAGTTGAGCTGGGTTCTAGAACTATGGTGGATTCCAGAGTGGGGCTCAGTTCTTAAACTGGTCTGGATTTCAGAACTGGGCTGGTTCTCAGAGCTGACCTGAATCCTAGAGCTGGGCTGGGTTCTGGAATTGAGCTGGGCTCCAGAGCTGGGCTGAATTCTTGCACTGGTCAGGGCTCCAGAGCTGGGCTGGGTGTCTGAGCTGGGCTGAGTCTCAGATCTGAGCTGGGTTCCAAAACGGGTCTGGGTTCTGGAACTGGTTTGGGTTCCAGAGCTGGGCTGTATTCCTGAACTGGCCTGAGTTTCAGAACTGGGTTGAGTCTCAGAGCTGAACTGAATCCTAGAGCTGGACTGGGTTCTAGAACTGAGCTGGGCTCCAGAGCTAGGCTGAATTCTTGCACTGATCAGGGTTCTAGAGCTGGGCTGGGTGTCTGAGCTGGGCTGAGTCTCAGATCTGAGCTGGGTTCCAAAACTGGTCTGGGTTCTGGAACTGGTTTGGGTTCCAGAGCTGGGCTGTATTCCTGAACTGGCCTGAGTTTCAGAGCTGGGTAGGGTTCTGGAGCTGAGCTTAGACTCAGAACTAAGCCAGGTGCCAGAGCTGGACTTGCATTTGGAGTTAAGATGGGCTTCAGAGCTGGGCTGCATTCTTGAACTGGTCTGGGTTCCAGAGCTGGGCTGGTTCTCAGAGCTAAACTGAATCCTGGTACTAAGCTGGGTTCTGGAGCTGAGCTGGGTTTCAGCACTAAGCCGGGTCTCAGAGCTAGACTGGGTTCTAAAGCTGAGCTGAGCTCCAGAGCTGGGTTGAATTCTTGCACTGGTCTGGGCCCCAGAACTGGGTTTGGTCTCAGAACCAAGCTGGGCTCCAGAACTTGTCTGGGTTCTGAAGTTGGGCTTAGTTCCAGAAATAGGCTGGATTCTAGAACTAAGGTGGGTTCCAGAACTGGGCTGTATTCTTGAGCTGGTGGGGGTTTCAGAGTTGAGTTGAGTCTCAGAGCTGACCTGGACCCTAGAGATGAGCTGAGTTGCGGAGCTGATCTGCTTTGCAAAGTTTGGACCAATACCAGAGCTGCCTTGGGGGGTGGCCTGGGGGGTTTCCGAGATGAGCTGAGTCCCAGAAGTTGATTGAGCCATGCAGGCCTGGGTCCTGGAGCTGGGCCTGCTCTTGGAGCTAGACGGAGTTGTGGAGCTTAAGTCTGTTATTGCATTGGTCTGGGTCCCAGCACTAGAGTTTACCTGGATTCTGGAACTCAACTCGGTATCAGCAACTGACTGTGTTTTGGAGCTCGATGAGATTTCAGAGACAGGCTGTGCTCCGGAACTGAGTTGATTTCTAGAGCTGGGTTGGGTGCCTGATCTGGATTGAGCTCTGGAAATTGGCCAGTCCTTGAAGCTGGTCTGGGCCCCAGAGTTGGAAGGTGTTCTAGAGCTGGTCTTCGTACTGCAGTGAGAGTGGGGTCCAGCATCAAGCTGGGTTGTGGAGACAGGCCTTACCTCAGAGATGGATGAGGTTCCAGGGCTCGTTTGAATTCTAGAGATGGGCCTGGTCGTAGCACTAGGCTGGGATCTAGAGCTGGGCTCAGTTTCTGAGCTGGACTCATCGCTGGAGCTGGACTGGGCCCCAGAATGAGGGTGGATACTTGAGTGAAACTGAGTTTTAGAGCAGGGCTGGGATCTGGGCCGAGCTGCCACATGCACCTGGGTTCCTGAGCTGGTCTGGGTTCGTGAATAGGGTTGAGTTTGGGAGCTGTCTTTGAATCCTAAGCTGGAGAGGCTTCTGTAGTTGGGCTGATTCTTAAATCTCACCTGGGTTTCAGAACTAACTGGTGCTCCTGAACTACACTGGGTGTCCGGGTCTGGCAGTATCATGGAACTATCTTGAGTTCCAGAGTCAGGTCGAGTTTTATGGCAGGGCTTGGTCATAGAGCCGGGCTGGCTTCCGATACTGGCATTGGTCACAGAGCTGGGCTGGGTCTTAAAACTGGTCTGGGTTCCAGAACTTGATTTAATGCCAAAGCTCGGATTGGCCTCTGAGCTGTCCTGGGCTCTAGAGGTGGGCTGAGTTTTGGAACTGGGCTGGGTTCTGGAGCTAGGTTGGGTCTCAGAACTAGATTGTGTTCTAGAGATGAACTTAGCTTCAGAGCTGGCCTGTGACCTAGAACAGAGCTTGCTCTCAGAGCTGGGCTTGGTCTCAGAATTGAGCTTGGTTCTAGAGCTGGGTTTAGTTTCAGAGCTGGGCTTGGTCTCCGAACTGGTATGGATTCTAGAGTTGAACTTGGTCTCGGAGCTTGCCTGGGTTCTAGCGCTGGGTTGAGTCTCAGAACCAGGTGAAGTTCTAGAGATGAACTTGGCCTCAGAGCTGGCTTGGAGTCTAGAGCAGGGCTTGGTCTCATAACTAGGCTTGGTCTCAGAACTGGTATGGGCTCTAGAGGTGACCTTGGTCTCAGAGATGACCTGGGCTCTAGAGGGGGACTGGGTCTCAGATCTGGGCTGGGCTCTGGAGCAGGGCTGGGCTTCAGGAACCAGCCTGCAGGGCTGGGGCAGGGGACTGGGCTCCGGACTGGGGCTGCGCTCAGCCCCGGAGCAAATTAGCCACAGGCCTCCCTGGCCTCCCCGATGGCGGCCCACACCTCCACCACAAACTCGTCCGGGAAGGCGAACTCGCCCAAGACGGAGTCTAAACGGCGTGCAAACTCCTGAACGCTCACTGTCTTCTTGGATGTCTCCACCATGGTGGACGCTGCCAGGGTGGGAAGGAAAGTGGGTAAGAGTGCTCTGGGACCCCAACTTCCCCTTGGGGCCCTACCTCCTCCCAGTGGGCTGGCCTCCCCCCAGGGTCCACCGGCTTACCCTGGCCCCTTACCCAGCTCTGGGTCCCGAATGCCCATGTAACTCTCCAGTAGGTCATCCACCTTCCGAGAGGCCTCCTCCTCAAATTCACTGGGCTAGGGCGTAGGGGGACAAAGCAGATGGTCAGAACCACACATCCCTCCAGCCCAGCCCCCTCCCAGGCTCCACCCCTTGGGTACCAGCAGGCTGGGACTCATGTGCCAATGCTTCTGTACAACTGCCATTGCCCTGCCTCACCTGATGACCCATTTTGCAGGTGGGGAAACTGGCACTGTGTGAAGGAGGTCTTAGCCTAGGTCACGCTGACTCAGAGTTAGAGCTGTAGGTGTAAGAGTCCCTGAAGGCCCCTCTCCCCTTCACTCACCACTTCCTCTACTGTGGCAGCCCCCCCAGAACGAAGCCGCAGGGTCTCCCGCCCGCTGGTCACTTTTGCTTCCACGGGGCATTTGCTGCTCCGGCTCCTCTGGCTGATCATGTCTGGAGGGGACAGAGTGGTGGAGGGGCCCGTGTTCTGGACGGATCCACTCTTTGTAAACACTGGGAACCCACCAGCTGAGACTTGCTAGAACTTTCTTATCCTTCAAAGGCCCCCTTACATTCATAGCTTTAAAGCAGCACTTTAAAAGCTCCCACCAAGTGACAAAATAGATCTAAACACCTCCTCATCCTTTCTCCATCTTCCCAAACTCCCCCATCCCCCAAGACAGACTGTAACAGTATAGAGACGACCTGCCTGTTCCCTGTCCTGTCACCAGAGGCATCTAGAACCTTCCATCCTACCCCATCCCCCCATCCTCCACTGTCCCCGCATCCAGAGAACCCACTTCCCCAAGAGCGCCCCGCACCGCCTGTCCCCACGGCCACAGGTGGCCCTCACCGAAGGCTCTCTTGGGCTGCACCAGGCGCAGGGTGAAGGGCTGGGCCTTGGGCAGCTCACGGAGCATCTTGGCGACCTCGTAGTGGCGGCAGCCGACGATGGAGTGGTCGTTGATGGCCTCGATGCTGTCGCCCACACACACGGCTTCGATCCTGTTGATGATGCTGCCCTCCTTGATCCTCTGCAGGGACCCAGAGTCACTCCAGGGGCCACCCCCGCAGAACCCACTTAGACCAGAGAGGGGCAGTGGCTAAGTCGCCCCCCACACCGTGCGCACCTTGATGAAGGCGTAGCCCGCCCCGTTGTCCGTGATCGTCAGCCCCAGCGCATCCTCCGTCTTCGTGACCTCCACCTCCTTGGTCTCGCCGCGCACGTGCGCGAAGATGAAGTCCTCCAGGCCTATCTGGCCGCCCAGGAGCTTCTGCATGTCCACTTTGTGGCTGTTCAGGGTGCAGAATAAGATCTGCCCAAGGGGCGGGGGAGCTTAGAATTAATGACAGCGCTCACTCCCCACTGTCTGCGCAGAACCACGGGCGGGGATTGGGGGGGGGGGGGGGGATGGGCTCATGGGCCTGACAGGGAAACCGAGGCACAAAAAGCACCGACACTGGCCCAGTCACCTGGTGCCTAGGAGCCCAGCCCACAGGATCTTCAGGGGTCGGGGGTGAGGAGACAGGCCCCCAGAATGAGGAGCAGGATGAGTAGGAAGAAACCTCCTTCCCCACCCCAAGACCTCCAGTTCCAACCCCTTGGTGCCCTGATCCCCCTCCCCCACCATCTTTTCCCGGCCATTCTGCATCCGCTGGCGCCCCCTGGGGGCTGCAAGGCGCACCGCTCTGCAGCCCAGCCTGTAACCCAGGCTGCCTCCGACGTATCGCCTGGAAAGGTGCCGCCTGGAACCCCAGCCTCCAGCCGCGCCCAGGAGCCACAGAAGCGCTCCCCCGAGGGCAGGCATCCACCTTAGCTGGGTGGGTGGAGTGAGTTCCCGGACGATCTAGGGTCTCACTAACCCCTTAGACCTGCTCATCTTTGGTGCAGGCCGCGCAAACGGGGCGTCCCCAGTGTATGGGCACCCTTGGATCTGAGTGGTGCGTCTCGGAGATCCCGGGCCCCGAGTCCCGCGGTCCAAGCTCCACCCTTACCCCTGGGTCCGCCCGGCGGGCCTCGGGCGCTGGGGGTCCGCGGTCCTCACCTCGGTGGGCGCGATCCCGAAGGCCTCGGCGATCTTGGCGTAGAGCTCTCGGACGTTGGTGAAACCCTCGATCTTGCCTGTGGGGCTGCCATGAGCCAGCTGCGTGCGGAAGACGAGGCGCGGGCGGGCGCGGGGCGCAGCGGGGGGCTCGGAGGGCGCGGGCGAGGGCGCGGGCTGGCGCGGGGCCTCGGCCCCTCGGGCCTCGCGGGCCGCTGCGCTCTCCATGGCCGGAGGAGCTAGGCGACCCGGGCCACCGCCTCCGCCACCGCCGGATCCGCTGCTTCCTGCCGCCTCCCCTCCCCCGGCCCAGGGCGCGACAGCCGAGCTGCCCGGGTAAGGGGATCCAGGAACCCGAGCCGCCCAGGAAGGCGACACCGCGGGGTGCCGAGAGGGGGGCCCGGCCCCAGGTGTCCAGGCCCTGCCAGGGCCAGCTGCGCGCTCCCCAAGGAGGCTGGGCGGTCTGCGGGGGGCTGGATTGTAGAGCGGGAAAAACGGATCACAAAAAAGGAGCGGGACAGCTGAACGCGCCCGAGAGCGCACTCTGCAAGCGCGCTCATTTAATCCCTGCGACAGCCCCAAGAGGTGGAAGTAAGGTTACCCTGGTATAACCTGAGACACATCCCGTCCTTCTGCCCGCCACCCTCCAGAGCTCTCACCTCCTTTACGATAAAAGTGGGATTTCCCCAGCCCATATGGCCTTGCACGACCTGCCCCCATTCCATCCCTGTCCTCACTCTCTCCTTCTTGACTCCCTGACGTCCCGGGCACAGTCCTGCCCCAGGGCCTTTGCTTGTGCTATACCCTCTGCCCCACCCGGGACCTCTTCTCCCAGATCTCCAGCTGGTTCCTTCCCTCACTTCCTTTAGCTCTTTGCTCAAATGTCACCTCCTCTAACTACCTCGATCTCTCTTCCCAGCTTTCTTTTTTTCTCCCTAGCACTGAGCATCACTGACAAACCAGGTTATTTTTACTTATCCTTCTTGTGTCCTGTCTTCCCAAGGGGAACGTCAGCTCCAGGCGGGCAGGGGTTCTGGTCTCTTGTTCCCCTCCTGTATAAGGGGGCCCGGGGCCAGGCACACAGTGAGCGGGCACTCGGCAATATTTGATGAGGGAATAAATGGACCCTCAGGTTACAGATGAGGAAGGAGGCTCCGGCCCCGGGAGGCCTCTGTGAGAATCCCCTGGGAGTACCACACTAGGCATCGGGAAATCGGGCCCTGAGCAGCGGCGGAAGGCTGTACCCAGTGTGAACGAGGGGCCGCCCGCCCTGGAGGAATCTCCGAATGCAGACATGGATGGGGAAAGGCCTCGGGCGATGTAAGAAAATGTACGTAAATTTCTCCAGCCTACAAAACACGACACACACCACAACATGATGAGCCTTGAACACATGACGCTCACTGAGAGGAGCCAGACACCAAAGGCACACAGTGTGTGGTTCTATGTATGTGAAATGTCCAGAACAGGCAAATGCTCAGAGATAGTGAGTGGATTCGTGGAGAGAGGGACTGGGGGTGACTGCCTAGCGCAGTGGTCGGCAAACTCTTTAGTCAACAGAGCCCAATTTTTGAGAGCCAAATTTTTTAAACTTAAACTTCTTCTAACGCCACTTCTTCAAAATAGACTCGCCCAGGCCGTGGTATTTTGTGGAAGAGCCACACTCAAGGGGCCAAAGAGCCGCAGGTAGCTCGCGAGCCGCAGTTAGCCGACCACGGGCTTCGCGCAACAGGGCTTCTTTTTGGAGTGATGGAATGTTCTGGAATTAGATTGTGCCAATGGTTGCACAACTTTGTGAGTACACTGGAAACCACAGAATTGTACACATGAAAACCTTTAAAAAATGAAAAGAAACCCAAAACGATCAAAATGGCACTCTTTCAGGAAGACATATTCATGTGCTAAAAGGATGTAAAAGACCTGCCCAGGAATGATAAACTCCAAATTTGGGATGGAGATACCTGTGCCAGGAAGCTCACACCTGGGAGGGGAGTTGACAATATCCAGTTGTATCAGTCTCCAAGGGTTGTCATAACAAAGTACCACAAACTGGTGGCTTAAAACAGATTTATTATTTACAGTTCTGGAGGCCAGAGTCCAAAATCAAGTTATCAGCGCTCCCAGACCCTGGGCAGGATCCTTCCTTGCCTCTCCTAACTTCTGGAGAAGTTGGTGGTGGCCAGCAATCCTTGGCATTCCTCAACAGCTTGCAGTATTCGAATGTCTGCCTTTGTCATCACATAGCTGTCTCCTTTCTGTGTCTGTGTCTAAATTTTCATCTTCTTATAAGGACACCAGTCATATTGGATCAGGCCCACTCTACTCCACAATGACCTCATCTTTTAATTAATTATATCTGCAATGACCTTATTTCCAAATAAGGTCACATTCTGAGGTCCTGGGGCAAGGACTTCGACATATCTTTTGAGGGGATGTAATTAAATCTGTAGCATGGGTGTTGGTCAAATTAGTCTCCAAAAGTTTTAGAATGTTTTATTTATTTTTATTGATTTCAGAGAGGAAGGGAGAGGGATAGAAACATCAACGACGAGAATCATTGATTGGCTGCCTCCTGCACGCCCCCTACTGGGGATCTAGCCCGAAATCTGGGTTTGATGGCCTTGACCAGAATCAGGAACCCGGACCCTTCAGTCCACAGGCCCATGCTCTATCCACTGAGCCACACCAGCTAGGGCTAGAATGTTTTAAATATTCCATTAAACACTGAAGTCTCAGAGTTTCCTCAATAAGTTAAGCATGGAATTACTAGATGACCCAGCAATTCCATTCCTGGTGATGGACCCAAGAGAATTGAAAACAGGAACTCAAATAAAAACCTGTACATGAATGCGGAACGTTCACAGCAGCACAATTCACAATGGCCAAGCCCAAATGTCCATCAGTGAATAAACACAGTGTGTCCGTCCACACTCCGGAATATTACTCAGTCAGAAAAGGAGTGAAGCACTAACACTTGCTATAATGTGAATGGGCCTTGAAAAAAGATGCCGTGAGAGAAGCCAGACACAAAAGGTCAGAGTGTGTAACCCCATGTGGAATGTCCAGAACAGGCAAATGCAGAGACAGAAAGTAGATTCCTGGTTGCCAGGGGCTGGGGGAGGGCAGGCCTGGGAGCATCTTGGGTAGTCCTGGGCACATCTTCTCGCTCAACCCCCTACAAAAACACACTCACAAGCTTGAAATTCAAATTCCACTTTATTTTTTTTTAATTTAAAAGTCCAGATTAAGCAGTGGCAAAGGGGCCACCTTCATGACGGTCCGTTAGCTGAAGGAGGGCAGGGGATCAGTACCAGTTGCTCCATTCCGAGGTGCAGGAAGGCGAGGGCCACAGGCAGAGGCTCTCACCCAAGCAGGAGAGCACGTCCCGCCGTGTGCCTGCTTGCGTGGGGCACTGTGGTCAGCACCTTCGGGAGTCCCTCCCTGTGTGTCAGGTATGGGTTTTCCCTGCCCTGTGTCCTGGGGCAGGTCCCTGGAGCCACTGGAGCCGGTGTCACCCTCCCTACACCAGTGTTGAGAGTTGCTGTTGGTCCCCTTGTGTCCTGGCTCATGCTGCCCATGTGTGGTGTTCCCACATCCCTGTAGTATGACATGCTCTATGAGGCCATGGGGTTCTATGTGTGTTGTGCACGTTAGGTGACTTTTCTGGATTTGGGGTACTGGGGAGGTAGAAAGCTAGGGGATGGTGTAGAATAATGTTAGGGGGCTGAGCTCCCAAGGTGCAGGATTGGGCCTGGCCCCAAAAGGTGGACCCCCTTCTCTCCTCCATGGGGTGGGGACCACGAGCAGAGCTTGGTCTTCTCTGGATCCCCACGAGCTGACCAACACCTTCATAGGTGCTCACTGCAACAGGAGAGAGGAGGGGAGTCATGACTGGGGACTCCGTCATATCAGTCCCCACCCCCATCCTAGGAGACACCAGTGGCCACCTTCCTTAAGCAGCTCCAAACAGATGTCAGGGTAGGGGCCTGGAGTTGACCCCATCTAACCTGGGGAGCCAGAAAACACCCAGAATAAATTGCCAAGAAGCTTTGGAGAATTTCTAGCCCCCCTGAGTCCAACTGGCCAAGAGGGGCCGGCAGATCGAGCCCACCCAGCAGCATTAATACAGTACCGCTGCGCTCGTGGTTCCGCCATTAGCCTCCGGCCCCAAGCACCAAATAAGTCCCACCTGGTAAATCTCAAGTGGGCGGGACCCTCAGAACCAGATCCGGCTGCTGGGCCCCACCCTGCAGTGCCCACGGATTTCCAGAATCCCACCGAAGGTGAAGTGCGGCCCAAGGTAGGTCTAGCCTGAGGCAGTCCCCCATACAGGGCCACCCCACCAGGGCTGAGCCAGGGGCAGGCCCCGGCGCACACCTGGCGACCTGGGCCAGGATCTCCTTGATGCGGACCACGAGCTTCTCGTGCTGGGCGGGGTCCCGCTCGATGGCTCCGTGAAGCTGAGTCATGTAGAAGTCCAGCGTGCTGAGTGTGGGCGTCTCGCCGGTGCCTGGGGGTGGCAGGGGACTGGTCAGCCGAGCCCAGTGTTGGGGCTCCAGGGAACCCCAACCACAGATTGGGGTCTTTAAGGGAGGAGTCCTGGGGAGGGGGGCCCTTGGCGCGTGTCCGTGGGGGTCGAGTGAGGGGTCAGGGCGTCTGGACCTGAGAGTCAAGGTCAGTTGTGAGAAGGTGGGTCAGAAGATGTTGGTTGGCTAGGGACAGGTTGTGGTGGGAGGTATGAGGATCTACTCGGGGAGAGAAAATTAGTCCAAATCAGCCAAAGACAACAACTAAAGGCGGGACGGATGGGGTCAGTGAGAGAGGGGCTGGCTTGGGCATGGGTCAGTGAGGGCGGGGCAGCAGCGCTGACAGGAGCTGCGGGCGGGCGGGGGTGGTCGGGGCAGCAGTGAGACAGGGGTGGGGGTGGGGTGGGGAGTGGCGGGTGCGCGCAATGCTTGGCGTAGGGAGGTGGTCATACGGAGCGGGTCAGTGGGGTAAGGGCTGGCTGGGCAAGGAGGCGGAGACACCAGGGACATGACTAGTGGTGACCCGGTGGGGTCTGAGGAAGGGCAGGGTTAGCGGGGACAGGACTCCGGGGGGGGGGGGGGGGGGAGGGGGGCGGGGCTTCCGCACCGGGGACGGGTAGCGAGGCGAAGCTGGCGGTGAGCGCCTGGCGCACAGCCTGGAGCTGCTGCTGCAGTGCCAGCGTCCGCCGCTCCTCCAGCGCCAGCTCCTGCTCCAGGCGCTCGCGCGCGCTGCTCATGTTCTGGGTGTGCCTCTGCAGCACCGCATTCTGCTCCTCGAAGGCCACGTTCATCTTCCGCAGGCGCCGCAGCTCCGCCTCCCGAGCTGCAGCGGGAGCCAGGTCAGCGCTGGCACTTCCTCCCCTACCCTCTGCCAGGCCTGTGCCTGAGCTGTGCCCTACACCAGGCCTTAGGGCATTGCTCTGCCCCAGCCCCATCCTTTAGCTCCAGGGCCTACGGGGCAGGGGAGGAAGACGGCTTGGCTTTAGGGGTAAATACTCCCACTCCCTACCTCTTGCCTTGGAGCCCTCTTTTGGCCCACCCTCTCCCCTAACACCTGTTCCCCAAGAGCCCTAGTTGGTGCTCACCTTTGTTTTGGTCCAAGAACTCTTCAGTGAAAATGGGGACATCAAAGGTGGAGAAGCCATCGCAGTCCCCGCCCTGGGACAAGACAAGTGGCAATGCTTATTTTGAGGGGGCATCCAAATGCTCTCTGGGACATCCCCCAAGCCTGGGGGGTCTCCTTGAGCCACTGAGGTCCGAGTCTGTTGAACACTCCCAGGGGGTGGCTGCCCTACTTACACAGGATGGACAGGGCCATTCACTTTCCACGAGCCTTGGTCCGGGCTCACTCGGGCCTCACCCAGGGGCCTAAAGACTTCCAGACCTTTCTCACCTAGGTGCTCTTCTTGGAGGAGGGCACTTACCTTGTGTCCATTCAAGAGGGTATTCATGAGCCCGGAGCCCGAGTCCTCTGGGGGGGAAGGAGGAGGGCAGGGTCAGCCTCCCAAATCTCCTCTGACTCTGCTTTGCTTTGCATATGCTGCTCCCCCTGCCTGGAACGCCCGCCTTCCCCTACCTCCATGTGAACCCCATGGAGGTGAGGGGTCTCCAGGCTCACCCCTCAGAGCAGGCACTCAGCTGCCTGGGGCTGGGGCTCTTCTCACCTTTCTTGATCTTCTTTTCCTGGATCTTCTCGGTGCACATCTTGTACGCTTCTGACTGCTGGTAAGCACGCAGCTCCTTCATGTACTGCTGCTTCTCCCGCTCGGCCTCATCCAGGTACCGCTGGCAGGGCAGCATGAGAAGGCTTGACCCAGCCCCAAGGCAGAGGAGGCCTCCAAGGCCAGGCCCCCATTTCCATCACTCATCTCAGTGTGCTGGACATTCCCAGAGCTCCTTATTCCCCTCCAAACAAAACCTGGCCCCTTAGCCTGCTGCTCAGGGTACCTCCTAGCTTCCCACCTCATCACCAGCCTTTACACACCACTCTTTGGTGTCTGACTATAGGCTCCCACCTCCAGGCTGCCCTCCAGCACCCGTTTTACCTGTTGAAATCCCACTTATGAGGGCACAAGCCAGTGATGGGTTTTGTTACCTTTTCTTGATGTTTGTGCAGTTTTTAAGTTACTAGGATTTGAAAATCGGATTTCACATAAAAATCTAGCTCCCACCCTTACTTCTTTTAGACGTTGGGTGACCACACTGGTTAAGTTTTATGTCTAGTCTCCCATATTGCTACCCTCCCCCCACCCCCCAATAAACTGGGGAGGCCTCATGGGCGGTCAGTTCTCCAGGAGGAAGAACCCTCCACACCTTTCAGGATATGGCTGCGGGGGCCTGAATGGGTAGGGGGAGGTCAGTGGTCCCGGGCTGGCCCCATCTGCCGCCCCCTGCCGTCCACCTGCTTCTCTGTGGGCTGCAGTTTGCTCCACTCGGCACCCAGCATCTTAGTGATCTCAGGGAAGGGCAGGTCCGGGTGGCGCGTGCGGATCTGCTCTCGCCGCTCATTCAGGAAGCGCACGTAGCCAGTGACAGGTGCTTTGGGGCCATTTGGCAGGATCTTCTTTCGCTTCTTTCCCTTGGGCCAGCCTCGCTTCTTCACAGGCTGCAGAACCAGCAGTGCCGTTGGGAGGGGCCTGGGGAGGGGGGGTGGCCCAGAGGGGGACAGGGCGGAGCCTTGGAAGACGTGGGCGAGGCTGGAGGTGAGGCAGCCAGCCAGCAGGTAGAACCCAGAAGGCCTGGAGGTGTGGCCAGGTCAGGGGATAGGATTGTGAGGGGGGTTCGAGGAACCCTGGATAGAAGTGAGGGGTATCAGAGGTGCTGGGAACAGGCTGGTTTCTGTTGTGGGTGTGGCCTCTTTAATACAGACGTGGCTTGCACCGGAGGAAGGACCCACATGGCCCCTGGGAGGCAAGCAGTGGGCGGGGCCTGGACTTAGAGTGGCAGCGGACCCTGTGAGGCGTGGCACCTAATTTGGGGCGGGGTCTCAACGTCCAGAGGGACATCTGGGCAGTGGGCGGAGCCACAGCGAATTCAAATCTAATTTGAGGTGAGACTCGGAGACCCGGAGCCTCCCCCACCACAATTCGGGGCCTCTCACCTCCTCCTCGTGGGACCCCTTCTCACTGGCTCGCGGGCCCTCGCCGCGCTCTTGCTTGACAGCCACCACGAAGCCCCCATGCTGTGCAGGAGCCTTGCCGCCCGCCGGCCTGGAGTCACGGGAACGCCAGTCACCCCCACCCCCACCCCGACGGTGGGGCTGGCAGAGAGGGGGCCTGAGTCCTGGGAGCAGGGGTCTCTGGGGGCGGGGCAGGGTCCCGAGGTCGGATCAGGAGCCAGTAAGGACCCCCGGGGGAGGCTTAAGCCACAGGACTCCAGGGTCACACCCATTCATCACCCCCGACGGCAGACAGGGCAGCACGAAGGGACCCGATCCCTGTTAGGGGGGCAGTGGGGACCCCTGGGAGAGACTGGAGCCCGGACGTGGGGAGAAGCCCGTGGGGGCGCTAAGGGAGGGACTTCCCGGGTGGCGGGGAGTCAAGACCCTGGGGCCGGGGTCGAGGAGCTCCCACAAGGTGGGCGGGGCTGAGCTGCGCCCCCATGGGCTGTGGAAGGGGAGTCGCACTCACGCGACGGCCGCGCCGGGCTGCTTCGGGCCGTGGGACATGGCCGCACCTGGAACGCAGACGCGTGGCTGAGTAAGGGGCGCCCGAGCCACCGACACCACCGGGCCCGCGGCACTTGGGGGGGCCGGATCCCGGGGCTGGCAAGGCCTCCAGGGCGGGCGCCCCAGGGATCCTTTGTTGGGCGATCGGCCCCCGCGAGGCCCTGGTCCTCCCCACCTGGCCGGCAAGCAGCCCCGCCCCCGTCCCGAGACCCCCGCACCGCCGGCCCCTCGCAGGGCCCCGAGTTCCGCAGCTGTTTTCACCTCCAAAGAAACTTTCCCGGACCTCTCGGCTGCGGCGCCTCGCCAACCAACCGCCCGGAGCCCGCCCCCGCCGCCCGCCCCGCCCCCGGCAAGCTGATGGCGGCCTCCCCGCGCGGTTGGATTGGGTCGCGCCCTTTCCCTGGGGCGTGACCATGCAGATGAGGGTCGGCGCGCCGGTCCGCGATTGGCTGGGGCGGCCACTGAGCCGCGTGGGAGGCGGAGAGGGAGGCTGCGGGCGGTGCGTCAAGTTGGGCTGCGCTCGGCCGCTCCGGGGCTAATCAGGGCGCTCTGAGGCCTCGCCTGGCGGAGCCTCTTAAAGGGCCAGTAGGCACGGCGCCGACTCCTCCTCCGCGGAGGGAGAGATTCCCCGCTCCGGCCCGACCGGCTTCGGCCCCGCCCCAGTTGTCATGGGGACGGGGGCAGGTTGCTAAGGAAGGGGTTAAGGACCATCTGGGCAGCCCCTTGCCTCAGGGCGAGGTGCACCAAGTTCTTAGCATCCTGCAAACCCGGTGGGAGTTTCCCGTTTACTGACGGGATTTAGGGCCCCGGACACGCCTCTGTGCCTTGTCCTGCTCTGAGACCGGGCAGAAACTGCGCTCCCTCCGGTGCAATGAGGACATGGACGATGTCCAGGACCGGGAGGCCGGGATGCTGTGAGGCTAAGACCAAGAGGCTGGTCAGGCTGGGGCTGGGGTGAGGAACTGGGCTGGAAGCATTTGGGAAAAGGTGGTGCGACAGGAAGGCTGCTAGGACCTCGTGAAGCTGGAGGGGCAGAAGGTTCTGCCCTTGGATGTGTGTGTGTGTGTGGGGGGGAAAGGTGGCGGCAGGGCAGGGGGGGGGGGGGAGGCCAGGCATAGCCTGGTCTTCTCCTGGTCTGGGCGGAGGCTGCCTCTGCTCCCAGAATGCCAGTAGCAGTCTCTGGATGCTCACGATAAGCCCATTTGTCCCTAAACAATCTGTGAGACATCACCTCCTGCCCTCATCTCATGCCACTCTCCCCCTCCTCCATGTTCTTCAAATACATCCATTTTATTCATTCCCACCTCTGGGTCTTTGCACTCTCTGTTCCCTCCACCTGGCGTGGCCTACCCTGAGACTAACTGCCTGGCTCACGGCTTGCCCTCCTTCAGGCCTTTGCTCAAAGGTCACCTTCTGAGTGAGGCTTTCTCAGGCTTGTACCCCACTTCATACACCCCGTCTTATTTTTTTTCTCCATATGCCCTTTTCCTCCATATGAGCTGCTTGCTTGTTTATTTTTTTTTTTTTATTGATTTGAGAGAGAGGGGAAGAGAGAGAAACCTCGATTTGTTGTTCTACTTATTTATGATTCATTGGTTGCTTCTTGTATGTGCCCTGACCGGAAATGGAACCTGCAACCTTGGCATATCCGGACGATGCTGTAACCAACTGAGCCACCTGGCCTAGGTGGTGACCTGCTTGTTTGTTTGTTGCTGTATTCCTAGCACATACAACAGTGCCCACAGGAGCTGCTTAATACATTTTCATTGACTAAAGTGGATGAATCCCGTACTTTTCTAAGCACACAGGTGCAGCTAAACATGGAGTTACCATGCAACCCAGCAATTCCACTCCTAGGTATCCACCAAGACAACGGGAAACACTGTCCACACAAAAACCTATGCAAGAACGTTCACAGCAGCAGAACTGACAAGAGCCCAAAAGTAAAAAACAACCCAAATGCCCATCCATTGATTACTAGATAACCAAAATGTAGTCCAACAGAATGTCATGTGAAACAATAGAGTATCATTGGCCATAAAAAGGAATATATTGCTGACTTATGCTACAACAGTGGTGAATTTTGAAACATGGTGCTCAGGAAAAGATACTAGTCATGCCTGGGCTGGAGTTCTCAGTGGTTAGAGCGTTGGCTCGACTAACCCTAACTCTCCCTCTCTCCCTCTCTCCCTCTCTCCCTCTCTCCCTCCCTTCCTCCCTTCCTTCCACTCTCTCTAAAAATCAGTGGGAAAATATCCTTGGGTGAGGATTAACAACAACAACAACAACAAAAAGATGCCAGTCACAAAAGGCCACATAGTGTATGATTTCATTTATATTAAATATCCAGAACAGGCACATTCAGAGAGACAGAAAGCCGACTCATGGTTGCCTGGGGATAAAGTATGAATGGTGGTCCTTTCACAGGTTTTGGTACCAAAAAAGAAAAAGAATTAATGGGGAGGGGAAGGGGCGTGACTGCTGATGGATGAGGTTTCTTTCTGGGAGATCAAAATGTTCTAAAATTAGACTGTGGTGATGGCTGTGTAACTCTGTAGATATACTAAACACCGCAGAATCACACACTTTAAATGGGTGCATTATATGCTATGTGGTTTAAATCTGGCAAAAAGATGAGTGTGCCCTGGAGTCTTGACTGACCCAGAGTCCTGTTCCGTTGTTTCTCAGCTGTGTGTTCTTGCATGCCTCTCTCTGCTTCATCAAAGACAATATTGGTAGCACTGAGGGCAAAGACAACTATTCAAAATTTCTAATTACATTCTTCTTCTTCTTTTTTTTTTTTGAATTCTCATCTGAGGATATTTTCCATTGATTTTAGAGAGACTGGAAGAGAGAGGGAAAGACAGAGAGAAACATCGAAGGCTTGCCTCTCATACACGCTCCGAATGGGGATTGAACCCACAACCTAGTGCCCTGAGCAGGAAACGAACCAGCAACTTTTTTGGTGTACAGGATGACACTGCCACAGACTGAATCACCTAGCCAGGGCTATAGTATTCCTTTATTTGTTCTCACTAAAGTTTTCATTTCATTTTCAAATATGAACCAGGTGAAAATTCCCAGTGATGAGTGTACATATTTCATTTTGTTCACTTATCATAAGCCACTTTCTTTTTCCTTTGTACTCATGACCAGAGAGATACATGTGACATAAAAAAACAGGCCGAAACCGGTTTGGCTTAGTGGATAGAGTGTTGGCCTGCGGACTCAAGGGTCCCAGGTTCGATTCCGGTCAAGGGCATGTACCTTGGTTGCGGGCACATCCCCAGTAGGGGGTGTGCAAGAGGCAGCTGATCGATGTTTCTCTCTCATCGATGTTTCCAACTCTCTATCCCTCTCTCTTCCTCTCTGTAAAAAATCAATAAAATATATTTAAAAAAAAACACCAGCAAGCCAGCTCTGGCTGGTGTGCTCAGTGGTTAGAGCGTCCACCCACACACGGAAGGGTCGCAGGTTTGATTCCTGGTCCAGGACACGTTCCTGGGTTGCAAGTAGAGCCTCGGGTGCACTGGGGAGGCAACCAACTGATAAGTCGCTCTCACATTGATATTTCTCTCTCTCTCTCCCCCCTCCCTCCCTTCCTCTCTCTAAAAAGCAATGGAAAAATATCCTCGGGTGAGGATTAACAAAAATGTTGAAAGTATAAATCAGCATATTAAAAAAAAATTCTAGGTAAGACTTGTAAGCTGGAAAACAGGGAAAGATCCGCCCTCTGAGCCCCACCTCTTTTGCTTGATTGACAGTCTGATGTTGCCATAGAAACAATTTTTCCACTCCCAATGTACCACACAAGCAATTCAGGGCTCTTCCTGCACATCCAAAAGAAATGAATGGTTCTGAGAGCAGTTTTGAAAAACAGTCTGTAGCTCCTTGGCATCAAGGAAAGAGCTTTGCACCCCCGCCAGTTGGCTCAGTTGGTTGGAGTGTGAGTCACCCAGACATCAGAAAGGTTTCAGGTTGGATTCCCTGTCAGGGCACATACCTAGGTTTCCGGTTCAATCCCTGGTTGGAGTTCATCCGGAAGGCAACCCGTCTATCTTTCTCTCCTCTCTCTCTTCCTTCTCTCTCTCTCCCTTCCTCTCTCTCTAAAATCATGAACATGTCCTCAGGGGGATAATGCCTTGCATCTGTGAGAATGGCTGTCATCAAGAAAACAACAAGTGTTGGGGAGCAAAGGGAACCCTGGTGCACTGCTGGTGGGAATGCAGATTGGGGCAGCCACTATGGATAACAGTATGGAGGGTCTCAAAAAATTAAAAGTGGAACTGCCTTATGACCCAGTGATTCCAATTCTGGGCATATAGCCAAAGAAACCCAAAACACTAATTTGAAAGAATATATATGTTCATTGAGGTGTCTTTTTTTTTTTTTTTTTTTTACAATAGCCAAGCTATGCAGGCAACCCAAGTGCCCATCAATAGAGGAATGGATAGAAAAGGCAGTGGTAGCCCTAACCGGTTTGGCTCAGTGGATAGAGCGTCGGCCTGCGGACTCAAGGCTTCCGAAAGGCCTGGTGCCTGAGCAGACAGGCACCCAGCTCCCCCGCTTTTGATGGTCTGAGGCGGGACGTGAGCTCGCTGCCCCAGAGGCCCCTTCTGTTCCACAGCACAGCTGTGGCGCAGACACTGAGCTCCCGCCACCACTGGTGACGCGAACTCAGCGTCCTGCCGGCCCAATCGGCTACCCCGGCCACCCCAAGTCCCGCCCCCTGCGCCTCCCTCTGGCCCAATCGTGGGCGTAGCGGAGCGATGGTAATTTACATATTACCATTTTATTAGGTAGGATTGCCCAAATCCATTTTATTTGTACAAGATTAGTGTATTAAGGCCACCATACTCCCCATTATCAACTTGTTACATTTACAGTTCTTAGTAAAACTTTCTCTCTCTCTCTCTCTCTCTCTCTCTCTCTCTCTCTCACACACACACACACACACACACACACACACACACAGCACGTTAGCTTCCGAGGGCTGCTGGAACAAAGCACCACAAGTGGGTGGCTTAAACTACAGGAATGTATTGTCTTGCAGATCTGGGGCTGGAATTCCAAGATCAAGGACTTGGTCTGGATTGGTTCCTGCTGAAAGCAGTGGTTGCTGGCAATCTCTGGCGTTCCTTGGCTTGTAGAAACATCACCTCATCTCTGCCTCAGTCAGCACATGACGTTCTCCCCTGTGCGTGTGAGCCTGTGTCCAAATTCCCCCTTTGAGTAAGGACATCAGTCATACTGTTCCGGGGCCCAGCCTACTCCAGTGTCACAACTGATGCCATCTGCAACCACCTGTTTCCAAATAAGGTCATATTCTGAGGTCCTGGGGGTTGGCACTTCCTCATATTAATTTTAGGGGACACAATACAAAGCACAACACATGCATACGCACGTGTGTGTGTGTGTGTGTGTGTGTGTGTGTGTGTGTGTTCGTTCCTATAAAAACTGAATCAGATCTTGCTTTTGTGACCACACTGCCCTTGTGCTATAAACATCAGCCTGCAAATCTGCTGCTTCCGCACGGCAGCCTTTCTCCGATTGCCTGTATCTGTTAGGTGCCTCAGTCCCTCTGATGCTGTGTAACATTCTACCGAGGGACTGGACCACCACCTGCTAGCCAGTCCTGGCTGATCCACGGTAGGGTCCTTCCCAGTGTAACAGCCCCAGCTACGAACATCTCCAACCTGCTGTCTGAGGCTCAGAGACGGCTTTGCCAGGGTAGGCAGAAGTCATGAAATTGATGGGTTGTAGCCCTTCTTATTTAAAAATTTTTTAAAATATATTTTTATTGATTTCAGAGAGGAAGATGAGAGGGAGAGAGAGATAGAAACATCAATGATGAGAGAGAATCATTGATCGGCTGCCTCTTGCATGATCCACAATGGGGATCGGGCCGCAACCCGGGTATGTGCCCTGACTGGAAATTGAACCTTGCCTGCCTGGTTCATAGGTCGATGCTCAATCACTGAGACACGCAGGTCGGGCCTATTTAAATTTTTAATGCTCATTTGCCAACCTGGGGTGACTCAACTCTTCTCCATCCCCAGGAAGAGTCAGGGTGTGGGCGGTGCTTCCAGGACACCCCAGCCCTCCTAGGCTTGATCACAGAGTGAATTCAATACAGGGGATCATTTTAATGGGGTTGAAAGGCTGAGAATGCAAAAGGGAAGCAGGGGGGTAACACCTGCTGGAACAAAAGGGTGTAGGGACAGGGGTCTCAAGCATCTGAGGAGAGGGCACCCCTGTAGCTGCTGGACCCTCAGACGCTCAGGGAGGTAGCCCTGAACCCTAGCTGTGTGGCTTGAGCAACTTATCAAAACTTTCCGTGCCTCAGTTTGCCCTTCCGTGAAGTGGGACAGTAACTACCTTCATGAGGTCGTGGAAAGGATTGAATGAGTTTAATTCAAGCTTGGTGCTCAGAACGGGGCCTGGCTGGTTTGTGATACATGAAGTCCAACTCTTGTCCACCGAGAATGAAAACCCCTTTTGCAGAGAATTTTCTAGTGCAAGGGTTCCCACCAGGGGCAATTCAGTTCCTCAGGGGACACTGAGCCATGTGTAGGGATGTTTTTGGTTGTCACACGGGGAGGAAGGCTGCTCCTGGTCTTGTCGAGTGGGTGGGAGCAGGGATGTTACAATGCACAGGGCAGCCGCCTATCACAAGAAGTGATCTGGTGCCATGTGCCTGCCCCCAGCCATCCTCTGATCAAAACCCTCCCTTCCCTGTCCTAACCAGTTTGGCTCAGTGGATAGAGCGTCGGCCTGCGGACTCAAGAGTCCCAGGTTCGATCCCGGCCAGGGGCATGTACCTTGGTTGCGGGCACATCCCCAGTAGGGGGTGTGCAGGAGGCAGCTGATTGATGTTTCTCTCTCATCGATGTTTCTAACTCTCTCTCCCTTCCTCTCTGTAAAAAATCAATAACATATATTTAAAAAACAAACAAACAAACAAAAACCCCTCCCTTCCCTTTCTTCCCCACCCCTCCTCCACCTCCAGCTCTGGTCATCCTGGTCTGAGTCAGAGAGAGAAGATCAAAGGAAACACCCCCACTCCCTCTACCCTTGTCCCTTCCCCAGATCTGAGGCTGGACCGGGGCCATCAGGACATCAGATTTCTGGCCGGGGGGAGGGGGGACGCAGGTCTGGCGTCAGGGGGCAGCTGGGGACGCTCTGGGGATATTGAAGGCTGTTGGTATCTCTCTTGACCCCAAGCCTGTCTGTCAGTATGTCCAGTTCCAAGGGCTGAACATTCATCTGTGCTTCCTGCCTGCCTTCCCTCTAGGCAGAGCCTAGATCTTCCTGGCAAATCCGACCCCCTGTAGCTGAGTCCTGCCTGGGAATAAACAGTCCACCCCTCCCATAGGACTTTTAAAAAAATCCTCACCAAGGATGTTTACTGATTTTAGAGAAAGAGGAATGGGAGGGAGAGGGGGTTGGAGAGAGAGAAAGAGAGGAGAGAGAGAGAGAGAGAGAGAGAGAGAGAGAGAGAGAGAGAGAGAGGGAGCCATTGATTGGTTGCCTCCTATATGCCCCTTAGTCTTAGTCTGAGGGACTGGGACACAACTGGACCCTGCCAGTGCCCCATGGTCAGGGCTTCAGCTGGAGAAATCTAACAGGGTGATTGGCAGATACGGGGTCAGAACTTTACCGCCAGGTCACCAAGGACTTAAGGTAGAGTTTTGGGAGTAATCTGAAAGAAGAGTGAACACTGAGCCACCTTTTCCCGTCCAGGTGGACCCTCCCCTGCGGGGAATAAATAACTCAAAGATATTGGTGGTCACCTGTTGACCGGGGTTCAAACCTGCAGCCTTTTTGGTGTATGGGAGGACACTCCTACCAGCTGAGCCACCTGGCCAGGGCGTCCCATAGGACTTTTTATCTGACCCTTCCATTCTCTCCCAAAACCCTACCTTAAGTCTTTGGTGACCTGGAGGTCAAGTCCTGGCTCCTTATCTGCTATTCAATCACCCTTCTGGGTTTCTCCAGCTGAAGTCCTGACCATGGGGAACTGGGAGGGTCCAGCTCTGTCCAGGTCCCTCAGACTAGGGGGGTCCCTCAGACTAGGGGCTACAAATCTTTAGGGATCCAGCATTGCTCAGCATGAGGCTAGATCCACTGAACGAATGAGTCCATGAATAAATGGCCTTGCTCCCGCCTTCCCCACAGTCAGGACCAGAACCCAAAGATGTGTTGGGGCTTCCCCCTCTGGCTGGTGCTGGGTCTGTCCCAAGGGGCTGCAGGGATGATCCCCTGGGCTCCTGCCCCACAGAAAGCTGATGGAAGAGTGAACACGGAGCCACCTTTTCCAGTTCAGGTGGGCCCTCCCCTGCCGGGGGAATTAATAACTCAATGATAGTGGTGGTCACGTGTCGCTCAGCCCTCTGGCAAGGGACGCCAGTCTGAACCTCCATTTTCTCATCTAGAAAATGGACAGAAAGTGATGTAAAATCCCCTAGGGGTTTCAGGGGATGAAAGGAGATAGTCAAAGAATGGAGATAAAAAGCTTAGGCTAGTATTTTTAGAAGTGCCTTTCATTTTTTCTTGGTGAAATCTAAAGGGAGTCTGACTTTTGGGAAGGAAAGAATTGAGGTTCTTATCGATCCTTATCTCACCTCTTCTGCTAGGTTCTCTCTCTTGAGCCCTCACTACCCCATCCACACCCATTTTTCAGGCTTTTTTTTTTTTTTTTTCCCCCTCAAAAGAATGCATGTTTCCCTGGATGATCTATATCAGTGTGGGGGCTGGTCTGGGCCGCCCGAGCCTCAGGTTTATAAGTGGGTTCCTGTCTGTTTCCTAATTTCTGTCTGAATTTCTGATCCTCTGCCTGTATGTCCAGCATTCAATTATTTGACAGATATTTACTTTTAATTTGTATTTAAATTAACTGTATTGGGGTAACCTTGCTTAATAACATATAAATATTAAGTGTAAAACTTTATAATCTGACATCTGTGTGCTCCATTGTGTGCTCACCACCTGAAGTATAATCTTATTTCCTCACCGTGTATTTTACCCCCTTTACCTTCTTCATCCTCCCCCCAACATCCTCCCCTCTGGTAACTAGCCTTCCGTTGTCTCAGGTATTTCTTGAGCTCCTACTATGCGCCAGGCATTGCTGGAGGCAATGCAGTTACTAAGACTGTTCAGGTCCCCGCCTCCATGTGGATCAGAATGGGGGAGGGGCAGACAGTTACAGCTGGGACGGGGAGAGAGCAGATGTGGAGGGCTGTGATGGAAGCAGCCCAGGGTACTGTGGGAGCCCAGAGGAGTAATTGACTAGGGCCTAGCCCGTGCTGAGAAGGCTTTCTGGCGGAGAATATTAAGAGCTAACACGTCTATCGCTTTTTATTGTTAATCCTCGCCCAGGATATATATATATTTTAAAATATACTTCTTTATTGATTTCAGAGAGGAAGGAAGAGGGAGAGAGAGATAGAAGCATCAAGGATGAGAGAGAATCATTGATCAGCTGCCTCCTTCACTCCCCCTACTGGGGATGGAGCCCACAATCCGGGCATGTGCCCTTGGCCAGAATCGAACCTGGAACCCTTCAGTCTGCAAGCCGACGCTCTATCCACTGAGCCAAACTGACTTGGGCCCAGGATATTTTTTTCCCCATTGATTTTTAGAGAAAGTGGGAAGGAGGGAGGAAAAGAGGGAGAGAGGAGAAGGAAGAGAGAGAAACATCAATGTGAGAGAGACAAGCAATTGGTTGCCTAACCCACATGCCGGAACCGGGCCAGGGAAGGAACCTGCAACCCAGGTATGTGGCCTTGACTGGGACTCATGACCCCTCCGTGCGCGGGCTGATGCTCTAACCACTGAGCACACCAGGGCACTTATATCACTTTTAACATACATTATACCCATTCTAGAGCCGGGGAGACTGAGAACCCACGAAGTTAAGGGACTTGTCCTAGCTGGAACAGGTAGGAGGGCGGCTGGTCGGGATCCCATGATTCTGGCCATGTTGGTTTAAAACCACTGCGGGAGGAGGCCTGGAGGCCAGAGCTGGGGGTGGGGGTGGAACTTGAAACCGCTTGTGTGGTGACCAAGTCTGGGAAGACAGCTGAAGCAGAGTAGGGAGGGGTCCAGAGCACTGCCTCCCGAGTGCGTGGCCCTGACTCGCTGGCAGGTGAACACTGCGCCCGCCCGGTGAGCACCCTCTCCGGCTCTTTGGGCGTGTTTCTGGCCTGTGGAATAGGAGAGGCTTGCTCCGCCTCCCGCCCAGCTGGGATGAGTAAATCCACGTGGGGCGTTGGCACAACTGGCGCTCATTAAATGCCAGCTGGTGTTATTATGACGCTTATCCCCATTATTATCCTTAATAACTAATTAATTAGAACTAATGCGTCCTCTCCGCGCCCAATTGGGTGTCTCTGTCCGCAAAGTCACCGGACCCCGTGGAGAGACCAAGGAGCTGCGTCTAAGACCTTCCCCCCAACACACATCCCAGCTCACCCCATTCTCCCCAGCCCACATTCGGCCTGGTAAAGCTGCGGACAAGGCTTGGGTGGCGCGGGCCTGGCAACCGGAGTCTGGGTGGGGACGACCCTTGCGTCACCCCCAACTTCGTGGTGAGGGGTCAGAGAAGCCCAAACGACCGTGGAGCGCTAGGACCCCGCAGCTCCGTCGGAGCCGGGTGTGTAGGCCCAGCTAACCCCTAGACCACGCCCATCTACACGATGATTGGCTCTCCACACCCGGCACGCGGCCCCGATTGGCGGAGGGGGCCGCTGCTCCCTGGGTGCCCCTCCTCTCCCGGACCGTAGTCTCGGGTCCACAGGCTCCAGGGCCGCAGGAGCGCTCGGCGGGGCGGACGGGCGGACGTAGTCGGTGGTGGGGAGAGAGGGGCTCCCACAGTCGGGTTCGGGGGTCCGGTTTGCGGCGCATCCGACGGCCCAGGCCGTGTCCGGAGTGCTGCCATGGGCCCGGGGCCCCCGACGGCCGGAGCTGGGGCGCCCCCGCGGCCGCTGTCCCTGACGGCGCGGCTGAGCTACGCCGTGGGCCACTTCCTCAACGACCTGTGCGCGTCCATGTGGTTCACCTACCTGCTGGTCTACCTGCACTCGGTGCGCGCCTACAGCTCGCGCGGCGCGGGGGTATTGCTGCTGCTCGGCCAGGTGGCCGACGGGCTCTGCACGCCTCTTGTGGGCTACGAGGCCGACCGCGCCGCCGGCCGCTGCGCCCGCTGCGGGCCTCGCAAGTCCTGGCACCTGGTTGGTAAGTCGCGGCCAAGCTGCTCCCATTCACCTGCCTGCCCAGTGCCACCAGTGGCCAGACCTTCCCCTCGGTGTCTGCCCCAGTGCCTGAGCCAACCCCTCTGCTTAACTACCCTGCCCCCCTTCTGTCTCTCTGTCCCATGGCCTGAACCTGCCCCGTTGTCTGTCACATGACCTGAGCCTCTGTCTCTGCCCCACGCCCCGAGTCTTCTCCCTCTGTCTGCCTCATGGATGCTGCCTGACCTGTCAAGCCCCCTTCATCTGACTCAGTTGGTGCGACCTTCTAGTGTCGCTTCCCTTTGACCCCTGGGGGCTCCCTGAACCATCTTCCGGCTGGGTCTGACTGCCCAGTGCCTCCGCTGTCAATCTGTCTTGTCTGGCTTGACCTCTCCATGTCTCTATCCGGGTGACCACCAGGACCTGGTCTGAGTGAGGGCCAGACTAGAGCCCCCTCTGTCAGGCTGTCCATTTCTCCAGTGCTCTCTGTCCGTCCCCTCCCCAATTTGGGCAACGTGGCGCTTGGGCGTTTTTGGGGAGCTGCCCTGGCATCTGAGAGTTAAGTTGGGGGCAGGTGAGACAGAAGGGTCAGGGGTCTGTACCTGACTAATGGGATGGGGTCCGCTGGACAGGTAGTGGGGTCGCCCTCTGGCCTGGGGCCTTTGCCTGCCTAGAGGGCTGTTGGGGAGGGTAAGCAGCAGGCCCCAGGGGGGCTGGGGTGCCTGCCCTGTGTGGGCTGATGATAAGCCTGTGTCCATGCACCCTTCTCTGCCCGCCCAGGCCTTGAGCTTTGAGATTAGCCCTGGCCACTCTCCCTGCAGTTTCTCCCCTGGCACTAGTGCCCACCGCAGCCTGGCATTGGGGGCCCTCCAGGCATTTCAGGAGGCAGGACCGGGAATCCTGCCACTCGGGGAACTCTGGAATTCTGGGTGGCAGCTTTTTAGAAGGCCGGAGGGGAGTGAGACAGTGATTTACCCTGGGCCCTTTTGAGTGACATTTTTGCCAGGTGCAACAGATCTCCAAATGGCCGGAGGGTGGCTTGCTGTGGCCACATCCTGAGGGTGGATTTCAGGTTTGTCAGGTCTGAGGTTGCCCGGGCTGTTCTTGGGCCACTTTAGACTGCTGGACACTCCGTGAGGGTCCCACCTGACCCCAGGAAGAACTTGATTTCCCCCCGCAGAGGTGGGTGTTAGGGGTGCTGAGGGCACTTTTGTAAATAAAGAACTGAAGGGTTTGTGTTTATGCAAAACAGGCCTGGGGGATGAGTGCCCAGCCAGACACCAAGGTCTCCACCTGCACCCTTCCCCACCTTCAGGCGGAGGACCTGTGGGGAGAGGAAGCTGGGGAAGCCCCTCATAATGCCTGATAAGGTGACTAGAGCAGTCACCCCAGCAAGTGCCCACTTCTCTGTTTGCCCCCGAGTCTGTGGGGGGGGGGGGGGGGTGGTAAACTCACTCTTTCCCTAACAAGCCCTCCCAGCTGCCCTCTCTAGCCTAGAGAGGCCCATCTAAGCTAGACATGGATGCTCCTGTGAGGTCCAGGCTGGCAGGTGAATGGACCGGGCTTCATAAGAAAGAAGCAGAGCTCTGGTGGACAGGAAATTGCCTTTGGCATTTTGAAGGACGAATAAAAGTGTGCTTATGCGCGTGTGGGGGGCACATTCCAAGTAGTTGAAAGAGCTTGTGTAAAGGTGTGAAATATCATGGCTTTGAGGCTGCTGAGGTGGGCAGTAGCTCAGAGTAGTGGCCGCTTTCACACATTAACTCTCATTAACTCTCAATCAACCTCAGGAAGCAGGTATTTCCATTTTCTGGAAACTGAGGCCCCGAGAGCAAAGTCACATGCCCAAGGTCCCCCAGCCAGTCAGCCTCGCTCCAACAATGGTTAACTGGCCTGGGCAGCGGCAGGCTGGAGTCCACCCAGGGCTGCACATTCTTCCGACCACAGTCTTCAGTTGGTGCTTGGCCTGCATTTGTCCAGGATGCCCCTCCCAGTTCCAGAGAAAGAACCAGGCTGGTTTTGGTTTCATTTCCTGATCCCAGAGCTGTGGGGGCGAGCCCAGGGTCTGGGGATGAGGTCACCTCCGGAGCCTGGGGGAGTAGGGAAGTCCGGCTGCCAGACTCCTTCCAGGCTCAGGGATGGGAGGAAAGGGGCTTTGGTAGACCTGGGACCCATCCCAGCAGGGCCCACAGTCTGGTGGGGTAGGCAAGCAGGAAACAAGCAGACAGACAGACATAAGAATTTCTGTGTGTGCTGAGGGGCGAGAGGAAAAGAAAGCAGGGTCCAGAATAGACCCGATTGAATTGGCAAGGAGACTGTCAGTGACTGAGCTCATCAGGGAGGGCTTCTTTGAGGAGGTGGCATTTGAATTGAGTCCTGAGGGATGGAAAGAAGAGCATTCCAGGCAGAGGGCACAGCATGTGCAAAGGTCCGGAGGCAGGCCTGTGCCTGGCATGTTGGAAGAGCCCTGTGTGGCTAGAGTGAGCAAAGGGGCAGGGAGGGGACGAGGGCAGGTTGTGCAGGGCCTTGGGGAGGACTTGGGCTTGTTCTGAGATATTGGAATGTTTGCCAGGGACAGGTCCCCTTATGAGCTGAGGGGACTCTGAGGCTTATGGAGGGCAGGGTCCAGCCTCACCTGACCGCGTGACTCCTGGTGGCCCACAGGATTCTTGATAGGAACTGGGGAGGAAAAGGCTCGCTCCCGGGAAGGGGATGTTGTGGGTGTAAAGGGTGTGTCTGTAGTGGGTAGTTTTCCAGGGGACCCCACAGCATCCTTTCAACCTGCTGTGTGACCTCGGGCTCTCGGTGCTTCCGTGTCCCCACCTGTCATCAGGGGGAACCCCAGGGAGTCCTGGACTGCCGTGGGGAGGCCCTGTTCTTCCTCCCTCTTATTACCTGGCCATACATCCTGGTCCTGCCCGCTCGTCTGCTACGGCGTGTAACCTCAGGACCATGCCAGCCTATTCTGTGTCTCCATTGGACCGGTGGGTGGAGGCCAGCCCCCCCCACTTCCCCCTGGTTTGGCTCTGTGACTTCTAGGGGACCTAGGTCTATCTGCGTCAGTTTACCCATTTGTCACAGGGGCCATAAGCCTGCGGAGCTCTGGGCTGCTGATCCCATACACCAGCCTGCGTGACTTTGGGAGGGTCTCTAGCCTTTTCTGTGTCTGTTTTGTTCCCACCCGGTCACACCCCAGGGAGCCCTGGGCCACTGTGGGAAGGTCGGGCGTATGACCTCCCCCTACTCTGCCCATCCACAGGCACCATCTGCGTTCTGCTCTCCTTCCCTTTCATCTTCAGCCCCTGCCTGGGCTGTGGGGCATCCACACCCGAGTGGGCCGCCCTCCTCTACTACGGGCCCTTCATTGTCATCTTCCAGTTTGGCTGGGCCGCTACACAGATTGCCCACCTCAGCCTCATCCCCGAGCTCGTCACCAATGACCACGAGAAGGTGGAGCTCACAGCTCTCAGGTACTGCCCGGCAAGGCAGGGTGGGGAGGGCACGTGCACAGCAGGTGAGGACAGGGTCACACCTCGGGGACTCTCAGCTCCAGCTTATGCATCTGTAACATAGTAGATCAATCACCACAAAGCGGCTTCAAACAGCATGTGTTTATCATGCCATGGTTTCTATGGGTTAAGGGGCTGTCTCTGTTGGGTTTTCTGCTTCAGTGTCAGTCCTGAGGCTAGAGCTGTTCTCATCTGAGACTTGGGGTCCCTCTAACCTGCTCATGTAATTGGTGGCAGAATGAATTTTCTTTTTAAAAATATTTTATTGATTTCAGAGAGGAAGGGAGAGGGAGAGAAACAAACATCAATGATGAGAATCATTGATCGGCTGTCTCCTGCACGCCCCCTACTGGGGAATCGAGGCCAAAACCTGGGCATATGCCCTTGACCAGAATCGAACCTGGAACCCTTCAGTCTGCAAGCCGACGCTCTATCCACTGAGCCAAACCAGCTAGGGCTGAAATTTTTTTTTTAATTTTCTTTTTTAAAAATTGATTTTTAGAGAGAGAGGAAGGGAGAGGGAGAGAGAGAAAAACGATGTGAGAGAGAACACCGATAGGCTGCCTCATGCATGCCACCTACCGGGATCAAGCCCGCAACCCAGGCATGTGCCCTAACTAGGAATCGAACTGGCAACCTTCCAGTGCACGGGATGATGCCCAACCAACTGAGCCATGCTGGCCAGGGCCAGAATTCATTTTCTTACAGATGTAGAGCTCATGGTGGCTTGCTGATTCTTTGACACCAGCAAGAGAGTCAGATCTCAGGGATGGCTTAAGCCCTTTTTCTAAGAATCACCTGAGACGGTCAGGCCCACCCAGGATAATCTCCTTTAATTACATCTGAAAAATCCCTTCACCTGTAGCACAGAAGTTGCCTAAATATGGGTGTGATATCCCATCCCCAAGGGGAGGGATCAGGCATGGCAGGACCAGGGCATGCGAGTCTCCAGAGCCATCTTACAATCCTGCCTACCCACAGTTGGTGCCCATCTTACCCAGCACTTGCTTGAGGTGCTAAAGGAGGTTATTCTGGTGATGCTCATAGGAGCATTTATGAAGTGCTTGCTGTATGCCAGGCACAGTTCTGAGCCCTTCACATGGTTAGCTTCTTTAATCTTCACAACACACCCAGGTTGTCATGTGCCCAAGGCCAGACCAAAGTGCCTGTGGGACATGTGCATTAAGAAAAAGGACGTGGCAGTTCCAGCCCGAAGGGAGAGTGCATGTGAGGGTCGCCGGTGCTGCTGGAGCTCACAGAGCCCAGCTGACAGTTGGCGCCCGGTAAGTGCATGTTACTCTTGCTATTTTGTAGCATCTTTGTTGAGGGTCCTGCCTGTCTCCAGCTCAGCCTGTTTGGTGCCAGTTTGGTCTGCTCCCCACCCCTTTGAGTTCCCCATTATGGCTGAGAGCTGCAAGCACTAACGACGGGTTGCTCAATGCCCAGGCCCTTGAGGGCCCCAGATGTTAGGGGTCAGGCTAGGCCAGGCCAAGCATTGGTGCACTTTCTACCTGCAAGTGCTTTATTGCCAGCGTTGTGTCATCTTCACTGGGACCTCTGGGTATTGTTCTTACATTTACTTATTTATATTTTTATTAATTTCAGAGAGGAAGGGAGAGAGAGATAGAAATGTCAATGATGAGAATCATTGATCGGCTGCCTCCTGCAAGCCCCCTACTGGGGATCGAGCCCGCAACCCAGGCATGAGCCCCATGAAACCGTGACCTCGTGGTACATAGGTCAATGCTCAACCACCGAGCCACACCGGCCTGGCTGTTCTCTTTTAGAAAGGGTAACTGAGTCCTGGTGAGATGCAGAGGTTGCTCCTCCCCTGACCTTCCTGGCCCCTGAAGGGATATCACGCCGGGGCTGCAGGCAGGAGCAGACCCAGATGATTGTAGACCTTGCCCTGCTGAAGCCCAGGATCTTGGTACCAAGAATTCCAGAATCCTGGCTTCTGAGCTGCTTGGGTTCTCAGACTTGACTGGACCCTACTTTGGCTGAGTCTCTGCATCCCAGCGCCCTGTCATGGTGGTTGAGGGTCAGAGTTGTAAACCATCAGACAACATGCAGGCTGGGTAAGCTGGGGCCAGCAGGGGCTTCCCTGGGGCCACCCAAGGTTTGGTGGCTGAAATGATCTGTCACCCAGAGGTTCCCCAGACACCACAAGCAGCTCTCACTGGGTGGCTGCTGGAGAGGAAGTGGCCCTGTGGTTTCCTGGGCTGCCATGCTGAGGCCTCGCCTGTCCCCACCAGGTACGCCTTCACTGTGGTGGCCAATATCACCGTCTATGGTGCCGCCTGGCTCCTGCTCCACCTGCAGGCCTCTTCACACATGGGGCCCACCCCGGATGTCAGTGACCAGCTGGGGGTCCAAGATGTGCCAGTATTTCGGGTGAGCTGGGGTCGGGGAGGGGGCCAAGGATGCTGCTGGCAGGATGGGACCTCCCCCCAGGCCCTGAACTTGGGCCTGCGCCGTGAGAGCCACTGCTGATGCCTCCTTTTCTGTGGATCCTCAGAACCTCTCCCTTTTGGTGGTGGGCGTTGGCGCCATCTTCTCACTGCTGTTCCACCTGGGCACCAGGGAGGGGCGCAAGCAGCTGGTGGAGGAGCCAGATGAACACAGCCCCCTGTTGGCCCCCACCACGGCCCGCCCCTTGCTGCTCTGGAAACACTGGCTGCGGCAGCCGGCCTTTTACCAGGTATGTGATGGGGCAGAGCTGGCTGGAGTGGATGCCTGTCTCCCACCTGGCCCTTACCCTGGGGCTGCAGACAGGATGGCCAGCAGATGAGCAACAGATTTTCCATCTCACAGCAGGGCAGACATTGCAAATCAGTTACCACTTTCTTCTCCCCCGGACCAGCTATGGTCCCTAATGGTGGGTCAGGTGTCAGCTGCAGCGAGGCCCTCGGTGTCCCCTGCTGGTGGAAGTGGGTGGGCCCTGTCTGACCCCTGAACCAGTCCCTCCGTTTGCCCATAGGTGGGCTTCCTGTACATGAGCACGAGGCTCATCGTGAACCTGTCCCAGACGTACATGGCCATGTACCTCACCTACTCCCTCAACCTGCCCAAGGTGAGCTGGGGAGGGTGGGCCAGGGCTGTGGGGTGGCTCCTGAGCCCAAGGAGGCCCACCTGACATGCCCATGTCCATTCTGCCCCAACAGAAGTTCATCGCCACCATCCCACTGGTGATGTATCTCAGCGGTTTCTTCTCCTCCTTCCTCATGAACCCGGTCAACAAGTGGATCGGGAGGAATGTGAGTGTGTGGGTTGGTGGGGGGCAGTGGGGGCATGCCATAGACAAGGACCCTCAGAACTCAGATGCACAGAACCCAGGTAATTGCATACCTCAGCCTCTACACCTTGTAGCTGCCCTGTGTCGCAGATCCATGTTCTAGAATCCTGGCTTCTGAGTGTCTTGGGGCTGCAGAGCTCTAGAAATTTCTGTGCTGATCATGTGCTAGCCAGGGTGGCTATTCACTTTTCTTAGGGTGGCTATTTAGTACTTGAAATGTGGCAGGCATGATAGAAGAACTGAATGTTTTGCCGAAACCGGTTTGGCTCGGTGGATAAAGCGTCGGCCTGCGGACTGAAAGGTCCCAGGTTCGATTCTGGTCAAGGGCATGTACCTTGGTTGTGGGCACATCCCCAGTAGGGGGTGTGCAGGAGGCAGCTGATCAATGTTTCTCTCTCATCGATGTTTCTAACCCTCTATCCCTCTCCCTTTCTGTAAAAAATCAATAAAATATATTTAAAAAAAACAACACTGAATGTTTTATTTTATTAAAAAATTTTTTAAATGTATTTTTATTGATTTCAGAGAAGAAGGGAGAGAGAAACATCAATGATGAGTCATTGACTGGCTGCCTCCTGCACCTACTGCACAGGGGATTGAGCCCATAACCCGGGCATGTGCCCTGATCAGGAATCATACCGTGACCTCGTGGTTCATAGGTCAATGCTCAACCATTGAGCCATGCTAGCTGGGCCATTTTATTTCATTTTAATTGATTTGCACTTAAGATGTAAATAGCCACTTGTCCCTAGACTGTCAGGTCCTGGGTGAGGTCAGAGCTGGGGTCTCCTTAGAGATGGTCCAACTTGACCCCCTCACTTTCTGGGGTTAGGGACTAGGTGGTGGTGGATTGAAGACCAGAGAGGGCAAGCGCCAGGCTAGGAGCCTCACAGTGAGGCGGGCCTGATGCTGGTCTCTCCTGCAGATGACTTACTTCGTGGGCCTTCTGGTGATCCTGGCCTTTGCGGCCTGGGTGGCATTGGCAGACGGGCTGGGTGTAGCTGTCTATGCAGCAGCTGTGCTGTTGGGCATGGGCTGTGCCACCATCCTTGTCACCTCACTGGCCATGACAGCTGACCTCATCGGCCCCCACACGGTAGGGCTGGTGGGCGGGGCTGGGTGGGGTTGGGGCCCAGGGCCCAGGCCAAGAGTGCTAACCTCCCTGCCTGTGTCCTCCCAGCACAGCGGAGCCTTTGTGTACGGCGCCATGAGCTTCTCGGATAAGGTAGCCAACGGGCTGGCAGTCATGGTCATCCAGAGCCTGTACCCCTGCTCGTGAGTGTGACTCATTTGTAGTTCATGTAGCAAAGGCGTGCTAGTGTGTGCCAGGTAATCTCCAGGTCTAGAGTATTGGGGGAATGTGAGTGGGCGGTGCTACAGGGGAGCCAGGCTCTGTGTCCCTCAGACCCTCAGAGCCTGGGATTTCAGTCCTAGACGATTCTAGACCACCGAGTTCTAGCCTGGTCTTTTGTCGTCATGGAGTTGGGGGTAACACAAACCATGTTAATCACAGGAATAAATGTGTGATCTAGACCAGGGGCCAGGGGGGTGAAGGACACCACATATGGAGGCCTGATGGGTGCAGGAGGTCAGGGAGGACTTCCTTGAGGAGGTGACATTGGTCCTGAGACCTGGTGGATCTCAGGGAGTTCTAGGCAAATGGGAAGGAATAGCCAGTGCAAAGGCCCTGGAGCAGGAGCAGGCCTGGTGTGTTGGAAGAACACAATGGAGGCCCGTGTAGCTGGAGCAGAGTGAGTGAAGGGGAGAGAGAGTGGGGAGAGGTTTGTGGAGGACTTGGGCTTTTACCCCAAGGGAGTTGGGGAGCCCTGACTCAGGGGCTTACAGGCGCCCTCTTGTGGCTGCCTCCAGAAGGCCAGTCTGTGTGGAAGGTGAGGGCTGGAGCCTTGGCAGAAACATCTACACTGGTCCAGGTGGGTGATGATGGGCTGGACCAGGTGGAGGTAGAGGAAGGGGGAGTAGTGGAAAGAACTGGGATAGACTTTGAAGGCACAGCTGGTAGTATTGGCTGAAGTGTCATGTGGGAGGAAGAAAGGTGGTCAAGGGTGACCCCCAGGTTCTGGCCTGCGTGCTGGGAAAGACAGGGCGGCCTGAAACTGAGGTGGGCGGAGTAAGAGGCCCAGGCTCCCCACAAATGTCTGCTCACCTGCTCTGTCCTCCCCTTCCCCAGCTCGGAGCTCTGCTGCAGGGCCTGCGTAGGCTTCTACCACTGGGTGATGGTGGCTGTGACAGGCGGCGTAGGTGTGGCCGCTGCCCTCTCTCTGTGCAGTCTCCTCATTTGGCCCATCCGCCTGCGGAGTTGTGAGTTGTAGACACTCCCCTCCATTCCCAACCTGGTCATGGGTGGGAGGACTGGGGCAGGCCCCATGCTCACTAAACCCCCTTCTCTTGCAGGAGTCCCTGGAGCTCAACCCTGACATTCCCATATGGCCTCCTGCCCTATGCAAATGAGCTGCAACTGTGCACATCCCATGCCCTGCTCCTCAGGTCCCCACCTTCCTCTTGCCTGGCTGCAGGGAGGGTGGGTGAGGACAAGAGGGGCTGGACCCCATCGGCTCATCTCCACTGGGGCGAGACACATAGCTAGGCCTTCTGGTATCGGGAGCCCATGGGTCCTCATAGATTTGGGGGTGCCTAAGCCTAACTTTAATGGATGACTTGGGGTGCCCTTGCTATGTTGTATGGAGCTGCCCTGAACTCCGCTCCCCCTCACCCTGGCCCAGCTAGGGTCTGCAGGGTGCTGCTGGCAGTGAATAAAGAGCTGCTCACAGGAAGGACTGGCCTCAGCTGTCTGCCTGGGCCTGGGGCGGGAGGGCAGTAGGGGTCCCTCCTCTGGTCACTGAGGTCTTGGCTAGTAACTCCCTTTACCTGGCCGACCAGTGCCCCAGTCCCCAGATGTAGACAGACACCCGAAGAGAGGCACAGTGTCCCCACAGAGGGACGGTCTTTATCAGACAGTGGGCATGTAGATGGGTGAGGACCGCTGGCCCGTGGATGGGCAATAGGGTTCCAGGTCCCACTGCCGGTAGTTCTGGGTTGTGTAGAGCGGACGCTGCATTGCTGACAGGTAGGGCACGTAGTCCGACACCCGCCCCAGCGGCTTCACCCCGTATTGGTGCCTATTGACCACTGTGGGACAGGACCCAAGTCACCTCCTGGCTCCAGTTTCCTGGACCCAGGCAGTTTTACCCCCATCCCTTGGCCCCTGTGATGCCAGCCTCACCATATTCCTTGCCCCAGATGGGTCTGTCTTTCCACAGCATGGCCCCCCACCGCGTGCTGGGGGCCCTGTACTGAGCGGGCATGATGGGGTCATACCAGGCAGACTCCCGGAGGCACTGGGTTTGGTCTGCAGGGAGAGTGGGAGAGAAGGTCATCTTTGGCCCTTGACCTCCCCTTGGGGCTGGCGAGGGTCTAAGTGGGTGGCCAGGCACGCACCTGAGGGCATGCTGTGCTTCCGGTGGCTATGGCATCCATGCCAGTGGGCATAAGCCTCCCGGTAGGGGCTGTCCAGGGCCCTTGGGAGCGTGTACCAGGCTTCACGGGGGTCCGAATTGGTTAGGCCGGTGTACCATGTCTGGCCGGCAGAGTCACGTCCCATGGGTGTGTACTTCCAGCGCACTGCCTGCTTGATGGCTGGTGTCCAGCGGGGCCCCTCCAGGGACAGGTAATCATCACTAAGGGTCGAGGTAGGGGACAGAGGCTAAGCCTGTGGCTGTGCCCTGCCCCTCCCTGGGCCACAGCTTGCCCATCTCTAGAATGGGTCTTTAGCCCTCACTGCCACATGCTGTGACACGGAGGAGGGTGCAAAGGCCCAGCCCACACTGCAGAGGGCCTTCCTCCAGCCCCACTGGGCCATGTGTCCTCAGCACTGGACACTCCTGCCCAGGCTGGCGGGGAGAGGCCCCTCCTCTCTGCCACATCCTCCCCAGAACCCTCACTTAACCTTTCATCTTTTCTGGCCTCTCCCCCAAGGGACACCAGGGAGCGAGGATTTAAAAGCTCTGGCCACCCCTGTGGTCCCAAGCCCTTGTCCAGCCTCCTAGATGCACAGGCTCCTTCCTCAGGCAGCCCCTTGGTCCTCAGCTGAGTGAGTGGCTGAGAGCGAGCATGTGGGGTGCCCACCCAGTCATCAGGGCCCACTGGGAGAGAGGACAGGCTTCCACTTAAAGAACAAACTATGTAGCTATTCATCTGTGCCTGTTCCAGAGGGCATCTCTGGTGCCAGAGCCTGTCTAGGTTGAGAACACAAGCAAACTGAGAAAGTAGGTGGGGGAAGGATGAGGGAGACCACTCCAGGTGAAGGGAGTAACGTGCATCGGCTCTGGGGCAGCAGAGGATGGTTTAAGGAACAAAGGGCTGCAGTGCAGAGGTTTGTGGAAATGTGCTAATGAGGGGAAAACCAAACCTTAATGAGGTACCATTAAAACTAAAAAAAAAGCAGAGCCCTGACCAGGCAGCTCTGTTGGTTAAAGCACTGTCCCCACACGCCAAGATTTCCGGTTTGATCCCTGATCAGGGTACATACAAGAATCAACTAAGAATGTATAAATAAGTGGAACAATAAATTGACGTCCCTCCCCCCCATCTCTAAAATCAGTTTTTAAAAAAGGCAGAAAAAACAATGCTGTTCACGTGAAGCTGCAGGGACACTTGCTTAAGCATAAACCTCACATGGCAGTTCCTTCTGGAATGCATCCTAATAGCACCACTGCCCGAGGGACAAAGGTGTGCGTGTGCTCTAACCCAGTGAGCTCGCTCCTGGAAAGTCACCGGTGAACGAGATTGGCTGCCCCAGGACGCCTCAGCAGGACCGCTGACAAAACGCTGTTATCGCTGCCATGCACAGAGAACCTGGCTAGTTCTCCCTCCAGATTTAATAGGAGCATCAAAACTAGAAACGCACGGTCTCGTAAAAGGTGGGACGAGCCTGGTAGGTTCGGGAACATCAGTCTCAGAAACCTGGCAGACTGGACCTGCCACCAAAAGGGACATTTCAAGGTCACCTGGGGTACCCCACCCTTTTGAAACAAAGATTTCTAAACTACAAAATGCACATGGTTTGTAAAATGCAATTAAAATGCTCTAATGTAATATACAATGAACAGTGAGTATCCCTTTACCCCAGCCACCAGCCTGGACCTAATTTCTTCTTCCAGAAACGGGCAGTACACGCATGTGTCCCTGCTAGTACAGAATGTGGGAACTTGCACTGTTTCACATCTTTTTTTCCCCCCTTGTATATGGAGCGGCACAAAGAACACTCATAATTTTGTTTTTACGGCTGCAAAATAATCATAACTTATTCAAAAAGCCACTTACTAACGGGTACTCTACTGGGTTGAGCGTTCCTCCCAATTTACGTCCACCTGGAACCTCACAACATGAACTTATTTGGAAACGGGAACTTAGCAGATAGAACTTAAGATGAGGTCATAGTGGGGTAGGTGGGTCCTGGTGTCCTTATAAGGACGGGAATCTGGACACACACACAGGAGGTCGATAATGAAGGCAGGTGTCTACAAGCTGAGGGACAAAGAATTGCTAGTAAACCACCAGAAGCTAGGAGAAAACGGAACAGATCTTCTACCCTAGTCTCGGAAGGAACTAGCCCTGCTGACATCTTGATCTTGGATTTCTGGTCTCCAGAACTTGGGAGAGAATAAATTCCTGGTAATTAAGCTACCCAGTGTGTTACAGCAATCCCAGGAAACGCCCAGATACCTACTTTCTCAGTTTGCTGTGTGTGTGTGTGTGTGTTGTGCCCACAGTGAGGAATCTTGTGTGACTTGCGCCTCCTCCTCTCCCCACCAGTCTCCAAGCCTGCCTTGCTCTGACCATTAGCGGGGTGGGGGGAGGGGAGAGTACCCAGGTGCAGGTGGATGGGAGGTGCAGAGAGCAGACAAGTGAGGGTGCAGCACCAACATGCCTTTTTTTAAAGAATTAGACACTCGGGAAAAGCCAAAACAAATCCCATCACCCAATCCAGAAAGGCCGTGCCCGGGGGTCGGGTGGGCACTCACCTGTAGAGAGGTGGCGGGAAGTCCACTTCGAGGGTCCCCTGGGGGACATAGGACTGGGTAGCCTCCCGCCTCAGGGTCTGCATGTCTGCCTCTGGGTTCCTGGGTGCTCCTGCCTAGAAGGCCTGTGAGGCCATTGTTGAGCAACAAAGACCATTCTGGGTGTCCTGGCAATGCTGCTGGTAGCCTGGCTCCCATCCAGGTCACGCCCTCCTGCCCCCGCCGAGGGGCTGACAGAAGGTGGGGCCACACCTGGTGGCTTGGGCCTCAGTGCTCCCCCCTCCCCTCCCCACATCTCCACATGGGGGTCTCTGAGCCAGAGAGCTTCGGATGCTTAGGCCGGAACTGCCAGTCCCCAAGCCCTCCCTTCTCACCCACCCCATCCAGTCCTCATGTTTCATATTACATCAGAGCAAAAACCTGCAAACAAATGTTCATAGCAACATGATTCACAACCAGGAAGTGGAAACAACTAAATGCCCATTAAACAAAAGGGGTCCATCCATCCACACACGGAAATCTTCCTCAGCCATGAAGAGAAGTGCTACCACAATGGGGATGGGCCTTAAAACATGATGCTCAGGGAGAGAAGCCAGACACAAAAGCCACAGAGCGTGTGATCCATTTATGTGAAATGTCCAGAACAGGCACATCCAGAGACAGAAGGTGGGTTCATGGTTGCCAGGGGCTGAGGGTGACTACAAGTGGAGGTGTGGTTTTTTGGGAGGGCGATGGAAATGTTCTGGAATTAGAGGTGCTGTTTGCACAACATTGTGAATACACCAAATGCCACGGAATGTTCAGTTTAAGAAGTAAACATTAAGTTATGCATATTTTACCACAATTAAAAAGTATTAAAATCCACAATCTACCCTCTTTTCACCACCTCCACCTGGTCCGGGCCAATCACAGCCTCCTCTGTGGCCTCTCTGTGCCCCTGCACCAGTGGTCAAGTCTCCACACACCGGTTTTCCTTCTCAACTCAGTACAAGGGCTCCCACATCTCTCAGGGTGGAGACCCAGGTCCTGCCCACAGCCCACCCATGAGGCCCTGCAAGACCTGCCCAGGCCCCTCCCTCCTTGCCCTCACTTCCTCCCCTCGTCCCCTCCACTTGCTCACTCTGCTGTACCACAAGGGCCTCCTCACTGTTCTCCAACACTCCAGGAACTTCCTTTACACAGGCTGTAACGTCCTCTGCCAGATGTCTCCTGCTCTTCTTCGAACCCTTGCTCAAACGTCAGCTTTGTAGCAAGTCCTGGATCCGAAGCTGTCCTTTCCTAAAGCCTCCTTCTCTCATCACACAGCACACACCTCCCTCTCACCCAACAGAAGCCCCATGGGGGCGGGTCTTGGGGTCCGGTCCTTTTTGTTGTCCCCAGTGCCTCTCCCCCGGAGGGAAAGGCCTGCAGTGCTCCAGTCACAGGCAGCGGCAAGGTCCCGTCTCCGCCCTGGGCTCTGCCTCACCCTTTACCCGAAAAGCTACATTCAATAATCAAAGGATGCCTGACAGACCATGCCCCACTGCTGACCTCAGCCATGTCAGGTGGAGGTGGCAGCAGCGCCTGCTCTGCCTGAGAGCTCCTGTGCAGCCTGCAGCCCCCATAGGCCCTCCCTTCCCTGCCCCCATCTCACTGCCTGTGGAGACCACCACCCCACCCCAGCTGCAAGGATGGTGTGAATGCATGTTACCCTTATCCCTATGAGATCATGAGATCAGGGACACAGGCATCCCTCAAAGACAGCTCACCCAGGGCAGGTTGCTCACCACCTGTTAGTGACCTTCAGGCTGGTCTGGGGCCTGGGTATGTGCACACTGCAGCTGTCAGCCACCCAGCCAGATGGCAGCCAGCCCCAGCCGTGCATGAGCCCACACCTGGTATAATGGCAATGATACTGCATTAGATGAGACACAAGGCTCACTCTGCAGCCCCCCAGACCCGAAGGCTGGGGAACACACATTCCTCTCTGTTGTCTCAACTCCCAGGCGTGGGTCCTACACACAGAGCCAGCTCCTGGGCTCTTCGGCAGCTATAAAGGGTGAGGATGTGGTAGGGTAGAATTGTTTTCTTATTTAAAAAAAGACTCAAGCAAAAATAACATGATGACCAATCGAAACACACACATCTATGTACACTGTCCTTGCTTGAGGGTATGGCACACAGATGCTGGGATGGGGCAGGGTCCCACCCTTCCCCAAATCCAAGCAGGTCCAGCTGGTCACCCCTCCGAAATGAAGGCTTTAAAAGCTGTGATTCCTGTCACCCCCAGGCGTGGTGGGGTGGGCCATGCCCTTCTCTAATGAGCCTTAAACATTTCTGGGACCCATCTACAAAACACAGAACAATCCAAAGAAAAGTCACAAATACATATATACACATGCACACACATGGCTGACTGCGGGGGAACACTAAAGGAGGGGGACCTAGAAGCAGAGCCAGAGTGACCTCCACCCCACCCCAGGCCTGCTCTGCCTTCTAGCCACACCTGGGTTCACCTCTCTCCCTCCAATTTCTCCAGGTCTGGAAGAGAGGTGGTACCCAGCGTGGCCAGAGGACAACAGGGTGGGAGCAGGAACAGAGGACACCTGGAAAGCTTCTGGGGGACCGGTGGTTGCCCCCTCCCCTCGCTTTCCTCTCTGGCTTCCCCGTGGTCATAGGCATGGTGGACAGGACACATGGGGAAGGAACCTGGGAGGAGGGTGAGGCACCACCCTCAGGCCACCTAGATCTGTACACCCATCAAGCCCAGGAACCGTCGTCCCGCTGGTGACAGAGCTCAGCTGTGTCGCCATCAGTGACAAGGACAGTGCAGGGTCAGGGCAAGCTCGTGCTGACAATTGGACCCAACTTCAGTTTTCCTGGAACAAGTCCATCTCGAGATGACCTCCTCTGGTGCACAGCCTGCCTGGGCCTGCTCCCGATGCCTGGCCCCTAGCAGTCACTGGGATAGCTGCCAGCGGAGGGACAGCAGAGGTGGCCGCAAAGAGACCTATCAGGAGTGTCCTGTGGATCCACGGGCTGACCTGAACCGTCCTGCTGCTGGGCCCTCCCCTGGCTGACTGGCTTGGCATCCAGCTGTTCCTCCCGTCGCAGACGTGGGCAGTGGCAGTACTGGTGAACCCAGGCTTCTGGGAAGAGCATGCACCTCAACAAAGTGATGATGGACACAAAGGGAAGAAGGTGGGGTCCAGGGAGGCGTCCGTCCCCATCCGAGTGTAGACGGTCAAAGCTGGGGCCTTGGGGCCACCTGGTGTGAAGGGAGCCGGAACCCCGCATGCCTGCTGGTGCCCGACCACATCCCCACCCCAAACACCGCTGACAGGGTTCGCAATCAGGCTTTAATGAGAATCTTCAGGGTCTCTCTGGGCCCGGCTCCCCGCCCACCCCGGCTGCTTCCTCTGGGAACATGTGCAGGAGGGAGGGTCATGCACGTGATGACAGGTGGTGGTCCTCTGCCCTGATGGCTGGGCCGTGGTTTACCGGATCCTGGTGAAGAGGTTGAGGACAGACACAGATTCCTGCAGGGCACACAGGAGAGAAAGCTGAGCCCGCAGCTGGAGGGGAACAGAGGCTTCGGGCCAGAGGAGGAGCACTGAGTAGGCACCATTGTTTCCTGGCACCCTGGCTGGGGGTGCAGAGCAATGCAGGAGCAGTTAGAGGGGATGCAGGCAGTCCCAGGGGCAAGTTACAGCAGAGTCTGAACAGGGCTGCTCAGGTAGCAGTGGGGGACGGCCCCCAGGATAGGCTGAGGGGATGCGCATGGGGGAACACCTGGCGCTGATACCGACCCACTTTACCTTTGTCGAACGAGTTTTGCTAAAGACATTCCAGAACCTCAGGGTTTCGTCTCCAGCACCAGTGACGATGGCCTCTCCATCAGGGGACATGGCCTGCAGGAGAGACCCTCACTGTTCTTGTGCCTTGCAGTTGGTCCCATGAATGGAGTCAATGACGGAGGACAGGTGCAGGGGGGCCGGGGCCCCACCAAAGCCAAAAACACAGGACGCCCCAGCCCCTACTCTACTCTGTGCACTTGAGCAAAGGACCTGACAGTTTAAGCACAGCACATTTCTTCTGGAAAGAAAGAAAACACTTGAGGAGGGATGGAGAGGGGCTCCTGTCCCCAGGCCCTGCAATAGGTTATCTGATGAACTGTCCTCAGAGGTTTTCCGAGTAGTTGGATGGGGGTTAATTGTGCTTCATCATGAAGATAAACTAATGTGTGGAGATTCTCAGGAGGGCACAGCTGCCCTTCCTCACAGAGCTGGGGAGTTCAAGAAAGTAGATTCAAAGTGATGACACAATTAATGTTTGAAAGCAGAACATGGGAGCAGGCCTGGACGACCCCACCCCCACCCCACAGGCCCAGCTGAATCTGCACCCCGCCTTCCCAGGGGCCCAGTGCTGGGTCTGGGACCCACCAGTGCCGACTCACCAGGTACAGAACTCGGTAGGAGTGCCCGGTCAACTTGGCCACCTGGGTCAGGGACGGGTACTTCCAGACCAGGATCTGGTTCTGTGAGTATCCATGTGTGCTAACCTGCGGGATGTAGAAGGCACCGTCACAACCTGGGCTCCCCTCCCACCACCCCAGGGCTCAGACGCAAGGTGTCCACTCCCCCTGATACACCCACTGAAGAGCAAGGACACCTGGGACCTGCCCAGCCCCCCCTTGCCCCCAAACTCTGGTTGATGATGGTGACAGGGAGCTACACTGTACCCAGAGCTCAGCCAGCCTCTGCTGGTGGTCACAGGCATAGACACCCAGATTAGGGGCAGGTACTTCCAGACTGATCTGGGTGACAGGGTCCTGGCTTCACCCTAGGACCCCAGGGAAGGCATTGCCGGGGCCCAGGGCTCCTGCTCCAGAACCTTCTTGTGCACACCACAAAGGCCCTGCCATGGCACTCACCAGCTCATTGGCGTGCTTGGACCAGGCCAGGTTGCACACCTGGGAGCCTGTGTCGATGCACTGCAGTGGCTGCCCTGTGAGCGTGTTCCAGAAGCGGATGCAGCGGTCCGCCGTGCCGCCGCCGGATGCCAGAAGCCCATGCTGATGTGGGGACCAGGCTATGGCTTTCACGGCTGCCAGGTGCTCTGTGTACTGCTGCACAGGACTCAAACTCGAGTGGTTCCAGACCAGCAGCTGGGGGGGCAGGGGTGGGGGGCGGCAGCAGCTGTTAGGCCCTCCAGCGGCTGTGGCCCCTGGGCAAGCCCTCAAGGGGAGGATGAATGGCTTCACTCCAACCCATCATGGTCCTCCCTCAGGGCATACCCTTGTCACCCCTGCTCTGTGGATGAGCAGGGGCGGGGTGTGGATGTCCCTTTGCAGGTGGCCCTGCAGCCGCCGCTCTGACTGCAGGGGCGGGGTGCGGATGTCCCTTTGCTGGCTGAGTGGATAAGATAATCCCCGGATAATGAGGGGCCCAGGGCATCTACCTTGTTGTCATTGCCTCCTGAGGCAAGGAGCTGGTGGTCCGTGGACCACTTGAGCCCGCACACCTCCTGCCGGTGGCCCTGCAGCCGCCGCTCCGACTGCAGGGGCGGGGTGCGGATGTCCCTTTGCAGGATCATGCGATCCCGGCTCCCAGATGAGAGCTGGTCGGCATTCCAGGCCAGCGCTCCTGGAGACCAGAAGGCAGGGTGAGGCCGAGGCCTGGCCTCTCGGAAACAGGGTGCGCTGGGAATCACTCCCACCCACTGGGATTACAACCCCACCAGGACCTTGGGCTCCTCACCAACTCGTGCCGTGTGGCCTTCTAGCATGGAGAGCTTCTTTCCCGCAGCTGCATCCCAGATCTGCACAAAGCCCTTGTGTGTGCCGACGGCCACCAGGTTCCCCTAGGACAGTGGTCGGCAAACTCATTAGTCAACAGAGTGGCAAACCGCGGCTCGTGAGCTGCATGTGGCTCATGAGCCGCGGTTTGCCGACCACTGCCCTAGGACCAAGGACCCGGGCGAGAGCAGGCATCAGGCCCTGGTGTGAGGACCCAGCCGCCCTGGGTTCTCCCCTAACCGCTCCTTGCATGTCCCTTCTGATCAAGGTGACACCCATCTTGTCCTGGAACTTACTGGGGAGATGGTCACACAACACATGGGTTTGTCAAAATCAGCAAACACACACTTAAGACCCATGCACTTCAATGTGTGAACTTGCCTGCCTGAGCCTGGCCTGCCCCCTGGCTGGGGTAAAGGATGGGGCTCTGAAGGACTGCGGTCAACTCTATGTCTGTGGGGGGAGTCCTGCCAGCAACCCTGTCACTGTAACAGTCTCTACCAGGCTGGGGACAGGCAGGATGCAGACATCACTCTGGTTCTCCCAGGCCCCCAAACACTGCCAAGGACCCTTGCCAGCAAGGCCCTGTCAGACCTCCCCTGCCCAGCCCAGGAATGAACCCTGTATACTAACCCGCTCAGACCAGCCCACGGAAGTCACCGAGTCCCCTTCCACAGAGAGGTCACAGAGCCGGGTCACCTGGGGGAAGGAGGGAGCGGTCGGTGTGAGCTGACGTGCTGCCCGCTGATCCTTCAAGGCCCCAACTGTCCATTCGTTCATTCATCCATCTGTTTATTCATTCAGTCACACCTCAGGCCTATGGGCACTGGTGTTAATTCTGGGACCTGAGATAATGATGCTGGGGTGCCCAGGAGACTGCAGGCTGCAAGGGGACACATGCAGCACAGGGATGAGTGACTGGAAAGTCTGGGGAGGGATGCTGGGGAGGTGACGAGGGCATCACACACCGGGGGGTGCTTCCCTCTCTAGGGGGCATCACACCTTCTTTTGGTGATTAATGCATCACCACCTGCATTAATCTCTGAAAACATCCCACCCTGGCAGGCATGTCTGAGCCCATGGTGGGCCTAGCAGCACCTCAGAGTTAGTGCTGAGGGTGGGGTGCGGCAGCCCCCAGGCTCAGCCAGGCCCCAACACCCATTTCCGCTCCTCTGCAGACACAGGCAGAGGTGGAACTCAGGCAGAGAGTAAGGACTACTGGTCATTACAGGAGACAGCCCGCAGCAGAAGGGCCTCCACTCATACCTGCTGACTATTCCTGAGTTCAGTCTGTACTTGGAGGGTGGGCCTAGGTGTGAGAGGTTGGCCAGGCTCTGGAGCACCCAGCCACACTTATTCTTCATATGGGCCAGCCCGACTCAATGACTAGAGGAAGCCACCCCACACCCCTGAGGCACACACACATGCAAGCACTTGGCCACACACTTCTAGGCACTGGAGCACCCACCTGGCTGGTGCAGGCGCTCCACAGGTACACGCAGGTGCCCAGCCCCACACTGAGCACATTGAGAGATGACCAGTCCACCAGGTTCAGGTAGAAGTCGTCCTGCAACTCAGGTGCATCCAGAACCTTGAAGGGGATCTTGGAGATCTTGCGGGTGGGTTTCCGTGGTGATCGCAATAACTTCTGACTGTAGGGAGAGCCCGAGACGGTGATTTTCTGTCAATCAGCCACGTGGTTATCATTACGCTTTGGCTAATGTTACTACCCCTGGTTCACATTAGTTCTTGGCATATCCCCTCCCGCTCATCTTGCCCTTCTGCCTGAAAGATCCCAAAACTGTGGGTGACCCCCATGGACACAAGGCCCTTTGCCCTTGGGTGTTTGGCCACCCCAAGCCTCAACAGCCACACTGTCCCCTCTGCTTGGCACCTCCTCCAGAGAGCCCTCCCTGACTCCCCTATCCCCCAGTCTGGACCCAAAACCTTCAGGCTGACAGTGTGCCAGAGAGGGGTCCTAAGACTAACTGCAGCTCTCATGTACTGCCCGGCTGTTCACCCTGCCCTGTCCCCACCCTTAAAGACCCTGAACTCACCTTTTGTTACTGACTGGCGACAAGGAGTAGGGAGACACATCATTTCCGTCATCAGGGCTCGAGCGCTTGGTACTGAGGGAATACTGGAGGGAGCATGGACACATACCTACTGAGTGGACACTGTGGCCCCACAGCTCAGGAACCTCAGACTCAAAGCTTGGGTGGTTGGGTGGCAGAGTGGGGGTGGTACTCACCCTAACCAGAAGATCTCTAACTAGGGGTGTCCTGGGTTCCGGAAACTCAGAAAAGCAAACCAGGACCCCTCTAGGTGTGACTGCCAGCATGCTCCTGCCCCCTCACAGCCACCAGCCCCTCAGCCATCCTGAGGGACTAGAAGTCAGGCTCTTTCCAACACTGCCAGGGGCCCCCGTGACCCGGGCGGGCTTGGACATGCTCTGTGGGGTGGCTCTGCTGAGGCCACTGTCCCTTCACCCTGCACCTGAGCACCTGCCCCCGTTACCTTTGTCTCAGCAGATGCCAAGGAGGGCCACAGGGCAAGCCTCGGAGTTAAAGGGGCCTGGCCCTGCCTTCTCCCACCCCCTCTGGGGTTCAAGGCCCCCAGCAGGGCTGGTGTGTGGAGGAGGAGGAACCTAGGGAGGCTGAGACTGGTCTCCTGGAGGAGCCTCCACACGGCACAGGCGGCCAGGGATGAGGGCTGGGCCTGGATCAGTCATGGAGGATAGGGGCCTCTGTCCCCAGCAGGAAGCATCGGTCAGTGCGGGCCTGGCTGGCAGGCTCACCGTGAACAGGCCCTTCTTCTCGGGCGTGGAAGGCTGCAGCCTGCGGTCCTCCGTCTGTGGGTCCTGCACCTTCTCAATGCCGGCCCCGAGCAGCTCATTCTTCAGGAGGGCTGAGTAGGCCAGGCCATCTGCAGGCACCAAACACAGTGAGAGGCTGGGATGGGACCAGGCGAGGGGGTGAAAGAAAGAGGGTGTCTGTGGCCCTGACTCCTGACCTTTGCCATTGTCCGAGGTGGCATCCTTGGCTTTCCGGTTCTGGCTGGGAGATTTCTCATTTTCCTGCGGGAGAGGGAAGGATGGGGGTAGAGGGAAGGAGGGGTGAGCCAGAATGGCGTGGCCCCGCCCCAGGCTTCTCCCCTGACCCTCCCTGTCCTCTGTCCTCACATTGATCCTGTGGAAATTGACACTCCAGTTGGCGCCCGCTCTTGAGGGGATGAAGCGGTCCCCATGCTTGCTGGGGGAGGACACGGGGGAGTTGGTAGGTGTCAAGGTCCGCCGCATCTCTGAGACCTAAAAGGATGGCAGGGTGGAGTTGGGTGCCTCAGAGCCACAGCCTGACCCACCACCCTACCTGCTGCCTTTGGTCTCTAGCCACGGACCCAGGGGTTCAATCTTGGAAACCCAAGGGGCAGAGGTAAAACATTTGGGTAAATAACTCATATGCTGGACCTGCTGGCAGCTTTGTGAGGCAGAAGAGGCCAGGGAGCAATAGAGCCCAAGACATCAGCACACTACAGGTGGCTTTATATTTCTAAGCTGACAGTTTATTCCCTGAGCACTGAGAACCTGCTGCCCCGCCACCTCTATTTCCTGCACATGGGGATGATCTTCTCCCAGAGAACAATAACCCAACCACCCGAACCGAGACGTGAAGGTGGGTGCACAGCTTCCAGCCAACCCTCTGACCCCAACTCAATTATCTGGCGAATGTCCTTAATCTATAAGCAATCTGCTGTGGGTTGAACTGTGTCCTCCAAAAGCATACGTTGAAGTCCTAGGCTCTAAAATGAATGCCTCGTATCCTTATTAGAGTCAGAGATACCCACACAGAAAAGGGAACATGAAAATGAGGCAGAGACTCAAGTGATGGATCTAAAAGCCAAGGACTGCCGGCAAAACCAGAAGGATCTTCCCCAGACCCCTCAGCCCAGTCACCCCTGCCCCATGGGCTCCTGGGTCCCAGTACCCTGACCTCCTCCCACGCCCGCCTGGCCAACCCAGGCCAACTCTCCTGCACAGGCTGTGGGGCCAGGGCTGAACCCCAGCTTTGTGTTGCTGGGCCCGTCACTGCCCTGTTGGGAAAATGGGAAGGTGGCTCACATTCCCTCATCCCCCAGTCCAGGGGTCCTCAAACTACGGCCCGCGGGCCACATGCGGCCCGCCGAGGACATTTATCCGGCCCGCCGGGTGTTTTTGCCGCCGCTGCCTGTCGGGCTTAGCAGCCGACTCGTCCCGGGCCCGCAGTGCGCATGTGTGGAATGTGCGCCGCACTCTCCGACTCCCCTCCTTCTCTCTGAGGGACAGTGAACTGGCCCCGTTTAAAAAGTTTGAGGACCCCTGCCCCAGTCAGTCCTGACTATGGCCCAAGAGAAGCGCTGGTGCCCTCTGCAGGCCAGGAGGCACAGGCCCTGTAAAGAATAAGGGGCCTCCAGCAGGAGGAGGGCAGGTGCACTGCAGCTCTGGTGGCTGTGGTGCTGTCACGAGGGAGGCGTTCTGGGGAGGATGTGTTTTTCACTGCACAGCACCTCCCTCTTTTGCTGAGGGCTGAAGCCCTGTGGCCAACCATACCCCTCACCCCATCTCCCCACCAGCTCCACCGGGCCAGGCCCGCACTGGCAGGGTGACCACCGGCTACTCACACACGGCATCGTATTCTCGTTCTGGATGACAATCTGCCGAAGGAGGCGCCGCTCATAGTCCTGGTCCATGGTGAGGCAGGGCAGGTACGGCTGCCGGCCAAGTCAGGCCACCAAGTCCAGCCAGCAAAGTGAGCCTGGGGCAGGAAGGGCAGGACAGCTCAGCACCAGGGGGCAGCAGCCCTCACCACCACCCGGTTCCCACAGAACATTCTCAGGAATGGCCAAGCTTCCCTACCATGTGGCAGGTCCTCCCGCCCAGGGGCCCAGAGCTTGGGCGTGGCCTACCCCAGAGGCCTTGGGAGTCACAGGGAGACACAATCTGGACAAACAGGACTCCTCTCTGCTTCCTCTGTGGGGCCTTCTGACAGGACCCTCACTTCTGTCCTGTTTAGGGCAAGGCTGCCCCTATCCCTGACCCCCAAGGGCTTACCCCAAGTCCCCCGCTCCTCCAACCCAGGCCTCCATCTCATTGCCTTCTTTCTTCAGACCCTCTAAGGCAAGAGCCATCCGAGGAACCATTTCCCTGGCTCCTTGGCTCCTGGCCCCAAGAAGGAGGCATGGGGCTGGGCATGGGTTGGGGCTGTACCAGGGAGGGTCAATACACAAAACAGGTGTGGGTCAATACACTCCACAGGAGTCTGCCAGAGCTGACTGGGCCCCAGGCCCTATGCAGGCACTTGAACCCCAGGGCCAGGCAGACCAGGTTGTGACCCAAGGAAATTGGCCTCCAGCTTCTACCCAGCTCCCACTGAACTCCACCCAATCTGGGGAGGCCTCTGTGAGGAAGTGGAGTGAGAGAGCACCAGCAAAAGGAGGCTGGAGGACAATATTCTAGAGGGACGGGCAGACCTGAGGAGAAAGGGCTTTCTGCATCCCAGGATGGGGCAGAAGTGAGTGGCAGCCTCAGAAAGAAGGGCTGTTCTTTATGGCAGGGATGGCCAACTGGGACCCAGGGACAAACCAGACCCACAGCCATAGTCTGGCTGCTTTCAGAAGAGAACGTTTGCCAGTCCTGCCTCCCCTCAAGGCACTGCAGAGCATGGAGGGTAATGCAGGTTTCCAGGACAGAGCCTGGCACAGAAGGGGTTCAGCAGACTGCAGCTTCTTGCTGTGGGCCTGCCCTGTGCCCCAGAACCCTGGCAGTCACTGTCGCTCTACTCCTCTGGCTGGAGCCCAAAGGCCCACGCTATGAGATATTTAGGCAGGTCTGCCTAAATTCTATTCTCAAATCCCCAATGACCTCTCTGATGAATTCCTGGCCCAACCCGGAGACCATGCATACTGTGTGGCTGAAGCACCAGCTCTAGCCCGTCAGGTACTTGTCCCTCACATGTCGTTACTGCACACACGGGAATGCCTTGATGTGGCCCAGTCCCGAAGCCAGTTGCTTGGTCAAAACGCAGGACATAGCCATTGGTTCCCACAGTGTGTTCCCGCCACCTTCCACATTAGCGAGCTTGCATGTTTTATCTCATGCTCCCCCCCACAGCATCGTGAACTAGGTGCCCACACCCTCATGCAGATGAAGATGTGAAGACTGAGTGAGGGGCAGCAACACCACCAGTGCGCCCATGGCCCTCCCTCCACAGCCTGGGGCTCCTGTGAGCCTGTGCTAGCTTGGAGCCCCAAGCCCCTGTCCAAACCTCAGTAGACCAGCTTTGATGAGAAAAGTAGGACCACAGCACCTCAGCACCCCTCAATCTTGGCTAAACCTCTGGGAGCAGCCATCCCTTCTTGGCTACATTCTTCCTGCTCCCTCCACCTACCCTGCTGTAACAGAGGTCCCAGACACATTTTGGTCCACTGTAGCCACAGGACAGAGTCGCCTGAAGGCGTTGATGATGGCTTCAGGCCTTCCTTACCTCTCTGGGGACTGGGGCCACATCCTCAACCTCCTCCGACTTCCTGCCAGCCTAGCCTGGCCCTGCCTGGCTCAAAGTCCACCACTGGCTTGCCCCAGAATGTACCTGCGCCTCCCTTCCCCCTTCAGATTCTCCCAAAAGCCCAGGTCTTGCCCAGCAACCCCCCTCCACACACATGTGCCCTCACCACACTTGACCACTCCTGTGGCAGCACAGCCGTACTTGGGACACAGAGATGCCTGTGTCTGTCTGAGAGTCTGTCCCAGATGGAGACTCCTGTTCAAAAGGACAGTTTCCCAAGGGCAGACCCAAATCATCTCGACCACGGCACCAGGCTGCATGCAAACAGAACTGAGCTCTAGGTCCACCCTGACCGAGCATCCTGTAGCCATGGCTCCATTCTAGTAAGTTCCAACAGCCAGTGGGCACTTTCCCAGATGTGGACCAGTTGGCTGTACCCACCACTTTGCAGACAAAAAAACAACAAAGCTCAGAGAGGCTGGCTAACTTCCCCCACTGGCCCTGCCTGGGCCACATTGGCCACCCGCCAGTGAGCTCTCAGGAGATAAGGTGGTTGGAGGCTGTCTTGGTCCCTGTGCTTAGAGTTGCCCCTCTCCATGGCTTCCAAACATACTGTTGCTGAAAGTGAACTATTCCAGACAAAGTCAATAGCTCACTCTCCCCAGGCAGGCAGGCTCAGGACCAGTGGGATATGGGGGAATGAGAGGCCTCCCCAGGAAAAAACCCTAGGGGCCTCATATCAGGGACTGGTCACCCTATGGGTGACAGTCCTGTAAACCTCTAGGTCAGATGAATTCACTTCCCATGGAGACCACCTCCATTCACAGACCAATGGCACCACGTTGAGGCCAGCAGGGCTAGTCTGTTTCAGGATAGCAGGCCCCCCGACAATAGCTTAGATGCACTCTGCACCTCAAAAATTAAGCAGAGCCCCAAATGCTGCAGTCATCTCAAGAGACACAGAGTGAAAGACAGGTTTCCCAGGACGAGTTAAGAGGCGAAGTGCCATATAGCTGGTGGTGTGCTGAATGAGTCCAGAACGAATGTCCAGAGTGGCACACTCACCTGTCATCAGATCAGTTGCCCCTGTCTGCCCGCTACACTGATGTGGCCACTTACAGAAGCCCGTACAGTGGGCAGCGTCTCACCATTAGACATGGAGCCTGAGGGCCAGAGAGGTTCCAGACTGCCCACATGTGTAGGGCACTAGTCCCTAGACCCGTGGACATATCACCTCATGTGGCAAAAGGAACTTTGCAGATAAAATTAAGTCAAGGCCCCTGAGATAGGGGATGATCCTAGATTCCCCAGAGGGCACAGTGTCAACACGTGGTCCTTGTAAGAGAGAGGCATCAGGGTCAGAGTGAATGATGAAAGAGCTGTGCTGCTGGCTGTGAAGATGGGGGAAGGGGCCGAGAGCCCAGGATATGGAAAAGGCCAGAAATTATTTTCTGCTGGAGCCTCACGAAGGACCAGCCCTGCCCACACCTGAGTTTAGTCCCGTGTTGGACTTCTGACCTCCAGAACTATAGAGATAATTTTGTGGGTTTTGGGGTCAGTTTTGGTTTTTAATTTTCATTTTTGCTAATCCTCCCTCAAGGATATTTTTCCATTGCTTTTTAGAGAGAGTGGAAGGGAAGGGGAGAGACACAAAGAAACATCGATGTGAGACAGACACATCCAGTGGCTGCCTCCTGCACTAGTCCCAACCAGGGCCGGGGATTGAGCCTGCAACTAAGGTACATGACCTTGACAGGAATCAAACCTGGGACCCTGCCCTGACCGGTTTGGCTCAGTGGATAGAGCGTCGGCCTGCAGACTCAAGGGTCCCAGGTTCGATTCCGGCAAGGGCATGTACCTCGGTTGCGGGCACATCCCCAGTAGGGGGTGTGCAGGAGGCAGCTGATCAATGTTTCTCTCTCATTGATGTTTCTAGCTCTCTATCCCTCTCCCTTCCTCTCTGTAAAAAATCAATAAATTAAAAAAAAAACAAAAACCTGGGACCCTTCAGTCCACGGGCCGACACTATTCACTAAGACAAACCGACTAGGGCCATTTCTGTTGTTTTAAGCAACCAAGTTTGTGGTGACTTGTTATAGCAGCTGCAGGACACCCACTAGGACAGGGCAGAGAAGGCAGGGCCCATGCTGCAGCCTTCCTTCATGGGTCCTTCTGGGGGGTGGCTGCTGAGAGGGTTCCTAAGATGCTTGTGCTCAACACAGGCCTTTTCTCTGCCCAGTCCCATGTGGCCCACTGTGGATAGCCAACCAATCCTCTGTCTCCATCATCCCCTCTCTCCATAACCCCATTCCCCACCCCCCTGACTCCCAAGACCCCTTCGTCTGCCGGAGAGGCAGTGGGTCTTCATTCTGCCAAAAGGCACTTTTGCTGACTGTCTGCCCAGAGGCCTGAGGCAGGTACCAGGGTTAAGCAGGCAAGAAGACGGACATGTCACCCTCCTGAGCTCCTTTTGTGTCAGGAGCAGCAAGCCAGAAACATGGAACTAGGTGAAGAACAATTCTGGGTGGTGGTACCTGCTACCAGGAAGCACATTTTAGAAGTGGCTCCAACATTCAGCTGTCAAAGTAAGGGCAAGTTGGAGGGAGTAGAGGGGGCACTGGATCCCAGCACCCAGCCTGGAATGTCTCTCCAAGACCAGGCACCCACAGAGGGACCCATGGGATGCCGGCACAGTGGAGGGGCTCCAGAACTAACTCGTCCCAGGCTCTGACCTGGTTAATGCAGGTAACATCCCCAATGGGGTGAGCCTTCCTGGTGGCCAGCAGGGATGTCACTCTTATTTCTAAATGGACCTGCTACCTTCGGAAGCACCCCACCCAGACACACCTCATCAGGTTTTCTTGATGAGGAGGTGGAGGTAGACAGACAAGATGGGCACATGTGGGGAAGCATGGGACTTGGTTGGAAAGTCTGTAAGGAGGATTCTCTGAAAGGTCAGAGGTCTCTGGGGGACCTTGCTGAAGGTGCAGACCCTGCCTTGACTTTTCCAAACAAGTCTGAGCCCCCGGGTGTTTACTTAGACATGTCCTTGCTTAAAAGACATTACAGATGCATGTGTCTTCTCAAGGATGCTTACCCTGCTGATAGCATCTAATAGTTAATTTTAGTACAAGCTGTTGTTACAAGAAAAGCCTAAGGAGGCAGGCAATCGAGGCTGTTTTTGGCTCCTTATGCCAACCAGTCCCTTAGCCTCTCTTCCACAGAAACATGTGTCAGAGTAATCATTCATCCGTCACTCAGGGTCTGTTGGTCAATCGCGGCAGGCACAGACCAAGATCTCAGGAGAGTGATAACTAGAAGGTCAAATCAGCCACAAATTCACACCCAAGCCGCGTGACCTGGGAAACACAAACACACAACCAGGCCTGCCCACCAGCCCAGAGACCCTGCTCCAGCCTGACCTTGGAACTAAGGCCTGGAGCTCAGCCAGTGTGTAGACTGGCTCATTCCAGAGAGCTGAGACCTCAGGGGACACGGAACTTCAGCTTGGGGACTCTCCTCTAAGATCGCTGCTTGCTGCACCACAGAAGAACAAAAGACTCCCAAGCTGTAAGAGAAAAGTCTGGTCAATTCATCACCAGAGAAATGAAAAGTGTCTGCAAGGCAAACACACCACAAACAATGTTTAAAAAAAAGACAACAGGGCCCTGGTCGGTGTGGCTCAGTGGGTTGCGTGTCATCCCATGCACCAAAAGGTTTGCTGGTTCAATTCCTGTTCAGGGCACATGCTGAGGTTGCAGGCTCAATTCCCAGTACAGACTGCAGGAGGCAGCCAATCATTGGGAATGTTTCGCTCTCACATTGATGTTTTTCCCCCCTCACTCTCCCGTTTGTTCCTCTCTCTCTAAAAATCAATTAAAAAAAGACAATTAGAAAAAACATCTACCACTCTGAAGATAGACCAAAGTGGCATAGGACATGAATAACTGTTCCTGGAAAAAGTACTTGCCCTCACAATTGGAGCAGGCGGTTCCCACTTCCTCGCCCTGAGTGATTCTGAGATTAGGTGACACGCCCTTGCCACGGATGCATAGGGATTGCTGGCCCGCACTGCTGGCAGCAGCTGAAACTAGTACGACTTCTAAGAAAGGCAGCTTGGAAGGCAGTTTGGCAACTGCTTGCAAAATCTAAAAAAGTGCATCCTTTTTGATGCAGTGTTTCTACTTCGAAGAATTTGCCCTTAGCAACTCTGGGCTTGTGTGTGCAAAACCTTGTGTACAAAGCTGTTCTGTACAGCTTATGAGAGCAGAGACCATGAGAAATGACCCAAGCGCTACCTTAAGGGCAGGGCTTCTTCCCCACCAGGAGACACTGAAGTAAAAAGGGCAGGCCTGAAGGTCTTGGGGACCCGCTGCCTGTGAGAACAGCATTGTGGGGATAAGCAGTTTCTGGAAGGCTGGAGAACAAACTTGTAGCAGAGGTTGCTCTTGGGGAGAGGAACTAGAGGATGGGGGTCAGGAGAAAGAGGAAGCCTTGCTTCCCCTGGCTCATAATTTGGTACTTCTTGAATTCAGTGAAAGGGACATGTTAGCTATTCAAAGAAATAAGCCAGCTGGGGAGAGATGGAACTACGTAAGTCCAGGACCCAACTGGAAGTCTCAGTGGTGGGAGCAGCACTGGCTGTGCACCAGAACATTGTGCTGCCTTTGCTGTATGAATGTTAGAGAAAGGAATGATTTCTCTGTTAACAAGTAGTCACTTAGCACAGACGATCCGTAAGGCCTAGTGATTGGGGAAGGGGCGGCAGTGCGAGAACTCTGGCCTGGAGAGGTACCTGCCCTGCTGCCTTGAAGGGTGCTGTCTGTAGGCTGGTGTCCCTGGTCTGGTGAGGTGGCCAAAGCCCTGGCTGCTTGGCTTCCTACTATTACTGTTCCCTCTGCAGGGTACGGTCATTAGGGGTCTCACTCACCCACCAAGCCAGCCCTAAAGAGGAGGGCCTCCTTTTCCCTGGGTCCCCAGAATGAAGAGTCAGGAGGCCTACCTTCTGCCGCTGCCTCAGACAAGCCTCAACCTGCTCCTATGGAAAAGGGGCACAACCCTACTCACCTAAAAGGGCAGAAATGAGGTCCCCACATGGCTAGGGATACATGTCAGGGATTCCTGACAACCCGGGGGCTGCCTTCCCAGCAATCCGAATGTGCATGCTTTCCAGTCAACAGGTAGCAATGGAGCAGGGCCCTTGTTTTCAACCCAGCTGCCCAGTGGCCTGCTGCACCCTCCTGAGGGGGCTGTCCCTGCCACTCCTAGCTACCCAATCTCACAGCTCCTGTAGGATACACATGGTTCCCACTCACCAGAACTTAGGGAAAACAGGTTGTTCTAAGTATAAACCAGCAGTTCACACTGGAGTGACTGCCCCCAGGGGACACTGTGTTCTCATGACAGGGAGTGCTCCTGGCATTGAATGGGCGGGGGCCAGGGGTGCTCCTCAACCCCCACAGTGCCCAGGACGGCCCCCACAGAGAATGACCCAGCCCATGCCGTAAGTGCCCAGACACCTGGTATAGGGCCAGGCCACAGAGTGCTACCTGCTGAGTAAGACAATGGTGCCTGTGTGGGCTAAGCCTGGAGTTAGCAGGGCTAAAGGGGACTGAAGACAATCCTATGCCAACACCTGTGAGTCCTTCTTCCAGCTGAAGCCAGTGGTAGGCGGAGTCCCATGTGAGGAACAATAAGGCAGACGAGCTTTAACTCCACCAAGTCACCCCCTGGCCTCCCCACCTCACAAATGAGAAAATAAGTTGGAAGAGCCTGCCTGGGCACGACCAATCATACAGCATACCGCACGTCATGATCATCTTGGAGGCTTTCTCAAGAAGGGACACGGCTGTGTTGTAGGTACACAGGGCCTCCTGTCTGGCCTGGAACTCATCCTGTGAGTTCACAGCAGGCCCAAGGCCCCCAGGATCAGAGCACTCTGCTTCCTGAAGCCAAGTTTCAAGGCCTTCAAGATCTTGCTTATCTTGAAAAATTGGTCCTCACTGTTTTTATATTTTGTAAGGCTCTTTAAAGAGCCAAAAGAAATGAGACACTCCTATGACACATCTTGCATGACTCAGTATTTTTAAAATATATTTTTATTTATTTCAGAGAAGGAGGGAGAGGGAGAGAGAAAAAGAAACATTAATGATGAGAATCGTCGACTGGCTGCCTCCTGCTCGTTCCCCACTAGGAATTGAACCCGCAACCTGGGCATGTGCCCTGATTGGGAATTGAACCATGATCCCCTGGTTCATGGGTCGACACTCAACCACTGAGCCACACCAGCTGGGCCATGGACTCAGTGTTTTGAGGCTAACTATGGTCTGGGTGTGCTACCTACGAAATGGGTTACACCATCGGCCCTGCTGACCCTGGGATCCAGTCATTCTCCGTGGGGGGTCATCTGGGCACTATGGTGGGTTGAATAGCATCCCTGGCCCCACCCCTCAATGCCAGAAACACCTGTGACAACCACAAATGCCCCAGCCATCACCAGTGTCCACTGGGGGCAGAATCACCCCCAGGTGAGGGTGGGGCGATCGTCCCTTGGAGAAGTTGCACCAGCCAATAGTGAGAGGGGTCAGGTGACACCTGCCATGCACGAGGGATATGGAGGTGAGTGAGGAAAGCCTCTAGCAGGAGCCTGTGATCACCTGCCTAGACATGTCCTATGCAGACACCAGGGTCCCAGATGGACGGACACTGCTCCTGGCCCCGTGAGGAGGTCATCAGAACACGGTGGCAAACTCCACCTGCACCCCTCCATGAGCCAACACAGCTCGAAGCACTAGACATGCTTTATTTAATTTTGTCCCCAGGGATGATCCATCTCTCCATTTCACAAACTAAGGAACTTGGGGCCCTGGCAGTTGGTGGGTGGTGGAGCTGGGACTGGAACTCCACCCACTATAACCACTCAGGTCACAATGTTCCCATGGGGGAGGGTCCCCAGGCTCAGTATGAAGCGAGCCAGCAGTCTAAAGCTGAAAGGACTGCCCTGGATGGTTCTTTACATCACATGTGAATCTCTACCAAGCACTTCCTGCAGGAATCATCCAATTAGGGGTCATGATGACAAATGAATGAGGGCTCCCTGGAAACCGTCATCTTGGGGCATAGACTTTCACAGGCCCTGAATCTCCAGAGAAAAGTGCACACAAGGGAAGGAACCAGGAGGTTGGGAGGTGACTCACAACACCCCCAGATTACCTTGGGTCTTGAACCAGCCCCTTCCTCTTAGAAAGGTGGGGGATCTTGCTAGGAGCCCAGGGGCTGTTGTCTTATTCCCAGCAATTCTCTAAGGGGTTGTTGGAGAAGTCCCATATGAGAAAGATCCAATCAGAAACAAGGAGTTGTCCAATTTTCTGCTCACATTGGATCTGGGGGCTAGGAGAGGAATCTCTGACCTTGTTCTATTGCCGTGGGTCAGGCAAGCTGTGTCCAGCCTAAGGCTCCCTCCCTTCCACTGCAGCAAATCAAAATACTATACAGAGCCGGACTGGAGCGAGCGAGCTGAGTGGTTGTGTAGTTGCATCTCGGAGGCCGGTAGTGCTTGCAGCATGGCTGACCAACTGACTGAAGAAGCTTTTTCACTACATATTTGACAAGGATGGTGATGGAACTATACCAACAAAGGAATTGGGAACTGTAATGAGGCCTCTTGGGCAGAATTCCACAGAAGCAGAGTTACAGGACGTGATAAATGAAGTGGATGCTGATGGTAATGGCACAATCGACTTCCCAGAATTTCTGACAATGATGGCAAGAAAAATGAAAGACACAGACAGTGAAGAAGAAATTCGAGAAGCATTCTGTGTGTTTGCTAAGGATGGCAATGGCTATATTAGTGCAGCAGAGCTTCGCCATGTGATGACAAACCTTGGAGAGAAGTTAACGGATGAAGAGGTTGATGAAATGATCAGGGAAGCAGATATTGATGGTGATGGTCAAGTAAACTATGAAGTTTGTACAAATTACAGCAAAGTGGAGATATTGTACAGAATGTGTTAAATTTCTTATACAAAATTGTTTATTTGCCTTTCCTTTGTTTGTAACTTATTTGTAAAAGGTTCCCCCTACTGTCAAAAAAAAAATACGCATGTATAGTAATTAGGACTTCATTCCTCCATGTTTTCTTCCCTTATCTTACTGTTATTGTCGTCCTGAAACCTTATTTTAGAAAATTAAGTAACATGTTGCATGTGGCTTACTCTGGATATATCTAAGCCCTTCTGCACATCTAAACTTAGATGGAGTTAGTCAAATGAGGGAACATCTGGTTATGCATTTTTTTAAGTAGTTTTCTTTAGGAACTATCAGTATGTTGTTGTTGAAGGGTGGAGTTGTACCTCTGCGTGGACTTTGGACAGTCAACGATATGTACTTAAAAGTTGCACTATTGCATAACGGGTGTATCATCCAGGTACTCGTACACTATTTTTTTGTACTGCTGGTCCTGTACCAGAAACATTTTTATTGTTACTTGCTTTTTAAACTTTGTTTAGCCACTTAAAGAAAATCTGCTTATGGCACAATTTGCCTCAAATCCATTCCAAGTTGTAGATTTGTATTCCAATTTAAAAACTTTTTATTCCCCCCCTGCCCCCCCCCAAAAAACAACAATACTATATAGCTGTCAGCCGGCTATGCCGTGTGCAGTGGAGCAGGGAGGCTTTGCAGAGGGAAGACCTGGCTCTGAGTCCTGGTTCCAAGCCTTACTGGCTGTCTCTTCATCTAGAAAGTGGGGATAAGGGACTAACACTGCCTATGTTGCTTTGAAACTGGGCTCAACTTCTGTGAAGCAGCTCGCAGAGTGCCTGACCCAAAGGAGATGCTAGGAAGTGGTGGCTATTCCCATGGGCCTAGTGACAGGCCCACTATAGGTCCCATCCATGCCTGCTTCCTGCTCCTCCATCACGCAGTACACGCCTGGGCTGTGTGGCACGGGAGGTGCCTTGGTGGCCACAGCTGCTGCCTCAATGACCTCTTGGTCACAGCTGCAGGCTGGGTGGCCAAGTGTGGCCCCATGTCCTCCCACACTGTCAACGAAGGTGAAAAGGACCACAGTTCTTAAGAGTCTGTCCTCAGTTAAGGACATGGAGGAACAGGGCTGCCTGGCAGGAGGGCTGGCTGTGGTCTTACAGATGTGGACTCTGGACTAGAACCCAGCATCTGGCCTCAGGACAGAAGCAGCAGAAACTGGGATCTTTGAGGGGAGTGGTCCCTCAAGTTAATGGTCCCTTACTGCTAACAAAAGCAAAAGCATGCAGCAGGAAGACAACACACCTTTCCTGGACGGCTGATGTGAATCACCACAAGGCAAGTTATTCTGGGCACCTGTGGCGGGGGCCCCTGAGGAGCATATTCCAGCATGCATGTACTCATTCATGTATTTACTCCCACCTATCATGTGCAGGCGGTCCTAGAAGCTGATCAAGGAGCCAGAAAGTAAAGGCCTGAAGTCACTGTCCCCTAGGGCTCACAGAGCAGAGACAATTCTGTCAACACCTCCCCTCTGGACCCATGGTGACACCGCTGGAAGCAGGGGCCATGCCCATCCCAGGTGAGAATTGCTGCTCTAAGCTCCGGAAATGATGCCCAAAGGGAGATGAGCCCCTACATTTCTGTCCCCCACCTCTTGCTCCCCAGAGCACCTACTCCCCCATCTAGCCTGGTGAAAGGTTCAGACCAAAAGGTCATTTGGGTCTGCTGCAGCCCAAAGGATGCAAACCCCACACAAAGAACATAACTTGAGTGCCACACCCAAATGATTTATGATCATTTATGTGATTCTAACTGTGATTGATAGTTATGTGATGTGATTCTAACTGTGATTGAGAATCTGAGGGCTGATTCTCAAGGCTGGATGGGGCCTTAGAGGGGATCAGATTAAGCCCCATCACTTTCCCGTAGCCCTTCCACAACTCTGCATCTGCTTGCACACCTACAGGGACAGGGAGCGCACCCCCTAACAAGTAGCCTGAACATCAGCAAGTGCTTCCTCAGTCTGTCTTACTGCTGTTCCCATCCATGGGTCCAAGGTGGGGGTGGCAGAAGGAAAAACCTATTATGTTTAGGGCAGGGTATTTCCTCTTACCCCCCGCCCCCTCCCCACACACCCCTAGCACTGCTGACACCAGGGACAGGTCATTCTCTGGGGAGCCATCCTGGGCACAGTGGGGAGTGGAGCAGCATCGTTGGCCCCCATCCACTCAGTGCCAGAAGCATCCCCTGTTGTGGTAACCACAGAGGTCTCCAGATATCGCTCCTAGTGGAGACCCCTGGTTTAGGGGAATCCTTAGGGAAATAGTTGCTTCCAAAGACCAGTGAGCTCCATAGACCAACACTAACCCTTTTCAGCTGCTCAGCCCTTCAGAAAGTGCAGAGGGACAAACACCCTCCATACAGCCATCTACTCCTTCCCCTGCTCCCACCATCCTTCTCCCCTCTACCCAGCTGGCCTCTCCTTATTGTGCAAATGAAGCCTAGTCCTTTCTGCAGTGGCTATCATGCCCCACAGGGACCAGACCTCCCTGAGAATCACAAAGCAATAGTTCCCGAATTCGATCTGATCTGGGAAGAGATGTACAAAAAGGCATGGGATCAAGAATGGCCTGCAGCTTTATAGAACCCTGCAGCAAACAGACTGGGGAGGCTGGATGCATGAAAGGCACTGGTAGCAGAAAAAGGGAAAGGTGGCAAGGCCAAAAGGGTAGTCTCCTGGGACTGTGTGGTAGCAGGGAGCTGGGAAAGGGATCAGAAGCTGAGAGTGGAACGATCAGATATGGGCTTACAGGCCGGCAGAGTGTAGTGTGGAGGCCAGGGACAGCAGTGGCGAACCAGGGTGAGAAAGTAGGCATCCTGAAAAGATGTGGGGTATGGAGAGGAGAGGCCTTGTGTTGAAGCTGGGGTTGTAAGGGGGTGGGGGGGGAGGGGCAGGTTTGAGGAAAGAGTGACCTATTCTGGACACACTCAAGCCAAGGTGCATAGGAGAGATGGACAGACACACTCAGGAGAGATAACTAACTGGTCGCTGGCTACATGGGCCTGGAGTTCAGGAGTTAGCTTTGGGCACCAGCAGCAAACAAGGACAGGAAGCTAAGGGTGAACAGCAGGCAGGTCATCAAGGAGCATGTGTAGAGGAGCAAAGAGGCATCTGAGTACAGATTAACCAGGGCCACCACACAAGAACCTGTTCCTGACTGTTCATAGCAACTCTATAATAGGCAAAAGGTGGAAACAGCTCAAGTGTCTACCAAATGGTGATGGACAAACAAAATGTGGCACATCCATACTGGAATATTATTTAGCTACGAAAAGGGATGAGCACTGACATATTACAACCGGAAACATGATGTTCACTAACAGAAGCCAGACACTAAAGGCCACATAGTGTGTGATTCCATTTATGTGAAATGTCCAGAACAGGCAACTCCAGAGACAGAAAGTAGATTTGTGGCTGTCAGAGGCTGGGGGGTGACTGCTGATGGGGAAGGGGCTTCTTTTTGGGCTGATGAAAATGTTCTGGAACTAGATAGTGGTGATGGATACACACATTTGTGAACATACTGAAAACCACGAATTGTATACCGGTACTTTAAATGGGTGGGTTGTATGGCTTAGAATTATATCTGAATAAAGCTGTTACCAACAAAAATTAATGAGTAAGATAATAAAAAGGAGAGCCAGTGAAGGAGACAGAGGGACAGATAGAATGCACAGGAAGCCACTTACTTGGGGAGGGGCACCATTTATTATGTATACTGGTTGAATGGTTAAGTAAAGCAATGCTCAGGGTGCTCTGTCAGTCCATTTACACGTGAGGAAATTGAGGCAGGGAAAAGTAGGCACCTGCCAAAAACACAAGGATGTATGGCAGTCAGGGGCACAAATGTCCTGGCAAGAGTGCACATAAGGGGGAGCTTTGGTCCTCTACTTGATCTCAGTGCTCAACAGACGTCTGTGCATTGGAGGGAGGAGCTTCAGGACTTGCTGACTCCTATCTGCATGCACAAGCAGGCCCCCGCGGTGGCCAAACTCTCAGGGAGGTTGAGTGGGCAGAGTGGTGACCACTGGGGCCTGTGATGGGACAGGAACCACCACAAGGAGCTCCCGGGGCAGAAAGGAGGCCACCAAACACCCCTTTCTGTTGGCTCCCTGTATCAACCCCAGCATGGGCCTGGCCCTCAGCATCCACTCAAGCAGCATGTTCCAGCTCCAGCCTCACCAGGGCACAATGTAGGCTCTGGAAATAAAGTCCCTGCCCTCCCAGGGCTCACGGTCTGAACTTTAGTCCAGGATCTCCCCGCTCAGCGCTGCTGACACTGAGGTGAGGTCATTCACTGTGAGGGCTGTCTTGGGTACTATGGGGTTTGGAACAGCATCCCTGGCCCCCACCCACTCACTGCCAGGAGCATCTCCAGTGTGACAACCACAGATATCCCCAGGTGAGAACCTCTGCTCTCGAAGAGAAAAACTACAGGAACTGCAGTTTGGCTGGTTCCTAAAAGACCAACTCCCTTGATCTCTACACAAACCAGGAGTCCCTGAGTGAGCTTTAGGTCCTCATCCCTCTCAGTGACACTGAGCAAAAGGTCCCCACAATGAACCCCACTCTAGACCTCCCCAAACTCAGGAGTCCCAAGTGTACAAAACCTGCCTGGCCAGAGGTCCCAATAAACAGAGAAGCCAGTGTGAAATCAATGCAAAGCCACTTCTGAAGCCTCATTAGGTTTTCCTGTTTGCTTCCAGGTACTCCTCCCCCAGCCCCAATCAGCCACCACCACCAGCACAGACACCTGAGACACTGCCCCCACCTCAGCGAACCACCTGTCCTTTTTGACCCAAGAGCTGTCCAAGGACCAGAGCCCTGATTTTTGAAGGGAGTGGGCCCAAAACCTTCCTGGAGCAATCCAACCTCACTTGCTACACAAAGAAGATAGTGAGCAGCACACCTGTTTCCACTCTCGGTTCAGAAGGAAACGCCAGTACACTACTGCCAAAACAGAGGAGCCCCCAACATCAAAGGCTATGATGGTCCTCGAGAAATTCTGTTCAATAAGCAGCCTAGGGGTCAACGTACCACCCTGGGGACAGTCCCCAGAGGACCTCACCAGCTCCCAGCTTGCAAATCCTGCTCCCTCCTCCAGGGGAGACTACCCAGCCTCCTTTTCAAAGTCCCCCCCACCTGTCTCCACTCCAGGGCGGGGGGTATATATGCTGTGGGCGGATGGTTTTTCTTTAGATGAATAGTCTTCATTTAAAGTGTGGTTTTAAAAAAAGGTGAAGGGATTAAGAACTACAAATTGCCAGTTATAAAAATAGTCACAGGGATGTAACATACAGCATAGGGAATGTAGTTAATCATATTGTAATAACTGAGTGGTGCCAGATGGGTATCAGATTTGGCTAGTTCCTACAGCACAGGTTAGGGCATGGGCCTGCTGTTGTGGGGATGAAGTGGGGGCCCTGGTTTTGGGGAGCAAAGCTACGCTTGCTATTTACAAAAAGATTGTGGAGGATAGGTATGGGAGGAGAGGTCATGGGTTGCAGGTGGCTCAGAATGGGGAAGTCAAACAAGGCCGTTTTTTTTTGCGGGGGAGGCTCTGATTTGGGGGGAGATCATAAGGTATAAAAATGTCTAATCGCTATGTTATACACCCGAAACTAGTATACTATTGTATGTCAACTACAATTGAAAAAAACAGCACTATGTTAAGATGGAGGGGGTGGTAGAGTCTCACCAGTGAGAGGAATGAGGTCATCATTTGGTGGACTGGGGTAAGGGGATCTAGTTCCCAGCCTGAGAGGCACCCTGAACAAGGAGATGATTTTTTTTATTTTTGCGGGGGTGGAGGGAAGAGAACAGGGAAAAACAGGTTTAGGCTGGACATCTGCACAGTGGTGGGTCTCAGGCTTAGGGTCTGGGACAGGTCTGGGTGATGTAGGACCAATGCAGGGGTGGGGGGCATCGTTTTTAGGAGAAAACAGCTCTGGCTGGGGAGGACATTCCACAATTGGAGGGAGGTGGGGTGTCTGGGGTGATGTGGCTTGTGCTTGCAGGAAGAGACAGACCACAGACCCATCCTGGATCTCAGAGCAGCTGGGCACAGGCAGGCCACCTTAGATTTTGGTGGGGTCAGCCAAAATGGGAGAGCATGATCCTGGGATGGGTCAAGCTGGGAGGACCGGCGATTAAAGCAGTGGGGCTGGAAGAGAGGGGGGCATTTATGCATTCAAACTGCCTTGCCAAAGTGCTTCTGTGTGTCAGGAGCGGAGAGGGGTGCGGTGAATACAATGGGGCACCCAGATAGACAGGGTCTCCACACCTCAGCCTACTTGATTCGGAGTCCACAAGCTCAATTTGAATTTTATGGGGATGGGCGCTGGTTCGAGCCTGGGTGAGTCACATATAGCTATGGAAGGGCTGTTTAAATTTGGACAGGGCCTGAGCTAGGATGGCCCGAACTTGGGAGACCCGGGTTTGACAAGCCAGAGATGAATAGCACATATTATTAGGGCATGGGCCCGCTGTTCTGGGGGTGAGATGGGCGGGGGGGTCCCCTTGTTTTTGGTTTTGGGGGCAGAGCTCGGTCCCATGTTTATAAAAGGGTTGCGGGAGGGGGGGGGTGAGGTCGACGGCTGCAGGTAACCCGGATTGGAGAGGTCACTCAGGGCTGGGTTTGGGGGTGAGGTTCGAATTTGGGAGTTAAGACGGTAGTGGGATGCTGAGGTCACTGGGCCTAGCTCGGCTTGGGGGCGGTGTTCTGGGGTCCGGCGGCCTCCTGAAGCGCCCTAGCTTGGGTGTCGCATCACGACACGTCGGTTCGATTCTAGGGGACTCTGGGTTGGTCCGCGCAGCCGCCAGGCCCGGCTCGGGGGTCGCGGCTCGGGCCCGGGGGGCGGGTCCCCAGATTCCGGCCACCTTACCTGGCTCGCTCCCGTCACCGGCTGGCTCCGCGGCCCCGCCTCTTCCGGCGCCGCGCCGCGCCGCGCCGCACCGCCTCCGTTGCCCGCAGCCCCGCCGGGTCGGCTGCGGCCGCCACTGACGGGATTCCCGGCTCCGCGCTCCTTAATATGGCGGCGATCGCGGCTCCGCGGCCTCCCGCGCCCTCCTCAGCCGCGCGCGCTCCCGCGGCCGGCCACGCCCCCGCGCCGGCGCGGTGCGTGCTGCCGCCACGCCCCACCACGCCCCCGGGGCACGCCCTCCGCACGGGGCTGCGCCTGCGCGCATTGGGCATCTCGGGAGGACGTGACGTAGCCTGCAATTCGAATCAATACAGGAAGCGCGGCGCCACGCGTTGCCAAGGGCAACCGTGGCCGGAAGAGGACCTGGGGGCTGGCGGAGGTGGCTCCCTGGAATATAGAGAAAAGACTGCTTAGTTTAGGACGTGGTTCTTAGTAGGGGATGGTCGCAGAAACGGACGCCCCAGGGCAGACCCACCCTAGGGTGGACAGAAGCCAGACCCACATAGCAATGAGGCAGTCACACCAGGTGATGGGACTCAATGACAGGTGTATGTGCGGGACATGCAAACCCCACTACCTGCGGACATTTATTCATTCATTCAACACTTATTGCTCCTACCTAGTGCTTCTCCAGGCTCTCCAAGAAGGGAACAGAACAGAAAGAAAAAATAAATCTGCTCAAAAAAAAAAATCTCTGCTCCAAAAATAGAAAATGGGCAAAGGATCCCAACAGACAATTCTCTAAAGAAAATGAATGGCCCATAAGCACATGCTCACGATCGTTAGTCATTAGGAAAATGCAAATCAACTGCAGTGCGATACCAATTAATGCATACTAGGATGGCAATGTTAAAAAACAAAAGAATCCCCTACCCCAGAATATAACAAGGGTGGCCAAAATGTGGAGCAACTGGAACCCTCACGCATTGCTGGTGGGAATGGAAAATGCTGCAACCACTGTGGAAAACAGCTTGGTGTGGTTCATCAAAAAGTTAAACAGCTCTAGCTGGTCTGGCTCAGTGGATAGAGCGCCTGCCTGTAGACTGAAGGGTCCTGGGTTCGATTCTGGCCAAGGGCACATGCCTGGGTATGGGCTCAATCCCCAGTAGGGGGCGTGCAGGAGGCTGCCAGTCAATGATTCTTTCTCATCATTGATGTTTCTCTCTCTCTCTCTCTCTCTCTCTCTCTCTCTCTCTCTCTCTCCCTTCCTCTCTGAAATCAATAAAAATATATTTTAAAAAAATATATTTTTTAAAGTTAAACAGAGTGAACATATGACCCAGCAATTCCACTTCTAGGTATATAACCAAGAGAATTAAAGATAACTATTTACAGAAATATTTGTACACAAATGTTCATAGCAACATTATACATAACTAGAGGCCTGGTGCATGAAATTCGTGCACGGGTAGGGTCCCTAGGCCTGGCTGGCGATCAGGACTGATTGGGGCCTTCCTTCATTCTGCGCCACTCCCTGGTGGTCAGCGCACGTCATAGCGAGCGAGCGAACTCCCGGTCTCCCAGTCGAACTCCTGAGGGACACTTTGCATATTAGCCTTTTATATATATAGATAGCCAAAAACTGCAAACAACCCACCAACAAAAAATGGAATGAATAAACAGACTGTAGTATATCCATATCATGGCATACTGTTTGACACTAAAAAGGAGTGAAGCACTGACATATGCTACAACATGGATGAGCATGTTGAAAACACGGTGCTCAGTGAGAGAAGCCACACAAAAAGGCCACATAGTGTGTGATGTCATTTATGTGAAATGTCAAAAACAGGCAAATCATGTTCTGGGATAGGAAGTGGATTTGTGGTTGTCAGGGGGAGTGGGATAGGGAGTGACTTTTAGGGACTTCCTTATTGGGGTGATGAAAGTGTTCTAAAATTGATGTAGTAATGGTTGCACAACTCTGAATATTCTAAACCCCACTAAATTATACGCTTTAAATGAGTGAATTTTACAGTATGTGAAATTACATCTCAGTTGTAAAAAAAATTCCTGTATGCCTGGAGCTGAATTGTGGAGAATAACAAAAAAAGGAAAGTGGAAAGTAAAGGTCTTAACCTTTTGCACTCGGATGTTGAGTGTGACTCGACACAGTTAGCATTAGAATAAAGGAATCGAGAAAAAAGCAAGCGAGTGCAAAGGGTTAAATACAGTGATCAAGGAATGTCTCACTGCAATGATGACACTTGGAAAGATTGGAAAGGGAAGAGCATACCATGGTACACAATTTCTGTTCATTCAGTATGAAATTATCCGATCTAATAAAAGAGCAATATGCAAATTAACCATCACTCTGCTACACCCACCAGCCACACCCCACCAGCCAATCAGGAGCGAGTATGCAAATTAACCCAACCAAGATGGCTGCAGCCACGGAGCGAGCAGGAGGCTTGGGTTTCCCCGGCAATGGAGGAAGCCAAGCTTTCCGCACACCCTGGCTGGCCCAGGCCTCCACTCAAGGCTACAAAATTTCAATTATAGAAGATAAATAAATCCCAACAAAAATGGCTGTGGCCACAGAGCAAGCAGGAAGCTTGGCTCCGCTCAAGGCTACAAAGTTTTAATTATAAAAGATAAATAAATCCCAGATACCAGGGCCTTTGCTTGGGTTGCCCGGGGGGCATGGCCAGCCTGCAAACCACCACAGGCCCCTAGCCCAGGCCACCCCACGCCCCAAGGGAACCCCCACCCTGATCCAGGACACCCTTCAGGGCAAAACAGCTGGCCCCCACCCATGCAGCAGGTCTCTATCCTATCTAATAAAAGAGTAATATGCAAATTGACCATCACTCCAACACACAAGATGGCTGCCCCCATGTGGACACAAGATGGCCACCACAAGATGGCCAGCAGGGGAAGGCAGTTGGGAGGGACCAGGCATGCAAGGGAGGGCAGTTGTGGGCGGTCAGGCCAGCAGGGGAGGACAGTTGGGAGGGACCAGGCCTGCAAGGGAGGGCAGTTGGGGGCGATCAAGCCTGCAAGGGAGGGCAGTTAGGGGTGACCAGGCCGGCAGAGGAGGGAAGTTGGGGCGACCAGGCCTGCAAGGAAGGGCAGTTGTGGGCGATCAGGCCAGCAGGGGAGGGCAGTTGGGAGGGGACCAGGCCTGCAGGGGAGGGCAGTTAGGGGCAAACAGGCTGGCAGGGGAGCAGTTAGGCATCAATCAGGCTGGCAGGGGAGTGGTTAGGAGGTGATCAGGCTGGCAGGCAGAAGCGGTTAGGGACAATCAGGAAGGCAGGCAGGTGAGCAGTTGGGAGCCAGCAGTCCTGGATTGTGAGAGGATGTACGACTGCCCGTTTAGGCAGTCGGACATCCCTCGAGGGGTCCCAGATTGGAGAGGGTGCAGGCTGGGTTGAGGGACACGCCCCCCCCTGTGCACAAATTTCGTGCACCGGGCCTCTAGTATAACATAAACACTTGTTTATTTTATTTCAGTGAACTCTGCCACCACTGTAGGGTTTGGATCAGTGCCATCCAGGGTCACTGGGGAGCTACAAAAGCAAAGGGCTGTGCCTGGACAGTCCCCACAAGTGCTGGACTATCCTGGGCCAGTGGCTTGGCCTTTCAAAATGCCTCCCCTATAGCACGGAAGGAAATGGATCTCTTAGGAGCCATACCCCAAGGAGAAGGGTGGGAAGGAAGGGAGAAGGGATGCAGAGGAAAAGAAGCAGATGAGGCAGTGAGAGTCTTGGGACATAAATAAATGGCCTTTCTAAAAAATAAATAAATAAAATAAAAACTAAAAAAAAGGCCTTTCTGATTGAGAAAAATACAATAGAGCAGGCCATCCCATAGAAGCATAACATGAGGCACATAATTAATTTAAAATTTTCTAGTAGCCACATTTAAAAAGTACAAAGAAACCAGTGTCATTGATTTTTTAAAAATATATATTTTTTATTGATTTCAGAGAGGAAGGGCGAGGGAGAGAGAGAGATAGAAACATCAATAATGAGCGAGAATCATTGATTGGCAGCCTCCTGCATGCCCCACACTGGGGATCCAGCCCACACCCCGGGCATGTGCTCTGACTGGGAATTGAACCGTGACCTCCTGGTTCCTAGGTCGACGCTCAACCAATGAGCCACACCAGCTGGGCCTGTGTCACTGATTTTAATAATATATTTTATCAACTCCATATGCCAAAAGGTCTTCACTAGTACATTTAAACATGAAATCAAAATCAACAATTATCAATGAGATAATTTGTTACTTTCTCATATTAGGTCTTAAAATCCAGTGTGTATTGTGTATTTACAGCTTATCTCTATTTGGGTGCTAATTTTCACTGAAAATACTTGATCTCTGTTTATGTTTTAGAAAATTTTACAGTGGAACAAGTAGATTCACAGGTGAATCTGCTTACAAGTTTTCCAATAACTGAATCGAATATCAGATGTTTCCATTGCCATTTAAATTACTTACAATTTTAGGCCCTGGCTGGGTAGCTCAGTCGGTTAGAGCATCGTCCCAAAATGCCAAGGTTGTGGGTTCGATCTCCAGTCAGGGCACATACAAGAAGCAATCAGTGAATGTATAAATAAGTGGAACAACAAATCAGTCTTTCTCTCCCTCCCTCCCTCCCCCTTCTCTCTCTCTGAAAATCAACAAATAAAATTAAAAACAAAAATTTTTAAAGTTAAAGATCCAGTCTCATAGTGGCCACATTTTAAATGCTCTGTAGCCACAGCTAGTCAGTAGCTACCACATTGGACGGTACAGATATAGAATGTGTATATCGTAGAGAATTCTTTTGGACAAAGAAGGTCCAGGGCAGTGCTGAGCATAGAGAAGGAGATCAAATAAATGTTAAATGGAGAAACTTCTTGACTATCTGCCCCTCCAGACTAGGTCTGATTTATCTCTTTCCTCAAGCCCAGCACCAGATTCAATAAACATGTCTCTAATATTTACTGCTCCTCACCCCAAACCCAGATGATCAACATTCCAACTAAAACATGACATGTAGAACTAAACAAAATGATTCAGAGGAACTGCACCTTTAAAAAAATTCTGATGATGATGAAAAAGTGTCCAAATCCTCAGTACTTCTCCTTTTCGTTTCAGACAAACTAGGTGCACACCAAAGGAGCAAAAGAAAGTGAGCAAATTTTACCTGAATCAGAATTCCCACTCTGACATTGGACTTGGTTGTTTTATTTTCAATAAAGACAGCATTTGACAGGGCTGGATCCTGTCTTTATTTAAAAATATGGATTTTTTTTGTATTAAATTTTAAATTAATGAGGGAGGGATGTGTTATAAAAGAACAACACGGGAGATCATCGTGCATTGGTTTCCTGTTGCTGCTGTAACAACTCTCAATATAAATGTTAATTTAAAAAAATATTTTTAAATTGATTTTAGAGAGGAAGGAAGAGGGAGAGAGAGATAGAAACATCAGTGATGAGAGAGAATCGTTGATCAGCTGCCTCTTCCCTCCCCCACTGGGGATGGAGCCCACAACCTGGGCGTGGGCCCTGACCTGGAATGGAACTGTGACCTCCGGGTTCATAAGCAGACGCTCCACCACTGAGGCACGCCGGCCAGCCGGGCTCCATTGAGTTTTAGAGTGGAACGGAAGGAGGGGAGGAGGAAGGGTAGAGGTGGAGGAGGAGGCGGTGGAGGTGCGGGTGGAAGAGGAAGAGATGAAGGGAAGGGGTGAGAGAGAGAGAGAGAGAGAAAGAGAGATCCATATGAGAGAGACACATCAATTGGTTGCCTTCTGCATGTGCCCCGACCGGGGCCAGGGATTGAAACTGTAAGCCAGGTATGTGCCCTTGACTGGGAACTGAAGTGTATAGGTTCATGCTCTAACCACTAAGCATACCAACCAGGAAGATGTCAATTTAAAAAAGGTAAAAATTGCATTAAAATAGTATTTATCTCATTTATTGAGTTTCTTGGACAACTTCAATTTTATGCTCATCTCCCACCCACACTATGTCCTCTCTCTGGTCTTGCTTATAGAGAATATTATTTGATTCCTATTCATTCCACCCCTTCTTTAGCAGAGGTTAACGTTTTGACAAACTAGAAGTCCAGAGCGGTGACAGAGCCCAGTAAACATTCAATAAATTGTTCCTGGCTCTGCACTGGGTGCAGAGAGAACAGGGGACCAGAGCCCAGAGGAAGTCTCTCCCTCTGCCCAGGCTGGGGCAGGAGGCCCGGCTGAATGCCCACGCTGAGATCAGAACTATAGGTGTGGTGGGTTCAACTGTGTCCCCCAAAATGACAGGTCCGCCTCCTGATCCCTGATCCCTGGAAATGAGACCTTATTTGGAAACTGGGTCTTTGCAGATGGAACCAAGTTAAGGTGAGATCATCATGGAGTAAGGTGAGCCCCCAATCCAGTGACTGGTGTCCTTATAGGAAGAGGGAAATGTGGACACTCACAGGGAGACAGTCACGGGAGACTAGCAGGGGTCCTCAAACTTTTTAAACAGGGGGCCAGTTCACTGTCCCTCAGACCGTTGGAGAGCCGGACTATAGTTTAAAAAAAACTATCAACAAATTCCTATGCACACTGCACATATCTTATTTTGAAGTAAAAAAACAAAACGGCAAAAACACCCGCATGTGGCCCGCGGGCCGTAGTTTGAGGACGCCTGGACTAGAGTGATGCATTTAGAAGCCAAGGACAGCCAGCCATCACCAAAAGCTGGGAGAGACAGGAAGGACCCTCCTCTGGAGCCTTCAGAGGGAGCACGGCCCGGCCGGCACCTCGAGTTTGGATTCCTGGCCTCCACGGCCTTTCTCAAGGGTAGAGGGGCCTGGAACAGAAGGTGCGGGAAGGTGCAGGTTTCTCTCCTGCTATCAGGTTCTCACAGGTCCGCAGGCTCAAGGTTCCAAGTTCCCTGACACAGACCTTGCTTTGGGTGTGGCTTCCATATCTGCTTCCTGCATCCCTGGCCCTATCTCCTTCCCCCAGAGCAGCACTCCTGACCCTGTAGCTTCCCAGTGTCAACATAGGTGTGAACATTAGCCTGAGCCACAAAACATGATGCGATGGTGCACTTGCCAGCCAGCCAAAGTCGGCTGCAAAGTCAGTTATCTGCGGTCACCCTCAGAAGGCACAGGAAGACAACAAAATCATCATCATCAGAATGTCAGCTTCCTGAGGCCAGAGACAGTGTTTCATTCTATGTCCTCCATGCCTGGGACAGTGCCTGCCACACAGTAGGTGCTCAATAAATATTTGTGACATGAATGACCGAATGTCTTAAACCTGTAGTTGGCACATCAAAGTGAGTTTGTTGCTAAGAATGGCATATTTAATCCATTATTCATTTTTAAAAACTGATTGATTTTAGAGAGACAGGGAGAAACATCAGTTCATTGTTTTACTTATTTATGCATTCATAAATAAGTAAAACAATGTGCCCTGACCGGGGATCGAACCCACAACCTTGGCGTATCTGAAGGATGCTCTAATTGAGCAACCAAGCTACCTGGCCAGGGCTAATCAAAAAAATTTTTTTTTGTTAATCCTCACCTGAGGATATTTTTTCTATTGTTTTTTTGAGAGTGGAAGGGGGGGGGGGAGAGAGAGAGAGAGAGAGAGAGAGAGAGAGAGAGAGAGGTTGATGTGAGACACATTAATTGGTTGCCTCCTGCATGTACCCCAACTGGGGCTGGGGATCAAACTTGCAACCCGGGTATGTGCCCTTGACCAGGAATCGAATTGGAGACCCTTCTGTGCACTGGCCAATGCTCTAACCATCTAGCAACACTGGCCGGGGCCAATCCATTTTTTTTGGGTCTGAACAGGTTTTATTATACACACGGGGTGGGGCTCAGTCCTCCTTGGCTGCTGCTTTCTTCATGGCTGCAAGGACCTCACTCAGCTCCTCTTGCTCTTGGCAGGACATGTGTCCCCACCCTTTTCTTCTTTTTTTAAAAAAAATATATTTTTATTGATTTCAGAGAGGAAGGGACAGGGAGAGAGAGATAGAAACATCAATAAGAGAGAATTATCAATTGGTGGCCTCCTGTATGCCCCTTACTAAGGGTAGAGCCTGCAACCTGGGCATGTGCCCTGACTGGGAATCGAACCATGACCTCCTGGTTCATAGGTTGACCCTAACCACTGAGCCATGCCTGCTGGGTTCCACCCATTTCTTTATTTAAAAAATATTTTTACTAGTGGCCCGGTGCACAAAATTCATGCAGGGGGTGTGTGTGTCCCTCAGCCCAGCCTGCACCCTCTCCAATCTGGGACCCCTCAAAGGATGTCCTATTGCCAGTTTACAGGGATTGGGCCTAAACCAGCAGTCGGACATCCCTCTCACAATCCGGGACTGCTGGCTCCTAACCGCTCACCTGCCTGCCTGCATGCCTGCCAAACTGCTTGTCCCCAACTGTCCCCACACCGCCGACCTGCTTGCCCCCTAATGCCTCCCCTACCAGCCTGATCACCCCTAACTGCCTCCCATTCCGGCCTGCTCACCCCCAACTGCCCCTCCTGCTGGCCTGCTCATCCCACCTCCCCTCCCCACTGGCCTGCTCGCCCCCAACTGCCCCCCTGCTGGCCTGCTCACTCCAAACTGCCCCCCCCCCGCTGTCCTGATCACCTCCAACTGACCCCCACTGACGTCCTGCTCGCCCCCAACTGGCCCCCCTGCTGGTCTGCTTACCCCCAACGGCCCCGCCCTCCACCAGCCTGATCACTCACAACTGCCATCCCATCCTGGCCTGATCACCCACAACTGCCCTCCTCTCTTGGCCTCTAACTGCCTCTACCTCGGCCCTGCCACCATGGCTTTGTCCAGAACATCTGGAAGGTTTCCCAGTCTAATTAGCATATTACCCTTATATTAGTATAGATAGAGGCCTGGTGCACGGGTGGGGGCTGGCTGGTTTGCCCTGAAGGACGTCCCGGATCAGAGTGGGGGTTTCCTTGGGGCATGGGGCAGCCTGGGCGAGGGGCCTGTGGTGGTTTGCAGGCCGGCCACGCCCCCATGGGGTGAGGGTCCCCGCTGGGGGGGCATGGCCAGCCTGGGTGAGGTGCTGAGGGCTGTTTTCAAACTGGCCATACCCCCTTCAGGGTGGGGGTCCCCACTGGAGTGCCTGGCCAGCCTGGGTGAGGGGCTGAGGGCTGTTTGCAGGCTGGCCAAGCCGCCCAGTGGGGACCCTCCCCATGGGGGTGTGGCCAGCCTAGGTGAGGGACTGAGGGCTGTTTTCAGGCTGGCCACACCCCCTTCAGGGTGGGGGTCCCTGCTGGGGTGCCTGGCCAGCCTGAGTGACGGGCTCATTGCTCCCAGCCCCTCCTTTTTTTCTTTTTTTCAGCACTTCCTTGAGCAGAGGCCAGGGCCTGCTGGAAGCAGGTATCTGGGATTTATTTATCTTCTATAATTGAAACTTTGTAGCCTTGAGCAGAGGCCAGGGCCGGCCAGGGCGGGTGGGAAGCTTGGCTTCCTCCATCGCTGGGGGCAACCCAAGCCTCCTGCTTGCTCCTGCTCCGTGGCTGCCGCCATATTTGTTGGGTTAATTTGCATACTTGCTCCTGATTGGCTGGTGGGCATGGCTGGTGGGTGTAGCAGAGGTATGGTCAATTTGCATGTTTCTCTTTTATTAATGTAGATTGATTTCAGAGAGGAAGAAAGAGGGAGGGATAGAAACATCAATGATGACAGAGAATCACTGATCGGCTGCCTCCTGCATGTCCCCTACTGGGGATTGAGCAGGCAACCTGGGCATGTGCCTTGACTGAGAATCAAACCATGACCTCCTGGTTCATAGGTCGACGCTCAACCACTGAACAACACCAGCAAGGATATTTTTTTAAGGTTTTTATATTTATTTATATATTTTATTGATTTTTTACAGAGAGGAAGAGAGAGGGATAGAGAGTTAGAAACATCGATGAGAGAGAAACATCGATCAGCTGCCTCTTGCATACCACCCCACTGGGGATGTGCCCGCAACCAAGGTACATGCCCTTGACCGGAATCGAACCTGGGACCTTTCAGTCCACAGGCCGACGCTCTCTCCACTGAGCAAAACCGGTTTCAGCTAAGGTTTTTAAATTGATTTTTAAAGAGAGAGGAAAGGGGAGAAAGAGAGAGAAATATCGATGTGAGAGAGAAACGTCGATCAGCTGCCTCAAGCATGTCCCCTACCAGGGATGGAGCCTGCCACCCAGGCATGTGCCCTGACCAGAATGGAACTAGCAACCTTTCAGTGCATGGGATGATTCTCAACTAACTGAGCCACACCAGCCAGACCTATTTAATCAGTCCCCCTGTTGATGAATGATTCATTTATTCCTTCCTCAAATACTTATTCAGCACCTGCTATGTGCCAGGTGTGTAACAGTTGCTGTGGTCCACTTAGTGATGTGCTGGAGCCCATGTGTATTGACTCAGAAAACTCAATGTCAGGAATTAATGAGTGGACCATAGCGGGACTATTTCCACCACAGGAACTGGGAAACACTACAAATCAGGGATCTGTTTTTATTTTCCGGTAAGACTGCATCATTTCAGACAAAAATCCCTGCTTTCATGGTAATTATATTCTAGTGGGGAAGACAGATAGTAACCAAAATAATTAGAAAGTCATACAGCCCTAGCCTGTTTGGCTCAGTGGATAGAGCATGGGCCTGCAGACTGAAAGATCCTGCGTTCAATTCCAGTCAAGAGCACATGCCTGGGTTGTGGGCTCGATCCCCAGTGGGGGGCGTGCAGAAGGCAGCCAATCAATGATTCTTTCTCCTCATTGATGTTTCTCTCTCCCTCTCCCTCTCCCTTCCTCTCTGAAATCAATAAAAATATATATTTTTTTAAAAAAAGAGAAAAGCAAGTCATACAGTAAAATATAGATGCCATGGGGGACGATAAAGCAGGGAACTGGACAAAGGAATGCTGGGAATGAGGTTATGATCTGAATTAAAGTGCTCAGGGAAGGCTTCATTCAGCAAAGGAGCAAACATTTCAGTGAGCGAGTGAACAGAAGTATTTGGAGGGAAAAGTTCCAGGTGGAGTGAAGAGCATGTGCAAAGGAAGAACAGCAGGAGGTTCATGTGGCTGGAGCAGAGGGAGCAAGGGAGAAAGAAGGGGGAGGTGAGAGCAGGGAGTGGACAGGGGCAGGTAGTGCAGGGTCTTGTGGGCCTCTGGGAGGACTTGGGCTTGTACCCCAAAGGAGGTAGGAGCCCTGGAGGGCTGTGGACAGAGCAGAGAACTGACTTGGGTGCTCACAGGCACCCTGTTGTGGCTGCTGTGGAGGGTACAGACTGTAGGAGAAGAGGGGTGGGGGGAGCCCAGGATCTAGGGTGGAGGGTACTTGCACTGGTTCAGGTAAGTGATGATGGAGGACTGGACCCTATGGAGAAAGAGGCCAGGCTGTTAGTATTTTTGCCCCCCGCCCCCCCATTTCTTTGCTATTTCAAATAATGTTGCAACAAGTGCTTCATTTTCATTTTTTAAATTTAAAAAAATTTGAATTTTTAACATTTTAATATAGTTCAGATCTGCATGTCTGGTTCATTTCCGCTCCTTCACTACCAAACCTGGGGGCAGGGACTGCTTCAGTTTCTCTGCCTTCTCTTTGTGTGGACCAAGATATAAAGGCATCTGCTGCATCAGACTTGAAACTTCACAATATCCTTCTTTTTCTTGATCTTGACAGATCTGTCATCTGTTCGCCTGGCTGTGAGCAGGAAGTCCTTGATTTCCTCAGTTTTGCCAGGCATGGCTAGGAGGCATACAGACAGCCTGTGGCTGGCACCTCGGGTAACCTCTGTGTACCGTCCAAGAGGCACTCAGAGCAAGAAATGAAGAGCCCTCTTTAATTTTTAAGAGACACTGCTGTAGTGCTCGCTTCGTTAGCACATATGCTAAAAATAAAAAGAACACTGCTCTCATAAATTCGACAAAATGGATTTGTAGACTCAAAGGTTTTGCATTTAAAAGTTAAAACATTTCAAATGTTTAAGCTTGAAATGTTCAAACACTGAAAAAAGAAGTAGCCCTCCCCCCCACCAATTTTTCTAAAGGTTTATTATGAAAACTTTCAAATGCATAGAAAAGTTGAAAGACTTTTACAGTGAATTGTCATTTGCCCACAGTCCATTTTCTCCAATTGCCATTTTCTATATTTGCTTTATTATATACCTATCCATAAATATATCAATTTTTTATGCATCTAAAAAAATCACTTATTAGGATGGCTATCAAAAATTGGAAAATAACAAGTGTTGGTGAGGATGTGGACAAATTGGAACCTTTGTGCACTGCTGGTAGCTGCTGTGAAAGAGTTTGGTGGTTTCTCAAAAAGTTAAACATCGAGTTACCATATGACCCAATAGTTCCACTCCTAGGTATTTGCATACCCATGTCCACCGAAGCATGATTCATAATAGCCAAAAGGTGGGAATGACCTGTGTCTATCAATAGATGAACAGATAAAGAAAAGTGGTCTATCCCGTATAGTGGAATATTAGTCACCCTTGAAAAAGAAAGGGAATTCTGGCTAATGTTACCATGTGGATTAACCTTGTGGACATTATGCTCAGTGAAATAAGCCAGACACCAAAGGACAAATATTGTATGATGCCACTTTATGAGGTCCCTAGAGGTGTTAAATTCACAGAGGCAGAAAAAATAGAGGTTAATAGGTAATAGGGCCCGAGGCCACTGTGAATAATGCTGCTATGAACATGGGTATACAATTATTAGGGTCCCTGCTTTTGTTTCTCTTGGGTGTATACCTATGGTAGTTCTATGTTAACTTTTTGAGGAACCACCATACTGGTTTGACACAGTCACTTAAAAACTCTCTTCTTCTTGTGTGAACAGCATCCTAGTGACAGCCTGTGGTGGCTTGGACCGTCATGGGGTGATAAAGATGAGCGAAGTGACTAGGTTCAAACTCTATTTCAGAGGTAGAGTCAACAGGACTGTGGATGGATGGGATGAGGAGGCTAATGGTGCTGTCCCCTCAGTTACTCAAGTTGACATCCTTGTACTTATCCTTGACAGGATAAGACTCTTTCTCCTAAATTTCATGTCCAATCCATCTGCAAATCCTGTTTGCTCCACCTTCAAAATTAATCCAGAATCCCATTGTCTGTTTGTTTTTTTTTCCACACACCAGCCTGAATGATCCGGACACGGAGAACCCGCCCCTCTTAGGGCGGAGCAGACGGGAAACCAAAGCTTGTCTGCGCCACCCTGAGACTCCGCCCCATCCAAGCTGAGCACAGAAGCTCTCCCAGCGGAGACACTGCTGATCCTCACAGCCAACTGGCTTGGAGATCAACTCCCGCCAGTGATACCAACAATCCCAACCACTCTGAACTCCAGTTTCTGGGGACACGCAGGAGACCCAGATGCCTACGGGACTCTCGGCCATCGGTCGGAGAGTGAGAGAGACTTTTCTGTCGGTGTGGACGACACCAGATTTCAACCACTCTCATAAGGGACACATTCAAGAGGCAGACTCAGTGAGCACCAAAGCCCTACTGTGTCTCCAGCACAGCGATTCTTCCGTTATAGACACAGCAGGCCCTCACAACCAATTGGACCGGAGGTCAATTCCTCCCAGTGTACCAACAGCAATCAGGGCTTTTAACTACACCAAGACTTTCCACTGAGCCCACAAAGGGGAGTACCAAGAGCGACCACCTAGGGTGATTGGGGAAGCTGAGCTACCGGCCCCTATAGGTCACCGACCACACAAAGCCACTCCATCAACACAGGGAGGCAGTCAAAATGTGGAGACATCGAGAGATAGATGAAAGCAAACTAATGGATGACACAGTGTTCAGAACCATATTTATAAGGTTACTCAAGAATCTTCTAAAAACTGCTGAGAAACTTGAAGAGACCTTCAAGGACCTTAATGAGAATACCAAAAAAATGGAAAAGGACCAGTCAGAAATTATGCATACACTGTCTGAAATAAAGAATATACAGAGTAGACCACCGCACCCGAAGAGTCAAACCAAAGATCTGGAATATGAGGAAGAAAAAAACACCCAACCAGAGAGGCGGAAAGAAAGAAGAATCCAAAAGTGTGAGGATAGCATAAGGAGCCTCCGGGATGGCTTTAAGCATACCAATATCCGAATTTTTGGGGTGTCAGAAGAGAGAGAGCAAGATACTGAAAACCTATTTGAATAAATAATGACAGAAAACTTCCCCCTCCTGGTGAAAGAAATAGACTTACAGGTTCAGGAAGAGCACAGAACCCCAAACAAGAGGAATTCAAAGAGGACCACACCAAGACACATCATAATTAAAATGCCAAGGGCAAAAGACAAAGAGAGAATCTTACAAGCAGCAAGAGAAAAACAGTTAGTTACCTACAAGGGAGCACCCATACGACTGTCAGCTGATTTCTCAACAGAAACTATGCAGGCCAGACGGGAATGGCAAGACATATTCAAAGCGATGAATAGCAAGAACCTACAACCAAGACTACTCTACCCAGCAAAGTTATCATTCAGAAATGAAGGGCAGATAAAGAGCTTCACAGATAAGAAAAAGCTAAAGGAGTTCATCACCACCAAACCAGTATTATATGAAATGCTGAAAGGTATTCTTTAAAAAGAGGAAAAAGAAGAAAAAAGTAAAGATAAAAATTATGAACAACAAATACATATCTATCAACAAGTGATTCTAAAAATCAAGTGAATTAAAAATCTGAGGAACAGAATAAACTGGTGAACATAATAGAATCAGAGGCATAGAATGGGAGTGGATTAATAATTCTCAGGGGGAAAGTGGTGTCTGTGTGGGGGGTATGGGAAGAGACTGGACAAAAATCATACACCTATGGATAAGGACAACGGGGGGGGGGGAGGGAACCGGGTGATGGGGAGATATGGGGGGAAAAAAGGAGAAACAATTGTAATAATCTGAACAATAAAGATTTATTAAAAAAGAAAAAAGAAAAAAAAAATCCTCACCTGAGGATATGCTTGAGAGAGAGGAAGGGAAAGAGAGACATGGATCATCTTGCCTCCCGTATGCACCCCTTTTTTGGTGTAGGGAGGATGCTCCAACTAACCAACCACCTTGCCAGGGCCTGAATGATCCTCTTTATATATATACTTTTTTATTGATTTAAAAAAATATATATTTTATTGATTTTTTTTACAGAGAGGAAGGGAGAGGGATAGAGCGTTAGAAACACCAATGAGAGAGAAACATTGATCAGCTGCCTCCTGCACACCTCCTACTGGGGATGTGCCCGCAACCAAGGTACATGCCCTTGACCAGAATTGAACCTGGGACCCTTCAATCCGCAGGCCAATGCTCTATCCACTGAGCCAAACTGATTAGGGCTTTTTTATTGATTTTTTTACAGAGAGGAAGGGAGAGGGATAGAGCGTTAGAAACACCAATGAGAGAGAAACATTGATCAGCCGCCTCCTGCACACCTCCTACTGGGGATGTGCCCGCAACCAAGGTACAGGTCCTTGACTGGAATCGAACCTGGGACGCTCCATCCACTGAGCCAAACAGGTCAGGGCCTGAATGATCCTCTTAACACCTGAGTCAGGGTATGTGTATCCCAGATTAGGACAAGACCAGTGGCTTCTCAAGGGTAAAGCCTGCAGGTTGCCTTGTTCTCAGCTCCCATAGGTTATATGAAATCTATATATATATGAAAGCCTAAGCTTAAGCGACCCTTACCACCCATTCAGTCCATGGGTCGCTATGACAAGCACTGACCACCAGGGGACATTGCTCAAGGGAGGAGCTGCCCCCTGGTGGTCAGGGAGCCAACTTCCCGCGGCCAGCCCATCTCCCGGGTCCCTCCCCCAGCCGGCTGGCCGGATCCCAGGCCAGGCCGAGGGACCCCACCCGTGCCCGATTTCGTTCACCGGGCCTCTAGTGTTAATAAATCCTGGGATTCCCAGTCTTGGCCACGCCCTAGAGCTTTGACCACGCTCCCGGAGGCTGCGCATGCGCCGTCGCTAACCACCCCTCCCCCCGCCCTCGCCCCAGGTGAATCGGCACAAACCATTTCCAGCTGTGTCTGGTGCGGAGGCTCTCCCTACTCTCTTCCGGGGACAGGATGGGCGTCGCGCCCCGCCTTCCCTGAGGCATACTCTTAGGGGCTACCTGTTGTGGAAGTGTGAGCCATGGCGCCGGTGCCTACTCGCGCTCCCGGGCGTCCTCTCGCCGCGGAGCCTCGGACGGCATCCTCTCCCTTCCTGCGCGGCGTTGGTGCGGTCCGTCCACGTCACGTGGGCGGCAAGATGGCGGCCCCTAGATCACGCTGCCAGCGTTGCGGCCCGTGAAGCAGCGGCGGCGGCGGCGGAGAACCGGCGGCGAGGTCTGCGTTCTGGAGCGCGTTCGGGCGACCCGGCGGCGGGGAGCACGGTGCGGGGCCCGGACCTGGCGGGCGGACGCGGGGAGGAGGCCTCATTGGGCGGGGGGGTCCCGGCTCTGGGACTCATTGGCTGGCGGTTTGAGGCACCGCCTCCTGGAGTCCGGCGAGCCCTTCCTTCCGGGTTCTGGGGACCCTGTCTCCGAGGATCCCTCTGCTGGGGACCCAGCGCGTGTGAGGGGTCCCATGTCAGGCGACTCCTTTCTCGGGGTCCTGGGAGAACCAGTGGGCGAGGGACCCGCGTAGACAGATCTTGAGGCATCGGGTGCCTAGGAGTCTTCCCAGGAAGGGGATCCTGCGCGCAGCCCTGAGGGATCCCGTGTGGGGCGACCCCTCCGGGAGGGGGAAGCCTAGTAACGGGAGATCTTTTTGCTGAGAAATCTTGGTATAGAGAGGTCTCTAGGAGGGGAAGGGATTTCGAGGATCCAGGTCTCCTCTCCCTCCATCCCTTACCAATTCATCTTGTCTGGCTCTGAGGCCTTCACACGGGTGAGCGGATTCCACATTCTGCCTCGGTTGGGGGGCTGATTCCCGCACCCCCACGCCTCCCCCGTCCCACCGAAAAAGAAATGGGTCTCGGGTGTGAGCCGCGGGCCTCCGGGGGTCGGTGTCCCCGCCCTTGGTGGGCCTCCTGCGGAGGTAGCACCAGCTCAGGGGACTTTGCCTGGTGCCGGAGGAAAGGCTGCTGATGGATGGGGTGCGTGGAGGGAGAGGAGGAAGTGAGGGTGCCAGCGCTTGTGCTGGGGCGCGCCACGAGTAACCTCATTCACAGTGACTGAGGTCCCCTGCCCCTTTGGCCCGTTTTACAGGGGACGGCAGATGCGTACGTGCACACCTTGCTTCGTTGCGTCCCTGGCAGCCAGTGGATGTCCAGTCCATCTGGCAAATACTTACCAAGGCCTGTCAGGAGTCACTCCTGGCGGCTGTGGGTTCTGACTGTCCCCCATGCAGGAGTCACTCCCTTTGATGGTCACCTGGGCTCATGCAGCTGCACCGCCCTCATGGGGCCCTGGTGGAACCTGCTGCTGCTGCCGGGCCAAGGGCTGCCGGGGCCGAGGGCTGCTGGGCTGCTGGCCTGCCGCCGCTGCTTGTCACATTTCTCACGTGGCCTCCAGGTCCTCGTTGGTCTAGAGGAGGAGAGGGGAACCCTCCTTCCAGCCTCAGCCATGTCGTTACATCTTATTTCATCCATTCAACACAGTGTCTGGTTTAGAGCTCAGTCGCCTGGGTTTATAGCTTTTCCCATTGTTTCTAAGCAAGCCATTAACCTCTCTGTGCTTGCTTCCTCTGCTGTAAATGGTAACAAGCCTAGTCCCTGTCTCATGTGGTTATGGTAGGATTGAATGAGCTCATGACTGTAAAGGTCTTAAAAGAGTGTTTGGCGCATACACATGCTCTGTGGATGTCAGCTGCTGCTACTGTTAGGGTGATTCTTATGGAGGGCCTCCTGTGTGCTGGGGGTGCAGCGGGGACAAGAGACTCGATCCCTGCTTTCAGAGTCTCCTAGTCTAGTGAGGCCTCAGAAGGACCAGTAAACACGCAGTACAGTAGCTACTAGTGGTGAGTGCTGCAAGGAAAGGTAGAACCAGGGGAAAGAAACAGGAGCAGCATGGAAGATTGTGATCAGCGAAGGCTTCTCTGAGGAGGTGACATCTGAAGTGAGGAAGTGAGAGAGAGAGCAGGGCACTTCGGAACGCGTTCCCGAGGGAGAGAACAGCTGGGGCAGAGGCCCTGGGGCAGGACTTTGCCGGTGTGTGTGTTGGAGGAACGGGGAGGAGGCCTGTTTGGAATGGAATGAGTGAAGGGAAGTGAGGAAGGGAGGGTGGGAAGGGCACCCAATGGAGTTGGGAGTAATAAGGCACCAGGGGAGGATTTTGCAAGGAGCCACATGTTCGGTTTATATGCTAAAAGGATTCCTGTATCAGTCACCTGTGCTGTGTAACAAGTTACACAGAGTTTCTTATGACCTGCCCTCATAAGCCACACTGTCATTTCTTCCATATCCTGTCGTTTACACAGGTCGGTCCTATTCATTGTGGGAGGGGCACACTGAGCACAGATACCAGGAGGTGGGGGTCAGGGGGAGCTACCTTGGGGACCAGCTACCACAGTCTCTGGCTGCTGTGTGGAGAGCAGACGCGGAGGTAATTGCTGATTATAGGCCAAAAAGGGAAGGTAACCTGGGGAGGTCCACACAGTAAGTAGGTGGGGCCAGAGCCTAGACATCCAGGCTGGACAGCAGGTAGGGAGCCACTTGGCCAGGTTCTAAATTAAATGAACCAGTCATTGAGCAGAAGGACGCCTCTAGCCGAAACCGGTTTGGCTCAGTGGATAGAGCGTCGGCCTGCAGACTGAAGGGTCCCAGGTTCGATTCCGGTCAAGGGCATGTACCTTGGTTGCGGGCACAGCCCCATTGCGGGGTGTGCAGGAGGCAGCTGATCGATGTTTCTCTCTCATCGATGTTTCTAGCTCTCTATCCCTCTCTCTTCCTCTCTGTAGAAAATCAATAAAATATATTAAAAAAAAAAAAGAAGGACGCCTCTAACCTGGCCTTTTGGTTTTCCGTGGTAAGGTTCTTGTGCCCGAGAGGAGCCACGCGAGGAAAAAGGCGTGCACCATGGTGACGGAGCAGGAGGTGGAGGCCATTGGGCAGACACTGGGTGACCCCCAGCAGCCCCTGCAGGCCCGCTTCCGGGCACTCTTCACCCTGAGAGGGCTTGGCGGCCCAGACGCCATTGCCTGGATCAGCCGGGCCTTCAGTGATGATTCCGCCCTGCTCAAGCACGAGCTGGCCTACTGCTTGGGCCAGATGCAGGATCGCCGAGCCATTCCCGTGCTGGTGGATGTGCTGCGCGACACCCACCAGGAGCCCATGGTGCGCCACGAGGCAGGTGAGCGGTGAGGTGAGGGCATGGGCCCCTTCTGCTTCTCACTCACACGGTGCAAGCCAGGGCTCAGCACATCGCTGTCAAGGGCAGGTCGTGTGCTCAGTCCCACTGGCCGACAGGCTGTCCCACAGCTCAGTTCTGCCTTCGTAGCATAAAAGCCACCGTAAACCAGAGTCAACAGATGGGTGGGACCACACGGATGCTGAGATTTGAATTTCATATAATTTTCATGTGCCATGGAATATTATCCCTTTGATTAAAAAAGCTTTTTTTTTTTTTTTTTTTTTTAAGCCCCGGCTGGTATTCTCAGTGATTAGAGCACCATCCTGTGGGTCGTGGGTTCGGGCCAGGGCACATACCCAGGTTGCAGCTTTGATCCCCAGTTGGGGCATGTGCATGAGGCAACTGATCGATGTTTCTCACATCCATGTTTCTCTCCTCCCTCTCCTTTCCTCTCTCTTTAGAATCAATGAAAAACATATCCTTGGGTGAGGATTAAGAACAAAATTTTTTTAAACTATAAAAGCCATTCTTTGTGCATATAAAAACAGAGGGTGGGCTGTAGATTGCCAACCCCTTTTTCATCTGTTCATTTCATGCATTGGACAAACGTTTTTGAGTGCCTGTTGTGAGCTTCCCCTGAGGTGCCAAGGTCCTTTCTAATCAACATGAACGCTCTCTCCCTGGTTCTTAGGGGAGGCTTTGGGCGCCATCGGGGACCCAGAAGTTCTGGAGATCCTGAAGCAGTACTCCACCGACCCTGTTGTTGAGGTAACTCGGACGGGCCCTCCCTCTCCCTGCCCTCGCCTGGACCAGCCCCAGACCTGGGTCTGTTTGCAATGGTGACTAGGAATTCTGGAGAGAGGTGGCAGTCAGGATGGGTGCAGGCTGCTCCTAACTTGGGCAAAACTGAACACTTCGTTTCCATCAAAACCCACCCTGTCCTGGGCCTTGAGTCACTGTGGAGCTGTCCTCACCTCTGGCACTTCCGTGTCCATCTCTCTCATGGCTACGCATCACCTTTAGGATAAAATTACAAGTCCTCACTGTGGCCCACACGCCCATAGCCTGTTCTGACCACCTGTAGTCAGGTCACCTTTGTGGTTAGCTCCCCTCAGTTCTCCCCTGACAGGTCTGGCAGGTCCTGCCTCAGGGCCTTTGCATTGGCTGTTTCCACCTGACTCCATCTCTCACTTGGTTCTGATGTCACCACCACATTGAGCCGTTCCCTGGCCCTGTCTCCCTTATCACTCCCTAATTATCCCCCGAGAATAGGGAGGGGGCCCCAAGGCCCACCACCATTCCCCAGGGGCCGCCTCCACCTTTCTCTGCAGGTGGCCGAGACGTGCCAGCTGGCTGTCTGCCGGCTGCAGTGGCTGCAGCAGCACAGTGGGGAGCCAGCAGCAGCAGGGCCCTACCTCTCCGTGGACCCGGCCCCTCCGGCCAAGGAGCACGATGTGGGGCGGCTACGGGAAGCGCTCCTGGACGAAGCCCTGCCGCTGTTCGACCGATACCGAGCCATGTTCGCCCTTCGAGATGCCGGTGGCGAGGAGGCTGCCCTGGCACTGGCTGAGGGTGAGGAGGGGCCCCTGGGTGAGGCTTAGTGGCTGCATCTGTGACATGGAGCAACTTGTCCTGGGGATGTGCACCCTGGGCCTGGCCCTAGCACTTCCCCACGGTCTTTACACAAATTAACTCCTGCTCAGAGGTGGGTGGGCAATCTTAGAGGCAAGGAGACTTGCCTGAGGTCACACACCCAGTCGGCAGAGTAGACCCTCAGCAACCTGGCTCCAGCATCCTTAATGTCTTCCTGTTATTGCTTGTCTCTGCCCCTGGGTGCCCAGCCCCATGTCCCCGCTTGTCCTCAGATTCTTTGACGGCACTACTCAGCCAGTGATTCCTCTGTTCCCTCTGCTCCCGCCCACAGGCCTTCACTGTGGCAGCGCCCTCTTTCGCCATGAGATCGGCTACGTTCTAGGCCAGCTGCAGCATGAGGCGGCTGTGCCCCAGCTGGCCGCGGCCCTGGCCCAGAGGACCGAGAACCCCATGGTGCGACATGAGTGCGCTGAGGCCCTGGGAGCCATTGCCCGCCCCACCTGCCTGGCTGCCCTGCGGGCCCACGTGGCCGACCCCGAGCGCGTGGTGCGGGAGAGCTGCGAGGTGGCCCTGGACATGTACGAGTATGAGACGGGGCCGGCCTTCCAGTATGCGGATGGGCTGGAGCAGGTGCGCTCGCCTTCCTCCTAGAGCTGCTGCCGCCTGGTCCGGGGCCCCTACCCTGAGGACTGAGCATATCAGCGGAATGTGTGTGAATCGGATCTTGCTTCCCTGACTCCCTGAACCTGCTCACTTGGCCGGATCTCAGCAGCTTTTGCCTCTTGATTACTCCCAGGACCAGGCTGAGGTCTCTGCTGTCCCTACTGAGGGGCCTAGCACAGGGCTGCCGTGTACTGGGTGGGAGGTCAGCATGGGAAGGAGGATCTGGGGGTGGAGGGTGCAGGGGTGGGGCTGTGCTCTGGGGAGGTTGCATGCCCCAGCTTCTCCAGGAATGAGGGGGTGCAGAGAAAGGGATGTGGGGAAATCTGTGCCCAGTGGGCCTGGGCAGGGTCTGGGCCTCTTAACTCCCCACCCGGAGCCCTGGGTGGGCTGGGCTAGGGACTTGGGCCAAGTGACAGGCAGGCCCCAGGCCACCGCTTAAGTGGAATATTAAATTATTTTTGCCAAGCAATCACTCTGTGTGTGTTGGGAGGCTGTGGGGCTTACGTTGGCTACTCTCAAGGAACATCTAAGTGGGGGTGGGGGGTGGGGGCATTTGGAGAGCTCAGCTCTGCGATCTGCCTGTGCTAGACGTGACCAGTGCAGGCCTGTGTCCCTGCTTCACCACCCGTTCCCTGGCAGGATACCTGTCCAGTCAGCCCCCTCCAAGAGGGTCAGGAAACAGCCCTCCAGCCTGCCCCTCCCAGGCCCTCATGGGGGAATGGGGAAGGGGTTTTGTGGTATGGCTAAGAGCTTGGGCTATGGACTGCCATTCCAGGTCCCCCCCACCCCCTTCTTCCAGGTGCAGCCTTCAGCAGCCCATTTACCACTCTACAATGAGCCTAACAACCTAGTTTCATATTTACTGCTTTCTATGGGTTAACAACAAACAACCCTGATGCAGGTGAGGGGATTCCATGAGGGCACAACTATGACCCATTTTTACAACAACCTCTTTACTGCTCACAACTCTTCTGACACCAAATGTGTGAATTTTCCACAGCAAGCAATTTTCCATTTCTCTGCAGACACCAGCTGGGTGTCCTGCAATTCAGTCCTGACACTAATGACCCGGAATGAGCACAGACACCACCACTTTGAATGGTCCTCCTGTACTTTTGACCCACCAGGGTCCTCACCACCCCCTGCTCACATTTGAGGATTTGCTAGGTGAGCTCCCAGAACTCAGGAAAGGGCTTTACTCACCCATTTATTGTGAAGGACAGATGAGGAGACGCAGGGCTAGGTCCAGAAGGGCCCCAAGCACAGGAGCTTCTGTCTCCTGGAACCGGCACACCATCTCCTGGCACGTCGGAGCTCCCAGAGCCCCTTCATTGTGGGTTTTTATGGAGAGCCATCACTTTGGCACTTGATGCAGGCAGGGTTGGGGGGTGGAGCTGAGTCCTCTCACCCACGGTTGGTTTTCCCCTCCCAGGCCATCATTAGCCTAGCTCAGGTATAGTGGGAGGGGTGAGTTAAAAAGCACAAAGCGCCCTAGCTGGTTTGGCTCAGTGGATAGAGCGTCAGCCTGCAGACTGAAGGGTCCCGGGTTCAATTCCGGTCAAGGCACATGCCCGGGTTGCGGGCTCGATCCCCAATGGGGGGGGGTGCAGGAGGCAGCCAATCAGTGATTCTCATCACTGATGTTTCTCTCTCTCCCTCTCCCTTCCTCTCGCTGAAAACAATAAAAATATATTTTTAAAAAAGCATGAAGGGCCGTAGCCCATTTGGTTCAGAGGTCAAAGCATTAGCCTGTGGACTGAAGAGTCCCGGTGTCTATTCCGGTCAAGGGCACGTACCTCGGTTGCAGGCTTGATCCCTGGCCCCGGTATCGATGTGTCTCTCTTACATGTTTCTCTCTTCCTCTCCCTATCTCCGAAATCGTTAAAAGAATGCAGCATTCATTAAAAACAAAACAGAACACGTAGGGCCCTCTCACCCTCATCACTCAGGAAATGACAGGGTTTTAGGAACTTGATGCCAGGAACCTGGACAAAGATAAATATACGTTTTTTATCTCAGTGTCACAGGCACCCCCTCTTCCTGGGACCCTGCATTTGCCCAGCTTCCCTCCCCCCCTCTCCCTCATTGCCTAGGGCTGGTTCCCGGGGGGGGGGGGGGGAGGGCGGGCCTCACCCCTCTGGGTGGCCTGGTCCACTGTCTGTAGGGGATCTAACCTCATCTGTGCTGAGTCCTGTCTCTAGCCTGGGCTCCTCTGAGCGCCACACTCGAGGCCCAGCTGCCCCTCCACAGCTCCACTTGACGAAGCACCTCAAACCCAGGATGTCCTTACATTTCCTCTTACTACCTCCGAAGTTGCTTCTCCCACCGGAAATGGAAACTCCATCATTCTAGGTGGTCAGCCTAAAAACATTCAGGTGTGACCAATTAAAAACCTATCCCAGATCTGCACACTTCTCTTCTACCTCTACCCAGGTCCAGCCTCATCATCGCCAACTTGTACCAGCTGTTACCCTGGCCCTGGTCGGCCACAGTCGCCAGAGGGCGCCATTGAGCTCCTGAGTCAGGTTTCTTCTCTGCCCACAGTCCTCCAAGGTGCCCACCTCCCTGGAGATGTAGCGGGAGAGCCCAAATCCCCTCCAACGCCCACTAAGCCCTGCACAACCTGCCCGGTCCCCTCCTCGCTCTCTCCTCCTTGCTCACTCCGTTCCAGCCACACGGCCTCCTTACTGTCCCTCCAACACGCCAGGCACAGTCCAGCGGCTTTTGCTCAGGCGGCTCTCTCTGCCTAGAACACTTTCCCCCTGGTACTCCCATGGCTGGTTCCCTTACTCCTCTGAGTCTCTGCTCCAATGTCATCTCAGTATGGCCTGGACAGCCCTATTTTATTTTATTTTATTTTGTAAACATACTTTATTGATTTTTTTACAGAGAGAAAGGGAGAGAGATAGAGAGCTAGAAACATCGATGAAAGAGAAACTTCAATCAGCTGCCTCCTGCACACTCCCTACTGGGGATGTGCCCGCAACCAAGGTACATGCCTTTGACTGGAATCAAACCTGGGACCCTTGAGTCCGCAGGCCGATGCTCTGTCCACTGAGCCAAACCGGTTAGGGCTGGCAGCCCTATTTTAAACTTTAACTCCCCTCCTAGCAGTACCAGCCCCTCCCCCTCCACTACCACTCTTCATTTTCTCACCCAATACGTCATTTACTCTAAGGTTATGTTTTCTCAGTCTATTTTCCCACTTGGAATGTCAGCTCCATGAGGGCAGGGATTTTCCCAGGAGAGGGACAGCCTGTGCAAAGGCCCTGAGGTAGAGGTGTGCAGGGTAGCAGCGGGTGTGTTTGGAGCTGAGTGAGGGAGGGGGCAGTGGGCAGAAGTGATCTGCGATGTGATTCATCCAGGCAGATGGTGGCCAGAGGGAAGCCCCAATCTTCTTACCCAAAGCCCCTTAATACTTCCGCTGCACAGGTCACCTCTGGGCCTCTTCGGCTCCAGGTGGCAGCCATGCCGGGGCTGGTGGATGAGGTGAGGGCCGAGAGCAGGAGCCAGGCCCCACCACTGTTTGAGGAATACCGCCCGCCCCCGCTGGATGCTATCCGCCTGCCCAGGTATGTGCTGTACCTGCTGCTGGCTGCGCTCCTGGTGGTGGCGGTGGCCTATGCCATCGTTGGGCATCTCATCAAGGACCTCGCCCACGACCTGGCCGGTGAGTCCCAACCCACCATGAGCCTGGCTTAGGCTAGTGCTGGGCCCCTGGGGGGCGGGGTGTCTGAGGGCCTCCCCCAGTCAGGGAGGGTAGGAGGGTGGATGGGGACTTGGGGAGGCAGAGGGCCTCTATGGGTTGGGGGGCGGGGGGAGGGCAGGCAGGGCCTGGGATGCTCCTCACTAGCTCCTGCCGCAGACTGGGCCTTTGGCCCAAAGCCAGACCAGGAGGACGCCCCCCGGGAGCTGCGCCCAAGCCTGGAGGGTGAGGATCTGGAGGAGCTAGACCTGCGGCTGGCCCTGGCCTGGCGGGGTGATGAGGACAATGGCGGGGGTGGTGAGGGGGCGCCGGCAGTAGCCCCCGCCCGGGCCCCCCACTGCCCCTCCATCGCCTTCAAGGAACCACCCGCCCGAAGCTCCTGGAGGCTGGACTGAGCTGGCACTGCCCTCGGGCTCAGGCCCAGGGGCCGCCCCCTCGGCGCCGTACAGACTGGACCTGTGCTCCCGAGCCCTTTCTCCACGGCTCGGCCCTGTCTTGGCAGAGAACGGTCCCTTTCTTGGCGGGCAGGACACTGACCATCTCCACACTCCTGCGCCCCCAGACTCCCAGAGTGTAACCCCACCCAGCTTCCAACAAGCTGTGGGCAATCTGTAAACCAAGAACGCCAAGAAGATTTTAAAAATAATATTAGTAGCCAGCCCTTGCCTAGTGCTTAGTACATGCCTGCTATTGTGCTAAATGAGCCATTTCCTTGTATTATCTCATTTAATCCTCTGAGTGAGACTTAGTGCCCATATAACAGATGGGGAAATGGAGGCACACAGCCCAGAAATGACTTGTTTGGGGTTCTGCCCCCACTCACTCTTCTGAGCCCCCCCTCCCCTCACTCCCGGCTCTGCTGCTCTGTGGCTGGATCTGTCTCTGGGGGTCCTAACTCCCCAATTAGCCTGTGACCTGGGGACAGCACCTGAGACTTCCTTCCCTTCCCAGCTTTGCACAGGACAGACACACAGTAGGAGCTTCATAAGCCGCTGGCTGACTAAGGGGGCCTGTTCTAGGGCTGGGTTGCCTGAGCAATGTCACGTGAGTGGCCCATCCGCACGGTGGTTGGAGTCAGACCTCAGGAAAGCATACAGTGAGCACTCCGTAGTGCATGTGCAGATGCTGGCATTCTCCAGCCCCCAGCCCTGTGGAGGTTTCCCAAGCCTGAAGGGGGCCGGCCCCACCCCTGGCCTTCCTCCACGTGCCTGGGCTGTGGCTGTCCGGTGGCAGCTTGGGGGGGCCCCCTGCACTCCCGCAGGCCCTGTATCTAATCAGCCCGGGGACCAAAGTTGAGAGCCTGGAGCCTGAGTCATCAGCTGCCCAGGGTGCCCTGTTCTCTGGCCACAGCGAGTGGCTGGCTTTGGTGGCGACTAGCGGCTCATCACTCATCCCTTCCCGTGCCGGTGGGTCCCCAGGGGCCAGGGAAGCAGGATGAGGCAGAGTAAGCTGGTGGGGAGGGAGACCCAAGCTCTGGCTGTTTCTGCACAACCTCCGTGCTCCTGGCCTCCCTGAGCTTCTCTAAAATGGGGGCGGCAGATTGTGTGAGGTGTTCAGAGAAGGAAACATGACACATAAAAGTGCTGAGCCTGCCCTAACCTGTTTGGCTCAGTGGATAGAGCGTCGGCCTGCGGACTGAAGGGTCCCAGGTTCGATTCCGGTCAAGGGCATGTACCTTGGTTGCGGGCACATCCCCAGTAGGGGGTGTGCAGGAGGCAGCTGATCGATGTTTCTCTCTCATCGATGTTTCTAACTCTCTATCCCTCTCTCTTCCTCTCTGTAAAAAAAAAAAAAGTGCTGAGCCTGGGCCACCTCAGCCCGCCCCCCCCCCCCCCCCCCGTGGCGTGGAGCCTGGGGGACCTCAGTGCTGGCGGTCCTGGGCGGGCGCAGGGCGCAGGTGCCAGCCTCCCTGGGTTAATTGTTACACCAGGTCCAGAGTCTGCCCTCCTGGAGGGAGGGGGATGCCAGCCAGGTAGGGTGAAGGAGGGCCTGCCCTGCCCGGACCCACCTGCGCCTTATCAGGGCTGGGCAGGGCCTCGCCCAGCCAAAGCGGACCGAGCTCCTCCGGACTGCGCACTCGCTGCGGCTCCTCGGCGCCATGGAGACCCTGAAGACCCTTCTGGTGATCAGCGCCCTGCTCCTCCTGCCCGCTGAAGCCCAGCAGGGTAGGGGGCCCACCACTGGGGCGGTGGGTGGGGAGGGGTCGTGGGGATGAGCCTCCCTCCCCAGGCTGGGTCCCTAGCACCTTTCCCTTCTCTGACACCCAGCCCCCATCTGCCTAGGCCCGTGGTCGGCAAACCGCGGCTCGCGAGCCACATGCGGCTCTTTGGCCCCTGGAGTGTGGCTCTTCCACAAAAGACCACGGCCCGGGCGAGTCTATTTTGAAGAAGTGGCGTTAGAAGAAGTTTAAGTTGAAAAAGTTTGGCTCTCCAAAGAAATTTCAATCGTTGTGCTGTTGATATTGGGCTCTGTTGACTCATGCGTTTGCCGACCACTGGGCTAAGCAACCCGGACTCCCTTCTCCCCGTCACCTTTGGTGGGGCCCTACACACCCCGTCTCTGAGTCCCACCTCCCCCACCTTCCAACAGCCACGGAGCATCGCCTGAAGCCGTGGCTGACGGGCCTGGCCGCCGTCGTGGGCTTCCTGTTCATAGTCTTCGTCCTCTTGCTCGTCAACCGCGTCTGGTGTTCCAAACGGAGGTGGGAGCATCTGTCTCCCCACGTCCCCCACGCCCCCACGCCCCCGGAGCTGCCTGTCCCTCTGCCCTTCACCGCCCCTCCCCAAAGTGCTGGGCACCCCTCCCCCTTCTTACCCTCTCTGGTCCCTTCCCCCACCTCTCCATTTCCCCGTTATTCCTTAGACTCCCATCCCACAGACCAGAATAGCCATGCAACCCACCCCTCCTTGCTTCCTGGAGTTCATGAACCCCAACCCTGGGAAGACTGGGGTGAGGCTATCCTCACTTCCTATCCTTTACCCACCCTCACCCCCCTGTCTCCATCTCCTAAAGAGCTGAGGACGACGAATCCATGTTCAGAATGGAGACCAACCTGTACCCGAACATGGACCTGAGGTACTGCCTGTGTGTGTGTGTGTGGATGTGTGCGTGGGGAGTCAGGGAGTCTGTGTGAGCCCCCTTCTGGGGGAAGTGGGTGTGTACAAATGACCTTTTTGTCCTTGAACACCTCAAGCACATTCCTGCCACAGGGCCTTTGCACTTACTGTGCGCTCTAATTGGAACCTCTTTTCCATATCATCTGGCTGGCTCCTCCTCCAGTCCCTGCTCAGATGTTTTCTCCTCACAGCAGCCCATCCTGATCACCAGCTTTCCTGACACTGTCCCACAGCCACCGGGCCAGGCCTAGGGGGCAAAGGCTTGGGGCAGGAGTGCAGGACCCTGAGAGAGGACCAGCCTGGCTGAAAGAGTCTCAGCTGAGCCCAAGATGTGCCATCCACCCATCCACCCACCCATCCACCCATCCACCCATCCATCCACCCATCCATCCACCCATCCTCTCATCTACCCATCCTCCCATTCACCCATCCACCCATCCACCCACCCATCCACCCATCCACCCATCCACCCACCCATCCACCCATCCACCCACCCATCCACCCATCCACCCATCCATCCTCCCATCCATCCTCCCATCCACCCATCCACCCATCCATCCTCCCATCCTCCCATCGCCCACCTGTTCCGCCATGGGACAATTGAGCTTTAGTTTCTGCCTTTGTCAAGTGGAAATAACAAAGTTGCCTCATTAGGCTTTATTTTGAGGATTCAATGAAGACACTTCCTGTAAAACACTCACCACAAGGCCTGGCACAGGTAAATTTCCATTAAATAGGAGTGACTCTGTTTCTTATTGTGGTCTGGGGCCTTTGTGTCTCTATAGTAAAGAAGGCAAGAGGGAGAAGGAGAAAAAGGCCACGAAGGAAGGAGAGAGCAACTTGGGGCTGGAACTGGAGGAGAAAGAGGAGCCCAGATACCAGGAGAAAGCCAAGATCACAGCCATGTGAAGATTTCCTGCCCACCTCCTCCAGGCAGGCCCCCAGAGATGCCTCTGTAACAAATGGCCTGGACCTGAAGCTACTGAAGTAACTACAGGAATCCAGACCCTGAACGAAGTGGCTTGGGACCTGCCTTCCCCCTTACCCCCCAAGAGGGCTCTTTGCCCCTTCCATGTCTCTATGCGCCTCCTTTCCGACTTGTCCTGTGTGGTGATTCTTATTGACGTGTGATGAAGAAATCCCCTACCTCCCACAACCTCATGGCTCCCCTGCTTCCCCCCACTGTCGGGTTTCTTTTCCCTCTGCCTGATAGTTCTTGATTAGAACCTCCTCCCTCAGGAACAATATGGGCCAGGACTGACTCTTGGGAACCTGCATTAAATAATTGATCAGAGCCCAGCCAGTGTGGCTCAGTGGTTGAACGTTGACCTATGAACCAAGAGGTCAGGGTTCAATTCCCAGTCAGGGCACATGCCCAGGTTGGGGGCCTGATACCCAGTGGGGGATGTATAGGAGGCAGCCCATCAATGCTTCTCTCTCATCATTGATGTTTCTCTTTCTCTCTTCCTCTCCCTTCCTCTCTGAAGTAAATAAAAATATATTTTAAAAAAGAGAATTGATCAGAGCTGCCCAGCCAGTGTGGGTCGGTGGATTGAGCATTGCCGATGTACCAAGAGGTCACTAGTTTGATTCCCAGTCAGGGCACATGCCCAGGTTGCAGACTCCATCCCCAATAGGGAGTATGAGGCAGCTCATTGGTGTTTCTCTCTCATATCACATTGATGTTTCTCTCTCTCTCTTCCTTTCCCTTCTCCTCTCTCTAAAAAATAAATAAAACATATTTAAAAAAAGAAAAGAATTGATTTGCCTTGGCCCGTTTGGCTCAGTGGATAGAGCATCGGCCTGGTTTTGATCCTGGTCAAGGGCACATACCTCAGTTGCAGGCTCAATCCCAGTCCCTGGTCTGGGTGCATGGGAGAGGAACCAATTGTGTCTCTTTCACATCGATGTTTCCTCTCTCTCCCTTCCACTCTCTCTAAAAATCAATGGAAAAATATCCTCAGGTGAGGACTAACAACAACAACAACAACAAATCACCAGAGCCTTTCAGAATTGCTTCTGCTGTATCCTGGGGCTGTTTCCCGTGGGAGAGGCAGCTTTTGGTTTGGGGGCCATGGCCAGGCAGGGGTGGACGATCAGGCTGCACCAATGCCCCGGGCAGGGTAAGTGCTTCCCCTGCAATCCTGATTTTGCTGCCCTGAGCCTGGGACTTTGAGCCCCTAGGGCTGTCTCCTGGGAAATCCTTGCTTCCTCCTCCCCCAGGTTTTGGGCCACCATTACCCGTTTCTGAGAAGTGTGTCTTGGAGGATGGCCTGCGTTTTCTTGGGATAGAAAAGCATTTTCTCCTCCCAGTGTCCAGCCTTCCCTTCCTCCTCACTTTCTCTGGGCCCTGGACCTTGCCCTGGACGTTAGCTATTTCTCAGTTAAATGTTCTTAATGAGGATCTTGACACGGTACGGCATTTGGAGCTCCGTTCTGGGCCCATAGCTGGGGGTGGTAGGATTCCACCCGAAAGATGCCTCAGGATCCCTACCAGGTGGGCAGGAAAACCATAAAGAAATGAACGAAACAAACACCCTAACAGATGCTTCCACGGAACACCTGGCATCTTTATTCTCGCTCAGTCCCCATCAGTACCTAATTAGCCCCATTCTCCAGGTGAAAAGACTGAGGCTTAGAAAGAGGGGCAGGTCTCCCTGGCTGTTGTTGACAGAGCCATGATGGAAGTACAGGCTGCCCAAAATATGGGAGTTGGCAGGCTGTGGCTAAGGCCAAATTTGGAGGTTTGGGTGCTCGGATGGTGGTGGTGGGGTTTGGGGTGGGGGACATGCTCTCCTTGCTGTGGTTCCCACCTGGGAGAACTGTGTTCCTCTGGAATGCTGTTGGCCCTGGGGGAGGTGACCTGACCTCTCTGAGTCTCAAGTCGGCTCTTTTTTTGTTATTAATACTCACCAGAGGGTATTTTTCCATTGGTTTTTAGAGCGAGTGGAAGGGAGGAGGGAGACAGAGAGAGAGAGAGATAGATAGATAGAGAGAGACATGGATGTGAGAGAGATACATTGATTGGTTGCCTCCCACACGAGCCCTGACCAGCCTGCAACCGAGGTACATGCCCTTGACCAGACTGAACCCAGGAATTGAACCCAGGACCTTTCAGTCCACGGGCCAATGCTCAATCCACTCAGCCAAACCGGCTAGGCTCAAGGTGGCTCTTTTGCAAAGTGAAAACAAGAGTTCTGACCATCAGTCTGACCATCAGGCCTGAAGGAAGCACCGGGGCTTAAGGGCCATTGCAAGGCCTGGCACACAGTAGGTTCTCAGGAGATAGGTTCCCCACCTTTCCTGAGCCTCCCCCTCCCATGGCTTTGACTGTGGGGAATGAGGGGGTCAGGGTGAACTTCAGGGAGACAGGGTGCTGGGATGCTTGGGCCCCTCCCCAGGGAACCTGGAACCCAAGGAAGGGGGCCCCACCTCCCACTTCCTGTGCCACTGGCCATACCCTGCCCTGGGGTGCCCTGGGCAGTCTACTTCCTCCTCTGGCCAGGGCTGCACCCCAGAATCCGCTGGACAGGACCGAGAACAGACAGACCAGGATGGACAGCTTCCGGACGACCCTCCCCCCGCTTCAGGCAGCTCTGGTCCCGAAGCAGATTCAGGCCTTGGGGGGCAGGGAGGGGGAAGAAGAAGGGGAGAACCCCAACCTGGCTGCCAGGCTGCTGACCTGCGCTGCTCCCATCCGCAGTGGCCCCTAGAGGAAGCCGTGGTTGATGGGGCCGCGGCTGCACTGGCCTGTTCTTCCTCATCTTCGTCCTCACTGGGGTCTACGCCATTCATTTGGTGCAGCCAATCTCTTTACAGGCAGGCCCCATCCTCTCCAAGCCCCGCCCTCCACAGCCCTCTCCTCTCCGCCCCCTTAAAGCCCCTCTCGTCTTTGCCTGCTCGCAGGAGGCAGGAGAGGGTCCCAGGGGTAATTAATTCTTTGATTCAGAATCCATGGGGGCCTCACATAACCTCGCTGACTTCCCTCCTGACTACCTACCTGCCAAACAAGGTGGCTTCGCCACAGAGAGCCCATCCCTACATGGACTTCAGATGGGATCTGTGACGTCTATCACCTCCCCTCTCACCCCATTCATTTATGCATCCACCTATTATCATCCACTTACCCATCCATCCATCCATCCATCCACTTCTCCAACCTTCTCTCCTTCCAGCCATCCATTATCCCTCCCTCCCTCCCTCCCTCCCTCCCTCCCTTCATTCCTTCCACTCTTCATCACCCATTCCTGTCTGTCCATCTTTCTGTATCCATCCATCCACCCATCCATCCATCCATCCATCCATCCATCCATCGTTCATCCATTTACCATTCACCCATCCATGTACCTTTCCACTGTCCACACGCCCATCCGTTCATCCATCCGCTCATTCACTCGTTCACGTGTGCACACATACATTGGTCCATCCCCCATGTCTCTGCCCATCCACTCCGTTTTGAGATCCAGGAAGCCAGAGGGACCAGATATGGGCTCATGGAGCTCAAGCCTGGGTTCCAGCACTTCCTTCCGTTTCAAATGGGGCAAATGTCCTCACCTGCCTGCACCTCGGCATCCCCCCTGGACCATGGCAACAACAGGGGTGCAGGACGCAGTTCCTGAGAACTGTGAGGCCTGGGACAGTGAGTGCTTATTAAATTGGGTTATCTGGGCCCTTCGTGTCCCCACAGCAATAAAAAGAAGGAAGAGGAGAGTGAGAAAGGAGGAGGAGGGTGGAGTGGGCGACTGGGGGTGGGAGCTGAAGGAGGAAGAAGAGCCTCCAAACTGCAAGAATGGCGAACTCCTCTTCAGGAAGGCTCCCCACTCGCCTCCACCAGGCAGCGCCCGGGGTTGCTCCAATGCCTGCTCTCCATGCTGTAAGCCAGGCGTCCTCAAACTACGGCCCGCGGGCCACATGCGGGTGTTTTTGCCGTTTTGTTTTTTTACTTCAAAATAAGATATGTGCAGTGTGCATAGGAATTTGTTCAAAAAATTTTTTTTAAACTATAGTCCAGCCCTCCAACGGTCTGAGGGACAGTGAACTGGCCCCCGGTTTAAAAAGTTTGAGGACCCCTGCCAGTGTAAGCAAAGACCTGGTTCTGGCGCCAGCAAAATGACTCCTTCAGGGGGAAGTGTCCCTGAATGAAGAGGGCCCGGACCCACCCCAATTCCCTCCTGGAGGGCTCTGCACGTTCCCTGGGCATTACATACCCCCTTCCCAAGGTGGGTCTCCACCTGGTGATTTTTCTCAAGCTCGGAGGGTACCCCCGGACGAAGAGCTCCCCACATCCCCGAGTCGCCCGCCATCTCCTGTCTCGATCCAGTCTGCATTGCAGGAGTCTTTTTCACCCACTGCTTGGCTTCTGATTTCTGCTGCCCTTTGAACTTCCCGAGAGAAGCCGGCTCTTCCTCCTGTCCTTCTGCCTCCAAGACCTTTTGCGGTCCCGCTCCCCCGAGTTCATAGGAATCATTTGGCTCCCAGCCCCTCTCCTGGCCCCTGTTTGCATCTCTGCTGCACAGGAGCGGCCCAAGCCCCCTTTGCACTGGCAAAGGGAAGGTGGGGAGAAGCTGCCAACGGTTCTGCCTGTCTTTGATGGCCCGGGGCAGAGCCAGCCCGCCTCCTCCTGTAATCTTGCTTTTGCTATTCCTGAACATGAACTTTGAGCAGGCTCAGCACGGGGGCTGTTTCCTGGGAGATGAAGGCCCCTCCCACCACTCGCGTTTCAGGGCGCTGTCCTGGAAGCTGTGACACTCAGGAGCTGAGGTTTGGGGGTGCACATCATCACCACCTCCCCCTTCCTGTGCTGCACGCATGGTGTTGTGGGGCCCCAGGCAACTAACGTAACCTCTCTGTGCCTAAGTGCCCTGCCCTGTTGAAGGGGAGGAAAAGAACTAGAACCATCATACATTTCCATGAGGATTAAATGAAATACTGTCTACAAAACTCCTGAGCACAGAACCCAGGACCCCAAAGGTGCTACTAAATGCCAGTTTTCCGTTACGCTGCAATGGTAGCAATGGGGCAGGGGAGTGAGACTTCCCTCTCAGACTAGAGGAATTCTGAAGGTCAGAGGTGTGTTTTCTTACTTTGTTTTTTTAAATCCTACCTGAGGATATGCTTTACAGATGAGAGAGAGGGAGAGGGAGAGGGAGAGGGAGAGGGAGAGGGAGAGGGAGAGAGAGAGAGAGAGAGAGAGAGAGAGAGAGAGGGAGGAAGAGAGAGAGGAAGAGGAAAGGAGGGAGGGAGGGAGGTGAGAAACATGGCTCTTGCATGTGCCCTGACCCATCCACCCAGGTATGTGCCCTGACTTGGAATCGAACCAGCGACCTTTCAGCCACTCTGACCCACACCGGCCAGGGCCAGAGGGTGTGCTGACTGCAGCTCTGGGAATGTAAGAATTTTCTGCCTCCTGAATCCTCTGTGCACAGTCTGGGGGGTCCCAGGGGGTGGGGTGCTGGGGAGGGAGGGGTAAGAGAGAGGGGCTGTCTGGACTCCTCCCTTTCTGCAGGTGACAGAACTTCCCCACTAGGGGCCATCTGGACATTTGGGGCGGGGGGATTTTTTTAGGTTATCACAAGTCTGCCTCCCTTTTATGGTATTTAGTGGGGACCCAGGGATGGTAAAAAGCCTGCAGTGCTGTGATAGCCCCCCAAAGCCAATAACTGCTCCATCCTAGGGGCCAATGGTTGAAAACCACTGAGACTTCCCTTGAGATTAAAGGCCAGAATGAGGTCCCCAGCCAACCCCCCGAGGCCTGCAACCCAACTGAGCCCTCTCCAGCTGAGCTCCCATGCCAGATGAGTCCCCCCAAAAGAAGCTCCTGCAAATGCACCATTTCCACTGCGGGGAGGAGCTAGACTGTGGGGTGGAGCTGGACTGTGGGGATGGGGGTGGTTTCTGGGTCCAGGTCCTCAGTCCGCCCACAAGGGGGTGCCAGAACCTCACTGCTGAGGGCAGGAGAAACCCAGCATCCGAGGGCTGGAGCGGGGTGGGGCCATCAGGCACACAGGTGGGAAGGGCCTGGACTCACCCAAACCCGCCATCAGAGCAGGTCTCTCCCCCTCAGCATTGCTGAAATTTGGGGTTGGACTGTCCTCTGTGGGGGCTCTCCTGGGCACTGTGTGGTGTTGAGCAAAGCCTGGCCTCCCACCCTCTCAATGTCAGTAGCTTTCCCGTTATAACCACAGATGTCCCCAGACATGGTGGAATGTCCCCTGGGGACATCTGATCTAAAGGCCTCAGGACACCTGCCGCTCACCCAAAGTGTTGGGGTCCCCGTTTCCGGGGGCCACCTGCCCTGCCCCTCCAGCCTCTTCCCTTCACCCCGGCACGGAACACAGAACAGTTCGCCATGAACACAGAAAGGACCAAAGACAGCCAGAAAGAGTCGAAGCGTAGCTTTTTTAATTTTTATACATTTTTTCTTTTTTTTTTGCCTTTTATTGAATCTTTTATGGAACCCCCCCCATTTTTCTTTTTCTTTTTTTTTCTTTTTTTGCATAGGGAAACAAACAAACAAAATAATAACAGCCAGAATCACTTTCTGTAAATGGTACTTAGGCGCATCTGCAAAACCGAAATGAATGCGTAATATACAAGGTTATGATCGGAGTATGATGAGGGAGCAGGGTGGGTGAGCCAGGGGAGGGAGAAGGCTGGGCTCAGGTCTGCCCAGATGTCCCCTTGTCCCCCATCCAGTCCCCACACTGGGGAGGAGGAGGAGCAGATCCAGCCAGAACCTCTCCCCCATGAGCACGGGGTGTGTGTAAGTGTTATCCGGTATGTGCGGCAAGCAGAAAGCAAGAAACAGAGTAAACTATCCTGGTAATATCAGTAAAATACAAAATGAGAAAAAAAAAAAACCTCAAAAAAATCTCGAAAGAAAAAGAAAGTGAACAGCAACACCACCAAAAATTTTAAGGATGGATGGATGGATGACTGGATGGAAGGAAGGGGGTAGGGGAGGGGAAGGAGGGAGGAAGGAAATTAAGAGGAAAACGGGTCTCTCTCCCCCTCCTCCCTGTCCCCCCCACGCTGTGTGCTCTGTCCCTTGCTTGGACACTCTGCTTGTCCTTCCCCTATGTGGGGTCCTGGGGGGTGGGAGGCCAGGAAACTGGGGGCAAGGGTCAGGACCCCTGGACTTGAAGGGGCTTTGGTTTTGGGGGGCCTGGCTGGGAAGATCAACAGATAGAAGTGTTAATGCACCTTGGGAGTGGGCTTGGGGGTTCCCACCTGAAGGGGGGCTGGGGAAGCTCCCATCCCTTTCCGGAGGGTCCCCTTCTAGCCAGGAGGTGTGAATGGAGGGCTGTAGCTGGGGTGTGTGTGACTTCCCTCCCCTCCCGGAGCCCTTTACTCCTGTTAGATCCTGACTCCTGTTTTCTGAGGACCACGCCCCTCCCCTCCCGGGAGCCGGGAGAACTCCAAAGCCACACCAGCAGACGTGTGAGGCACTGCTTGGGAAAACTCTGTTTTGGTATCACTGGCAACAAGTCCTGCTGGGATCGCTTTGGGTCTGTCTCCCTGTCTTGCTGGGGGCAGGGGTGGGGTGGGCCTCCAGGGCCACTCAGACCCCACACACTCTGAAATGCTTAGGAACGGGTGGAGGGGGAGGCCATGTCAGCTTGGGGGTGGGACCCTTAGAAAGTGTCAGCAGGAATGGGGGAAGATGGGAGGATGTGGAAGAAGCTGGATTTGAGGGTGAATCTCTGAACCCCTCCCCCAACACTCTCTAGAAAGAAAAAACCAGGGTCTGAGAGAGAGAATCCAGGCCAAAATAAAAAGTAGCCACCGTCTAATCTGTATTATAAGAAGAAAATGCATATGCTAGTGTATATGCCTACACTGAAGGTCCAAGTACCGTCGGAGAAGCGGGAGTGAGGGTGCTGTGTGCGGCCGCTCCCACGGGGCTGGAAGGCTGCTTCCGGCCCAGGGTCCCGCTAACTGGCTATTGGCCACTCAGGTCTGCCTGCCCCGGGGACAGACAGAAGGTTCTGGAGCAGAGAGTGGGTCCGTGGGGCTGAGGCTGGATGCCTGCTGCTCGGGGAGCTGCAGCAGCCCCTGGAGTCTCCTTTGGGGTCCCTTTCAGGCCGGATTGTCTAGCTCAGGGTGGGGCTTGGAGCTCGGCCAGGACCAGAGTTGCAGACTTGGGCACGGAGGACTCCACGCCCGTTTCCGGTCTGCTAGGGCCAGGTCTTCCCACATCTCCCTCACCTGGGTCTAGTCGGTGTCTGGCGCCCCCAACCATGAGGGGCGGGGCAATTTCACACATTTGGGAGGCTTCCCTCTTCTTTTCCACCACATGAGCGGGACCCCAGGGTCAGGGCGGGGGGCTTCGCATGGGTGGGGATGAGTGGTGGGTGGCATGGGCTTGGGAGGGGATGGGGTTTGAGAAGATGTCAGTTTCATACATGTAAAAAAATACACACAAAAAAACAACCCAACAAAGGCCGCCATCCCCGCCTTGGGGCATAGACCCAAGCTGCAGAGGTGGGTCAGGGGTCTGGTTCCTAATATTTCTGCCTTATGCTGCCTGCAATGAGGGGCCTGGGCATTCTGCCCAACGCGGACCCTGTATCTTTTCCCAGAAATGGGAACAAACGGCCCGGATAACACTGGCCGGGCAGGAGTGGCCTCCAGTGCCCGGCAATGGTGCCGACAGGGCAGGATCACACGCCCGGGGCCGGAAGGGTGGCGCGGTGGGTGCAGTCCACGGAGGGACAACATGGCTCCAGCAAAGCCCTTGCAAAGGGGGTGGGGGTGGGAATAAGAACAGAAATCAGACACATGAAAACGGACACACACAGCCGTGGGCTCTCCCTGCTCCCTGGGGCGTGCTGAGGTGTCTTTTGGGAAGAAAAGATGGGATGAGCGCATGGTGGCTGATGAAAGCTGGGACCTTTCTGCAAAGCCCCACCCTGCTCTGGAGACCGTTCTAAAGTCCCAGGGGCAGCAGGCACATCGTCCAACTGGGGTGTCCCCAGAGGAGATGCCTGTGGGGGCCCAGGTGGGCCCGAGGTTGGAGAATCCAGCCCTTGGGTCCTCCCCGCTGGGACACCCCGCTCACTGCTACCATCTCACCTTCGACTGAGTTAAGGTAGAGGAAACTGGAACTTAAAAAAACGGAGGAAATGAGAAAATAAAAAACAAGGAAAAGACAACAGCATGGCCAGCCATCCGGACAGAGGACGACGATGGGGTGTCCCCCTGGCTGCCCTTGACCCCGTGGCCTCTCTAACTGGGCCTCCGATGGCTGGGCTAGACCTACAGGTACAGACAGACAGATATTGCATATATCAAGTTTGGTTTTTGTTTTTTTGTTTCATACCAGATACCCTCCTTAGTCACAGCTGGAAGACGTAGTACTGGGTGTTGGGGGGCAAGGAGAGGGCAGGAAGGAACTGACACCCAAGGCTGGTGTCCAGGAATGGGGGACAAGTGGGTCCTTTGGCAAGAAGGAGGGGGGTACACAGGGGAAGAGAGGGAGCCTCTTTGGGGGTAGGAGAGCAATTTGACCCTGAGCCAGAGGAACGCCAGCCTGCATGAGAGAGAGGTGGGATGGGGAGTCTGGCTGTCGGCAGGGTGGCCGCCCCATGGGGGTACAGCCTGGGTCATGCATGCATGCGTGGCGCCTGGGGGACTAGCCGGTGGCCCAAGAGCCAGGGCACACTCCTGAGGTCTGTCTGCTGCTGTGGGCGGGGGCTTCAGAAATGACCCCTTGGAGCACAGGGGTGGGGCTGGGGTTGGCGGAGCACCAGGGAGCACCCCCAATGCAGCAGGAGCCATGGAGACAGCCCAGGGCAGGTGGGGCGTGGGCAGTGGGCGGATCATGGGGCAGTTGCTCTGTGGATTGCTTTTTAGCATGTAATTTTTTTTAAAGTTCTTATTTTTGTTTTTTTTTTACAAATAGAAATACATCCCTTTTCCATTTTTACTTTTTATTTCATGTCATTGTTTTGTCTTTTTCTTTTTAACTACACGAGCAGGGCATGCAGCTACCTTTGCGCTGATATTGTTTAAAGGTAATACTTATTTTCGGAAGGCAAGGCACATCATGTGGTAGAAAATTTCGTGCAAATTAGGAAACATGGACTTTTTTAAAGGTATTTTTTTTGTATCTTTTTTTAAAGAGGAGGGGGAGTCGTGGGGTGGGGCTGGGAGAGAGAGCCAGGTAGAATCTGCCATGCAGTGTCAGCCGTAGTGAGCTGACAGCAGGAGCCAGGCCACAGGAGTCCTCGACTAAGCACCATGCAAGTTAGGTCGCTGGGGGCTGCCAGGTGCCCCCTCCCCTACCACGCCTACCTGTACCCTAAGGTTCCCGGCTAAGCTTCCGGATACCCTAGCTGCATGACCCACCCCTCCTGCCCTCCCAACCAACGGCCCATGCTTCGGTCCCCGGCGGCCACCTGGAGGGGCCCTGGGGATCCATGGACGGGCCAAGGGTCCTTGAACCCCTCTGGACAATGGGAGGGGGGAGTCGGGGAAGGGACTTGGATCTTTCTCTTTATGATCAAGTGGGTTCGCCAAGCCCCTCGGGCTGGTTTGGGAGAAAAGTCCGGTTTCTGGAAGTGGGGGGAGGCTGGCCAGGCCCCGGGGGGAGCAAGAGAAGGAGCCGAGGGCCAGGCTGGGAGCAGATGAGGCGGAGCCCTGCTCAGGGCAACAGCTTTGGCCTCGGCCCGGGGTCGTGGTGGGGTGTATTCCTCAGCGCCAGGCATGGAGGTTGGAGGCCGCCAGGGGGCTCAGGTGGATGGGCTGGGAGGGGTCTCTGTTTGGGCCTGGTTACCCTAGAACACCTAACACTCCCTCCTAGCCCCCCCACCCAAGATGGCCACCCTGGGGTGGGGGTGGGAATGGGGCTGGGGCGCCGGGGTGGGGGGCACCCGGTGTCCCCAGCTTAGTGTTTTTGGAGCGGCTCAACGGAAAATGCTTAGCAGATGGAGGTCCCCTATGCAGCCGCAGGGGCCCAGAGGTGCTGGCACCCCCTCCACCAGAACCCCCACCCCGTCCAGGACTGCAGTCCTTCTGGGGGCCCTGCTGCAATGCACCTCCCCGGCTGTGCCCGCTTTGGGGGGAGATCAAAGTGCAAACCGTAGTCCCCCTTTGGGCTGAGGCACCAGGGAGGGGGTGTCGCTCCAGGATGTAAGGCACTGGCAGAGGAGGCGTTGAGGGGGGGGCACACCAGTTTCCCCAGACCCTGCCCCCACGCCCCAGCACAGCAGGATGCTTGGGGGACACCCAGCTCTGCCCCTCGGGCCCCCTGGGGGGCCCCCATCTCTCTGAGGGGAGCACAGCAATGAGGGGTTGGGGACTGAAGGTGGCCGGGTTGTGGGGGAGGGGACGGGGATACCCACGGCCGCTCTCACGTCTCAGCCGGACAGAGGGGTGGGCGGTGGGAATCAGGCACTTAATCCACTCGCTCTCACCTCCCACCTCCTCTGGGTAAGTGGGAGGGTCCTCCCCGCCCGGGCTCAGCGGATGGAGACGCCAGGTGACCCCCTTTCTTGAGGAGCTCCGGGTCTTTCCATTCCGCCCCGCAGCCCCTTCCTTGGAAAGTGCATTTCTTACAGTGTGTGCAACGTGGATCCCTCCCCTGGGGTGTGGGGCCGCAGGTGGGTGCGGTGGGCCGGGTGGGGCTGGGGGCGATTGCATAGACTTCTCTTCCCAAACAGACAGGCGTGGGCTGGAAGTCCCGAGCCAGCCCAGCACGTGCACGCTCCGGGGCGGCAGCGATCCCGTGACGGGCCCAGGACACTCCTGAGAACACATCTGCCACGTGTCCTTGTCCCCTGGCGACGCCCAGGGTCTCCCACAACCTTCTTCTGCCCTGTCACCGCCCTGCCCACCCCAGCCTCCGTGGCGCCTGCCTTCCGGCTTGGAAACATCGACACCAGGGTGGGAAGCCTGGCCAGCATCCTGGTGGCGGAGACGAAGGGGACGCGGGGGAGAGGTGGCCTTGCTGGGCGTCCTGCCCCGAGGGGCCTGGGCACGGGCACCAGGCTGCGCTCACCTGGTCCTGGTGGAGGTGGAGGCGGGCACCTGCCCTTCCAGAGCAGCAGTGAGAGATGAGTAACTTAGAGACCCCAGGCACTGTCCTATCCTCGTGCCCTCTCCGAGGGGTGGCAGGTCCAGCCGGGGGTGGCAGGTCCAGCTGTGGCGTCCCAAGAGTCTGAAGCGTTGCCGTCTTTACCTTTTGTCTTCTTGCTTGGGTGGGTTTATTTTTATGATTTTTTTCCCATTTGTCTTTTTTTTGGCTTTTTCTTTTTTTCCTCCTGTGTATATGTGTCTATGTGTTTTGTCTTTTCGGCTGGGCTGGGAGTCGGCAGGGTGTTCTTGCTTGCTCTAACTTTCCACCGAAGACGTGGGCTGGGGGCCGGCTGGGCAGCCCACCCCGGATGAAGGAGCAGGGCGTGGGAAGAAATCTTTCTTATCCCAGATACCAGGACTAGCCGGCCCCAGGGGGACAGCGGGAGAGAGGGAGAGAGAAAGAAAGCGAGGTCAGGCTCTGCCACTGCCCACACCCGCCCCCGTCCCACCCACCGCCCTGTGACCCGCCTCCCCCCCCGCCCAGATCTGTCAGCACTTGCTGGGTGACCCTGGGCAAGTGACTTCCCCCCGAGCAGGGCGGCTGGATAAGACACAGTGCTCCCATGGAATCTGAACCCCCTGTAAATCTTTCAGTACAAGCACATACCGTGCAGCTTTTGGAATAAACTTATGTACCAACAAGAAAAAATCTTTCAGCCCTTCATTGTCTGCAATTCCAATCTACCTGAGCATCCTGCGGTTTTGCGTTGTAACTGGGCAACAGGACCTGCGAGCCTCATTGCCCTGAGTATAGAGGGGGGTGTGGTCTCACTCTGCCTCCAAGTCCATTCTCTGCAGTGCCACTCTATCCAGGTATTGTGACCAGGGTTGCTTCTTTTTTTAAACAAACATTCTCCCATTTAATGAGCCCCCTAAACCCCTGTGAAGGAGGAACCACCCCATTTCCCAGTGGAGAAAACTGGGGATCACAGAAGTCAAATAATTTGCCCAAGGCCACCAGCGTGGGACGCAGAAGGCGGAATTGACACCCTGGCCCGAGATGCTCCAGTCCTTGATTTTCCCTCTGCCCAGGACTGACCCCTTAGCCTGGGCCTCAGGGACTTAAGACTCCCACTTTGTAAAGTGGGAGATAGAGGCTCCCGGAAGGGAGGCCAGGCCTGCGCTGGACAGCTCAGTGTGTTTCCACAGGGAAGCTGCTGTACGGATGCTTGCCCTGGAAATGCAACCGGCCCCTGTGCGGTGGGTCTGGGGTCCACTACCCCTTCCCTGAGGTCAGGGCAGTGCTGTCCCCCTCCCCTGCTATAAACCAATTGTATCCCCTCCAACCAGGCCTTCAACCAGCATGCCCTGCGGCGGCCGGGCCATCCCATCAAACTAGCGCTGTGGCTCCCAACCCCCACCTCCAACCAAGTTCAAGTTCATCTTGGCCATTACCTCATGTCTGGTTTCCCTTGGCAACCAGACAGACTCTGGGCGTGGCCCTCTCCAGTGGTGGCCGGCCTCCCTTTGGCCGGGCCTCCTCCTTCCTCCCCTCCCAGGCCAGCTGCCCTGCTTTGGCCCCAGTAATAGGGCGGCACCCTCAGCTCCACATCCTCTCCCTCAGCTGAGAGGAGGACCGAGGCAGTGCAGTGCCAGGGTGAGGTCTGGGCGCTGGCATTCCCCTGGGCTGGTTGAGCCACCAAGTATGGCTTAGGGCATGTGGCGGCTTAACCCCCTCTGGTCCTCAGTATACTCCTCTACTGAAGGGGTGTGATGGGCTCCTGAGCAGAAAGGTGGGCGGGGGGGCACTATCACACAGAAAAGGGGGTGAGGTGTCAGAGTCCTGGAACCCCCTCTGAGGCCAAAGTGACAGCTGACTCAGGACTGGGGGGAATTGATGGCGAACGACAGGGAGGGGAGGAGGGCATGAAGCATTGACCAGGCAGAGATCAATGGACATTGTCCGGGAGGGGGCACTGATGGGGGAGGGGATGGAATTGATCAGGGGGAGGGGCACTGATGGAGGGAGGTGATATTGATTAAGGGAGGGGACACTGATGGGGAAGGAAATACTGATGGGGGAAGGGCACTGATGGGGGGAGGGGATATTGATCAGGCAGATGGGCCCTGATGGGGTGGAAGGTAGGAGATGGAAGGGGGCGCATGGGGCGGAGAGAAGCCACTGCAGGCTGGGGCCGGGGCACAGAGAAAGGCAAACCTGCCAGGAATAAGGAAGGCGGAGGCAGAAGTGCTGACAGGGCCAGAAACCGGAGGCCTCTAAGCGCAGGGGCTCTGAGGGGGGGAGCGGGTTCTCACCCACAGCTTCCTCCTCCCCACTTCCCTCCCTTCTGAGGAGGAAGGGGGCTGACCCCACTGGGATTGGGGTGCCCTTTGTCCAGTGACTCAGGGTCTGGCCTGTGTCGTGCCGACGGGACCCCCTGGCAGACCTGCCTTCCCTGTTCACCCAGACTGGGGCCCTTGCCTCCCCCATAACCCAGGCTCCCTAGGGAGTCCCTCATCAATCTGTCACCTCGCTTCCATGCCTCACCGCCCCCAACACCAGTCCCAGAAAATTCTTTCCAACTCCCAGACCCGGCTATGCCCTCCCTCACGCTACACCCTTCCACTGCCCCCCACGGCCCCAGCCAGAGCCCGTGTGCGAGGTTTTCCACATTCCAGCCATGTCTCCATCACCTCTAGCCTTTGTCAGTGCCAAGCCCTGGCCTAGGCACCCTCATCCTTCCCTGCCTGGCCAGGACCCACTCCTCCCTGCCCAGGCGGCGCCCTGGAGACCCCTCGCAGAGCGTCACCAGCCCTGTCCCGCCCTCTCTGGTACCCATCATCCCCCCGACAGGAGGGGCCAGGAAAGCGCGGAGAAGCCAAGGCGCCCGTCCGCCTGCTTCAGTCCCCTCCCCTTTCGGCTGTTCTCTGGGGTGGCCCCCCCCCTGCAGAGTTGATAAGGGAAGAGGTGAGGTGGAGGGTGGCTGGGGAAGGGTTAGGCGGGCAGGGCCCCTTCCCTGTTGTTTTTATTCACTTTGGTTTCTGAAGCAATCAGGACATTCCCAGCCTCCCGTGGGGAGGGCTGTGGGTGAGGGCGGGAGAGGAAACACGTGGCTCAGAGCACTGGAGGGGGGAGGCATCCAGCTGCTGGGACTTAGAGAGGGTGGCCAGGTCATGGGGGCCTAAAACACAAAGCAGGGAGTCCTGGGGTCCCCCCAGCTTGCTGGGTGACCCTGACCAAGTGAGCCCTGTCTGGATCCCGGCCGGGACTCTGCAAAGCAGAGTGACTCCCATGTGGGCATGTGAGGGATGTGGGGTGGTCTTGGCCCTTCGGTGCCCTTTCTGGATGAAACGGGTCCCCTAACGTTCTGGGACCTTCAAAGACTCCCCAGGAGGGACCCAAGGTTAGAAGACAGAGGTTCAAAGTAGGTAAAGCAAGGCCGTGAGGGAGGGGGAGGCCAGGTCACCCCCACACACTCTGTACCCCTGGAGCTGTACCCAGGCCAGCCTTGGAGGGACCCAGGACACCAGACTGTGGCGGGTGACTCCTTGGGTCTGGTCAGCGTGGCAGATTCTGAGCTCAGCGGAGAACGGGCGATGTAGCTATCTCCCCGCCTCGTCCCCACCCGTCCATGGACCTGTTGCCAGGAACCTTCCCACAGGGGCTGGAGGGCCTGAACACGGCCCCTGGGACCTGCACTCCACGCTCTGTGGTGCTGGTGGTTCGGAGCCGCTGAGGAGCCCTGGGTGGATTTCTCTGCATCTGGGCCTCAGAGGGCCTGCAGGAGCTGGTGCTGTCCTCGGGCTATTTTACATTCCGCAACCCCCTCCCCAACACGCACCGGAAACGGCCCAGCCACCACCCTCAGACCTCGTCTGCCAACACACTCCCGCCTGCACACAGCACAGACTCGAACCCTGACCGAGGGCTGGAGTCAGGACACATGGGTGGGGGGCTGAGGCCACCTCCCACTCCACCGGAAGCTGGGAACCAGTCCCTGTTCTGGATCTGCCGGGGCTCTGTACTCCACTGCTGTGCAACCTCAGGCAACTTGCTCCTCCTCTCTGAGCCTCCTGGCCTCGTGCTCAGCCCGCCTTCCTCCCGACCCTGGTACACGCTCAGCTGCAGTAATACCAACTCTGCCTCTGCTGCCACCCTCCCCGCCTCGCAGGCTGTAACCTGAGGTGGGTGCATGCATGCTTTACTGGGAGGCCCCATCACCCGTCACAGGCTGCCTCAGTTTCCCCACCTGCCCCTGGCTTCCAGGAGTCCTCTGCCACCTCCCCCATGGTCCCTCTGACTGATGACATGGAAGGGATGAAGACCAGGGGGTTGAAAACTTGGGGTGACGTGATCCTGGGCAAATCCCCTCACCTCTGTGGGCCCCTGTCTCCCCAACTATACAAATGGGCCCAGGATGGCAATAGCCCAGGAGGGTCTCCTGCAGGAAGCTGCAGGCAGGGTCTGGGGCCAGAGCCATACTTGAGGCCCTGAAAGGGTCTGGGAACCTGGTCCCCCTGCCACACTTAACGGCCACCGTGCCATGGTACGGCGAGGGGGTGGCATGGGACCCAGCAGGCTGGCCTCTCCTGCACACCCAGGCTGGCCCCTCTGCCCTGGCCCACCCTCCCGCCACCAGCCGGCCTCTTGGCCCCTACCTGTGCCTGATAAATGCCCGCTGGATCCCTTGGTCCTAATCCCACAAAGGAACGGTTTGCAGGGGACGTGCCGGGCGTAGAGTAGGCTGCAGGGAGGAGAGAGACCGAGAGCCCGTTAGCAAAGGGGCTGCACGGGAGCACCCAGAGAGGGTGGCCGCTGCCCGGGGTCACAGAGCACCAGTGCCCTCCCTTGGCCAATCCGGGCACCCAGAAAAGCCCACAGCCGCAGGCCCCTGGGGTCACTCGGGAGGGGCGTCTGCTCGGAGTGAAGGCGCAGGATGAAAGATTCATAGTTCAGAAACCGCCTGTGAATTATTCAGGGTGTTCCACCGCCTGGTCCATCCTGCGATGGCAGCCTGCATCCCGCACAGGGCGCCATCAATTATTGAGGCTATTTTATTTATTAATTTTCCTCCTGGAGAGGCATGGGGAAGGCTGGGTATGTCCATCCACATATATATATATATTTGTATTTTAATTTCACCCATCCTATTTTGTGGGCAAGTGAATAATTCATGGCTGGGTGCTACTGTGGGTCGGGGCTCAGACAGGCTGGGACTGGGGGGTGAGGGTTTCTGTGTGGCCCTGGCCGGGGTGACATAAGTGGGAGGCAGCGAGGGTCCAGGGCTACGTGGGGAAGCAGACTAAACCTGTAGTTAGGAACCGGGTGACGGGAAGAAGCGGGAATCCATGTTTACTCTGCATCTATTAAGTGTCTATTGTATGCCAGGCACTGGGCATAATCCCACTTAACCCACAGTGGCCTCAATGAAGCCAACAGGATTATGTCCCCATTTCAGAGGAGACAGTGGGCAGTCGGCGATCACCGTCACCGCATACTGACTCCACTCTGCGCTCGCCGCTGCACTAAATGTTCTCCCTGATCTATTTCACTGACTCGCTCCCCACCGCCCCACAAGTACTGTGACTGTCCCATTTTGCAGCTGAGAAAACTGAGGCTCAGAGAGGGGAGGACATTTGCCCAAGGTCACACAGGGAGTGAGTTGCAGAGGCAGGATTCAAACCCAGCGCCCTGCACTGCATCTGGTGTTCAGACAAGGCCCGCCTGTACCTGAAGCTGCCTGCGTCTTGGCGGGCAGTGATGCTGCGGGCAGGAGTGCTCATGCAAGGAAGGAGCCGCTGGCCCTATGGCTCGGGCGGGGTGAGGCATCTCATTTGGGGAGTGAGGGAGACATCAAAAAGGGGGTGAGGGGCAGAATGAGACCTCAGGGAAAGCCTGGGGGTCTGAGACTCTCTGCCCAACTGGGGCTGCTCAGCCTGAGAGGACGCGGGACAGATGCTCTGGGTGCTGGGCGCTGAGAGGACGGGGGGGTCGGAGGCCCAAGCGAGGCCCCTGGCGAAGTGTGGACAGCCCCCTCGCCTGCTCTGGAGCCCAGGGAGAGTCTGGGCGCAGAGCCCCTGCTGGTGGGTGGACCCCAGGACAGGGAATCTGGGAGTGGCTTTCCAGCCTGGAGCAGCCCCAGATGCGGGGAGTGCACGGGGGCCAGCGAGCCGAAATCTGGAGCCATATCCGGAGAGTGCAGCGTTCTAGAAGGTAAGGAGACCAACCCAGGGCCTTCTGGGGTCAGGCGGGCAGGTAGGGACCATCCCATCTATAGGTAAGGCTCAGCCCAAGTCACTAGCAAGAATAGGGCCTGTTGGGGTCATTTCCCCCAAAATTTGGAACTCTGGAATTTTTATGTGAAATGTCAGGATTTTAACACAACAAGAGATTCTCATTTTCCACAGAGGGCAGCTGGGGGCCAGGTCTGGCCTTCAGGCCGCCAGCTGGAGATCTTCATCTACTGTCAGCGCTGCTTGCATGGAGGGCTTAGGGGTCTACAGTAGGCAAATGGGGACCCCGGGCCACTTAGCCAATTGGAGCAGACAGCAGACTTGCCCCTGATGTCCCCTAAGGCTGCCCTGGCCCCATGGGGGCCTGACCCTGTAGCCCCTAAATGGGGGCTCAGGGAACTCGCCAGTACCCACCAAGCTGGGCCTGAGCCCCCAACCCCAGCAGTCGGGGAGGGGGGTGGGGGGGCCCCTTGGGGACGCCCGCCCTGCCACAGGCACCGCTTCCCGAGTGCTTACAGGGCGAGGCTGGTGACGTGCTTCCTCCCTCGGAGGCGGGTTTGGTGGCGGGGGGGGGCGCCAGCCTCGGCAGCCCGGGGGGCGGGGGTGCCAGCATCTGAGCGGAAAGGCAGTGACTGGACATTTTGAGCTGACCACTTCCACTTAACTGGGGGGAACAGAGAGACAAGTGGTTACGGTGGCGGCACCCCCGCCGCCTCGGCTGCTGTTCGCGGTCCTGCTGGGGGACGAGGGTGGCACGGCTGGACAGGTTGGTGGGCACCACGGGCCCTGCAGGCCTCCAGCATCCTGGGACTGCACTCCCTCTGTCTCCTCCGTCAGCCACGTATCCACTCGCTTTCCTTCCACAAGGTGCCGCCTTGTCCTAAACGACACGGGGGGCCCTCACGGGGCTCTGCTTTCCTCATTCACTACCGGGACCTGGCCACCCGTCACCTTGCCAGTGGCTCTAAAATCCAGAAAGCTCTGAACACCAAGAGCGTTGGTGGACGTTAGGCCTGAGCTGCAGCCATAGGACCATGTTTGATTTCCAAGCACTTCGTAAGATACATGCTGTCAATTCCAACATCTGAAAAGCCGAACTCTGAACCGGCCCAGCGCTAAGTGCTCCGGGAGAGAACTGTGGACCTCTGCCATTCGGAAAACCATTTGAAAGAGAAGTTGCACGTTAGAAGGCCACCTGAGACATCGCCTGGAGCCCGCGCGGGAGGGGAGGTCTGTACCCCCAAACTCACCGGTCCAGGTTGCTGGCTGGCAGGGTCACAGGCCAGTGAGACGAGATCTTTGAGCGGGTCCTGGGGGTTGAGGTGAGGTGGGTAGCGTATGGCTGTGTGAGGGAAGTAGGTGGAGGCCGCCTGGGGCAGGATGGAGGTGGTGGGGAAGTGCAGGGCCGAGGACGGGTGCGGGCTCCGGGCGATCCCTGCAGGGACAGAAAGGGGCGGTTATTGCCGGGCTCTGCCCAGTCTGTCCTCTCTCTGTGACTGCACTGTGGGTTACACCTGTATCTCGGTGCCTTTGGTAACCATGACAGCAGCAGGGCCCAGCAGTGCCGGCGATGGCCAGGCCTTGTTGTCATTCACGCACCCAAACTTGCTGACTTTCCCGGAAAACCCTCAAGGTTCTGGCACCATCCCTGTGCTCAGAGGTTATGTCCCCTGCCCCAGGCCACACAGCAAGCAGATGGCAGACCCAGGGTTGGAGCCCAAGCCAGCTGGCCCCACAGCTGGCCCCTAACCCTGGGCTCAGCTAGCTCTTTCTATAAAGGGCCAGGTAGTCAATATTTTCTGAAATACTATCTAATAAAAGAGTAATATGTAAATTGACCGTCAGTCCAACACACAAGATGGCTGCCCCCATGTGGACACAAGATGGCCGCCACAAGATGGCCAGCAGGAGAAGGCAGTTGGGAGAGACCACGCCTGCAAGGGAGGGCAGTTAGTGGGCGATCAGGCCAGAAGGGGAAGGCAGTTGGGAGGGACCAGGCCTTCAAGAGAGGGCAGTTGGGGGTGATCAAGCCTGCAGGGGAGGGCAGTTAGGGATGACCAGGCCGGCAGAGGAGGGAAGTTGGGGCGACCGGGCCTGCAGGGAAGAGCACTTGGGGGGGGACCCAGGCCTGCAGGGGAGAGCAGTTGGGAGGGGACCAGGCCTGCAGGGGAGGGCAGTTGGGGGTGACCAGGCTTGCAGGGGAGAGTAGTTGGGAGGGGACCAGGCCTGCAGAGGAGGGCAGTTAGGGGCAATCAGGCTGGCAGGGGAGCAGTTAGGCATCAATCAGGCTGGCAGGGGAGTGGTTAGGGGGTGATCAGGCTGGCAGGCAGAAGCGGTTAGGGGCATTTAGGAAGGCAGGCAGGCGAGCAGTTGGGAGCCAGCAGTCCTGGATTGTGAGAGGGATGTCCGACTGCCCGTTTAGGCCCAAAAGGGGCAGTCGGACATTCCTCGAGGGGTCCCAGATGGAGAGGGTGCAGGCTGGGCTGAGGGACACCCGCCCCCCCGCCCCCCGTGCACGAATTTCGTGCACCGGGCCTCTAGTTGAGATATAATTTGCATACTATACGGGGGTGGGCAAAAGTACGTTTGCATTCAACCACTTCAGGAGGCAGTGGGGCTAACCCAGGTGGGGTCACTGAAATTCAGGTTTACCGATTTTCAGAGACTTTAAGAATGTGTGAAGAACGAAGGCCAGCGGTTTGAGCCCTGACAAGGCTGTCCCGAAGTGCACTGTGCCATTCTTCTGAGTTAACCAAGCTGTTGTAATAGCCATAACCCGCATGTCTTTTCCCATGTGAACAACTGGAAACCTACTTTTGCCCACCCCTGTACAATTCACCTTTTAAAGTGTATATAATTCAACCGTTTTCACACATTCCCAGAGCTATGCAGCCAACACAACAATCTCTTTTAGAAAACGTCCATCATCCCTGAGAGAAGCCCCCGAGCCCCTGGCAAACACTTTCTGTGCCTGGACCTGCCGTCCTGGACTTTCACATAAATGGAAGCACACCGTGTGGCCTTTCGGGTCTGGCTGCTCTCACTGGGCATCGTTTTCAAGGCCCATCCACATCGCAGCGTCAGTGCTTCACTCCTTTTCAGCTGAACATTTCACTGCGGTGTTTGCTGTTTTCTTTTCTAAACAATTTAGCCACTTTTACTACATTCACCCTAGTTCCAGAGCACCACCCCAAAAAGAAGCCCTGTGTCCATTCACTGTCACCCCCCTTCCCTTTCCTCTCCTGCTCCTGGCCAATTAGTAAATATTTTTGGCTTTATGGGCTATATGGTCTCCATTGCAGCTACTCAACGCTGCCATCCTAGCCCCAAAGCCGCCACAGAATGGGTATGGTGGTGGGGGTGTGTGTGTGTCAATAAAACTTTGTTTATAAGAACAGGCTCTGAGGGCCATGGTTTGCCAGCTGCTGGCCTAAATCACTGTGTTGTGCTGATGTTTGCCTGCCTCCCTATATGTATTTCTGCCCTTGTATGGAACCAAATCATTATCATCACAAGGGGGTCACAGGGGATATTAGAGAGCTTATCACACTTTAACTCATTCAGTCCTAATGACAGCCCTGGGAGGGGGAGCCCTAACGGACAGGTGACATTAGGGAGGGCCTGGCGCAGCGTGCCTGGCTCAGCTCACACCTGTGGTAGCCGGAGCCGGTCTCCCTCTGCTATTTGTGTGAAATTCCTGTCTGAGTGGCCAGGAGGCCCCGTATCACCTGCGTGGCCTGTGTGTGTCTGGCCACATGCCAGGTATATCTACCTCCTTCTGTGACTGCCCCACACCATCGTCTGTCTATGGGTTATTCAAATGGGGCATAAGGGAAGCAGGCTAAGGGGCAAACCACAGGCTGTGCTCTTTCCCATGCAAAAGGGGAAACCGAGGCCCAAAGAGACAGTCAGGCCTGGGCGCTCTCTACCACGGCACCTCCAGGTGTCCTTGCCCAGAGGGAGCTACAGCAATAGGACTCGTGCTCAGACGGCCGGTGGGACTTCCCTGGCCTGGAGGGGACTGACAAGGGTGCCCAGCTGCACCTCCCGCCGGGGGCCCAGAGTGCTCACCGCTGTGCACGGCTATGACAGGCCGGTGGTGCTGGGTGAAGCTGGAGAGGCGCGGTGAGTCCTGGGGAGACGGGCTGTTGAAAGGTGACTTGTCCATCTCTGTTTTCTTCACCGGGGATGAGATGCCTGTGTGGGGAGGGGCCAGAGGGTCACAGGGCTGCAGGCAGGGTGGCTCCACTCCCAGGACCCCAGCCTCCCTACTGAAGGCCCTGCCCCTCTTTCTCCCAGCAGCCTGTGGGCCAGGGGCCGGGGGTTTATTTTATAGATGGAGCAAACTGAGGCTCACGGTAGAGAAGGGAGCCGCCCGGGGTTTACGGCCTCGGTGCCACCACAGGCCCCTGACATGCCCACCTGGCCCCTCACCTTTTCTCATTCCAGAGACAGGCCTCCCAGGGCTGCCAGAGCCCCGGAGGACAGCAGGGTGAGCAGACCGGAGGGCCGGCCCTGGCGAGCCGAGAGGACACGGACAAGCACCTAAGCCGCTTGTGCTCCCTCATCCTTACAGGGGAAGGAAGAAAACCTTCTTGGCAAGGTCACCTCGAGGATTAAATGAGATGCAATGTGCGAAGGGCCTGGCGCACACCCACCTGCTGGCATTACTTGCTAACTGTCACCCTCTGAAGATGGGGCCGCACTACCTCCCCTGCCCTGCCCTCGGGAACCCTGACAGCTCAGCCCCTTGAACCTTCTCATGAGCAAATGAATGCGTGAATGGTGTCAAATGGGCACATGTAGAATCCACGGAGACCCCGGCACAGAGCAAACACGGGCTTAGGGAGCAGCCGCCGTCGTCATGATACAGAGGATGGACCGCACCAGGGCCAGGCACACGTTAGCCTGGAAGAAGTGTGAGTGCCCCTCGACTTCCTCCCTGCACCCCACCTCCGCCATCTTCCAAATGTGAGAGCTAAGGATGGTGGCATGCCCCCCAAAGATACAGACCCGGCCCCATCCCTGGAATTGGGATCTCAAAGAAGTGGGGCCTGGAGATGGACATGTTTAGAAATTATTTTAAAATTTCTTTTAGGGTGAAATGTACCCATTGAGACCCTGATGAGGTGTGACTTTCTTGCCACCCAGCACAAGGTCCCCTACTCCAGACACATCTCCCAGCACTGCGGCCATCAGGGCTGTGCTGGCCGCTGTGGGGTGCTCAGCAGCACCCCTGGCCCCCACCCACTCGAGGCCAGGAGCCCTCCCCCACCTGTGTGACAACCACATATGTCCCTAGCCATGGCCCAGTGTCCCCTGTGGGCAGGGTCACCCCAGTTAGAAGCCCCGCCCTCCTCCCGAGGCATGCTGTCACTGGTGCTGGGGTCTCCTGCCCATGGTGGTGGGTGGGCATCTGCACATGTTCCCCAGCCCTGTCCCGCCCAGCACACTGTCGCACCCTTTCCCGTGTGGCATTTCCACATGGGCAGCTTCCTGTCCTCTCCAACAGCATAGCTTGGGGTGAACAGATCGGCGAGCCAAACCCTGCTGCCCTCACACCTCACTGTTTGAGTGAGCGAGTCCTGGCATGTGGGTCAGCAGGGCTTTGGGAGTCAGGGCCCGGGCTTTCTCAGGGAACAGGAGGAGCCGGTGGGATGGAGGCTGTGGGCAGGAGAGGAGGCTGGCCCTGTAGGCTGTGTGTGTGCGCGTGTGTGTGCGCGCGCGCGTGTGTGCAGGAGGGCTGGCAGGCTTTCTGCTGGTGCAGGGCTGTGGCAGAACCAGGTTAGGACTGTCAGATGCTCACTTAGGAGGATTTCCTAGAACAGCCTGTCCTGGATGGAAATAGCCTGGTGTGGACCCGCCCCCTGAGCTTCCTGAGATGGGGCCTTTGGGAGCCAGGGTAGGGCATGGGGGAGGGGGAGCCCAGCGGGTGCTGCAAGAATAACCCTTCGTGCTCCTGGGCAGGCTCCAGAGGTTCCCCCCGCCCCCCCCCCCCCCGCCCCACTTGAGCCACTGTTATCAGCTACCACACGCTCTGTGTCCTCCATCTAAGCTCCGCCTCTCCATTTAACCTGTAATATACCACCCCCATCTGAGCAGCCATCTTTCTCTCAGCACACACCTACAGGTCCCTATCCGAGCATGTGTACCCCCATTAAGGATAGACACATGCCTGTCTGTCCTGCCGAAGCACATACTCCTCAGTGAGTAAGCAGGCCTGTGTCCCTCCCATCTGAGCATCCCTCTGTAGAACAAGGCCATCCCCCGCTGGAATGCCAGCTCCACTGTGGGTTATTCGAGGTGACGTAAGGGAAGCACAGGCTGTGGGGGGGTCCGCTCTAGCTGACTGCCGGGTCTCCATCGCCCCAGAACACAGAGTGGCCAACAAGAGTGTGTGGTGAATGGAGTGCTTAGTTCTGCTGAGACCAGCCATCACTCAGTGAGCATTTACAACACAGGGAGGCCTCTCTCCCTCGGACGGCCCGGTGTCCTCTGGGGGCAGAGTGACCCTGAGTGAGGACTCTGCGAGCTCTGAGGCAGAACCCTCTGAGCCTGCTCTCACATCACCCACACAACTACCCCATGCAGGGCTTATAGGAGTCACCCCCATTTCACACGTGATGACTGAGGCCTGATGGCAGAACTCACTGGCCCAAGGCCACAGAGTTAACAAGTGGTGGAGGCTGGCTCATGGGCCTGAAAGATGTGGCTGCAGGGGTCTTGTCTGGTGGGGCTGGCATGATCTCCCCAGACCTCGAACCTCCCAAGCAACAGAGTATGGCTGCTGGGGTTGAGGGGTTAGCTGAGCACTGCCCCTGCAGCCACAACAGAAGGGAGAAAGTACTCCAATCAGCTTAATCCCCTTAATGAGCAGCTAATTGGGGGCTGTCTAGACAGGAAGCTGGAGGAAGCCAGGAGGAGGAGAAAATGGATGATGATGATGATGGGGGTGGGGTGGGGAAGACATATGAATCCATCTCCCATATTAGGCTGTGAGCACCTGCAGGGCAGGTACAGGCATACAGCAGGGGTTTTTACTGAGGCTCCCACAGGAGGGAGTGAGTTTGCCATCACTGGAGGCAACCAATGAACGCTAGAGGGAGACAGACACCCTGTGACATTCCCTTCCAGCTCCGTAATTCCCCACCACACACCGGAAGCCGGTATAAGTTTTTACCTCGTTCCCCTATTGGTGGCACTTCATTCTCAGGGCAGGAAAGTCAGACTAAGCCACAGTGACTAGCTCGAACATATCCTTCCTTTTAAAACTTTTTCTTTTTTAAGCTTCCTGAATGGAAAGCTGGGTTCTTTATTTGCAACCTTGCTCTTTTCCTAATCAATAGACTTAAGGCTGTAATTGTGCCTCTCAGGGCTGCCGCGGCTCTATCACAGAGGCTGTCTTTCAGCTCTAAACAGTATACACTTTATATGCAAACCGCCTCTTTAATCACAGAGTTAATGACAAGTGCTTCTGCGTTCCCAATCAGTAAATAACAGGGCAGACAGCGCCCAATATCTGCTCTGCCCTTCTTCCTTAGTAACAGAACCCCTAAATTTGAGATAAACACATAATTGCCCAAAATCAGACTACAGTTCCCAATGTCCCTTGTAGCAGAGTATGGCCACATGACTAACTCAGGAGCAGAGAGATACGCAGGAGATAAGCGCATCTTCTGAGAATTATTCTTAAAGGGAGAGGACATGCCCAGTCTTGACCCTTCTTCTCTCCTGCTGCTTGGAATGCGGAAATGACGGCTGCAGGTATAGCAGTTGTCTTGGACCATGAGGTGGGAATGAAAATCTTACTCAATGGATTGTAAGGCAGGAGCCTTAAGTCCCTTACATCACACTTGCTCGGGCTGCCGATGGCTGGACATTTACTTGCAAGAGAAAGAAAGGCACTTTTCTTGCAAGTAAATGTCCTTTTGAGTTTTTTGTTTTTCATAATCAAACCTAAAGCTTATTGAATACAACGTCTTTTATAGAGACACTCTGACCCATAAATTAAACCCTAATAACACAGAGACAGGTCCTCCCAGAGTTAGGGACCTGCACTGTGGAAGGGGGAGGAGACTTGGGACCTCAAAAGTCAACCAGATGTGTTAAGAGACTGATTCCAAGAGGTGGGGATTTTAAGACATGAGCAACAACAAACTCTCCTGCTGCCTGGACACCTGTCATGTGCTAGAGTTTCTCTACGCACGTTCTTCCACTTCCTCCTTCCAGCTTTCTGAAAGGGGAGTTATTCATCACTCCTGTTTTGAGGATGAGAAAACCGAGGATCAGGTAAGTTAAGTTACCTGCCCAAGGTAACACAGCCCACAAAGCAAGGGCAGAGCTGGGATTTGAACCTACATTTATTGTAATGTTGCTTTTCGAGAATCCTACAGGTATGGACCGATCTTTATAAGAAAGCAGGCTCTGTAGGGATAGGGAGGAGGGAAAGAGGGGAAGGGGAGGAGAAAACACATCCTAAGGTTTATTGGGTGCTTATTAAGTGCCAGGTCTGTCGTAGGGATATCAGATGTATTAATTCACTTGGTCCCCACAACAACCTGTAGAGTGGGTACTGCATGTATTAACATCCCAATTTTACAGATGACGAAACTGAGGTTCAGAGAGGTGGGGTCACAAGCTCTAAGAACTGGTAGATTCAAGAGTCCATTTAATAACCCTTAACCCATGGGGTGAATTCTTGATAAGGGATAAGAGACTGGATAGAGCGATGCTTCTAAAATGGGGGGGGGGGGGCGGGGGGGGCACAGACCCTGCTGAGAACCTGAGAAATAACAGGGATGCCTGCCCCGGAGTAAAGCAAGCCTGTGGGCCACTTTGCACACCATTTCCCGAGAGTCACAGATGGTGGCCCACGGGAGAGAACCTGAAGGTGAAAGGGATTCTTTAGATGAAAATCTTGGTGGAGATAGGGCCCCCCAAAAAAGGGAACTCTTAGGAGAAAGCACTTGGGGAGACGTTATGTAAACAAAGAATCCCCAGGAGCCAGCGCTCAACAGAAAAGAGACTATGGAACTGCTGACACCATAAAATAGGAACCGCATGAGAAAGAGTCTGGAGAGGTCCCTGTGAAGACAGAAGAGCAACAGAACGAAATCCCCCAGAAAAAGAGCGCTATGAGAAAAGCGAACTGGAATCACACGGGGGAAGATCCCCATGGAGATGAGAATCTCTTAAATATAGGATTTCACCGAGGACCCCAGTGAGCAGGGATCCTACATCTCAGGACCCTCTAGATGAGGTCTATGGCAGACGCCTAGAAGAAACACCCCGTTGATCAGAATCGTTAAGAGTCAATTCTAACGACCAGAAACCCCACAAAGATTGGTCCCTGAAGGGCAGAGAGCAGGAAAGTCGGGCGTGCGAGAGACTCCCTTTACCCCCGCCTGCCTGAGCGGAACCAAAAAGCTCCGGGAACTTGAGCCCGGACTTTACTTCCAGCTGCGCGCAGCCGCGTGACTACAATTCCCGGGAGGCCTCAGGGATCCAGGCCCGCTTCCCGCTCCCTGGCAAGCCAGTAGTGCCTGCCGGAATACGTAGTCCCCGCCGCGTAACCCCGACCGGAAGGCCGTCTCCACACCGCCGCCAGCCCCACCTCCTTCCATGTCCTCCGTCCAGTTTCGGCTGCTACTCGTGGGAGAGCTGGGCGAGGTGTAGTAATCGCCGCCGGGGCTGGTGTCTACGTCTTCCTCCATCGAGCCCGATTTGTGCCGCTTGCTCCTAAGGGGCAAGGGAAGAAGAGCGCAGGCCGGTTACCACGGTGACGCGGACGGAGGCGACGGGCTCTGTAACTTCCGGTCCTTAGGGGGCGGGGCGAGGAGGGTGCTCTCGCGAGACCTCAAAGAGGCCCCAAACTTTCAGCCAGTTCTGTTAACACCTGTTTCAACCTGCCTATTGCTTAGAGGAGACGCTTGGGGCCATAGGGAGGGAGGGACCCGACTGAGGTCACACTGCAGGAAGCTAGCAGAGGGCGGACTAAAGCCCTGAGGCCTGGCTGTTGACTTGGCCTACTGTAGTCCTCTGAACAACCGGTAGGATTATGATCCCATTTTACAGAGGAGGACACAGAGGCAAAATAGATGTGCCCAGTCATGGTCACACAGCACATGTCAGCAGGAAGCGGTGTCTTCATTCCCATGGAGTCTCAAGGACTGGGCCTGTAGGACTCAAGCCCAGAGTGGGATGTCAGGGGAAAGAGGCACTTGGGGTTGGGTTTTGAAGGATGAGTAGGCATTTCCCAAGTAGACCAGGAAAGCAGGCATTCCAAGGAGAGGAATGAATCAGCTGGGGCCAGGTAATGGTGGGCAAGGGGTCATGAAATGTCCAGAGATGGGGACCCAGGCACATACCCACTGGAGGAAGTGCTGGGTAGCGTTCTTCTCATGCCGGTGCTGGCTGGATTCAGGTCGTATGCCAGGTGCCCCTGAAGCTCACCCAGTGAGAAGTTAGGTCCTGTTCCTGTCACCACAGGTGCTGCAGAGAGTGACAGAGAGGGGAATGAGGGAGGGAGCCATGTCCAGGACTGCAATTTGCCCTGGAGGGGTGGGGAGAGCCCCTTCCCAAACTGGCCTGGTTTTTAAATTGGCCAGAACTGGCTTTATTCAATAGTTTAAAAAAAACACCCCCAAGGCCATCAAGAGAAGCCAAGGTTGTGCTGTGAGGCAGAGGCATAGCCAGGGCTGGAGACCAAGCTTTCCAGCACTCCCAGAGGCTGATCTGGATGGGAAGATGGTGGTCAGGGTTAAGCAAAACTCCCTGGGGTGGAATTCAAATGGGGGTGTCTGAGAGAGTGGGGTGTGCCCCCAGTAAGTTCATAGGGAACACAAGGGGGCAGGAAGCAAATTGGGGGCGGGGGGCTCCAGGAAAGAGAGATGCTGGGAAGAAGGTTCTTCAGTCCCCCTCCCCCCAGCATATGGATTCTATTTCCTGGGGAGGAGCATGCCACCCTGATCTTGGGCTCTGGGAAGGGCCTGGATACTGCCCTTCCTAGGAACCTTGGCTTGTGAATAGGTAGCTGGAGAGCACAAGGGGAAGAAGAGGGGGGGGGGGTTCCTTCCTCTTCCCTGAGTCCCTACCCTCTCCCTGAGATGCTTTCCCTCTCGGAGCCTCCATCCCGAAGTCCCTTCTACTCTCCATCGCCCCTCCCCTATCCGGGTCCCAGCCCCGGTGGGTGGGGATACTCACTCCGGGACACTTGGATGAGCTCGGTGACACTGAACACACCAGAGGTGACAAAGCTCTCCTGGAAGTCGGTTGTGTCTGGAAAAGGGAGAGAATGGGTGTCAGTGTGTCTGTTTCCCTCCTCAACACCCCAGCACTGCCCCGACTCAGGGGGCTGGACCCAGCCTGGGTAGTCACCCCCTCTACTCCTGCAGCCCTGCAGTGGTGGGGCTATCCAACTAAGCCACTCCCGCCAGGTGGGAGAGTCCCTCTGCCCTTGCACAGCTGGAGGGGACATTCTTTTCTTAATCTCTGCATCCAGTTCCCCCTTCTCCGGGTGGGCCCCACAACCAGCCTCATCTTCATTCGGGGCTCCTCGAGCTGCAGCAGGTTGCAAGCAGAGGCCGGACCCAGGTTCAAATCTTGGCTCAGTCACCCACTCGGTGGTGATCTTGGGCAAATCCCTTCCCCTCTCTGTTCCCAAATCTTGAAAATGGGGCCCGTATACCCTGTTGTCCAGGTGGCTGAGAGCTATGAACCAAACTACCCAGGAGGGGCAGGCTTGCTTGCTTTGTCTCAATCACCACCCCAGGCAATGCTGTCCTTCAGTCTCTTTCTCCCTCCAGACTGGGGGCTTCACAAAGGCAGGGGTTTCCCTGCCCAGGCCCTGCCTGGTCCCTGGCCAGGGCCTGGCAAAAAGGCTCGGACCTCAGGATGAATAGAGGGTCCACAGACAGAAGTTAAAATCCTGCGTCCCCAGAACCACTGCCACCGAATGTCAGAGGAAGAGAACGCTGCTCTCTGGGCTGGGCTGGTTTGCACACATGTTCACAGCAGCATGACGCTTGACCGCCCAACTGGGAGCAGCTCGGTGCCCACTGATGGGTGAATGGACAACCGTGGCCCATCCAGACAGCAGAATATTACTCAGCTATAAAAAGGATGAAGCACTGACACTCGCTACCATGCGGATGAACCTGAAAACAAGATGCTCAGCGAGAGAAGCCAGGCACAAAAGGCCACATACGGTGTGACTGGATTTGTTTAAAACGTCCAGAACGGGCAAATCCACAGAGACGGAGTTAGTTTGTGGTTGCCAGGGAGTGGGGTGGGGGGTGGGGAGTAACTGTTAAGGGGGAATGCATTTCTTTTGAGGTGATGGAATGTTCTGGAACTAGATAGTGGTGATGGTCACACAAAATTGTGAATGTACTTAATGCCAATGAATTTTACATTTTAATCGGGTTAAAATGATAAAATTTATCTTGGGTGTAGTTTATCACAATAGAAAAAACGTTACTGTCACTAAGTCCAGCGTGAGGTGTGTCAGGCAGGCGTAGGGCGGGCGGGGGTGAGGAAGCTCCGGGGAAGGGGCCTCTCTGACCACGGAGAGGCTTTCCTCCCCTCCCCCCTCCCTCCCTCGCTCACTCTACTCACTGGCTCTGTTCCAGCCACACGGGGCTCCTCCTTGTTCTTCCAACATGCAAGGCACGATCCTGACTCGGGCCTTTGCATGTGCTGTGAGCTCTGCCTGGACCGCTACCCGCTCTCTCGCTTTCTCCAGACCTCCCAGGCCTCCGCCCAAATGCACCCCTTTCAAAGAGCCCCTCCGCTCAAGCAGCCTCGGCCACTCTGGATTGGCCACCTGGAGAGGCTTTCACCAGGACCTTGGGGTACCTCGGAATACAGGAGTTCAGATGTGGGAAGCGCCAAGAACAAGAGCACGTGGCACAGGGTAACTGCCCGGTACGTGCCGGCTACTCCGGTTAGGATGATCATAACATGTTTCACCACCTCCCCGGGGGCCACAAAGTTCCTGGTGGCAAGAATGGCCCGTGCAAAGGCCCTGGGGTTGGAACACACTTGGCAAGGTGGCGGCCAACAGGGCTGGAGTGAAAGGAGCTTTTGAATCCTTTCCATTCTTCAGGGCTCTGCTCCCAGCCTTGCTTCTGGGAGAGTGGTCAGAAAGGGCGTGGGGTGGGCAGGCAGGAAGCTCTAGGCTGTGTGTGTGTGTGTGTGTGTGTGTGTGTGTGTGTGTGTGTGTGTGTTTTCTGCCCCCCACAGGGCAGCACCAGCTGCAGGGAGCTCACCATGGTGCTGTTCTCCAGCGATCCCACACCCTGGACAGTCCAGGAACCGCAGCCTTCCTGGTTACACGCTCTGTGCCCATAATTTATTGAGCACCTGTTACCATGCTGGGAAGCACAGGGTCACCCCATCCCAGGAAGGACAGGGCGGTGGACCCCCAGTGTCCAGGGCAAGCGGCCATGGCTGTTTCCTGCCCACCCGACTGGCCAGCTGGTGTCAGCAGGCCCCCTGCCCTCCCCGCATCGGGGTTTCCTGTTTGTCCAGCACTCGCCCAGCTCCAGCTCCAGGGGACTCCCCGGCGGGTGGAAAGGAAGTGATTTCCTCCGCCAGACGCTGGAGCTCCTCAGGGGACCAGGCCAGAGTGTGCAGCTGCCCAGCCTGCCTTGCACGTCTGAGTCAGAAGGAGGCTCCGGGGATCCCAGGAGGCCAAGGAGGACTCTGGTCACAGATGGCCAGTGAGGAGCGGCCTGGGGCCTGGGAGCCAGCCGGCCTCCGTGGGCATGGCTGGGCCGGTGCATCCAACAGGATGCCCTCACATACTGGCCCGCCCTTCCTTCCTTCCCCCTTCCTTCCTTCCCCCTTCCTTCCTTCCTTCCTTCCTTCCTTCCTTCCTTCCTTCCTTCCTTCCTTCCTTCCTTCCTCCTTCCCTCCCTCCCTCCCTCCCTCCCTCCCTCCCTCCCTCCCTCCCTCCCTTCCCATCTCTCCAGTTTCTCTCTTTCTCTCTGCTTCATACCTTTCTTCCTCCCTACAAATATTTGAGTAGCTTCCTATGTACCAGGTATTATTCTCGGCACTGAGGACACAATAGTAATCAAGACAGACAAAAACCTCTGCCCGAGTGATGTTCCCTTAGGGGAGGGAGCAAACACATATGCAATCACTAACTTCCCCTGAGGGAAATAAAACAGAGGGTGGTGGCCAATCCAGAGTGGCCGAGGCTGCTTGAGCGGAGGGGCTCTTTGAAAGGGGCGCATTTGGGCGGAGGCCTGGGAGGTCTGGAGAAAGCGAGAGAGCGGGTAGCGGTCCAGGCAGAGCTCACAGCACATGCAAAGGCCCGAGTCAGGATCATGCCTTGCATGTTGGAAGAACAAGGAGGAGCCCCGTGTGGCTGGAACAGAGCCAGTGAGTAGAGTGAGCGAGGGGGAGAGGGGGGAGGGGAGGGCCAGGAGGGGACAGGGGTAGGGTGGGGGAAGGACTTGGGCTCACCCGCCACCCAAAGTGGGAGCCCTGGAGGGCTTTGGGCAGAGGAGGGTGGGACCTAACTCAGGTGCTCACAGGCGCCCTCTGGCCACTTTGGGGAGGACAGACTGTGGGATTCAGGATTGGGGGGGAGGGGGGAGGGCAGGGCAGAAGCAGCTTCCAAATCCCTTCCATTCTTCAGGGCTCTGCTCCCAGCCTGATTCAGGCAAATTCTCCCACTTTCCACCTCCCAACATAGACCTAACTTTCCTATTTATTGTTAAACTAGAGGCCCGGTGCATGAAATTCGTGCACGGGGGGGGGGAGGGTTGTCCCTCACCCAGCCTGCACCCTCTCCAATCTGGGACCCCTCGAGGGATGTCCGACTGCCCATTTAGGCTTGATCCCGGTAGGATCGGGCCTAAACGGGCAGTTGGACATCCCTCTCACAATCCAGGACTGCTGGCTCCCAACTGCTCGCCTGCCTGCCTTCCTGATTGCCCCTAACCACTTCTGCCTGCCAGCCTGATCACCCCCTAACCACTCCCCTGCCAGCCTGATTGATGCCTAACTGCTCCCCTGCCAGCGTGTTTGCCCCTAACTGCCCTCCCCTTTAGGCCTGGTCACCCCTAATTGCCCTCCCCTGCAGGCCTGGTCCCCCCCAACTGCTCTCCCCTGCAGGCCTGGGTCCCACCCAACTGCCCTTCCCTGCAGGCCTGGTCACCCCCAACTTCCCTCCTCTGCTGGCCTGGTCACCCCTAACTGCCCTCCCCTGCTGGCCTGATCACCCACAACTGCCTTCTCCTGCTGGCCTGATCCCTCCCAACTGCCCTCCCCTGCTGGCCATCTTGTGGTGGCCATCTTGTGTCCACTTGGGGGCAGCCATCTTTGACCACATGGGGGCAGCCATCTTGTGTGTTGGAGTGATGGTCAACTTGCATATTACTCTTTTATTAGATAGGATAGAGGTCTGGTGCATGGGTGGGGGCCAGCTGGTTTGCCCTGAAGGGTGTCCCGGATCAGGGTGGGGGTTCCCTTGGGGCGTGGAGTGACCTGGGTAGGGGCCTGTGGTGGTTTGCAGGTTGGCCACGCCCCCCGGCGACCCAAGCGGAGGCCCTGGTATCTGGGATTTATTTATCTTCTATAATTGAAACTTTGTAGCCTTGAGCTGAGGCCTGGGCCGGCCAGGGTGTGCAGGAAGCTTGGCTTCCTCCATTGCCAGGGAAACCCAACCCTCCTGATCGCTCCGTGGCCACAGCCATCTTGGTTGGGTTAATTTGCATACTCGCTCCTGATTGGCTGGTAGGCGTGGCTTGTGGGTGTAGTGGAGGTAGGTCAATTTGCATATTGCTCTTTTATTAGATAGGACTAGAAGCCCGGTGCAAGAAATTCGTGCACAGCAGGGGGTTGTCCCTCAGCCCAGCCTGTACCCTCTTCAATCTGGGACTCCTGGAGGGATGTCTGACTGCCCGTTTAGGCCCGATCCTGGTGGGATCGGGCCTAAACGGGCAGTCAGACATCCCTCTCACAATCCAGGACTGCTGGCTCCCAACTGCTTGCCTGCCTGCCTTCCTGATTGCCCCTAACCGCTTCTGCCTGTCAGCCTGATCACCCCCTAACCACTCCGCTGCCAGCCTGGTTGATGCTTAACTGCTCCCCTGCCAGCCTGTTTGCCCCCAACTTCCCTCCTCTGCCAGCCTGGTCACCCCTAACTGCCCTCTCCTGCAGGGTTGATCACCTCGAACTGCCCTCCCTTGCAAGCCTGGCCCTCTCAACTGCCCTCCCTTGCAGGCCTGGTCCCTCACAACTGCCTTCCCTTGCAGGCCGGGTGCCTCCCAACTGCCCTCTCCTGCTGGCCATCTTGTAGTGGCCATCTTGTGTCCACATGGGGGCAGGATCTTTGACCACATGGGGACAGCTATATTGTGTGTTGCAGTGATGATCAATCTGTATATTACTCTTTTATTAGATAGGATAGAGGCCTGGTGCACGGGTGGGGGCCAGCTGGTTTGCCCTGAAGGGTGTCACAGATAAGGGTGGGGGTTCCCTTGGGGTGTGGGGCGGCCTGAGCGAGGGGCCTGTGGTGGTTTGCAGGCTGGCCACGCCTCCTGGCAACCCAAGCAGAGGCCCTGGTATCTGGAATTTATTTTCCTTCTACAATTGAAACTTTGTAGCCTGCGGTGGCAGCCATTTCTGGGGCGGCAGCCATTTCTGTGGCAGTTAATTCACCTTCTACAATTGAAACTTTGTAGCCTTAAGCGGGTGAGCCCGGCCAGGGTGTGCGGAAAGCTTTGCTTCCCCTGTTGCCACCGGCAACCCTGGCCTGCTCCCTCAAGCTCCATTCTGCCGCCATTTGTTTGAATTTGTTTACCTTCTATAATTGAAACTTTGTAGCTTGAGTGGAGGCTTAGGCCTGCAACGGCTATGGAAAGCTTGGCTTGCTCTGTTACCTGGGAAACATTGCTCTCTGTGGCTGTAGCCATCTTGGATTGGGGTTAATTTGCATACTTGCCCTGATTGGCTGGTGGGCTTGGCTTGGCTGGTGGGCATGGCTTATGTAGCGGAGTGATGGTTAATTTGCATATTACCATTTTATTAGAGAGGATACCCCGTGAGAATGCAGGGCGCCCCAGGGCCTCTCGTGGGCTGAGTGAGTGCCTTGGAGCCCAGGTGGCCCCGGGCAGCCCCTTGACCCCTCTGAGCCTCAGTTTCCTTACTTGCAAAATGGAACAACCCAGCAGCTCCCCCACTGCATAGCTGTGAGGAATGAACCGTTCACGTGCATCAGGCACACACAGAGCCACCAGAGCACACGAGGGGGGTGCTCAGAAAATGATTCCCAAATAAAATATGAGGATGGGCCGTGCCCACCACCCCTCGCCTTCCCCAGACTCACCCAGCGTGATGGGCTTGCTGTCCTCCTGGTCAGAGCCCATCCCGGCCCGCGGACTGCCGCTCTGCTCCGCGTCTGCCAAGACAGGAAGGAGTTGGTGATACCGAATGGCCCCTGAACTTCTGAGGCCCCGGGGTCTTTGCTTGCCCCCCCCCCCCTTGGCTGCTGCCCCAGAGGGTCATGGACGTCTGGCCGGGCACCTGCAGACATCAGCACAGGTGCCCCAGGCTCTCGATGCAGCCACGTGCTAGAATGTGGCCTCACACACAGGGCGAGAAGCCATGTGCAGGGGCCGACTCAGTCGGGGGTTAGAGCTCTTCCCCTGAGCCTCAGTCTCCTCATTTGTGAAACAGGGTAGCTCATTGAATCCGGCCGCAGCCCTAGAAGCTGACGGATGGGGAAACTGAGGCCAGAGAGATGAGTTCTTGAGCCCTTGGGCCCACTCCTCTCGGCCTCTGCCCTTAAAGTCCTAAGCGCTCAGCCCTTGGTCTTGGGGTGCTACTCAGGGTCTCCAGAGAGGGGGCCGAGGGGCATCCCTCTGCAGCTGCAATGCCCCCACCCACTGCCTGGCTTGCGGGCTACCTCCCACCCCAGCACTCGCCCATCCATCTTATCTAAAAATAATCAGGCTCCTTGGCAGCCGGTGTAGCAGGCAGACGCTGAGCTCAGCGTTATCGGCTCCAGTGGCCTGGATGGAGGGTGATCACGCCAGCTCCCTCTGCAGCCCCACAGCCACCCAGGACCAGGCTGCGGGGGGCCCAGGGCCCAGCCCAGCTGGACAGAACCCAAGACCCACCCGTTTGTCTCCCAGAAAGGTGCTGGGAATCCCAACCAAACGGCAGAGAGGGAGACTCAGCCCCCGCACCCGCTGCCCCTGCCATGCCCAGAGCTGAGAGCAATCGCTGTGTGACCGGAGCAAGTCACTGCTCCTTTGAGCTGCAGTTTTCTCCTTTCAAACGGGTGTGAGCATCGCCTGGGCCTGACGGGGTTGCCAGGAGGTGACAAGGGGATAACACATATTAAGCGCTGGCGCATACATGGTAATGTCCTCATTTTTATTATCATTATTTTAAAATCCCCAAGATGACTGCAAATATTGTTGCTCCCATTTTATACGTTCCCTCAAATCCTTAAGATAGCCACCAAGCTGGCATTGTTATTGTGCCCATTCTACAGGCAAGGAAAACAGGGTTAAAACGATGAAAAGGTGCCCACCCCACACCATGTGTGCTCTGTGACGAGGGTCACAGTTGCACCTTAAACAATGTGGGGGTTAGGAGCGTTGTTAAAAATCCTTGTAAAATTGGACTCCCCCCCGAAACGGAATTAATAGCTTACTGGTGACTAGAAACCTTACTGATAACATAAACAGTCTAACACGTCTTTTGTCTGTTATATGGGTGATATACTGTGTTGTGACGATAAAGTAAGCTAGAGAAAAGAAAAGGGTCTTCAAACAGCATAAGGGACAGAAAATACATGTACAGTATTTACTGAAAAACATCCCATGTGGAAGTGGATCCATGCTCTTCAAACCCATGTTGTTCAAGGGTCAACTGTGTTTCTTCAGTCGTCTGGGCAGGTGGCCAGCCGCCCAACACTGCGCGTGCGTGAGCCATCTGGCCTCGGGGACCAGACGCCCGCGTTCCCATCCGTCTGGAAGCCTCGGAGGAGGTGTGGTCGTGGCGAGGTCACTTCCCCTCCTGGGGCCTCTGTTCCCTCGGTGTTGTCATGGAGATAATAATAACGATGATACTTCCTAAAACAGTCACGAGCTCCCTCCCGCTGTTTGCCTGGCGCTGTGCTAGCGGCTTTGCACACATTGTGTGTGGTACACCTACTGGCTGCCAAGACGGAGGGCGCCGTAAACAGCACAGGAGTGGGCCGGCCCAAGGCCCTGTGCCTCAGTTTCCCATCCTGGAGTGGATGGATGGGGGCAGCTCCTTCCTGACTTGGCTTTGCGGCCCCGGCCGTGGCCGACTGGGCTGGGCATGGCTGGGCAGCAGCCGAGGGGAGTGTGCCCGGCTCGGCCCTGAGCCCTGTGGCCACTTCCAGGTTGGGCAGCCAGCAGCCCCTCGGAGCTGGCCAGTCCCGCTTGGATGGCCCCACGGCTGGGCACGGTGGCCACTCCATTGGGAAGTGCCCAGCCCGGGCACTCATCCGTCGGGCTCTGGGCCTCGGGCACGGGACCCTCTTCCAGAACTGGCGCCCACGTGGGCTCAGCAGGCAGCAGTGGCTGGCCGACACTCCGGCACGGGCACGTTTCCTGAGCACCGCCTCTGTGCTCGCGGCTCTGGAACCAGGCAGACAAGGCGGTGGGCCGCAGACGCAATGCTTCACCTCTCTCTGTGCCTTACTATCTCCATCTGTGAAACGGGCACAACCACAGCACCTCCCTTGAAGGCTGTTCATCGGGGAAAAGGTGATAATGCTACAATGAAGTGCCTGAAACCAAGGCTGTGTGTAGTAAGTGCTTCATCAAACGGAGGAGGAGCCTCATTACAATTATTACCCGCTTTGTGGTTTGTGCCTGGGTGGCTTTGTATCCGTTAGAAGCGACGGCACTAGGCTATGGCTGGCTCTCGTTGGAGCCTTGTCTCATTGTTCACTCACTCTGTGACCTCAGGCCAGCCGCACCACCGCTTTGAGCCTCAGTTTCCTCATCTGTAAAATGGGCAAGATGAGAAACCCCACCTCCCAGGGTTCGTTGAGTCACCCAGTTAGCTAATATGAAGTGTAAAACAGTTGCCATCAAATTGCCAGTCAATACATGGTAAGTCTGGGGACAGATTATAAACAATACTGTGTTTTTAATTTTTGTTTCTAACTGGTCACTGCTAGCATTTAGAAGTGCGATTGTTTTTTTGTGTTAATCCTGTATTTTGCAGCCTTGCTGAACCTACTTCTTAGTTCTAAAAGCTTTATTTAAAAAAATATATATTTTATTGATTTTAGAGAGGAAGGGAGAGGGAGAGAGAAATAGAAACATCAATGAGGAGAGAGAATCATTGATCGGCTGCCTCCTGCACGCCCCCTACTGGGGATTGAGCCCGCAACCCAGGCAAGTGCCCTTGGCTGGAATTGAACCTGGGACCCTTCAGTCCTCAGGCCGACGCTCTATCCACTGAGCCAAACCAGCTAGGGCTAAAAGCTTTATTTTTTTAATTCCTTGGGATTTTCTATGTAGACCGTGATGTCCTTTGCACATAAAATAGGAACAATCTTATTTCTTCCTTTCCAATGTGCACGCCTCTGACTTCCTTTTCTGGCCTTCTTGCCCCGGCCAGGCTCTCCCGCGCAGCGGCAACGAGCAGCCGGCGGCGGTGCCCTCGCCTTGCTCCCGAGCTCGCGCAAGCCCTCGCCACGAAGTCTGACGTTAGCTGTGCGTTTCTGCAGATCCCTTTATTGGGTTGAAGGAGATCTCTTCCTTTTCCGTGGTCCTGGGAAATATTTCTTTAACTTAAATAAGTATAATTCCTTAATAATACGATGATGTATGTATATGCTCTCTCATGAAAATATTCTTACGTTTAACTTTCCGATTGTGGTGAAGAACAAAACATAAAATTTAACCATTTCTCAGTGCACAGCTCAGTGGTATTGCCTACACTCACCGTGCTGTATAACCACCCCCGCCATCCGAATCCAGAACTTTCTCATTTTCCCATTAAACACGGCTCCCCGCCCCCAGCCCCGGCACTCACCACGGACTCTCTGTGTTTGTGACTTTGACTCCTCTGGAGACAGACCACGTGTGAGCGGAATCACACCGTGTCCGTCCTTCGGTGCCTGGCTTACTTCCCTGAGCACAGTGCTCTCCGTCCCGTTCATGGGGCAGCCTGTGCCAGAACCTCCTTCCCTTTCATGATGCCATCTCATGTCTAATCATGTCTGAAACCTCAAAACGTTTCTCCCCCACCTGCTGACCGCTTGCCTGTCTTCGGGGTCAGCTTCCAGAGCTGTCTAGTAGGAGAGCCACTAGCCACCTGCGACTTTGCATCGAAATGAAACGAATTGAAATTAAAATCTCTGAACACCAGTGGTCACCTTTCCGTCCTCAACAGCCACAGGCACGTGCTGGTGGCGACCAGACTGGACCGTGCTGAACGCTGCCAGCGTCACTGCATGTCCCGCGGGCGGCGCTGCTCGGGGTGTTCCATGGAAAACCGGGGGGAGGCGAGGCACAGCGCGTTCCTCCCCCGCCCACGTGCTCAGACACCCGGCCCTGAAACGCATCTTCCTTCCGTCTGCACAGATGCACCCACAGCAGATAACGCCTCGAGGCTGGCTGATGTCCAATGCCCCAGCCTCCAAGCGGGCAGCTCTCAGTTGCCAAGCTCTCGCTGTGCTAAGAGCTTCCTGGCACCGTCCAATGAAATCCACCCAGCTGATGAAGTTGGTAAACTGAGGCCCAGCTCAGCGAGTCCATTTCCCAAAGGTGATATCAGAAGTTTGTCTGCCGAGCATAGAGGCTCTTAACTGGGGTGATTCTGGCCCCCCAGGGGTGATGGCTGGAAAAAAACCTGTGCTAGTCACAATGGGGTGCTCCTGGCATTGAGTGAGTGGGGGTCAGGGATGCCGCTCAACACCCCACAGTGTCCAGGGCAGCCCTCCCACAGAGTGACCGGCCATAGCTCAGCGGAACCAAGCAGGGGACCCTCGTCTAAATCTGTGCATTCTCAGCGGGGCGAACATTGGTTCTTGGGGGTGGTATAAGAGGGTTAGAGAATTTCGCTCTTTTTATGTTTAAAATATAAATATATGTAAAGATACAGATACACTGCATACCTAGGTATAATAATATCTATTTAATAGATATTAAAATTTCATGGGGTGAAGTGATTAGGGAAAAAATGTCTAAAAGGCTCTGTAGGGGAGGTGATCATGGGGAAAAAAGGGTCAAGTCCATTTGTCAAGGGGTGTAAAAGGAGGAGGAGAACAAGGGACAGAAACCGTATGCGACCTGCCAGGCCCCAACATGTCCCCTCTGGCCCTTCGCTGTCTATGAGCCTCTGTGTCCTCATCCGTAAATCGGAGCTAACCTGCACTGCCGTTTACTTCTCTCCTCTGACCGCTCCGTGTCCCCCGGGTACCAAATGCCTGGAGGACACAGCAGTGACCAACACGGACACAAATCCCTGCCCCGGTGGCACCGACGTCCTAACGGGGGGAGCAACAGGCCAGGAACAAGTCCTCACATACACCAGGAGGAGGACGCAGGCTCTGCCAAGTGCAAGGGCGGTCACACCCCCCTGGGAGCGCGCAGCGGCCGGGGCGCGGGCTGAGCCGGGCTCCTGGGGAAGGTGACGAGGTCGCTCCTTTTCAGGCGGCACGTCCAACAGCCACACTTAGCCCTCATCCCTGCGGAGGCGAGGCTCCCAGTTCCGCTTCCACGGACTCATTTAAAACTCCCCCAGGAGAGACGCGATGATCGCGCCCATATTCCAGACGGGGAAACGGATCCACCTGCCTCCCCGCAGCGGCCCTGGCCGGAGGCTGACAGCCCCGCGGACCCTCCCAGCCGAGAACACGGACACACGCACCTGCTCTCATTTGCTCCTCTCTGGAAAACAGAACAACGGACCTCCTATCGAACTTGAACACTGCTTGTTCGTGACTTTCTCCTGACCTTGTCGACCCCACCCCGCGTCCGTGTTCTGCAGTCGGCCCGTTCAGTTCGGCTCAGAGTGTGTTCCGAATAGCATGAGGGAAACACGGACGGACACGCCGTAAAGACCAAGGCAGGACGGCGGGAGCCGGTGAACCAAAGTGTATGCTGTTAGCGGCGGAGCTGGGGATGCCTACGGGGGTCCCCAGAGATGTGAACACACTCCCTGAGCACGGGGTTCCGCGGTCGAAGGCAGCTCTGTGGAGCCCTCAGGGCCAGGGTGGGACTTCCAGAGCCCGCAAAACGCACTGGGGTCTTGAGGAGGAGGCGGCGGGTCACAAACTTATCGGAACTTGGGGGCATCTTCTGGAAGCTCCCGCTGCGCCCCAAATCCTGGGTCTGAGTCCCAGCTCTGGCACAGCCTGGCATGGGAACTTGGATTACTCGTGTCTCTCTCCCCTCTGAGCCTCGGTTTTCCCCATCTGTAAAGTGGGCATTCTCAACCGTCCCCCGACTTTCTGGGTTTGAGGGTTGTAGAGCTCGAGGAGGAGAGGGGCCAATCACAGGCCAGGGGGTAAAAACTGTTCGGGGGCGAGTATTTGCCAAACTCACAAGTTAAGTGCGTTTTGTCCCTCCTCTGCTCACAGCCTCCCAGGCTCCCACCTCCCTCAGAGGAAGAGTCCAAGTCCTCCCTGCGGCCCACAAGGCCCTGCAGCATCTGCCTCAGCCCCTCCCTGCCTCGCCTCCTCCCTCTCTCCCCTGGTTCACTCGGCTCCGGGCGCACAGGCCTCCTCGCTGCTCCTCCACACTCCGCACAGGGTCCTGCCTGAGGACCTTCGCACGGGCTGTTCCCTCTGCGTGGAACACTGTTCCCTCAGGATCTACCTTAGCTCACACTCTCCCCTCATTCTGGAACCTTCCTCACAGATGTCCTTAGACAGACGCACAAGGCTCTCCAGCACCGGGCGTGGAGCGCAGCTAAGCACACGCGTGTGTGAGGGAGAGTCTGGCCCGCAGCAGCAGCTGTATTTCCAGTGCCATCCGCGTCTGGCTGGGGCGCAGGCGCGTGGGGGTGTTCCCGTGCAGCTGGAATGTCACCGCCCCCTGCAGCCTTCTGCTCAAACACACGCATGCGCACGGCGACAATAGCAATGCAACCTGGATCCCGCTGACGGGAGTGTACGCACTGTTCTTCCCTGTCCGTGGCCACGAGCCCAAATCTGGTCCATCCCAGCCCATGACGAAGGCGCTGCCGGGGCCTCTGCTGCTGCCCTCCTGCCCTGGAGCACCCACCCCCTGCGCACCTGACAACCGCTTTCATCCGGGCTAAAACCGCGGCCGTTCGTAACTGGGCGATCACGGTGCCACCGGCATTAATGCCACAGATGTTCACTGACCAGCTCCTACTTGCCAGGCATTGGGCAGATGGCAGAGGGCCAAGGGAGGAGAGACAGGCAGGAAAAAACCAACAGAAGAAGGCGGAGACAATTCCGTGTGTTTCTACGCTCCACAGAGGCAATGAAACTGGGTGAGGGGACAGAGGGTGGCTCTGGGGGTGACTTTCAAAACAAGTCAGGCAGAACCTCTCCGAGGAGGTGACATCAGTGCTGAGGACTTAGGAATGGACAGAAGCCAGCCATGCGCAGAGCTGGGGCAGATGGTGTAGCAAGTGCAAAGGTCCTGGGGCAGGAATAAACATGGGGTGTTTGGAGAACATGGTGAGCAAAAGGGATCAAAGAGGAGAGAAGCTGGACCACTCAGGGCCATGTGGCTGCAGTGGGAAGCTTGGGTGTTATTCTCAAGCACCATGAGTAGTGATATGACTTGATTTATGTTATATTTTTAAGTGCCTGGCTGAGAGGATGTGGAGAAGGTGGAACCCTCGTGTACAATTGATGGGAATGTAAAATGGTGCAACCACTGTGGAGAACAGCTCGGAGGTTGCTTAAAAACTTAAACACTGAGCCCTAGCCGGGTAGCTTAGTTGGTCAGAACCTCATCCCAACATGTCAAGGTTGTGGGTTCGATCCCCAGTCAGGGCATATAAAAGAATTAACCAATAATGCATGAATAAGTGGAACAACAAATCGATGTCTCTCTCTCTTAAAACCAAAACATAAATTAAAAAAAAACTTCAAGTTAAACATAGAATTTCCTTTGACCCAAGTATTCCATTCCTATGTACAAACCCCAAAGAGTTGAAAGCAGGGACTCAAACAGGTATTTGCACACCGATATTCATAGCAGCATTTTTCACAACAGCCGGAAGCTGGAAGCAACCCAAGTGTCCATCGACAGATGAGTGGACAAACACAATGGGGTCCATCCAGACAATGGAATATTAGTCAGCCTTAAAAAGGAAGGACATTCTGACACCTGCTACAAGGTGGATGAACCGGGAGGACATTGGGCTCAGTGACATAAGCCAGACACAGAAGGACAGATACTGTGTGATTCCACTCACAGGAGGTCCCTAGAGGAGTCAGAGCCATAGATCCATAGGGAAGTAGATGGTGGAGGCAGGGGCTGGGAGAGGGGGGTGGGGAGGTAGTGTTTAATGGGGACAGAATTTCATTTTGGGAAAATGAGGAAGTTCTGAGGATGTACGGTGGGGACAGTTGCACGACAAGGTGAATGTACTCAAAGTCACTGAACTATACGTTTAAAAGTGGTTAAGCTGGTGAATTTTATTATATATATTTTACCAAAACACACACACACACACACACACACACACACACACACACAGAGTCTCTGGCTGTTGAGTGAATTCTGGATTCTTGGGTGCTGGGAGGGCACGGAGGAGGTGTGGGCAGGCGTCCCAGCCGGCACAACAGCCTGGCCCCGGGTGATGGCCTGGGGATGGACGGAGGGGTCATGTTTATTTAATCTTTGGGATGTAGAAAGCACAGGACTTGCTGAAACGCTAATCACACGTATCTAAAACCTGGCAGGATCCAGGAGAGCCTAGCGTTCCCACTAGGGCCCAGCGGCTTGTCTGCTGGACCAGCACCGGCTGCCATGGTGAGCTCACCTGGTTTATTTTCCAACCTTCGAGGCCTTCCAAGAGTAGCTGGCTTTGCTGGGCTGCCACGTCTGCCTCCCAGCGCCAGCCAGCTAGAGAGAGAACCAAAGCCAGGCCCTGGAATTCCCAGATCCCCGTGTCACCAGCCATTTTTAAACATTAGCCGACGAAGGCCTCTGTACACGTGACCTGGCCTTCATCCTCCCGCCACGCTCCTCCCGGGCACCTTCCCTGCCCCTCTCCCTCTCAGGCAAACTCCAGCCACCGTTCCCAGCCCATTTTGACATCTTTTCTGGAACACCCTCCCTTGCTCCCTTTCCAAACCTTTGTCCTAGTCCCCATCACACTGGACTGAGTTTGGGTCTATAATTGTATGAAAGTCCAAACCCTTTCCCGGGGCCCACAGGGTCCTGTATGACCTGCCCCTGTACCTTTCCTGCCCTCACCTCCTCCCTCTCCCCCACTTGCTCCCTCTGCAGCCTCCTCACTGTTCCTCCGACACACCAGGCACGGCCCTGCCCCAGGGCCTTTGCACATGCTGTTTCCTCTACCTGGAATGCCTTTCCTGCAAATGCTTGCCTGGCTCACTCCCTCACTTGTTCAGGTGTCTGCTCAAATATGGTTTATGTGTCCACAGGGCCAGACTCTGGATCTGAGCTTGACGTGGGAGACGTTCAGTCATTGACCTCCTCGTGGCCCTCCCAAGAAATTTGAGAGCAGATTCCTATATACCCAGCTATGCTACAAGTGCTTTGTGTCCCTGAGCCTCCACCCCCATCCCATCCTAGTGTCTGTGCAAACCCAAGCCTAAGGGGAAACTGTGGTTCTTCCATTCAACACGTGCCTGGAGTGCCTGTGTGCAGCAGGCCCGGTCCTAGGCTCCGGGGGCACAGCAATGCACAGAACTCACACCAAGTCCTGCCCCACGAGGCTCACAGGCCGGGGTTTCCTCCCAACCCCCGAGGAGGGCCAGGGGTGGAGCCACAGCATGAAGGCCCTGGGCTGGCCAGAACCCGGACTTCCCTGGTGATGTGGCAGGAAGACCGGCACCAAAATGCCCCGAGCTTCAAGGAATTTCCTGGAGACACCTCATCCTGCCCGGGCCGCAGCCAGGCCCCAGGCCAGCCTGTGTGCAACCTCGGCAAGGCCTTCCCGGGCCTCCTGGCGGGGCACAGGGCCTCGCCCCCGCCCTTCTCCGGGGGCTGCGGACAAACCAGAGGGGAAGAGCCAGATGCCAGGCGCTCCGGGCACCGACCTGCCCCGGCCCGGCCCGGCCGAGGGCGCCGCTGACCGGACATCCGCCTCCCGGGCTCCCCCGTCCTTCCTGACCCGCCGGCTCCCGAGTCTGGACCACACTTTCCATCTCCCTCTCCCGCCTCCGGCCCTGGGCCCGAGCCAACCTGCCTGGGAGTCACTTTCAAAGGAAAGTTTCTTTTTCTTCCCACCAGCCGGGCGGGCGGGCTCGCCGCCTGCTCGTGGCCTGGCCGCGTCCCCACGGGCTGGCGGACACCTCGGGCCCGGGGTCAGGCCGTGGCCGTGCACACCCCCGCGGCCCAGGGCCGGGGCTGCCCCCCGGGGCCTGGGGCTGGACTGGGGGTGCCCGGGGCTGCACTCGGGGTGCCGGGGGCCTTGCCAGGGTGGGTCGGGGTACCCGGCCAGCAGCCGGGCAGGCCCCGCGGACGCAGGGCCCACGCGGGAGGCTGCAGGCACCAGCTCGCCCGCCCCAGACGCTCTTGGCAGCCGCTGCCTCTGACATCACCCTGCGGCGGCCATTTTCCCTCTCCCTGCGGCTCCAGATGCTCTGGGCCCGGCGGCCATTTTGTGCGGCGGAGGCGCGGGCACGGCCAGGGGGGCCCGGGAGGGGCGAGGGGGCCCACGGCCCGCCCCCCCCCCCCCCGCCTGGTCACACACGCGTGTGCCCGCCCGGCCGTGCCAGCTGCGGCCCGGAGCCCATCGCTGCCGCTCGGCGCAAACCAGACCCTCGGGGTGGCACCAAGGATGCGAAAAACAAGGTTAAAAATACCCACGCGGGCCCCCTCGCCCCCCCTCCCGTGTCCAATGTGTCAACACCCCGGGGGGGGGGCGCCTTAAAATAACTCGCTGTTTACATTGGGAGCGCATTCTTGGCGCAGCGAGGCCTCCCCGCCGCCCGGCTCCGCGCCAGGAGAGGGCGGCCCGGGGCCTCGGGGCCGCGTGTGCCACGGGCTCCACTCACATGTGCGGCCACGGGGGGGGGGGGAGGGGGGGGCCGGAAGCCGCTGTGGCCACGGTGGACCCGGCGGCGGAAGCAGAACAGCCAGCCTCTGCCAAGCTGGGCGGGCGAGGGCGAGGGGCGCCTCCAGCTCCCCCTCCGTCTGACGGTTCTGGGGTCAGGCCTCTGACCTGCAGCCCCAGGAGGCCGGCCGCCGGCCACGGGGACGGGGCAGCGCTGTGTGGCTTTGGGCAAGCCCTGGCCCTCTCGGCCTGGCATCGCAGTGGGGTCCGTGGAAGGGATCCCAGCCCCGTGTCGCCGAGGAGGCAGGGGGAACAGATACCCTGGCCCCTCGCCATGCCTGTGCCACTTTCTTCAGAAAGCAGATGTTGAGTTGCACGCACATGAGGTCGCTGGACGCTTCGTTTTACAGAGGGGGGGGGGGGGAGGCAGGGTCCGGGAGGCAGGGGCTGCCCCAGGCCCCAGTGGGGGGGAGCCCAGCTGCTGTGGTCCCAGTGCCCACGTGGTTAACCTGCTGCCTCCAACGCGGGAGGCTGGACACTAGAGGGCCCGCACCTCCCCACCCCGGCTGTGCTCCCGGAGCGGGGCAGGGTGGGTGCTCAGTAATAAATGCTTGCACATCGCTGGCACTCTGGATGCTTGAAGTCGAGTGTGATGATCTCAGCAGAACCTGGCATACAGTAGGCACCCAACACATGCTCACGGAAAGAATCATTTGGATCATTCTGATATGGCCTGGCATACAATATGTGCAAAATAAATGCGTGTTGGACAAAGGAATCTGAGGAACGATGGAAAAATTGGGGGGTATTCAGAGGGAAAGACCAGGTTTAGGGAGATGTGGATTCCAAGCAATAGTGACATGAGGGCTTTCTGACAATAGGCCCAGGTGTGAAATGTGACCCAAGCAGCGCCCATCTCCGTCCCCTTGGCCCTTTGAGGATCAGCAGAGATCCCCTTTTGAGAAGCCGAGCCAACTGCTCCAGGTCCTGGATATCAAAGGGAAGGAGTTGTGGCAGGAGGAGCCCGAGGAAGGGACTGGAACCTGGCCTGGGGGAGCAGGAAGACTTCCTGAAGGAGGGCACATTCGAGTTGGGGCAATGATGTATAAGTAGGAGTTTGCCAGGCACAGAATGGGCTTGTGGGGAGAGAGACTAGCGTATGAAAATAATGGTAACCATCCCTTTCATTTATGGAGTGCTTATATGCCAGAACTACACACCATCCCGAGACCTACATACAGACCGACAGCGGGGCAGATGAAGCCCTGGGGAAGGGAAGCAATTGGTCTGAGTGCATACAGAGAGACAGCTGCCTCGCTAAATGTGTCTGGGTCTGACAGACTGAGAGGGTGCACAAAGGTCTGAGGTGGCACCAGCTCCAGCCCTTCTACTGGGCAGGTGAGGCCAGGCCTGCTTCCCCAGAGCCAGAAGGGGCCGCAGTTCCTGTGCCGAAGGGCTTGGATACAGAAGAAGCCCAATTAACCTAGAAGCCCCCAGGAATCTTTCTCCTCTTCTGCCAAAGCCAAAGGAAAATTGGGGGGTGGCCTCCCTCAAATGTCTCCCCAGTACCCCAGGAGGATGGTCTGCAGGCTGGCCAGATAAACCCTTGCAGCTTCTTCCCGGGTGCCCAGAGATTCCTACCGACCTAGCCATGTGCCCATTTCACGGATTTGGAAACTGAGGCAAAAGGAACAGCTTGGAAACAGGCCATCTGTTCTTGTTTCTTGGGTGTAAGAACCATGTGGCAAGACTGCTCACGGCCTTTCTTTGTCCCTCATTGGCTGTTGACTCCAGGCCAGTCTCCGGCTGTCTCTGGGTGTTAGTTTCCCCAGCTGTCCCATGGGACTGAGACTGCAAAACGTCAGCCTAGACACCTGTCTGAGCAGGAATTTGGCTTGGTACCATTGGGGCTCTGTGGGTGTGACCCCCATTTTACAGGAACAAAACAGGAGTTCAGAGAGGGGAAGTCAGTCACCCAATGAGTATTGTGGGTTCCGATGCCAGGGAGCTACCCCCCAGCCAGCCTCCTGCCTTATTGCTGCTAATCACTGAATTGGCACCTACTGTTTGCTAGATGCTCACTGTACCTGCTGAACAACCACAGACTATCACTCCTACTTCACAGAGGGGGGAACGGGCACAGGGTGGGGCAGCAGCTGGCCCAAGTTCACCTGGCAAGACTGGGAATAAAAATGGGGAAAACAGTGCCTGTGCAGGAGAAACTCCCAGCTTAGGGCTGGGCAGCTGGCAGCTGCCCATCCGGCCTGCCCAGAGTCCCGCAGGCGGCCTGGGCACCACATCCCAACTTGCCCGCTCACAGCGCTCTGACTCCAGGAGTGTCCCTGGGTGTGTCTGGGGTGCCATGCCCTGGCTTTGCTCCTTCCTTCCTTGCATATTCCCAGGCAGGTGCTGCTGCAGACCGGAGGCGGGGGCCAGAGGCAGGAGGGCAGGGCCAGCCTCCGAAGGAGTTGTGTGGTTCGAGTGACTAACTCGCATGTTCCCACTAGGGCCAGGCTGACAATCGCAATGAATTCTCATCCTTTGAAATCTGCCTCTGCCTGGCAGGCCCCCATCCTCACTGGCCTGAATCAGGGCAGGGGCCTCAGCCTGTCTCTGAACTGCCTTCCTCTCCCCCTAGAGTCCACCCTTTCTGCTGTGGCTAGAGGGCGCCTGTGAGCCCCTGAGTTAGGTCCAGTCCCTCACATGCCCAGAGCCTTCCAGGCGACCACGTCCCTCCAGGTAAGAACCCAAGTCCTCCGTGGCCCCTTCACTTCTCTACCCTCGCACAACTCCCCCTCTCCCCCTTGCTCACTCTGCTCCAGCCACAAGGGCTTCCTCGCTGTTCCTCCAATATGTCAAGCTGGATTCTGCCCCAGGGCCTTTGCATGGGCTGTGCCCTCTGCCCGGAATGTCCTTCCCCTAGTTCTTTACACAACTGCCTCCTCTTCACCCCTCAACTCTCAGCTCAAATGTCACATCCGCAGACAGACCTCCCCCAAATAGGCCATCACTCTATTCCCTTGCCTTCCTTTATATTTCTCCATAGCCCTTATGAACTGGTGTTAGTTTCTTATTCTTTGTTTATTTCTTGCTCTTTGTCCATTTCCCACAACAGACTGTGAGCCCCGTGAGGGCTGGGTTTTTGTCTGTGGAGTTCACGGTGGTGTCCCCAGGACCTAGAAAAGTGCTTGGCACAGTAAGTGCTTAATAAATATTTATTGACAACAAGGTAGTTCTATTGGCTGAGCACTGAGCATGTGTGCGCAATGCTGTCCTTTGCGCGGTTTCACTCGTGTCTCCTTCAGCAGCCCCATGAGGAAGGAATATTTACAGATGGGGAAACTGAGGCCCAGAGAGGGATGCCACTTGCCTGAGGTCACATGTTGGCAGGGGCAAGACTCCCACTATGCCCTACTGCCTTTCCTCACTGGCATCGCCCATCGCCCAGATGGGGAAACTGATACACAGGGTGAGGAGGGATTAACTGAGCATCAGAAGAGTGGACCAAGCCAGGACTTTGTGCCCTCCCTACTCGACCGACGCACTGCCAGTGGGAAAAAATAGTGTGACAATAAACAACATCAATGACAATAATAATAATGACAATGATGGCATCGATGAGCACAGAATTGGCCAGGGTTTATGCAGGGCCCTAAAGGGGAGACTCAGGGGACTTGGGTCCCTTTAAGAGCCTCCCCTTCCCCAGCTGGGCCCTGGCCCGCCTCCCTTTATGTAAGCAGGCCAGCTGCCCTTGCATAACCTCATTACATAAGAAAGAAGGGAACAGGCTTGTCCATCCGGCAGCAACCTGTCCCAGCACCTGTCCTGGGCTGTCTGTGGGGCTGGCCTAATGCGCAGGGGCGTCGTGGCCACTAGGTGCAGCTCGGCCTGGGGGATGCCCTGACCCCCAGACACAGCACCCTCTGGGCGGGAGGAAGTGAAAGGCTTCTAGCGCGTGCAAGTGGACCGGGACTATTCCCATTGCTCTGAAGGTGAAACTGAGGTCCAGAGAGGGCAAGTAAGCAGCGTGGAGCTGCACAGCCCAGAGTGGAGGGTGGAGGTGGCAGAGTTGGGGTGAAATCTGGGCTTTCGGGCCTCAGCCCGAGCCTTAATCTCTCTAAAACAGGGCTGCAAATAGGACCTTTCTCAGCAAGGCCTGGTGTGCAACAGGCACTCAGTAGTGGAACCTTCAACTTGGTGCTGGCCCTGCTCGAACACCTTTTTAGTTCTGTCAGCTGGCTTCATCCTTGCTGGTTGAACTCATTCTACACTTGAGGAAACTGAGGCCTGGAGGAAGGCGAAGTGACTGCCCTGTCCACAGGGCAGGCGAATGCTGCTCACAAGATGCCCAGGCAGCAGGTGCTGTATCATTGCACAGTGGGTACGGGGAGAATGCCGACTGTGTACCAAGTCCTGGCCCAGACACTATTCTATCTGTTCCAAAAAACCCTGAGGGTGGGCACAAGGAGCCCCAGACACAGATGAGGAAACCAAGGCACAGAGGGGAGAAGGGATGTCCGAGGTCAAGCCCAAGCCCTGCCATGCGCGCACTGTCTTCTCCCCTAGGCAGGCTTCCCTAGCCTGGGGTCCCTCCCTCTGACCGCAGGAGGCTGGGGGTATCCGGGTATGGGGCCCGCCCTCCCCACCATGCACAGGAATCCTTCCATCTTTGGGAGGTGTGGGGCTTGCAAGTGGAGGCGGTCCCTCTCCTCCCCCTTCTCTCTGGATGCTGGCCCTTTAAGGCAGCAGGCTGCCAGGGCTTGTCCTGGGGTGACCCTAAGGGGCGGGTGTGGTCAGGAACAAGGGGCCCATTCAGCTGCTGCTGCTGCCTCCGGGCAGCCCACAGGCTGGCCTGGGGTGGGAGGCAGGGAGGAGACTGACAAAGGCAGGGAGAGACTAGGGGTGGGCAGAGCAGAGACAGAGACTCAGAGAGAAACAAAGAGACAGAGAGACACAGAGACAGAGAGACAGAAAGGGGGCAGCTGCCTAGGCTGCACCTCTGCCTCTCTGGTTCCCCAGGTTAAGGGTCTGAAGCTCGCCCAACCCCTAGTTAGGCTCCAGCCCCCAAAGGTGTTCCTTGTCCAGCTGAAGTCTAGGCCCAAACGGGGACTCCGGGGACATCAGGGGAGGCACCCCAAACAGCCCCTTTCTGGGGGAATGTTGTGGGCCCTCAGAGACACCGGACCGGGGTTCCAATATTGAATGCCTTTTAGCTGTGAATCTTGGGCCAGTGCCTTTGCCTCTCTGGGCCCCCATTTCCCCACCTGTTAAATGCAGTTAATGATAACCCCACCTCGGTGGAATTAAGGTGAAGTAAAATGGTGCACATAATTCCTGACATTTACTGAGGGTTTAACTAGGTAAAGCCCTCGATATGCCTGCAGTTCCCCTGTAAGCACCCCCAAAACATACAGGCAGACAACCCCTGCCTCCTGCCAGATGTCACCATCTATTAGAGTTACTGCCTTCAACTGAGGACCTACTAAGCGCACATGGCCCCACAGCAACCTCTGGAAACACAGCCAGGGTCCCATGCCCCACATCCAATGAACAACAGACATTTACTAGGTATTAAATAAAGTCTCCACTCTTATTCCGGGTTCTCACAGCCACATAGCCCCACCATCTGCTCCCAAACACCTCGAACCACACGGGGGCTCCCATCCAGCTGGCTGCCCCAAGACTGCCTCAGCCAGTCTGGACAGAGCCTCAGAGAAACTAAAACCTACCTCCTTCCCCCTCTGAAGACATCTTTTCTGGAATATTCTGCTCAGTCACCAATGTCTGAGGACAGGCTTATTCGACTCTGACCTGAACTTTCTGGATCCCCGACTCTGAGAATTCTAGAACTTGCCCCCTGGAGGTTCTAGAAACCAGCTCAAGAAAATCCCAGAGCCCGACCTTGGGTGCACAAAAACTCAGCGTAAGGAATTCTGCAACCAGCCGTCAATGGTCCAGAACACACGTAAGGGTTTCCTGGATATTAGTAAAACCGATACTGGGTGAGATCACTGGGGACAGATTTGGGAGCTTTAGAATCTGTCCCCATCGTCTTGAGAACCCTGCTTGGGAGATGTGACAGCTGTTCCCAGATGCTGTAAAGATTCTCCTTGAAGAATGCTAGAACCCACCCCAGGATGGTCTAGAACCCAACGCACAAAATTCTAAAGCTCGACTGTGGGTAAGCAAAAATTCTGGACTTTGCTTACGGACACCCAGAAATCCAGCTTAGGAAATTCTGGACCCTGCTCCTGGATGGCCAAGAATACACTTGAGGAATTCTAGATCAAGGAGCCAGCTTGTGGGATTCTGGAACCATTTCTTGGGTGGCAAAATAACCTAGCTTCAAAGACTTCTAAGGCTTCCCCCTTAGCGCAGTGGTTCTCACTGGGGCGATGCCGCTCCCCGAGGGCACTGGGTGATGCCTGGAGATATTTTTGGTTGTTGGTGTTGGAGGATGCTCCTGACATCAAGCTAGGAATGCTGCTTAACACCCCACAGTGCCCAGGCCAGCTCCCCACAGGGTCAGCAGTGCTGATGAGGGAAAGCCCAGGTGAGACCTTCTAGAACCCACTCCTTGCATTCTCATAACTTGGGAGCTTTGAGATCTGCCTGGGAATACTCTAGAATTCAGATGTTCTAGAGCTGAGCTGCCCAACATGCCATACGTTGGACTGAGTGCCTGAAATGTGGCCAGCTGGAATGGAAATGTGAGTGTGAAACACATGTTGAATTTCACAGGCTCGGGACAAAAAAAGAACGTAAAACATCTCAGTAACTGCTTCATATTGATTATGTGTCAAAATGACACTATTTTGGATGTCCTGGGTTACATAGAATAAATGGTTAAAATTAATTTCCTTTGTAGGTAGACACTTGTAAGTATTAGATACCAGAAAAATGTTTCATTATGTGGTTCATAATTTATGTATTTCTACTGGGCTGTACTGTTCTGAAACTCATCCAGAATCACCTGGAGGGTGAAGACCCCAGCTCTGGAAATTCCAGAATTTGCCCCCTGGAGGATCTAGAAGCCATCTCAGCTCTGGCATCCTATAGTCTCCCAAACCCCAGTCCTGAAACCCCTTCCTGACTTGCAAGTCTTTTACTCTGAGATATGAGGGTCCCCTCTTTCCCTGCCCTGGCACCCCACAAGTTGGCCTGGAACAGAAGAGGGGTCAGAATGGACCAGAAGATGGGCCCTTCCTGGGTAACCTAAGCAGTGCCCCACCCCCCTCGGGGCCTCAGTTTCCCCATGTGGACAAGACATCCATGTGTCCCCACGTGCCCCCTCCCTTATCCTTCACCAACTCTGACCATCTGTGACTTCCCGCCCACACCCGGCTGAGGGAGAGGGGCTGGCCTGGCAGCTGGCTGGGGAGGGGCGGCTGGGAGATGTCCCTAGTTGCCCTCAGCCACCCCTAGCTCCCTGGGCACAGGGCCAGGGTACCAACTGCGGCGCTGTCATGCCAGGATGGCCGCCACAGGTGCAACGTGATGCCTTCCGCTTCTGCTGGCTCCTCCGGGGGCTGGGCCCGGCCTGTGTGGACAAGGCGCCCTCGTGGCTGCCTCGGCAGCCTTGCACTGGCGTGTGCAGGGTGCCCGCAGGGCGAGGACCTACGCACCAAGGGCTCCCTGCCTGGGCACTCACTGTGTGCTAGGAGGCTTCTTTCTCTTAGATGCTACCGGGATCCCCGTCGCTGAATCCTGCCTGTACCGACTTTACCAAGGAGACGCTCAGAGATGGGCACTAACGTGCCCAAGGCTGCCCAGGGGGCGAGAGGGCAGAGCTGGGCCTAGAACCACAGTAGGATGATGACAATGGTTGTGATCATAATAACTATTATTGTATTACCAACACTGATATTACATTTATGAGTTATTTATCATTACATTATACATATAGAAAGCACCACTATTTATTAATTATTTTTATTCACCACAAATAACTTTAAAATTTGTGGGGCAGTAGCGATAACATAAAACTTGCCACTTTCACAGTTTTTAAGTGCACAGTTCAGTGGCATGAAGTCCACTCACATGCCCCTAAGTTCCCAACGCTGTGCAGCTCCGATGTGGGCTTTGGGCCTCTGTTAGCAGCATCCTCACCTGCTAGTCCCTCTTGGCCACTCTAGCCATGAGCCCAGAGGCCTCCCACCACTGCTATAAATACACCGTCAGCTGGTGTCTGGGCCTTCACACTCATGCAGCCACCTTCCCTGTGCAGACAGGCGGCTGGCACACCTGGCTGCCTGGTCCTGGGAAAATCCAGGCTGCCAGGCGCCCCTCAGCCCTTTGCCACACAGAGGCTTGGAGAGGCGACATATGTGCGCCAGTGGGTTCCCTGTGGTCATATGTGCGCCAGTGGGTTCCCTGTGGGCAGAAGGGCTCAGGGTCTCAGAGCAGAGCTGAGGCCTTCCCACGGCCTCCTGTGGCTGGGCAGAGGGTCCAGGAAGGGCCTGAGCCTTTGTTCAGGGCCTCTTGTGTGCTTTTCTGGAATCACTTACTCCAATTCCTCAATTCAGTGGACACAGCTTGTATTCACCCCACTTTACAGATGGAAAAACTGAAGCTCAGAAAGGGGATACACCTCACACAGCCTTGGGCAAGCACAGACACAAATTGTATCCATTATAAAAGAAACAGGCACCCTCAGGCACCCCCTGGTCTACCCTTTGTCTCCCCAGCACAGCACCCAGTGCTGCGATGAAGATGATCAGGGACCAGAAGCCCGGCCCGTGAGCTCAGTGGTTGAGCGTCCACCTATAAACTAGGTAACGAGTCAATTCCTGGTCAGGGCACAAGCCCGGGTAGTGGGCTCCGTCCCATTAGGGGGCGTGCAGGAGGCAGCGATCAATGATTCTCTCTCATCATTGATGTTTCTATTTCTCCCTCCTTCTCCCTGCCTCTCTGAAATCAATAAAAAATCAATAACAGGGATCAGAAGACAAGGGAACCTCAATTAGGGGCTGGCTTGCTTTGCTCTGTGGCCCATAAACCCTTCCCTCCTGCCCTCAGCTCCCTTTCATCTAGACCAGAGAGACGGGGCTTTGTCTTAAGTCACACAGCAAGCCAGGGGCAGGGCTGTGGCTGACCGAGGTCCCCTCGCTCCAGCCCACACTGCTCTTTATGGAGACCTTGGCACCCAGGTTTGGGCACAGCAGGTACTTTTGTTGTAGTTGTTAATCGTGAGCTCACCCAAGGATATTTTCCCATTGATTCTTTAGAGAGTGGAAGGGAGGGAGAGAGACACACACAGAGAGAAAGAAACATCAATATGAAAGAGACACATCAATCAGTTGCTTTACGAATGTGCCCACACCAGGGCCCGGGGTCGAGCAGGCAATCAAGACCTGTAATCAAGGTACGTGCCCTTGACCGGAATCAAACCGGGGACCCTTCAGTCTGCAGGCCGACACTCTATCCACTGGGCCAAAATGGCCAGGGCAGCAGGTACTTAATCATATGGCTCCTTCATTCACTCTGTACTCAGGCCTGCCCTTTTTATCATCTGTACCACTGGGCGGGTGTGGGTCCCACCCGATAACCTCAAAAGTGGTTTTTAGTTTTTTTCTTTTAGGGGTTTTGAGGGCTCAAATTCCAAGGGTTCTAATTCTGCTCTGCCTCTTACAAGCTGTGTGACTTTGGGCAAGTGTCTGACCATCTCTGTATCTCTGTTTCCTTATGGGAAACGGGAGAAGGTCCCTCCCTCCCAGGGAGGTGGAGAGAGTTAAACCAGTTGAGATGTGGAATGGGCACACAGAGGGCACTCAATATGTGCTCACAGCTCCGATTAACTTTGTTGTTATTGCTGCCTCCTGGTTCCATCCAGGAGGAGTTGGGGATCCCCCCCGTTTTTCCTGTCCCCCTCCTGGGGACACCCTGGGCAGTCCCTCTGCACTGCGAGCTTCCCAAGCTGGCCCCTGCCCACAGCGCCATGCAGGGAGGTTGGCACAGCACAAGGCGGGAGCAGGAGGCTGGCCCATGGCAGCGTCAGCAAATGGGCACCAGCTGGGCTGTGGCTGGGGCGGGCTGGCAGCTGCCTGGAGCCGGCAGGCCTGGCAGCCCCTCCCCTGCCCACCCCTGGCACTGTGCCCCACCAGCCTCAGGTTTCTCAAGCCGCCAGAGGGGGCAGGGAGGCCTGGCTGGGCTTCAGCGTTGGGCAGGCGGCTTCCCTCTCTGGGCCCTGTTCCTCCAGGCGCCTTCCCAAATGCAAGGCAGGTTGAAGAGCGGCAGGCTCACCGGCTCCTGGCCTCCCCATCACCCTCATCACCGCCCTCTCCAACAGCGCCTGCACCCTCCGGGCCATTCCAGCCCCCGGGCCTTTGCACTGGCTGTGCCCCTGCCTGGTGCACTCTCACTCAATCCCTCCATGCCTCCCTCTCCTCCAGGCTTCATCTCAAAGGTGACCTCCGCTAAGAGTTCCTTCCTGTCCAGAGTGCACCCGGCGGCCCCTCTCCATACCCCTCCCCTGCTTTGTTTCCCTGACATCACATTCTTTTCCATTGAACTGTGAACTGTCAGCTTCTTCATCCCCTGCTCAGGGCACCTCCCACCCCAAGTACACTCATGTAGCAGGCCGTCCCCAATGTCCCAAGGGGAAGCTCTCATCACCCCCTCATTCCAGTCCCTGCAGCTGTCCCCTAGGCTGGCCCTGGGGCACACACTGTGACCAGTCCCTGGAACCAGGCTCCGATGGCCATGGTGGCGCCAGATGGACGCCTGGGGCAGCCAAATTTGGGTCCAAGAGGTGCCCTTAGGCTCTCACAGTCCGGTACTAAAGGAACCTTCTCATAGCTGGTCTCCACCCCTACACCCCCCAAAATAAACCCAGGGTGGAGGCCTTGGATTCCCCTTTGGGGTGTGGCCCCACAAGTCCACCTGACACCCTTTGGGAGAGGTGGAGAGGCTGGGGGCTGGGGGGCGGGGGGCAGGCGGGCCTTGTCCAAGGACAGGGAAGGGCTGAGAGGGCAGGCACGTGTGGTGCCTCCGAGTCTCTGTGTCTCTCCATGTCTTTGGGTCCATCTGTCTTTCGTGTTTCTGTCTGCATCTGTGTGTGTGTGTGTGTGTGTGTGTGTGTGTGTGTGTGTGTGTCTGTCTGTCTGTCTTGGTTCTGAGGCCCCACTCCTGATGTTGGAGGTGGTACCTCCATTCAGCTGTACAACAGGTGATCTCCTCATCATCCACCCTGAACCCCTCCAGAGGCCAATGAGGCCCGTCCGTACCCCCTCATCAATCCCACGCCTCCAGTCAGGCTGAGGAAAGCAGACACTGCTCTGGCCTATGCTGGGGGCCCTCCAGCCCTGGAACCCACAGGGTGGGAGCAGGGAGGTGGGAGCCAGTTCTCTCTGCCATTAGACTGACAACTGCCTGGCCGAGAACAGACTTAACTCTGGCCCAGGACAAGGACAAGGGTCCCAGGGAAAATGGCAGGGAGCTGGGGCTCAGCAGGGGGTCCTGGGGCAGCCTTGGCCCAGGGACCCTGGATGAGGCCTTGGCTGCTGGAAGCCTGGAACACAGACCCAGCCTGGGGGTGGCCAAGCCGTGATGACTGGCTGCCCATATTGCAAACCACAATTTCCCTTCATCCCTTTCTGCCATTGAGTGTGGCAGGCTGGAGGGGGGTGTGTCAGCTCAGAAGCTGCCTCCATCCAAATCCCACTTCTCCCCTTTCTTGGCTGCGTGACCTTGGGCAGCCCCTCCTTTGAGCTTTTGTTTCCTTTTCTGTGAAATAGGTACCGCAATGCTTTCTACTCATGGGGCTGCTGTAAAAGTGGAAGAGAATTGCTAAGCTGTCAACAAACAATGCCTAACAGAGAAAGCGGCGCTAGGAGTTGGCGTTTTGAAGCGTAAGTAGGAGTTCTCCATATGGGAAAGGCATTCCAGGCAGAGGGAACGGCAGGGGCAAAGGCCTGGAGGTGGGAAATGGTCATCGTAATGAGGACGTACAATCCCCATCCCAGGAGCCCTAGCTCTGTGCCTGGTACTTGTCTTCCACAACTACGAGCACCCAATGTTCCTACAGGCAGTTATTTCTGAGCTTCCCGTTTTATAGACAAGAAAACGGGGCCCAGAGAAGTTAAGTGACTTGTCCCGGATCACCCAGCAGCAGGCAGCTGAGTTAGGGCTGGAATCCAAGCCCAGTTCTCATACACCACCCCCACTCCAGCCAGCTGGGGCTGGGTCAGCTGGGTCCAGTGCGAGCAGGGATTCCCCTGGGATAATGGAGTCGGCTGGAAGCAGGGGAGGTTGGTAGCCTTGACCTTTCCTGGCCCTCATTCAAGGAGGTTGACCAGATTGGCCAACAAAGGCTAGAAGTGGGGCTTGAAGGTGTCTGGGGAGGCCTGGAGGCCTAGCTTGCCTGCTGAGCCGAGGGGGGAGGGGGTCTGTGGGGGAGGGGAGGCGCCTGGAGATTGTGCTGACGCTGGCAGAAAACTCTGCTTCAAAATTTTATCAGCTCAGCTCAGAGGAGGTGGGGGTGGGGCTGGGCGGCGAGGATGAATGTGGAGGGGGAGACCTGGACCTGCATGGTAATGAGCCAGGGCAGTCCCTGCCCCCTGCCCCCTGCCTGAGACAGTCACCTCCTCCACTTCTCTGCCTCCACACCCGCCAACACCGATTCACGGCTGCCCCAGTGGGCTTGTCACTAATTGGTGCGGGTAGGGCAAGGGGCAGATGGGGTCAAGGTCAAGGAATCAAGGTCAAAACCGGGAAATTCTGTCTGGCTCTCCCTCCTACACACCCTGGAGACCTGGAGCTCCACAGACTCATCTGGTCCTTCTACCAATGATAGGAGTCGGCATGGACGCTATCCCATTGAACAGAGGCGGGAAACTGAGGCACAGAACTGTGAGATACCCAAAGTCACACCGGGGCCGTTGGGCTCCAGCCTCATCACAGACACACAGACAGGAAGCAGCGGCCCTGGCTTTGGCCACCGGCACCTGTGACCTCCAGAGGCTGGACCAGTATCTGGCCTCCACATCTCTGCCCAGGCTGCTGACCACGGGATCCCTTCACGCCCGCCACTGCCCAGCCATCCTGCAGAGCTCAGCTCAGCCACTTCCTCTTCCCGGAAGCTGCCATGGACTGTCTTCACGCTCCAAATCCCGGCTGGGCTCAACCTCAGGCATTTGACCACAGAACCAGCAAACACCCAGCTGAAAGGGCCAGAGCTGGGGGCACTGGGGACCAGAGAGGGTGGTGACCTAGCCAAAGTCACACAGCACCCAAGCCTCCCACTCACAGCACAAATGTGTGCCCTGTTGGGCCTCCGCTGGAGGTCTGAGAGCCCATCAACCAGTGTTCGCAGCGTGCAACCCCAGCACTGTCCCGGCTTTCCCCGGAGGGACCAGACGGTTCATCCACCAACGGTCTCCCATCAGTCACTCTTCTGTCCTCAGTCCTGTTCCCAACAGGCCATGTTTTGCCCATCAGACCTGGGACAGAGTCTCATCTCCTGAGACGCCAAGGGCACGCCAGCCCCCCCAGACATCAAGGCCTCTACCTTCAGATTCTCAGGGTGCACCTGCTTTCCCGCTCACACTCTCCTCGAATCCTATCTCCCTCCCTTAGACCTTCACATCGTGCGAGCCTGTCCCCTCGAAGCCCACCGCAGGCCCACCTCTCCCCTTAGACTCCCATTGCGCCCACCTCACCCTTACGGCACACCGCAGCCTCTCCCTCTGACCTTGCCAAGGCCAGCCTCCCCGTCCCAACCGCGTGTAGCTCGCCTCCTCCCCTGGCCTTGCCTGAGCCCACCTTCTCCCATGCACACCGTGCACCCCATGTCCTCCGGCTCACCTCTCTCGCGCACGAAGTAGGCCAGGTAGAGGTCAAGCTCCTTGACGGCCACTCCGATGTGGTGCGGCTGCACGCAGAGCACCGGGTGGCCGCACTGCGCCGCCTTCACCAGGCGCTCGCCGTCGGTGCTCTCCAGGGGGATGCCCTTGAAGAGGATGACCATGACCAGGTCCAGCCGCCACACCTTGTCGGCCTGGCGCAGGCAGTCGATGCGGCGCATCTTGCCCTTCTGGTCGGGGTTGGAGAGCACGCAGCCCGGCGCCTTCTTGCCGGTGATGGCCAACACGAAGTCCTCGCGGCACTCGGGCCGGATGTCCTTGCGCAGCTTGGCCAGCAGCCGCGACGCCCACTTCTGCTTCACCTCGGCCTTCTCGCCCAGCAGCTCGTCCTTCACCGCTCGCTCCTCGTCCTTGGACATCCGCTTCTCGTGCTTCTTGAAGTACTTGCGCTTCCGCGCCTGCAGGTTGAACCAGGTGTAGGCGAAGGCGCGCACGTGAGGCAGCAGCGCCTCGATGAACGGGTGGAACTCATCCTGCAGGCGGGAAAGGCGGGAAGTCAGGAGGCGCTGGACACCCAGGACCCACGGCCCGGACCGGAACACTGAGGCTCGGGAACCCCCAAGCAAACGCAGTAGGCGGAGGAGGGAGAGGCAGGGACCACTGCAGACCCTCCACCTCCTGGGGAAAGCGGAAGGACCCGGCAGAAGTTCCTGGGGGACAGGTGAGAACTCATTGCCCATATGGGGAAACTGAGGCTGGGATGAGATGGGAAGCCCAGGCCAAGAAAGACATTCATGGCCCGGCCAGCATGGCTCAGTGGTTGAGCATCGACCTATGAACCCGGAGGCCACGGTTGGATTCCTGGTCAGGGCACATGCCTGGGTTGTGGGCTCCATCCCCAGTGTGGGGTGTACAGGAGGCGGCCAATCAATGATTCTCTCTCATTACTGATGTTTGTATTTCTCTCTCCCTCTCCGAGATCAATGAAAATATAATTAAAAAAAGAAAGGCATTCATGAAAAACTGTCTTGAACCCCAAAACAGGACAAGCTGAGGGTTCCAAGTGGAGACTGATGGGGACCCATTGTACAGATGGGAAAACTGAGGTCGGGAGAGTGAGGATGCCATGGATCCATTCTCTGCCTTCTAGAACTGGGGTTTGAAAGTACCATAAGAACAGACAGTGAATATTTTAGTTGCCAGTATTCCACTCTACACTGTAAGTGCAACATAGGTAAGATGTAAATGACGGGCAGAGCAGTATTCCAATAAAACTTTATTGACAAAAACAGGTGGCTGGCATCCGGCCCTAGGCTGTAGTGTGAGCTCTACTGTTGAGAGCAGGGCTGAGCACACAGTGGGTCCTCAATGATTGAGGGGAAAACCAGGCTTGGAGAATAGTGCTTGGGGCTCCTTTCTCAGACCCACTGCTCAGCAGAGGAAGCTGACACCAGATGGGGGTCCAGGGCTGCCTCTACTGGCCCTTGGCACTGATGGAGAAAATGAGGGCAAGGGGCTGTTTCTAAAGAAACATGTACAGACGGGACTGGCTGAGGCCCACAGGCCACGACTAGGACCCCTGGATGTCAGGGGCTGGTGGTGGGGGCTCAGGCCCATTGAAGGGGCCAGGAAGGCTGAGGCCGGAGACACAGGTCAGAATACACTAGACAGGGGAGCTCAGCCATGGAGGTTCAGAGCTAGAGAGAGGGGCCCCTGGGGGTCAGTTCCCCACAGACCCATTCCACAGATGGAAAAACTGAGTCTGGGAAGGCTGAGACCTGGCCAGAGCTATGACTTCAACACCTCCCTCCCATTGTGCCTAATTAGTGTTGCTGGGCCCACAACGAGGAAACAGAGACTCCAAGAGGGGACCCAGTCATGAGGGGCTGGGACCAGACCCCACACCCATCTGACTTGCTCCACAGAAGCAGCAACCCCAGTAGGGTCCCTCGGAGAGCCACATGGGAAGCCCCATCCCTTTCTAAGGGGATATGAGGACTGTGTCATTCTCTCCATTTTCTAGCAAGGGAAACAGGCTGCAGAACATCCGGGACCTGGTTTCTCAGTCTCAGGGAGTGAGACATTCAAGGAGAAGGAAGACAGAAGAGAAACATCAGTCCTATTCATGCCGGGACTGTGCTAGGCTTCTTGAATGGGGTGGTATCTCTTCCTGGCTTATGACCCCATTATCTGCCCAGCTCTCAAAAGGCTGCATTAGCTATTACTATTATTATTGACATTGTTACAATGTTTTGGTTGCTTACAATCTTCTAAGGGGCAGGAAAAGGCCCACAGCTTTACTATACATTGTGTGATGGGGAAACTGAGGCTCAGAGAGGGGTGGAGACCTGGCGGAGGTCCCGCTCTCAGAGCCTGTGTGAGAGTAAGAACCCAGGACTCCCACCCCCAAGAAGGCCATCAGGCCCCTTTCTCAAAACAGCCTGCTCTCTGCCAGGCTGGGGTCTCCGAGAGAGAAACAGCTGCTCTGGGACCCTGGTTTGCTTTCTAGGTGGGTGTGGCGGGGCTCAGTCCCACCTCCAGACCGGGATGCTCAGGGTACCCCCTGGCCGGCACCCCCGCCCTGCTCTGTGCTTCATCTCCCTTGGAGCCATCTCTGGCCACGGGGTGCTGGGGGAAGGGGAGGACCTCAGATTTCACCTATTACCGAGGCTCTGAAAATAGCCTCCTGCCCTGGCCAGGGTGGCTTGTGAGGGGCTCAGCTTGTGTGCCCAGTTCCCCACTCCAAAGTGCCCTGAAGCATGAGTCACTGGAACAACTGTGGCAGGGACTGGACTGGGGCCCTCTGTGCTGCCCCCGCCCGCTGACCTGCTGAGGCAGAGGGAGGACTGAGGGGCCCATCCCCTGCCCGTCCGTCCGTCCCAACCCGAGTTGCCCGTCTTGTGCCTGGATGCCCCTTGACGTGCCAGACCCAGAGATGGGGAGCCACTTGCCCAGGGTCACACAGCCAGTCCGCAGAGCAGGGACCAGAGCCCAGGCCACCTGGCTGGGGAACCGGGGACGGGGAATCAATAGAGGCACAGGTCACTGTCCTGTGGAGGGGAGGCCAGGGCAACGGTGTGGACGTTGGGCTGTGGCTGCCACCCAAGTTCTGGTGATGACTGTGGCCCTGATAAGAGGGAGCTGGGAGGAGGCGGCTGGGTGTCAGCCCGCAGGGGCAGGCTCCAGGCCCCAGACTCCTCCTCTCCTGACCGCCATTCTCTCTGGGCACCTCCCCACTTCCGAACCCCTCTCCCTCAATTCCTTTTCTACGTCTTGGCTCCCCTCCTCTGAGCCCCCACCCTTTTTCCAGCTTCTTCCCTCTCTGAGCCCTCCTCTCCCTCTCCCCCCTCTCTGATCGCTACACCCTCTCTGGGGAAAGGTGCCGGGGAGGAGAGCAGGGGTGGGAGCCCACGTCACCAGTGACCCTAGCTGGTCCTGGACGGAGGAAGACAAACAGTCCGTAACTGGGTCATGGACCTGCTGCCCCATCCTCCCTTGTCCTCCCAGGGAGGTCAGACTGGATGAGAGGCAGGCCTGTCACTCTCTTTGTCCCACAAGACCTGCAACAACCCAGGCTGCTTCCGCAGGCACCTCCCAAGGCCCCCGCTGGCCGCCAGGGCACAGGAGACGGCCAAGGCAGGCTAGATGCTGAGAATCCTCCCAAACTCCTACATATCCCGCAAAGCCCTATTTCCAGTATTCCTTCCTTCAGGCAGCTCTCCTCAGGGTTCCCTCAGACCTCGCTTGGGCCACACAAGCTGTGGAGTCTGAGTCCAGCTCTTGCTCCTCCTCCAACCCTAAGCCCTGGGGCTGAGGCACTCACGGCCAGGCAGGCCTGTGGGTGACATTAGCCTCCATTTTCACCTTCGGCCTTGGGCTTCAGGCTCACTTTGTACAATGGGCAGAAGGGATATTGCGGCCTGTTGGGGGTTGGGGAGCTTGTCTATTGCCCTGGTAACCAGAGCGTGGAGGGAGGTGGAGCAAGACTAGGCCTTTCCCAGAAACCCCACTTGGCCCACTGGCCCTCCCAATGAGGGCAGCAGCAGCTTGGAGGTAGACACCGGGTCCGAGCCCTTGCTGGGCCTATGGATTGGACAACTGTGCGCTGGGCTGTGCCCCTCCCTGCCCCCCCCACCCCCCCGCTGTATCCCTCCCACCCTGACAGTCCAGGGCAACAAAGCAGCACGTGGAACTCCAATTCCCACTCCAAAAGCATTTCTGGAAGGATTCTCTCTCCTTCGTTCACTCAGCAACTCAACAAACACCACTGAGATTCTATCTCACCCACATCCTATGTGCTTACCCCAAACTCCTATGTATCCCTGAAAGCCCCGGTCCCAATGCGCCCTTCTCCAGGAAAGGCCAGGTGAAATGGCAAACAGCAGAGCTCATATGTGAACGCAGGCCCATCTGGCGCCAGAGTTAGGGTTCCTAACCTAGGCTCACTCCTCCCCCCGAGCTCAGAGCATATGTATAGCGCTTATCTAAGGAGGGAGAGTCATTCAGCTGTTCAACAAACATTCACTGAGTGCCTACTGTGTGCGGGGTGCTGGGGGCCCAGCAGTCACCTGGGCTCGGCCCTCACGCAGATCCTGATCTGTGGCAGGGATGGACATTAAACAAGCCAGCAAGGAAGCGATAGAACGTCAGGTTGCACTAAGTGGTTTGAAGAAATGTAAGGGAGTGTGAGGGGGCCAGGGAATCCCTCGGGGGTTGTGTTTTCGCTGGGGGAGGTCCGGAGGGGTTTCTCACAGGACAGGACCCTTGAAGGAAGACCTGGAAGGTGACACCCCAGAGCAGGAGCTTCCAGGGGGAGAAGACAGCACCAGCTCAGGCAAAGGTGTGGAGGCAGGACCGTGCCTCACGCCCGACGGGAACAGTGAGGAGTCAGGGGGGCCATGGCCGAGCGAACAAGAGCGAGAGGAGAGGCGCTGAGGGCAGGGAGGGGACCCAGGCTGGTTGTGCGGGACCTGATGGGCCAGGCCAAGGAGAGGAATTCTGGCAAACAAACCAGAGTGAAAACCCCCTACCCACTGACAGTGAGTGTGAGCCCTGGGTGTCCGACTTCCCTCCCTGGTGTCCCAGGGAGAGGATGGGGGCTGAGCCAGAGGGCCATGGCGTTCCAGGGAGAGGCGAGGAGCCAGGCTGTGCCTCGTGGAGGCTGAGCGTTGATTGTGCCCACTGTCTGGAGGGAGAGACTGAGGCACAGAGCACTGAGGCCAGAGGCCCAAAGTCACACAGCCAGGAAGGAGCAGAGCTGGGGCCGCCACCAGCGTCCCTGTGACTGCGGACCTCCTGCCTCCTCCACCCCACGGCCGGGCCCCTGGAGCGCGTGGTCTGACCCCACTCTGCACTCCGTAAGCGCTCTCTGAATTCTGCGTGACTCCCGTCCCCCGCTCCATCCTGGGCCACCTCCTCCTTGGGGAGGCCCACTCCAGCCAAAGAGGCAGCCTGTCACCTTGTTTCCTGTCTCCCCCCGCTCCCCCCCCACCGCCCCTAGAATCCACAATCTCATCCTCTGCCTGTTGGCCCCATTCACACACCCCAATAACAAAGGCTGCTGGTACCCACTTGGCCTGGCCAGACTTGGGAAGACCCTGTCCAGGGCTGGGCTGAGAGGAAAGTTCAACAGAAAAACCCTCGTGGGTCAAAGCTCTAGTTTTCGTGGGGTCACTACTACCCAAGTTATTTGGTGCCTACTGTATACCAGGCACTGTGTGAAGGGTAAAGAATCGATCGAAGGAAGGCATGATTATGTTCCCTATAATCATGCCTTCTTTCAACTGGCAGAACCACCCACCCATTCACGCAACACTCATTTGTGAGTACTGACTGTGTGCCAGCCCTGTGCAGCACCTCAGAGGTGTCCTGCTTCCCTGAGTCCTCGGGCAGCCTGTGGAGTTGAAGGTTACCAGTCACTTCATTGCACCGGGAGGACGCAGGGGCACGGGAGGTCTAGGTTACCCGCCCCGTCACACAGCCGGAAAGAAAACTCCATTAGGAGCCTCCTGAGCAAGATTTGCATGACGATCTGGGACCACCCTACGTTTTTGCTACCACCCCCCTACCTTAGAGCACATCTGCAGTGGGGTGGGGCTCTGTCCTCACAGGCGTGGTGTCAGTGAGTGTGCATGGGAATGTGGGGGCGCCCTGCACTACTGACCACAGGTCAACATGCACCCAGGTACATGGATGGACACGGGCAGGAGCTGCATGGAGCAGGAGGCCCCAGGACTCAGCATTTCCCATCCATTTGTCAGGAGACAGGGAGGGAGGGAGGCTGGGGCAGGAAGAGAGAAGAGACGGAGGGAGAGGGAGACAGAGGGAGAGAGACAGAAGGAGGGAGGGAGGCAGGGAGGGAGAGGGAGAGGGAGAGGGAGAGGGAGAATGCTGACTAGGCCAGAATCCCAGCAGATTTACCAGGCGCTGGGCCCTGATGCTGAGGCACCTCCACCGCAGAGAAGGGAGGGGTGAGAGATACAGACACGGAGACGGAGACAGAGAATGGAGTGAGGCTGTGCCTTTTACAGGACCGAATCAGAGGCCATCAGGCCCTGAGTGGAGGGCACACAGGGAGTGCCCACCTGCCCAGGTGTGGCCAGCCAACCAGGTGTGCCCCACCCCCGAGCCTCACCAGCCATGCTGTGCCGCCCTGGGCAGGCCCTGACCCTCTCTGGTCTTGGCCCCTTTCCCAGCCCAGAGGTGCTGGGGAAGCCTGACCCTGGCAGAGCCCCTACCAGGCCTAGACCTCACTGCCTTCTGCCTCTCCCCACCCCCATGAGAGATGCTTCATGAACATCTATTAAATCAAACAAAGTCGGGTGCCCTCGCCCAGCCTCAGTCTCCCTGCTGGGGAAATGGCAGTAAAAAGAGTGCTGGTTTGGCTCCGTGGATAGAGCATTGGCCTGCGGACTGAAGGGTCCTGGGTTCGACTCCATCAGGGCACATGCCCAGGTTGCAGGCTCGATCCCCAGTAGGGGGCGTGCAGGCAGCAGCGGATCAATGATTCTCTCTCATCGTTGATGTTTTTACCTCTCTCTCCCTCTCCATTCCACTCTGAAATCAATAAAAAAATATATATTTTTAAAAAGAATGCCTCCCTGAGGAGGACCCGGGTGAAGGAATGAAGGAAAGAATGAATGAGTGGGGAGGGGGGGGGCTGGCAGCTGCACTGGCTGTGGCCCCGGGAATCCTGGGCACTGCAGCCAAGAGAGATTTGGCCCCAAACCCGGAATAACTAACGTGGCGGTGGCAGCAGGCAGGGGGGAGGCAGGGGGGAGGCCCAGAGTGGGGCAAGCGCAGGGAGGCCGGCCTTCCCGCTGGCAGGATTTATGGAAGTAACGGCTGCTCCACACAGTTCCTCTTAAGAGTAAAAGTGAAAAAGTGCTTGAGTCACCACCAATGAAACAAGGACAGGGCTCCCAGAATCCTTCAGGGCCACCATCCCCCCTAGGTGGGCAGGCAGGGGGCACAGGGCGGCTGGCACCAGAGCTGCCCCCCACCCCCCAGCCAGTCTCAGCTCCTAGGAGGACCCAGGTGGGATCAGCTAAAAGGGAGCTATTTTAGGCTGGACTCAGGTTGTAAAATGAGTCGTCAAGCGGGGGGGGGGGGGGGGGGGGGCATGGAGACAGACACAGGGAGAGGCAGATGGGGTAAGGAGAGAGACACAGGCTAAGAGGGGAAAGAGATGGTGAGAAACAGACCTGGAGAGAGACAACAGGCAGGAAGAGACAGAGAGACAGATGGAATGACAAGGAGAGAGAGAGGCAGAGAAAGACCGGGAGAGACAGAGATGGAGAGATAGGGACAGGCAGAGATAAAGACAGAGAGAAATGGGGTGGGGGCAGGCTAGGGAGACTGAGCCAGGCAGCCAGGGGTGGGGTCCTGTAGGAGCAGTCAGCGTCCAACCAGGTCCCCAACCTGGGCCTTCGAGGAGCTGCAGGGATTAAACTGAGGCTGCGGGGGGAGGGGTACCTGAGAGGAGGGGGCTCCTCTCCAGGGTGAGGGAGGGCACTTGGGAGAATAAACAGAGGGCGGAGCCCTGCGTTTGGGCCGCTCCCTCCCCACCCCAGCAGGAGCGCTCTGGGTTCTGCCCGCCTGTCTCAGTCTCCTTGTCTCCTGTCCCTTGCACCCAGCAACCTCTGATTTTTGTGATTTCATGTTTCCACATGAGCGCCGCCTGGCTGGTCCTTGCCCTGCTCCTGGGGAAAGCCAGGCCCAGTGAGTGCCCAAGTTCACGGGTGATGCCAGGGCCCTGGTTCTCCCGCCACCCCCTCTCTGCAACGTGGATGGAGGCCCGTCTCCCGAGGCGTCCTGATGGGGGAATTCCAGGGCGCAGTGACAACAGGCGGCCTTCCAACCTCCTCGCCTGGAATAGCTTCCTCGGCCTGCCCCCCCTGTGGCTCTAGGGAGCGCGCAGGAAGAGCAGAGGGGGCAGGGGCACCCAGAGCCACCCACCCCTAAGGCCCAAGGTCACGGAGCAGCTGGACTGGAACCCTAATTGTTATTGGGGAACTTCAGGATGACTGGGAGACTGAGGTGGGCCAGCGTTGACTACTTTGAGGGACCCTCCCCCAAAAGTTGCCCAGAGGGGGGAAGGGGGGGCTGGAGAGGGGCAGGGACTTGCCCAAGGTCACCCAGGAGATCCCGAGTAGGACAAGCCTGAGACCCCTTCAGCTCCAGCCGCACTGTCTGCCTGGAGGCAGGAACTCCTCAGCGGGTGCTGGAGGGGGCCAGTGACAAAGACCCTTCCAGAATGAGGGGGACCCCAGGATCATGAGTGGAGGGACCCCTGGCAGAGACTGACAGTCCCTGGGGCTCAAGCTGGGCATCCGCGTGTGCCCACACGGTGCTCCTAGGCTATCCAGGACTGCACCCCACGGCTTGCAGGCCATGCTGCCCCTCTCTCCAGAACCTGCCCTAGCCCCATGTCACCTCAGGGGAAACTGAGGCCAGACTCCCACTGGTCCACAGACGCCCAAAGACAAGGGATGGGGAGTAAAGCTGGAAGGCAGACCCAGGGGGGTGTTGTCCGTGAGGGAGCTGGGACGTCCCCGGGTGCGGCCTGGGGGAGGGCAGCTCCCCCACCCGTCACTGCACCAGGGCCCACTGGGCTGCCTGGGAGCGGGGCCAGGGGTGAGAGGCTGCGGGAGGGGGCAGGGGCAGGTGCCGGCCGCTGAGGGCGGGAGCAGCGCCGCAGTGCCCGCCAGACCCCGGAGCACCGGCCTCCCGGCTCCTCCCGGCTCCTCCCGGCGGCGGCGGCGGCAGCGGCTCAATAATCCCCAAATCGATGCGGCGAAAACGTCGGGACGGTGGTGGGAGCGCGGAGAGGGTGGGGGTGGGGGGAGCGGGAGATTTAGCCAGGACGTCGAGCACCCCTCCTCCCACCGCGGGTGCCTCCAAGTTCGTGCACCCCCTCCCCCTCCACGCACACGTGGGCCAATAATGGGGGAAAAGGCAGCCCGGGCTGGAGTGCCGGGGCGCAACCTTGGTGCGGAGAGGATCCGGGGAACACAGCCAGAGTGCTGGGGAGGCCGGGGCCAGCCCCTCCATGGCCCTCGGAGGCAGGCCCCGGCCCAGGCACGGGGTTCACACAGACCCCGGTCTTTGGGGGCGCCCCCCAGACCTTCCCGAGTGGGTGGGGGAGTTCGTCCTGCATAGCGGTGGGCGAACCTGCAGCCCGAGCCCCACGTCCGGGAGGGGGGAAGAATCCGGGGGTGGGGGGGGAGCGGCGGGGCTGGAGTCCGCGGTGAGTGCTCCGGGTGTAGGAAGGGGGGGGGGGGTCCTCAGCCCAGCCCATCCCCCACCGGTCCCTGATCCTAGGTCGGGGCATCCGGTCCGGGCGGCCGGAGGGACGCGTGCCTTTTTCGTCCCGCCTCCTCGGGCTTCCAAACTCCCAGGCCTGGATGCGGGGGACGCGGGGCCGGGGCCGGGGCGCGGGCGGCGCGGGCGGGGGGCGTACCTGGGTCAGGCAGAGCGGGGACGAATACATCCCGGGCGCGGCGGGAGGCGCAGGGCCGGCCGGAGCGGGCGCGCTGAACTTACTGAGTCATTTTTCCAGCCCCCCCACCCCCCCGCGGCCGCGGCCGGCGCGCGCTCCTCGCCGCCTCCTCCCTCGGTCTCCCTCCCTCCTCCCTCCCGCTCTCTCCCTCCCTCTCTCCTGCGTCTCTCTCTCCCTCTCTCTTCTTTTCCTGCCCCCCACCTTCTCTCTCCCTCTCCCCTCCTCCGTCTCTGGGTCTCTGTCTCTCCTCCCTCTGGCGATCTCTCCCCTCCCACCCGAACCTCCCACTTCTCAACATCCAACTTTCAAAGAAACGAGGGAAAAAAAGAGCGCGAACGAGGAAGGCGAGGCGCTCCCCTCCTGCCTCATGAACCCCATTATTGCTACGAATTTCTAGCCGCTGGGCTCCGAGCACCGGATGGGGACCCGCGGCCGAACGCAGTAAGACCGCAGAGGGCCTCCCGGGACCGCCCGCCCAAGGCCAGTGGGGAGGGGGCGCTGGGCTGTTGCTGGACATTTGGGGGCCGGAGGTAGATTTTTAAGACAGCCCCCCCCACCCCCAACCCGCCCGGAGCTGGCCGGGAAGTTGGAGAAAGGAGCCAAGGGGGTGGGGGGGGGGGGGAGGTGGAGAATGAAGCAGTGACGTGTGCAGAGGCCGCGCAGTGCGAGGCTTTCCCCTTAAAGATGTACGTCCCCGAGGTGCGTGGCCGGAGAAGGGGTCCCTGCACCCCCTCCCCCTGGTCCCCCGAGAGCCAGACAGGGGCTGCAGTGCCCGGGCAACGGGCTTGGCTACAACAGCGCCCTCATGGGCTAGAGGGCCCCCAGCTAACCAGGACTGCAGGCATCTGCTCTTTCCTCCTCAGCCAGCACCGAAGGGGGGCTGTGGAGGGGGTGGCTCTGGTTCCCCCTTCACGTCTCCTCAGCTCCCCAGGAGGAAGATGTCCAGACAGAACCTCAGATGAACCTTGGAGCCTCTTCCCGGGTGTCCACTGATTCCCACGGACCCTAGCTAGCCATGTGCCTACTTCACACATCTGGAAACTGAGGCACAGGGGTTTAGAGCAGGGCCATCTGGCGCAGTGGCCCACAGTCTTCAAGCTCCAATGTTCCCCCTCTAGAATAACTAAGCACAGACCTGCCCTCCCCCAGTCTGGGTCCTCAGAGAGTCTGATGACCTTGACCTCAACCCCTGGGCTCAACTCAACCTTCCAGGTTCACCCCCGAATCCTCCCAGCCTGGCTCAGAGGCTGCCTAAACTCTTCCCACCTGGAGGACGAGGGGGACACTGTCTGGCTTCCATCCGCTGGTGTCCTGCGCTGTGAAGTGGCCTAGCAGTGCTCACCTTAAGGGGTCAGTTGGCATAAGAATAATGTTATTTAGCAGAAACTCGACTTCCTATCAAAAGTGCAGTGAGAGACCCGCCTGCCTGGCTCAGTGGTTGAGCACCGACCTAGAAACCTTGAGGTCCCCATCAGGGCAAATGCCAGGGTTACGCTGGTTCGGTCCCACTGTGGGGAGTGCAGGAGGCAGCCGATCAATGATTCTCTCTCTTCGTTGATGTTTTTCTCTCCCCCCCCCCTCTCTAAAATCAATAAAAATATTTTTTGAAGTGCACCAAGACATTGTTAGAAAGCTTGGCTCTTTTGACTAGTCTCTCGGAACATCCTGAGGCCAATGGCATCCTGTTACCAACGTGGGGCACCTGCCCCACGCCCAGGCCAACAACCCTGATATTTCCCTGTATTACTGGGAAGGAAACTGAGGCCCACGGAATGCAGGCCACTTGTCCCTGGCCCCAGTGCCAGACTAAGGAGGGAGCAGGATTCATCCGCAGCACACATTCCCAGGTCACTGTGCTTCTCGCAGCATGGGGCTGACAGTTATTCAAACAGCGCTTAGCACATCATGAGCACTTCACAAATGTTTTTTTAAACCCCCCATTGTGCAGCGGTGGTGGGCATTTCAAACTCCAGGATGAATGGGGGAGGCAGGTGCCTAGGAACCCAAATACAAACATAAAATAAAGCAATATTTTATTTTAAAAATGCCAGGAACGCGTAGATGGCAACCCCCCCCCCCAATTCACAGACGTTTAAAAGTTAAAATGGATTTCCGAGCATTCTCCTCAGAGCACCGCCCCATCCCCGCCATGCCTGCAGCCCTCATGGAGCAGGTGAGCTTCCTTTCCAAGGTTAAGTTTGGAGAGCACAGACTGCCCTTCTGGGAACCTCAGTTTCCACATGTGTGAAATGGCAACATTGGGACACATCTTGGAAGACTGCAGATATCAGAGTCCGTGAGATAATGAGATAATGTGTGTGAGGACTGTGTTAATATTATTAGTTGTGGTGGATGGTAGAACCTTCTGTAAGTCCACTACCAGCAACCCATACACACACACACACACACACACAGGGGTTAGCAAAAGTAGGTTTACAGTTAGAATACAATAATTAATAAATAATACAAGAAGGAACTCTGTTTCACATACTCACAACTGTACACCTACTTTGCCTAACCCTTTATATATAATTTCCCACGCACAGTTCAGGTAAGGAGAGGCCCCTGCAGTGCACATAGTAGGTCCATAGCAGGCCAGTTGTGCTGAAAGGTTGTAGCCTGAATCTACGATTCCAGCCAGCAACTTAACCTCCCCTGTGCCTCAGCTCCCCACGCTGTGAAATTGGGTGATCAATGATCGTTCCTACCCCCTGGATTGTGGGAAAATCAATGACAGCGTGGCCAGAGGTTAGAACAATGCCTGCACACAGTAGTTTCTTTAAAAAGCAACTGGTGGAATCAGACCTGTTTGTGGAAGGGTCCAGAGGGGGGTGCATAATTTAGTTCCTGGCATTCTGGAGCACAAATTAGCTCCTTTGTTAAAAAATAAATAAAAATAGGACTTTCCTTAGAATTTGCTTTTGGCTTCTCGGTAACTGTCCCAGATACCGATGCACAGTAGTGTGGACCATTTGGAGCCAGCCACCCTGTGTCCATCTGTGGGGGGCCAGTGGGCCCGGGCTGGAATACTATGCAGCTCCATGGAAGAACATGGCGCTCCTACATGGGGACATCTCCAGGAGACAGACATCTGGGGAAAGTGAGGTCTGGACCAGATTCCTTCTCCCACTACATGCCAGGAACACCCCCAGCGTGACAGTCACAGATGCCCCCAGACACTGCCCATTGTCCCACGGGGGCAAAACTACCCCTGGTAGAGAACTTTTGTTGTAGACTCAGCCAGAAGAGTCAAGATCTCATTTAGGATTTTTTTTTTAAAAAGAATATACATGTATCCTTTATGGTATAAGATATAAATGTAAGCTTTATAAGAATATACATGTGTCCTTTACAAGAATGTGTATCTGTTCCACCTGCAATTACTAATACAAGGTTGGATGACAACAGGGCATCCCTGGATTGGGGTCTGACCAGGGTAGGGGTGATGAGGGAGGTTCCATTCTTACTTTTGTACTCTCCTTAGATGTTCATGAAAAGTGAGTGGCGCTCACAGAGTAGCCCAGGCAGGGGGAAGAGGAGCCCAGTGGGAACACCACAGCTGCCACACCCCACACCCCGAGAACAGAGGACACAGCACGGAGCCAGGCCTGTGAGTGCTTGGTCCTGACCATGCCACTCCTCCTTGGCCATGGAGTGCGAGTTTCCATCTTGCAGATAAGAAACTGAGGCTCTAGAAGGGAGCACTCAGGTCCTCAGTCATGAGAAGTCAAGGTGGGATGTGACACGAGGGCTGGTACTGTCACAGATACACACGCACAGAGACACATACAAACACACACAGCATACCACACATTCACAGATTCACACAGACATAGATTTTCACACACACAGACTCCTATACGGATAAACAGATCCAACATGATACACACAGACACACACAGTCACACACAGACACAACACACAGATTCACATGAAGACAGCGCCACATAGACACAGACACACGCACATTACATGCACACACATACAGACCCACACAAATGTACACACAAACACTCTCCCATAATCACACATACCCAAACACAATGACACATGCTAACAAGCACACACACCTACAACAGAATCCAGTATTCGTACACAGGTACATGGGGACGCACACACCTGCACACAATGACACACAGCACACCACATCCCTGTTCCTTCCTCCTGGCAGTCCCCACAGCTAGGTTCCTCCCTCTCCCACCAATGCAGGTGCCCGTGAGCGCTTGTGTATTTGTGTCTGTGACAGTGTGGACCTGTGTGGTTGTGTGCACAGAGTTATGTACAGGTGTGACTGTGACCAGGCGCTCTGAAGGATGCGTCCTGGGTGTATGCTTGTGGAGGTGCATAGTGAATGTGTCCCCTGGGCACCTGGAGACGGTGGGGAGGCGGGAGTGCAGCGTGGGGCAGCCAGGTGAGTGTGACTGCAGAGGAGTGTGCTGGGGGGGGGCTGTGTCTGCGAGCAGCCAGTGTAGGGAGGGGTGAGGATGGAGTGGAAGGGCCTGAGGGTGGGGGAGCTGGTGGGGGCATGGAACCCTGAGCGCTGTGTGTGTACCCCTGTGTCAACGCGGGACCCCTTTTCCTCCTCCTGCCCAAACAGCCTTCCCAACAGGAGATGCAGGTCTAGAGTAAAAAGCAGAGATTTGGCCTGACCTTCGGGCTTTCCTATTTAGAAAGTTATATAGAGGCCCTGGGCAGGGATCTCCCTGGAGGGTGGAAAACAACACTTTGGACCCCCCCCCCCCCCCCGCCGCCTGGTCCCCTGGTAAGTGCAGAGAGGCAGGAGGGGGTCAAGGGGGTCTACTTGGCCACACCCCTGAGCCCGAACTAGCCCTTGCGCTTCTGTAACCAACCCTCCTCAGGACCTCCTCCGCAGGAGAGGGGGGACCCCCATCACCCTGCTCCCCTCCCCAGTAGGCACAGCCCCTGGAGTGATTGTGTCCCTGAGCCACCTCAGCCTGAACCTCAAACCCGGACCATCTAGGTCCATGCCAGTTGGGGATCGCGAGGCAGGGGGAATTGGAGGGGGTGGGGTGAGGGTGAGGCAAGGTAGAGGAAGCACCCGCCCCACCCCCCAGCAGCCCTGGGGCAGTTAAAAAGGAACTGGAGAGGAGGGAGGAGTGGCAGACCCATCCCCAAGATAGACACTCAGCGCCCATCACCTGCACAGAGAGACACCCAACTGTCCCCTGGGATGCAGCCACACGACACCGTTTCCCACTCACCACTCACCGACAACCCCTAGCTGTCACACACACGGGGACACCCCATAAGGTCACCCAGGGACATCGCTGCCCCCGGGGGCACACGACGCAGCCACACAGCTTCACAGCACCGTTCCACGGGGACACATGGCAAGTCGCCCAGTTACCCAAAGACACGCACACTGTCCAGAGCCGCACAACGCTCTACCACACGCAACACAACACACCCAGCCACGTGGATGCGCAGACACATAAAGACGCATGGGGACCCAGGGACCCACCGACAAGGACGGGACCACCTAGCCGCACAGACCCGCGAACGCATCCCCGGATTCCGTGCTGATCCGCTTGGGAGCACTGAAGCCCCAAACGCACCCCTCGAGTGAGGATGCCACCGACACCCGCGGACCAGACACCGGAACCCTCAAGTGCAGGCACGGACGCTCGCCCGCCTGGGGCGCTCCGGCCCAGACCTGGTGACCCCTCCCGGCTGAGATCCGCCGTGCGCGGCGGCCGGGCCGGGGTCGGCCTGTGGGCGGGGCTCACGCTGCGTGAGGGCAGGCCCCCGGGCTACCCCTGCGTGGCGCTAAGAGCAGCCGCCCGCCCGGCTCCAAGTTCAAGGCGCCCGGCGGCGGCCGAGGCGCGCTCTCCGCCCCTCTCCGCAGCGGCCATTTTCCGCTAGCTGGCGCGTCGCGCTCGCCCGGGCTGGGGCACCCGGGGGCTGCCGCAACCCCGGCCCCGACCCCTCCCGGGCCCCGCTCCCCCGCGGGCTGCGCGCTACAGGGTCAGGCGCCCAAGCCGCGCCCTCCCGCCTCCCACCGTGCCGGATAGGGGGCGGGGGTCCGGCCGGGTTGGGGGGGGACCCTCTCCCGGGAGCCCCGCCCTCCCCGCCAATACAGCGGCTCCCGCGAGGGCCCCCCCCCCCCACTCGGGATCCCCCGCTGCGCCCTGCTTGCCAGCTCCGCCCCCAGACGCGAGGGGGGGGCGTCGGCGGGCGGGGGTCCTGGGTAGCGGGAGGGAGTGGGGGTCCCTGCATCGAGCCCTTCCTCGGGGCAGCCCCCCCAGACCTGACAACTTTCGCCTGGAGCCCACGCACCACCCCAAAAACTCCCCGGGCGAAAACGAAAGTGGGGGCGGCGACGTACCATGGCGCTGCTGCGAGGAGGCGAGGCCGGCGCCGGAGCGAGCGCGCTCGGTCCCCGGCGAGGGGGGGCCGGAGGCGGCGGGAGGAGGCGGCGAGGGAGGGCGCGCGGGGGAGGGAGCGAGCGCGCGAGGGAGGGGGCGCGCCGTGCCCGCCCCCCGGGTTCTCAGGACCCTCCCCTCGGCCCGCCTCCCCCGGCCCCGCGCGTCGCTGGCTCTTCAGGCTGCTGGGCGCCCCGGCCCCGGCTGCGGCAGCTCCATCCCCTGCCGGCCCGCGCCAGGGGAGGCCGGGCGAGCGGCTGCGGCGGCGGGTCGTGGAGCCCCCGGCGGGCTCGCGTCGGACGGAGCGAAACCAGCTTCTCCGCGGCGCGCGCGCTCACACACACACACACACACACACACACGCACACACACACACACACGCAGACGGCCAGGGGCACTTGCGGCCCGGGCCTCCTCGTCTCCGACTGTCGCCACGCACACCGCCGCGCGCAGACCAGCACACTGAGCGCTCGCAGCGCGTTACAGACAGCCTGCGGGTGGCACCCAGACACACGGGGACCCACGCGCACAGCCGATAGGGTGTCTAGGATGCACACCTCTTGCAGGATGCCACCAACACAGACTCACACTGACAGCTTGAGAGTGCCACCCAGGTAGACACACGGGGACCCACATGCTCACAGCCTTGGGGTGTCATCCGGACACAGAGATTGACAATCATAGCAAGACACTCCAGGCCTGGGACTGACCCACACGCTGATCCCCAGGACCCCTGTCCTAGGCCAGCGCGCCAGCCTCCCCGGCCCGTGAGAGTGCAGGTGTCCCGGATACACACAGTCACAAACACGCACAACGGGGAGACGGGACAGATGGGGACACAGAGACTCGGACACCGAGGGCGACAGACCTGGGGGCGGGGGTCCCCTGGGGGTCACGCGGGGCTTTGAGGCGGGACGGGGGGGGGGGCGGGGAGCGCTCCATAGGTGGAGGAGGATCGGCCCCCCCCTCCCCGTCAGGATTAATGATGAAGTCCCTGCAGTGGGGGAGGGGATGGGCCGTGGAGGGTCCGCGCCCCCGGCCCTGCTGCTCGGGCTGCCGTGGGCTGGGACGCGGTGCCGCAGCGCTCCACTCCCCCCACCCCTCCCAAGCGCTCTCCCGCAGTCCCCCCTCCTCTGGCAGCCGCAGAGTAGGCGCCGCCCCCTTCCCCCCTCCCGGCTCTGCGTCTGGCGCAGCTGGGGGACGATGGGAGGGGATTTTCTCGGGCCTGGTGGGGTGGAGAAGATCCCACATCTTACTTCCGTCTGGGTTTCCGCCTGCCTGCGACCCCAGTTCCCTCCAGGAATTCAGGGACCCCTTTGGGGAAACGGCTCCCAGCTCCCCCTTGGAGGACGCCAGGATTTAGGATGGGGACAGGCAGCATCCCAGGAGAAGAAAATCAGACCCTGGACTACCCTTCCGGAGCCATGGCTGACGCTAGAGGCTCTAGAAGTTGATTTTGTGGGTCTGTGTGCGAAGCTGGGCCCCCTGGGGGGCTGGGAAATCTCAGACCAATAGTGGCGGCGGCAGCCCTGCCTACACAGTAGGTGCTTAGTAAGTACAGGCTCCTTGTAAACAATTTCAACCACCGAGGGGCATTCACCAGGGGATGCGGAGGTTTTCTGTTTCCTCTGCACATTCTCCTGCCCATTTTTCAGAAGAGAAAAGTGAGGCCCAGAGAGGGAAACTTATCCCCCCACTCCCGTAAGCCAGTCTGTCAAAAGCCCAAGGAACCTAACCCTAACGCCTTCTTTAGGGCCCTCCGAAGAGGGAGGGGGAGATTTGGAGGCGGCCTCCCCTCTCCCACACCTGAAGTCAAAGGAGGCAATGTGGGCACTCCAGCTCTGGCCTTGGTGAGGAAAGGGTTAAGGGCATAGAGATCCTCTCTTCCTCAGTGCACCTCTAATCTGCTTCCTTAATCCCCAGCTGGATGGGATCCTCCGTCCCACCCCAGCCTCAGGGAATTAGGTACCCAGGAGGCGGGGAGGGGAGTAGAGGGGAAGGGAGGGGTACATTGATAGTCAGGCGGGGATTGGGGTCCAGAGGGCATTAAGCAGGGGCACGGAAGCAGCCCTCCACCCATCATTTCCCCCACGAGGCCGCCCCTGGGCCTGCAGCTAACCCTCACACCCCTACGCGGTGGCGCTGCTACCTCCATTCCCATTTCACCAAGGAGGAAATAAGCCCAGAGAGGCTTAGACACCTGCCCAAGGTCACCTGGTAAGTGGTCTCCTGATTTTAGCTTCTTTTGTGATCTGAATAGACCAAGGATCTCCCAAATAATCAAATCCTGGTTTCTCTTTGCCTAACACTTCTTCCCGCCCACATTTTACTAGAGCGGCAAGAAGAAGCCAGGAACCCCCCCCCCCCCCCCCGCTGCTAAATATCCAAGTTCATCACTTAGTTACAAGCTCTGCTTTCCTTATAACTGGGGGACGCAACTCAGCTAAATTTCTGCCCCTCTATAATAAGGACCGCCTTTCCTCCCAACGTGTTGGCCTACAGTCCTTCCATTTTAGAACATTCCCAAAAGACGGATTAGCAAACATAGAAAATGTCCAGCTTTACAGAAACCAAGGAAATGATAATAAAAATAAGAACACACCATGCTCTGGCACTCATTAAAATAGGTAAAGCTTTGCCCTAGCCAGTTTGGCTCAGTGGATAGAGCGTCGTCAGCCTGCAGACTGAAGGGTCTCGGGTTCGATTCCCAGTCAAGGGCACATGCTGGGGTTTCGGGCTGGATCCCCAGTAGAGGACATCTGATCAATGATTCTCTCTCATCATTGATGTTTCTATCTCTCCCTCCCCCTTCCTCTCTGAAATCAATAAAAATACATTAAAAAAATAGGTAAAGATTTAAAATTTAACAAAACCCAGTGCTGGTGAGAAGGTAGTGAAACAGACATTTTCATAACTTGCTTGTAAGTAAATGTGTGTATGGATTAGGAAAGCCATTTGGCAAGAAGTCTAAGACAAGTTCAGACCATAAGGTCCAAGTTCCAGGAGTCTGTCCTGAACTTGGGAAAATATATATACGTCCTGAAAGATCTTCATTGCCATATACTTGTGAAAATTGCTATAAATCAGTGTTTCCCAGCCTTCCTTTCATTACTAGTCCACCCAGAGCAGTTTTAGATATTTTTCCTAATCACTTCTCATGAAATTTAGTACCACCGTTAAACTGCATATTAATTCACATACTGTACATGTATCTGTGTTTTGTACATTAAAAGAGTAAGACTTTTTTTCACCCTGCAAGAACAAATTTTTGCCCCAGTTGAGAATGAATGCTATGAATAATGGTACAGCCTTCTGATGGAATATGATACAAACCCTTAAAAAGAATGAAGTTCCACCCGGTCAGCTTGACTCAGTGGTTGAGTGTTGACCTATGAACCAGGAGGTCACAGTTGGATTCCCAGTCAGGGCACATGCCCATCTTGCTGGCTCCATCCCTAGTATGGGGTGTGCAGGAGGTAGCTGATCAACGATTATCTCCCATCACTGATGTTTCTATCTCCCTTTCCCTTCCTCTCTCTGAAATCAATAAAACTATATTTAAAAATAAATAAATAAATAAATATATAAATAAAAAGAATGACGTTCCAAATAAGAAAAAGACAGCTACTCAAGAGGAAAGTGTGCAAAAAGCATGAACAGGCATAGTGTGAACAATGAGACACGGGTGGCCACGTGCATGGAGAGACGTCCAACCTCTTTAGGGATCAAGCAAATGCACGACAAGGCCACAATGAGGCCGCATCTCACCCCTTGATCATTGTCCCAAATTTAAGATGTCCACCAACACCAAATGCTGGAGAGGCTGTAAACTCACAGGCTCTTACACATTGCAGCCACTTTGGAAAACAGACTAATATTAAACACCGAACACTCACGTATCACAAAACATCGCCCGTGTCTCCCAGATACAGAGCCACAAGGAACCCTTGCTTGGGAAACATGCCCCCTAAGGCTCAGCACTATCCTGTGAAGAAGAGGAAAACCTAAAAACAGCCCTGGTGCCCAACGCTGAGAGGATGGAGAAATGCATTGTGGGAAATTCACCCAGGGGCCTATTAATCAGCAGCCACAGTGGTGTTCTCAGCTATAGGCAAATAGTATGGATGGATTTAGCAACATAACATTAAGTGGAACAAAAAGCTCCCAAATATTTCACATGGCATGATGCCCTCTTTATAAAGTTATAGTAACTAAAGCGAAGCAACATTTTTTGGGGAAATACATGTTTGAGATACAATTGTTCTCAAGACAGGAAAGGATAAATTCCAGTTTCAGGAGTATGGTTAACTTTGGGGTACAGATTATTGCTAAAGTTCTGTTTACGCTGGTGATGTTGAGTCTTGGGGTATTTATTCTATTAGTAAACCTTTATATTTACTAATAAAAGGAACAATGATGAAAGCAAGTCCTGAGTCAGACTGGGATTACACTCATCCTAGCATCTAAAGCCCAATAAATAGCTAAATCGTTAACTCAGAGTTAGAACGTGCTGGGAGTAGACTGTCAGCTCCCTGATCGAGTGTGGTGGGGAAGAGTCTGTTCTGTTCACAGCTGCATCCTGGACACTGAAAACAGTGCCTGGTACATAGTAGGTGCTCAATAAATATTTGTGGAATTAATAAAAGTCTCAGAGAGAACAAGGGCTTGTAAATCCCACTTTAAAAGAATCATATATATATTAAATATATGTATTATATATACATATGTAAAATGTATATTATGAAATATGATACATTTAATATGTACATACATAAGTATATGTTATTAAATAAGTATTATGTTATACACAATATATCCGTATATAAAATATGTATATGTTAGATATGCAATATATATTATATAAATACTAGAGGCCTGGTGCATGGATTTATGCACTGGTGGGGTTCCTCAGCCTGGCCTGTGCCCTCTCGCAATCCAGAACCCCTCGGGGGATGTTGCACTGTGGTTTCGGCCCAATCCCCACAGGGCCTGCGGGGATTGGGCCAAAACCGGCAGTCTAACGCTGCCTGCTGCTCCTGCCTGCTGTTCCCACTCATCCCAGCCCCGCTGTGCCTGCCACGGGCTCACTCCTAGTCAGTCCCAATCGGGAGAGGCTCGTGCCACCGCGGCGGCACTAACCAGCCGTGAGCCCTGCGTCTGGCGCCTGTCGGTCAGCTGAGCGGCGCCCCCACTGTGGGAGTGCACTGACCACCATGGGGCAGCTTCTGCATTGAATGTCATAGCAACCAATCCACTGGTTGTTCGGTTGTTCAGTCGTTCGGTCGCTTGGGCTTTTATATATATAGATAATTATTATATTTAATTATAATATTATATATAATACTAGAGGCCCGGTGCACGATATTCATGCATGGGTAGGGTCCCTAGGCCCGGCCAGCAACCAGGGCCCATCGGGGCTTTCCTTCCCTGGCTGCCAGCTGCCAGCAGGGGCCTTCCTTTGCTCCGCGCCACCCCCTGGTGGTCAGCGCACGTCATAGCGAGGGATTGAACTCCTGGTCTCCCAGTAGAACTCCTGAGGGGACACTTTGCATATTAGCCTTTTATATCCTATCTAATAAAAGAGTAATATGCAAATTGACCATCACTCCAACGCACAAGATGGCCACCCCCATGTGGTCAAAGATGGCTGCCCCCAAGTGGACACAAGATGGCCACCACAAGATGGCTGGCAGGGGAGGGCAGTTAGGGGTGACCAGGCTGGCAGAGGAGGGCAGTTGGGGGCAACCAGGCCTGCAGGGGAGGGCAGTTGGGGGCAACCAGACCAGCAGGAGAGGGCAGTTAGGGGCGACCAGGACAGCAGGGGAGGGCAGTTAGGCATCGATCAGGCTGGCAGGGGAGTGGTTAGGGGGTGATCAGGCTGGCAGGCAGAAGCAGTTGGGGCAATCAGGCAGGCAGGCAGGCAAGCAGTTGGGAGCCAGCAGTCCTGGATTGTGAGAGGGATGTCTGACTGCCTGTTTAGGCCCGATTCCACCAGGATCGGGCCTAAATGGGCAGTCAGACATCTCTCAAGGGGTCCCAGATTGGAGAGGGTGCAGGCTGGGCTGAGGGACACCCCCCCTCCCATGCACAAATTTCATGCACTGGGCCTCTAGAATATAGATAATTATATAATTACTAGAGGCCTGTTGCACAAAGATTTGTGCAATAGGCCTTCCTTCCCGTGGCTGCCGGCACCGGTTTTCCTCCGGCACCCGGGACCCAGGCCTTTGCTCTGGCTGCCGCCTTCCATCTTTGCTCCGGCCCGAGCCTTCAGTCTTCGCTCCAGCCAGAGTGCCGCTCCTGTAGCTCTCTCCGCCCCCTGCCCTCCCCCTCATAGCAGGAGTCCCACCCCACCCAGCTGCTCCGCGCCTGCATGCGTGCTGCCCAGAGGTCCGGAGTGGCTGGGGGGCAGGGCCACTGCCTTCTTTGTCGGGTTAATTTGCATACTTACTCCTGATGGGCTGGTGGACGTTGTGAAGTGATGGTCAATTTGCATATTTCTCTTTTATTAGTGTAGATTATATTTATATATTAAAATATAAATATACATATTTAAAGGAATCATACACCCACACATACATCAGGCTTCCTTAAATACAGCACTGACATGAACTGATCTTCAAGATGCTTTGTTGCCCAGCTGGCATGGCTCAGTGGTTGAGCATCAACCTATGAATCATGAGATCACGGTTCAATTCCCAGTCAGGGTACATGCCTGGGTTGGGGCTCGATCCCCAGTGTGGGGCATGCAGGAGGTAGCAAATTGATGATTCTCTCTTATCATTGATATTTCTCTCTTTCTCGCTCCCTGTCCCTTCCTCTATGAAATCAATTTTTTAAAAAAAGATGCTTTGTTTTGGAGGGGGGTAAAAAAGAAAACCCAAATTACTGAGTTATAAAGATATGCTTCCAACATTTATGTAAGAAGAACACAAACAAAGTCACATGATACAAAGTGGCAGATATCTAGCCCCATTTTGCAGATGGGGCGACTGAGGCCCAGAGTTACTTACTAACTACCCAAAGTTACTCACTGCTCTACCTTTGTAGCACCCAAGCAGACATAGATAGTAAGTAAAGGAATGGGCGGGGCTGCGTGCCCATCACGTTCTTTCGTGTCTGGTTTCTTCCACTCGGCATAATTATTTTGCAGTTCATCCACGTTGTTGCTTGTCCCAATAGTTCATGCCTTTTTATGGCTGCTGAGTGTACCTACACTAAGTGCATTTATGTAAAAGTCTTTGCATGGCCATAGCCCTTCATTCCTCTTGGGTAAAGACCTAGGAGTAGAAGGTTGGATCCCATGGTGGTAGGTGTGTGTTTAACTTTTTAAGAACCTGTCAGACTGTTTTCCAAGGTGGTTGCACCATTTGACACGCCTACCAGGAGAGACAGGGAGTTCCAGCTGCCCCACTTCCGGTGGCTGAGGCTGAACAAACAGGGGGACAGATGCCTCCTTGGGCGGAGTGAGGGAAAGAGTGCCAATCAGTGAGGGGGGGGGGAGTGAGGGAGTGGACCGAGTAGGGGATAAATCCAGCAGGGGCTGGGTTATGGAGGTTTGCTGGCCTTGCCCCCCAGCCCCAGGAGAAAGGAGTGGCTGCAGGTTTGGGCGGGGCCACCACACCGGGATTCTAACCAGGGGTTGTCACTTCCCAGTCTTGGCAGGGATGGCCAATTCTCCTGCTGACTGAGCCCAGGGCTTGCTCTTGCGAGCTCATTGTTGAGTTGCAAGTATCAAACTTCAGGTTGGCCAACGAGATCTCGGTGTACTAGTATGTCCAGTGGGGGGAGTCTGCCAGTGGTCGACTACTTGAATCTTTGTCATTTGATACAAGGATTCAGCTTTCAGGTCCTTACCTCAAGGAATGAGGAGGGTGGCCCAAGGCCCGGACGGAGCCGCCTAGCCTGAGTTCAAATCCCAGCAGTGTGACCCTGGGCAGATCACCTTAACTCTTTAAGCTTCAGTTTGCCCATCTGCAATATAGGGGAATCGCAGTAGTCATAGCGAGGATTAAGTAAGTTATTTGCAAAGTGCCTAGAATAGGACCCATCACCCAGCAAGTGACAGAGAAATGTTTGTTACATTAAACACACACACACACACACACACACACACACACACACACACCAAAAACCACCCAGGTGGAGAAGTGAGGCTCTTCCCCAAGCTCTGCCTCAGCCACTAGGAACGAACTAAGTGCCCAGCAGGTGGGACTGTGGAGATCCCACACCTGGGGAGTAAGGCAGGCTTCCAAGAATCACCAACGATGTGGGAGAAATGCAGACAAGGCGATGGTTACAGGGGAAATACAGCATGGACTTCTGTACAACCAAAAACAAACATTTAACAACAGCGAGCACACCAGGACACGCTCATTTTGTGTCCGGCACTATTCAAAGTCATTCTGGATGATAGATGGTGACAGGAGAAGATTTGACTTTAGGTGGTGGGCAAACGGTGCAATATACAGATCTTGTTTTATTATTACTGATTGATTTGAGAGGCAGGGGAGAGACATCAATTTGTTGATCCACTTATTTTTGCATTCATTGGTTTCTTCTTGTATGTGCCCTGACCGGGGATCGAACCCGCAACCTTGGCATAGCAGGACAACGCTCTAACCAATTGAGCTATTAGGCCAGGGCAATATACAGATCTGGTAACTTAGAAACCCACACCTGAAACCTACATGTTCATGTTGACCAATGTCACCCCCCAGAATTTAATAAGTTTAAAAAAACACAAAGTAGCTCAGGGCTTGAAGTTTTCCTGTAAAGAGCCACAGAGTTCATATTTTAGCTTTGCCAGCCAGATGGTCTCTGTCCCATCTGTTCAGCTCTGCCCTTGTAGCTCAAAAGCCAAAAGATACCAGAAATGGCATGTCAACAAATGGGCCCTGTGCCAATAAAACTTTATTCAATTTCACATAATTTTTGCATGTCACAAAATATTATTCTTTTGGATTTCTTCCAACCATTTCACAATGTAAAAACAATTCTTAGCTCACATGCTGAACAAAAAACTCCAGCCCCTATAACATAGTTTGCTGATCCCTAAGTTAACTCATTGCCACAGCTCCATGTGAAAGGTACTGTCACCATGTCCATTTACAGATAAGGAAGCTGAGGCACAGAGAGGTTAAGGGAGTTGCCTAAGGTCACACAGCCAGTACATGGTAAGCCTGGGATTTGAACCTGGGCAGCCTGGTTCACAAGGCCCATCTTTTGAACCCCTGATGGTCCCACCTTCTAGCTATCCTATCTAATAAAAGAGTAATATGCAAATTGACCATCACTCCAACACACAAGATGGCTGCCCCCATGTGGTCAAAGATGGCTGCCCCCATGTGGACACAACATGGCCACCACAAGATGGCCAGCAGGGGAGGGCAGTTGGGAGGGACCAGGCCTGCAAGGGAGGGCAGTTGGGGGTGATCAAGCCTGCAGGGGAGGGCAGTTAGGGGTGACCAGGCCGGCAGAGGAGGGAAGTTGGGGGCAACTGGGCCTACAGGGAAGGGCAGTTGGGGGAAACCCAGGCCTGCAGGGGAGAGCAGTTGGGGGGGACCAGGCCTGCAGGGGAGGGCAGTTAGGGGTGACCAGGCCTGCAGGGGAGGGCAGTTAGGGGTGACCAGGCCTGAAGGGGAGGGCAGTTAGGGGCAAACAGGCTGGCAAGGGAGTGGTTAGGGGGTGATCAGGCTGGCAGGCAGAAGCGGTTAGGGGAAATCAGGAAGGCAGGCAGGCGAGCAGTTGGGAGCCAGTAGTCCTGGATTGTGAGAGAGATGTCCAACTGCCCATTTAGGCCTGATCCTAAACGGGCAGTCGGACATCCCTCAAGGGGTCCCCACTAGGAGAGGGTGCAGGCTGGGCTGAGGGACACCCCCCCCCCGTGCACGAATTTCGTGCACTGGGCCTCTAGTTAGATATAAAAAAAAGGGCAGGAAAAAAGTGGGGGACGGTTGGGAGGCATGGACAAGAAGGAACGAGGTCAAAATTGCAACACTGGTATTGGCTGATTTTTTTTTCCTTTCCAGTGTTTCTGCAGGAGGTGTTATTATAAGGGTGGTGGAGTGAGGGGAGTCCGACTTTGCAACAGAAGTCACTGTCCCCACCTCTGCAGAACCTTTTCAGCCTTCAGATGTCCCCTCTGCAAAGCATCATCACTCCTTGAATTCTCTGGAGCCCTGGGAGGTTAGCAGCAGCAGGTGTCATTATGCCCACTTTATAGATGCGGAAATTGAGGCCCACAGTGGCCCTGGAGCCCTAATAAAAGCTTACACTGTGTAGGCAGCCATTTAGGGCTATTATCCCATGTGATGGACACAAGCCCTCGAGGCAGGCAAGGGAATGCTTATTAGCTTGTTTGATAGACAAGGCACAGCTCAGGCCCAGAGAGGGAAATGACTTGCCCAGGGTCACACAGTGAGTGTGACCAGGTCTGCTGGGGTCATGTCCCCAAGGGTCTGTCTCCAGGGGTGGGGGCCAGACCTCCATCATCCTATTCCTTACCTTGTATCCTTCCCCTCCCCAAGGCTTTTGGATGGGCCCTGGCACAGACTAGATCCCCAGGGCCTAAAAGAGAGTGAGGCAAGTGAGACACTTATTGTGTGTGTGTATGTGGGGGGGGGTGCAATAATTAAGGAAGGGGGTGTGCCAATAACTCAGTCATCAAGATAACTAATGTTTGGATTTTTTTGTTAATCCTCACCCAGGGATATTTTTTCCATTGATTTTTGATTTTTTTTTTTTGAGAGAGTAGAAGGGAGGGAGGGGGAGAGAGAGAGAGAGATTGATTGGTTGCCTCCTGAATGCACCCGACAGGGGCCAGGGATCGAACCTGCAACCCAGGTACATGCTTGACTGGGAATCGAACCTGCGACCCTTCAGCGTGCGGGGCAACGCTCTAACCATTGAGCAACACTGGCCAGGGCCAGATAACTTATCTTTTAATGCATCTTTAAAAGAATTCAAATGAACGCAGAAAATCCACAATGAACACAATATCATGTTTAAATAAAGACATGATAAGGATTACTGATTTTTCTTTTGGCCTTAGGCTCCATCCTGGCTCACATCGGCCCTGTGGGTCCAGGGGGATGGAAAACCAGATCCAAGGTGGCCTGGGAGGATACTGAGATTGATGGGAAGGGCATCCAGGCAGAGGGAACAGCCTATGAAAAGGTCTGCAGGCAGCGAAGCTGCTGAGAAACTGTGGGGAGAGGGGCTGCGGCCACCGCCAGGGGGCCTTGAAGGCTGTGCTTGGTGTCCTTCCAAGAGGCCACCCCTTTTCTGCAAAATGCAGGGACGCTAGTGGACGATGAACCTCTCCATCCTCCCTTCCCGCCATCCCACTCCCAGCTGCTCCGAGCGGAGTGAGAGGCCAGAAGAGCCCGCCTAGTCTTGGCTCAGTACCTTCTTCCTGCCAACGACTCTCTCTCCCTCTCTCCCTCTCTCTCTCCCTCTCTCTTCCTCTCACTCCCTCTCTCTCCTCCTCCCTCCCCTGCCTCTCCCTCTCTCTTCCTCTCTCTCCCTCTCTCTTCTCTCTCTCCTCTCTCCCCTCTCTCTCTCCCTCTCTCTCTCCCTCTCTCTTCCTCCTCCCTCCCCTGCCTCTCCCTCTCTCTTCCTCTCTCTTCCTCTCTCTCCCTCTCTCTCTCCTTCTGTTGGGGGTGGGGGAGAGACAACAAAAGCCCTCTCCCTCGGCCTCCTCCACAGCGGCGGCTGGAGGAATTTGACATGGCAGCAGGCCCAGGTCTCCGCCTCCCCACGTTGTCCTCTGCCAAGCCTTACGTGGCCAAACCTGAGAACCTTGCGAGAGTGGCACCCGCCCCCCACCCTGGGCACAGAGACATGAGGAGCCCCCTGCTCAGTTTCCCTTTTGGGAGGGCAGCAGATCTGCTCCAGGGACCTCTGGTCCTTTCCAGGGCTCAGCTCAGCACCCCACCGCACTCGGCCTGAGGCCATCTGTGTGTTCATCATGGAAAACCTCAGCGGTGGGGTTTCCTTGGCAGAGAGATTCTGGAGCTAATGGCAGGGCTGCTGGGTCTGAAATGGATGAGGAGAGGGCTGGCCTGGGCCTCATTGGCTCCTGCTGGTCCAAGGTGGGCTTCTGGGCTGGGAGGGTGCTGAGACCCCTACACACATCTGCTCACATCCACACGGTTGTCTCCTCACTCCCCCCGGGAACCAGGCTGACACCTTCAATGCTGGCCAGCACTGAGGCCCAGCCAACCACTCAGCAAGGCTGGCCAGGCCATGGAACCTTCCCCCCCACACAAGCATGGCCACCACCTCATTGACTCCCTTTCTAAGTCAGAAAGAGAATCGCGTGGCCATGTAAGTGGCTGTCAGTGACATGTAAGTGACTAGGCCGCTGAGGGCTGCTGGAGGTATGACAGAAAAATAAAGCGAGGGAGAGAGGGGGCGGAGGAGTGTGGGTCAGGGTAGGGGTGCAATGTTAAGGAGTGGAGACCTGAAGGAGGTGAATGAGGAGTCATGTGGGTCTTTGGAGGAAGAGTGTTCCAGAGGGAACCAGCATATGCAAAGGCCCTGGGGCAAGAACAGGCCTGCCGTGTTGGAGGAACAGTGAGGAGGCCCATGTGGCCGCAGCAGAGTCAGTGAGGAGGAGAGAGCGGGGAGGTGAGGGCAGGGAGGGGAGGCAATGGGTCGTGCAGTCCAGGGCCTTTTGGACCACAAGGAGGTCTGTGGGCTGGGGGTGGGGGTGGGGGTGGGGTGAAGGTGGGGGGGTAGGACCTGACTTCCGTGCTCACAGGTGCCCTCTAGCCACTGTGGAGAGGACAGACTATAGGGCAGGGATGTGAACCAGGGGACCAGGACTGGGGGGCTATATAGGTCCAGGAGAGCAATAGAGGGGCTGGATCAGATGAAGGCTGTGTAGCTGCTATGTGCCAGCCACCTTGCGGGACCCTTTCTTTACCTTCACATCAGTTCCCCAAACAGGTGTTATCAGTGCCCCAGTTGATGGAGGAGGAGATTATGGCTCAGAGAGAGGGAAGGGACCTTGTCCCAAACCCTACAGTCTTTAGGTGGCACACCACACATCCCCACTGTCTAACGCCTCCAGGGCTCCCCACTGCCTTTGATAAAACCCGCCTTCCTCCACGTGGCCCACAGGCCCTGACCAAACTGCCCGTCTCCACCCTGCTCGCACGCCTTCCCTTGCTCACTCTGCTCCAGCCACACGGCCTCCTTGCCATGCCTTCAGCGCACTAGGGCCAGCCCCGCCCCAGGGCCTTTGCATAGGCTGTGCCCTCTGCTTTCCCTCCGAAGTGGCTTCTCCTCAAATCAGCTTCACATCCTCAATGAATGTGAATGAATGACTTACTGAACTTTTAAATATACTACTGATCTGATGAGGTACTAACGGCTCGAGGACACATATCTGAACAGGGGGCGCCCTCAAACCAGCCCTTAGCGTCCCCATATTAGACAGTACCAGCAAAGGATCTTCTGTAAGGGACCAAGAATGCTGGACTTGGGGGACTAAGGCACCCATCCTCAACACTTTCATGGGGCCAATGAGTTCCACCTGGAGGTGGGGCCTGACCGGGTAGGGCCTTCTCGTTGGCCAGGACAAACCTAGCTGTGTCTTAACAGGTCACGCAGCCAAGTCTCTTACTGGGCCCTTCTTCGGCAGCGGCCACCCCCAGGCCTGGGGTTCCACCTTTTGTCCTGGTGCCCAGTTCTGAGTTGCTTTCTCTTTCCTGGCGGTGCCCACGGGGCTGAGGTGGTGGCACTGCCCAGGCATGCCACCCTCGAATGTTGCAACTGTGGCATGCCCTGGGCTCCGTCTGCCAGTTCCTGGAACCCTGGGACGGCTGGGGGTGGACTGCCCACCCCTCCCCACGTGGGCCCAGAGTTGTGCGCAGTGAGGGAGCCTAGGGCAGGGCCGGCTCCGCCCCAAGTGCTGTGTGCCCGAGCACGTCTGTGCCCCTCTCTGAGCCTCAGTTCCCTCCTCTGCTAAAGGAGAACTCCCACCTGCCGCAGTGGATGTTAACTCGGCCATCAAGCAGGGGTTCTGCCCCCCAGGGGACACTGGATGGCACCTGGGGACATCTCTGGTTTTCACACGGGGGGTGCTCCTGGCCTTGAGTTGGTGGGGCCAGGGATGCTGCTCACACAGAGTGTCCAGGACAGTCCCCACAGAGAGTGACCCAGGCCCCAACTTTAGCAGTGCCGGGGGAGAGGAACGGCATAGAGGTCTAGCCGCTTTGGAAACTGGAGAACTCTGCAAGGAAGGGGCTGCCTGCTTGTTATTATTTACTCAGCAGCATTCATCAGCCTGCTGTCAGGGGCCAGGCCCTTCCGGGGCGAGCGCCATTTATCCCCATGACAGCTGTGGGCGGTGGGGACAGTGAAAGCACAACAGGTTTACTGTGCACCTACTGTGTGCCAGGCACCACCCATGCCTCTTCTACATGTGAGGCCATTGCACAACCAGGACGGGACATGGCCATCTCTCCTCGCTCCATTTCACAGATGTGCAAACTGCGGCCTGTGCCCCTGGTCACACACTGAGCCCAAGGCCAGCTCAGGCTCCCTCCACCCCAACGCCCAGCCCTCCCGGGGCTCTCTGTCCTCTGCCCAGTGACCACTGCACCCACCTCTACAGGCTGCCCTGGTTTGACAGGAGTGCACAGTAGGTGATATTCCTGCGGTTCAGTCCCCAACGCTTGCCTGAGACCAAGAGTCCATGTGTCAGGACTGTTCACCCGCCCAGAGGCCGTTCCCAGTGCCCACAAGCAGGGTCTGCTCTCAGGCGGACCAGGCTCTGGTGGCTGTAAATGCCTCGGCATGTGCTGTAGATACAGACTCACTGGTATCACATGGGAATATCAATAGCCAACACCGAGGAGAGCTGCTGGGTGCCAGACCCTGTGCTAAATCTTTTACACACGCAATGCATGGATCCTCAAAGCTGACTGTGTGTGTGTGTGGGGGGGGGGGCACGATTGCCCCATTTTACAGATGGGGAAACTGAGGCCCAGAAAGGTATGTGTCTCTTCCAGGACTCCATGGTCTCGTGTATCATGCACGTTCCCGGGCATCTTGGTGGGACCCCCGCCCCACGCCTAGAGGCTGCTGCCTGTGTTTCTGCCAGCATCTCGCCCCAAGCGCCCCGGGAAAGGGGGGTGTACGGCTGTTGATATGCTCAGGGCTTCTCTGGGCTCCTCCCTAAAGAGCTGGGAGGAGAAGCAAAACAGCAAGACACCTGGCAGCACTTCCCAGGTTGGAGACCTGAGAGCAGATGTGCTCACTCCTTCTCCCCACGGTGGGAACATTCCACGCCCTTGAACGTGGACCTGAGCCAAGAGCAGGCGAGTAATGACCCCTTTGGAGGAGACGGGGCAATGCGGCTTGGGGAGCTGCAGCCTCTGGCACGGGGGCAGCAGGACCCCCGGCTCTTGGGGGAGCTGGTGCCCTTGAATCCTTTGAACTTCTCCAGGGGTCGTGGCCGGGGAGCTGGGCTGCGCTGAGCTGGAATCCTGGCTTTGTCCCTGGCTGTGTGGCTTTGGGCAAGGTCCGGAGGAGGGACCGAGCTCGGCATGTTCGAGGACAGGGAGGCCACGGAGCGAGGTGGCCAGAGCCAAACCCAGACGGCACGGGGATGACGGGGAGGCCTCGCCCAGCCCCCTGCCTGGCGGGCTGGCACGAGCGCCTGGGCGTGGACGCGCCCCACCTGGATCAGGAGCCTGCCCACACACGCCGTCCCAGGGCCGCCTCCCGAGCCCGCCCCCGTCTCTCTGGGGTCTCTCCCTTCAGATGGAGAAACTGAGGCCCAAGGGTGCCAGGACCTCACAGGGGGGAGGGGGGGCTGCTGAAAGATAGAGGTATGGGGACACCGCCCACACGTCCCCATTAATGCCCCCTCGGCGCTTCCCAGGTAGGGTGTCTCCCACTGTTGTCTGAGCCTCTGTTCCCCATCTGTCCCACATGACCCCCCTGCCTGGCCGGGGCCGCTGCAGGGGAGAGAGGATATCTCATTTTGTGCAGAAATGGGGAGTCAGGCCTTTGGAGGTTCAAACCCCAGCTCTGCCACGTCCTGACCATGTGGCCTTGGCCCCGCAGCCTCGCCTGTGCCTGCTTCCCCGTCTACAGAACGGGCGCAGTCCTTCGGTGCCGGTGCCGGTGGCTGGAATTATTTGCCAGCCGCGCCGCTGGCTGAAGGAGAGTCCCCACAGACCACCTCACACGCCCCATATCCACTCCCAGGCCAGGGCTGGGCCATTTCCATGTACACCCCGAGGGCAGCCCCCCGCCCCCCCTACTGCTCTGAAGCCCTGCTGAACTGGAGGTTCCTTTCCCTTCTTGGGTGGGGGGGACAACTCCTTCTCTCCATCTGAAAAGGGGGCTTCTTGCCCTTTGCCCTTTGCCCTTTGCTTTCTGATCTTTGGGCAAAGGGCAGGTAGCTAGCAGGCTGCCAGCCAAGTGGCAGAAGGGGACCTGGCGATGGCCACCAGCAGCCCATGGACCCATCCAGGAGGATGTGCCACTGCGGGGGGGCAGGGGGAGGGGGCAGGGGGAGGGGGCCGGGGGAGGGGGCAGAGGGAGGGGGGCCGGGGGAGGGGGCAGAGGGAGGGGGCCAGGGGAGGGGGCCGGGGGAGGGGGCCGAGGGAGGGGGGAGGGGGAGGGGGCAGGGGGAGGGGGCAGAGGGAGGGGGCCGGGGGAGGGGGCCGAGGGAGGGGGGAGGGGGAGGGGGGCAGGGGGAGGGGGCAGAGGGAGGGGGCAGGGGGAGGGGGCAGAGGGAGGGGGCAGGGGGAGGGGGCAGAGGGAGGGGGTAGGGGGAGGGGGCTGGAGGAGGGGGCAGAGGGAGGGGGTAGGGGTAGGGGGTAGGGGGAGGGGGGCTGGAGGAGGGGGCAGAGGGAGGGGGTAGGGGGAGGGGGCAGAGGGAGGGGGCAGGGGGAGGGGGCGGGTGTTCACTCCTTGGGGGCAGGAGCCTTGGGTGAGAGATTGCAACTCTCCACTCCTGTGAGCCCGGGGTGGGGGTGGGGAGGGGTGGCTGGTGCCCGAGGTGGATGGGTAACGGCAGGAAGTCGGTTACGGAGGGGGGAGTCGTTGGCACTGCGATTTCCGGCTGTGCTGCCGCTGCCGGGTTATGCAAAGGGGCAGCGTGGCAGGTTGGGGAGGGCGGGCACCCCGACACGGCTGCCCACCCAGTCCTGTTGGACCGAGGAGGGAAGTAAAAGTTCAGAGCAGGGTGGCCACTCGCTCGAGGCGGCCAGGTGGCGATTGGAATCCTGGCCCATGGGGACTGGACACGCTCACCCCATTTCTCCGTCTGCCCCAGCGGCCCCTCACTGGGCACCAGGGGGTGGAGAGGTGGGAGGTCCACGTGGTTTCTGGACCCCCTGCCCTGCCCCGATACACCATGTGAACCCAGCCTTCGTTTGTTCATTTGCGCAATGGGGTTACTTGTTTACTTCTTTTTTAGCTCTACTTTTCTCTTATTTAGTGCCAACGCCCATTCTAAATGCTTTCTGCAGATGAATGAGCTGAGTCTTCTCAGAGACCCTGGAGGAGGAGGGCACACCAGCATGATCCCGACTGCACAGACAGGGAAACTGAGGCCTGGCGCGGCGGAGTGACTGCGATGGCACAGCTGGCAGAGGAGGAGCTGGGACTTGACCCAGGCCTCCCTGTGGGGCCTCGCTGAGACTCAGATGAGGGAGAAGGCACGCCTTGTCCGCTCGAAGCTCGATGAAAGCCACCAGGGCCACAGTATCCGGGGGCAGTCCTGGGCCAATCTGTGCCCAGGTGCCCGTGTGTGTGTGTGTGTGTGTGTGTGTGGCGGGGGGGGGGGATGGGCACCAATACCTCTCAGGTTTCATCTTAACAGCAAACAACCCACGTTAACTGAGCATTTACTATATGCAGCCCTGGGGGTGGGGGCGGGCACCCCACTCCTGGTCGGCCCTGCCTTGTCCTGCCAGGTGCCCGCCTTAGCCACTTCCCTTGCGTTCTTTCCTTGCGTGGCCTTCTCAGCAACCTGGGAGTCGGGGCCACCAGGGCCCCCATTTTCTGGGGGAGGAAACGGAGGTGCAGAGTGGAGAGGTGATATTCCGGGGGTCAGAGCGGGGCCAGAGTCTGACTTGGGAGCCCTCAGTCTGGGCCTAAGCTCCCATCTCTAAGGCTCCGTCAGCCGTGCGCAGCCCCAGGCCCCTTCCCACGGCTGGACCCACAGATCTTCCTGGAGAGGGAAGGGTGGCCGGGGCCCAGGGGGTAGGGAGGGTTGAGCTGCAGACCCCCCTCCTCGAAGATGCCTGGCCCCAAGCGCCCCCCCCCGCCCCGCCCAGCGCCGTTAGCAGGGCGATTAAGGAATGACAGATGAGGGGAAGCCTGCAAGAATTAAACAAACACAGGGAGAGGTCGGTTTATATAATCTCCAGGACAGCATGTCCTCCTGAGCCAGGATTAGGCGCTGGCGTTTCCCAGGCAGCCCTGGGGGTGGGGGCGGGCACCCCACTCCTGGTCGGCCCTGCCTTGTCCTGCCAGGTGCCTGCCTTAGCCACTTCCCTCCTGCGGCGCAGCCTCCCCGGCCGGCCCGTTTGGGAAGATTGGAGTGAGGGTGGGTGGGAGCAGCCGGAGGGGTGCCAGTGCCGTCAGGGGAGGGGTGTGGGGTCCAGGAGCCATGACACCTGGCAGACCCACTCCGGGCTCTGCCTGCACCCCCGGCTCGTGACCTTCGACAAACCAGAGACCGTGCTTTCTCCTCTGGGAAATGGGCCAGCAGGACCAGGCCTTTGGAGCCCGGTACACAACCGGCGCTAAATAGCTGCGCACCTTGGAAGGCTTCCGACGCGGGGGTGTGGGCTCTCCACACTGCAGCTGGGGTGTCAACAACAGTCATCACAACAATCATAAACGCTCAGGACCGTTTCCGCTTTCTTATGGCCCGAGCCTCCCGGACACGTGCTGTTGCTCTGTTTGTTGTCTGTCTGTCTCCCTGGAAGGCCAGCCCCACAGGATGTGCCTCTTTGTTTGATTCCCCGCGGCACCGCCGGCGTCTAGGCCGGCTGGGGGCGCCCAGTGGTGCTTTGGGAGCGGGGGCCCAGCGCTCAGGGCCGTGCTCGGTGCTCAGAGCGTCGGCATCACATTGGAGCCTCACAAAACCGGGAGGGGGGCTTCATGGCTCCCATTTTCTGGAGGAGGAAACCGAGGCTCAGAAAGGGGGGGTCACCTTTTTTCAGGTAACTCTGAAAAAAAAGCGACAGAACTGAGATCCGAACCCAGCCCTCCTCGATGTCCAGGCTCCTGGCCACGTTGCTACCTTGTCCCTCCTGGACACGCGGTCCTCTGGGACCAACGGTGAGGAGACACGTGAGACAGCCGGGGGGGGGGGGGGGGCTCAGCCCTGAAACACCCCGTGGCCGCGCACCCTTGTCCCCAGCGGCCCGGCTGGAGACCCTGCCTGACACCCCCCACCCCCAGCCCTCACCCCCCAGCCCGAGGACGCACTGCAGCCGCTCAGCTGGCGGGGCCATTTTCCGGTGAGGATTACTCAGCTCTGGGATCTGGGAGAAAGGTCACGGCCTGCTCCGCCGGCGGCGCAGCTGGACTAGACCAGGGCGTGGCCGGAGTCACCCCTCTCTCCCAGCCCCGGCTCCCAGCCCCGGCTCCCAGCCCCGGCCTCGCCGCCCGATGCCCCTTCCGGTGGCCGGTGAGCCCAGAGGCAGAGAAGAGGCATAGAGGCTTCCTCACCCCAGATATGCCCAGCCCGCCCCACAGGGCCCCTGTGTGGCCCACCCCATCCCCACTCAGGCCATCCGAGCCACCTGTCCGCAGCCCGCAGAGCCCAGGCCCGCTGACAGGGACTGGATCCAGCCGGCAGCTCCTCCTGGGCCCTCTGCCCACCACGGGCACAGACCCCGGAGCGTGGGCGCACACTGGCCACGCAGGGCACGGCCTCCCAGGCCCTTCTACCCTCCCGCCTTCTGCTCTCCCTCCATTCTATGCCTTGGTCTCGGTCGGCACGACCAGGCACTTGACATGTGCCAACCTCGCCCAGGATGACTTGGGAACCCTCTTCCCTTCCCCCAGCCTGTCCCCCCCCCCCCCCGTCAGACGGAGACGGCCAGCATCCCGGCCTCCCAGACGGCCTCCAGCGGGCAGTGTGCTTACGGTGACCAAACGGACGCACTTCGAGCTGTGAGAGCCCCAGACGCACCCCGAGCCGCACCCTGAGCCCCTGCAGCGGGATGACAGGAGCTGGTGGTGCGGTCAAGGGTGCGGGGAGAACTGGCTCGTTCCAGACTGGGTCCCTGGCTGCATCCCCTGGGAGGCGGAGGCCGCCTGGATGGAAGACCCGCACTGAAAGATCAAAAGGGAACGTTCACAGAAGAAAGTGTAGAGAGCTTTATGACTCGGGGCGAGAAGGAACTTCTTAAACAAAACTTCTGAAGCACAAGCCCGAAGGCAGAAGATGTGTGAAATAGATGAATAGATGACAGTGAAATTAAAGATTTCTGCTCGCTGAGAGAACAGACGGAGGGTTGCCAGAGGGAGGGGGGTGGGGAGACTGGGTGAAAAAGGTGAAGGGATTAAGAACTACAAATTGGTAGTTACAAAGTACAGCAGAGGGAATACAGTCAATAATATTGTAATAACTGTGTATGGTGCCAGGAGGGTACTGGAAGTATCGCGAGGAACATTTTGTAAAGGATAGGGTTGTCTAACCACTATGCTGTACACCTGAAACTAACACAAAAAGAATGTTGAATAGCCCTAACCGGTTTGGTTCAGTGGATAGAGCGTCGGCCTGCAGACTCAAGGGTCCCAGGTTCGATTCCGGTCAGGGGCATGTACCTTGGTTGCGTGCACATCCCCAGTAGGTGGTGTGCAGGAGGCAGTTGATTGATGTTTCTAACTCTCTATCCCTCTCCCTTCCTCTCTGTAAAAAATCAACAAAGTATATTTTAAAAAAAAGAATGTTGAATAAAAACTGTAATTGATTTTTTTTGTTGTTGTTAATCCTCACCCGAGTTTTTCCATGGATTTTTAGAGAGAGTGGGAAGGAGGGGGAGAGAGAGAGAAACATCGATGTGAGAGAGACATATCGATTGGTTGCCAGGTACGTGCCCTTGGCTGGAATCAAACCCATGACCTTTCAATTCACAGGCCGACATTCTATCCACTGAGCCAAACAGACTAGGGCTAAAAACTGTAATTGGAAAATAAAATTTAAATTAAAAAGGATGTATATGAGACCCTAATATATAACTAGGCTTCCATACTTATCTCTACAAGATTAATACCTTGGTGATTGTGCCCCCTTAATTACTTCCATTATTTACTTATTCATATGGCCAAATCTAGTAATGGTCAGACAGAGTTATTCTTAAGATGTTTGAAATATGTTTTTTAATTAGGTTTAAACTGAGAGGGGGTTCTATTTCTCTTTACAAACCATTTCATTGACATGCCCAAGTTTATTATGTGTGTTTGTTTCTGTTTTGATTAATCCTCACCCGAGGATATTTTTTCCCCTTGATTTTCAGAGAGAGTGGAAGGGATTGGGGGAGGGGGAGAGAGAGAGAGAGAGAGAGAGAGAGAGAGAGAGAGAGAGAGAGAGGAAGAGAGAGAGAGGAAGATAGAGAAAGAGAGAGAGACATCTAGATGAGAGAAACCCGTCAATTGGTTGCCTCCCACACACACCCTGACCAGGGCTGGGGGTTGAACCCGCCACCCAGGTACCTCGCCTTGACCGGGAATCGAACCGGTGACCCTTTGGTGCGTGGGCCAATGCTCTAATCACTGAGCCATGCAGGTTAGGGCTGTTTCTTTTTTTAATGTATTTATTTATGTTGTTTTTCTTTTCCTGTTTAATTATCCCAACTTTCATGTCAAGCCAGTAACTAGAAGAGTGCTTATCTTGTCTTGTAAGTTGCACAATTAAAGTTCATTCTTACTGATTTTCGACAATAAAAAAATATTCTGTCCAGAGAAGGACGCGATGAAACAGTGAATCGAGAGATGACAGGAGAGAAGGAAGAGCCGGGCTGGGAGCTGGCGTGCACAGCACACTGTAGTCTGAGTTTCAAGAAGCCCCAGTGGGAGCGTCTGCCCTGGAGGGGTGCTGGGCGGTGACCCTGCTCCTCAGAACTAATGCAAGAAGATGGCACCGCGAGAGCAGAGTGGGCACCGTGTGTGAACGGCAACTCTCAGAGGACAGAGGCCTAAAGACCACCCGGCTCAAGAGCAATGCAGGCTCCCTGAGGGATGCAAATTAGCACAGGGAGGCAGGAATCCCTTCACACCCGTCAGGGAGGCAGAAATGAGGAAGACAGATGACGCCAGTGTTGCGGGGATGTGAGGACGTCGGAGCCCGTGTGTGTGTGTGTGTGTGTGTGTGTGTGTGTGTGTGTGTTTGTGTGTGTGTGTGTGTGTGTGTGTGTGATAGTTTGGAATGTGGCAGCCGGCCTGGGGAGCAGTCAGTCACTACTAGTTGCCACAGATAGGTACACACCCAGCAGAAAGGCCGCATCTGTCCAGCAGAAGGCAGGCCCAGGAATGCTCACAGGCACTTTGTTCACAAAAACCTCCAACTAGAAACCACATAAGTGCCCATCTATACTAGAACAGGTGAAAACACTAAGGCATAGTCATATGACGGAGCATTATACAGCAATGAGGAAGAACCGCCCACGTTTATAACAACGCATCATGGATCCAGTTGTGTCCCCTCCAAACCCCTGTGTTGAAGCCCTCACCACCAGGACCTCAGACTATGGCTGCATTTGGAGGTGGGGCCTACACAGAGGCGATCGAGCTAAAGATGAGGTAGCTAGAGTGGGCCCTCGTCCAATCTGACTGGTGCCCTTGTGGAAAGGGGGGGTTTGGACAGAGGTGCACACACAGGGAGAAGGCCACGGGAACATGTAGACAACCACGTACAAGCCCAGGAGAGAGGTCTGGGTCAGAGGCGCCCTCATGGCCTCAGAAGGAGCCAGCCTCGCCGACACCCTGACTTTGGACGTCCAGCCTCGAGAACTGTGTGACAGTCCGTCTCCGTTGGTGAGGCCACCCAGCTGGTGGTCTTGGTTACCGCAGCTCCAAGAGATGAAAACATTAGGTATAGCAAGCTCTGGCCCAAGGGTCAAATCCAGTCTGTGGTGGTTATATTTTATGTGTGCACTTGGCCAAGCCTGGGTGTCTAGCTGTTTGGTCCAACACTCATCTAGATGTCGCTGTGCAGGTGTTTTATGGTGCAATTCACATTTACAATCCGTTGACTTTAAGTGAAGGAAACGGCCGTCTGCCACGTGGGTGGGCCTTACCCAACCAGTCGAAGGACTTAAGAGCTAAACCCGAGTTTTCCTGGTGAAGCAGGAATTGTGCCTCAAGACTGTAACGTAGAAATACTGCCCGAGTCTCCAGCATGCCCCCTGCCCTACAGATGTCAGACTTAACTCCACAACAGAGACTCTCGCCTGAATTTTCAGTAGGCTGGCCTGTCCTGCAAACTTTGAGTTTGCCAGCCTCATCTTTATCTATTTATATCTATATTTCTATACCTATCTCTCTCTATCTACCCACCTATCCACACATGCATCATACATATATGTACACACACACACACACATCCCTATTGGTCTAATTTCTCTGGAGAACCCTGACCAATCTTCAGCCCATCGCCTGCTTTTATAAATAAAATTTTATTGGCACACAGCCACACCCATTCACCATGTACCACCTTTTTAGCCGTAGTAGGAACATGTGCAACCTACTATAAAATACACTTTTCCAGGACATATGGAAATAAAGAAGACACGCACCGAACACGGAAACGTTCATCGGAGGAGGGAAAGGAATGGAGAAAAAGGCTAGGAATACTCAGGTAAATCAAACAACAACAAAGTGGGCTGCGGAACAGGAGAAAGAAAACCTTCAGTAACAGGAGATCAAAGCATGAAGGCGGGTCTCCCGCTCATGTGCTTCCCTCTAGCGGCCGCCGTGAGCATCGCAGCCCTTATCGGTTTACGTTACAGGTGGTTTGCCCATCAGAACAGCTAACGCTCAAGTCTGTTAACGGCTACAGTGGCCTACTGCATGGATGCACCCCGTTTTTTGTTGTTTTTTTTTTAATTGTGATTGAATATATGTAGCTTAAAATTTACCATAGTAACCATTTTAAGTGTGCAATTCAGTGGCATGAAGTATATTCTCATTGTTGTGCAGCCATCACCACCATCCATTTGCAGATCTTTTTACCTTCCCAAACTGAAATGCTGTCCCCATTCAACACTAACTCCCCTTCGCCCTCCCCCAGGTTCTGGCACTCAGCATTCTGCTTTCTGTCTCTGAATCTGACTCCTCTAGGGACCTCATCTGAGGGGGCAGATCCTGCAGGACCTTAGAGGGCTGCAGGCAGAGGAGAGGCAGGACCTGACTTAGGTGCTCACAGGTGCCTCTGGGCAGCTTCAGCGAGGACAGACTGCAGGGACCCGTGTGGGAGCGGGGGACCAGGGCAGAAGGAATCGTACCAGTCCAGGCACACAATGATGCCCTCGGGTCAAATTTTTAATTTCTGGGGGCCTCAGTGTCCCCATCACAAAAATGAGATTGCAAGGGTTTTGTGACCAGACAGTCCTATGTCTGGCACATAGCAAATTGCTCAGTAAATAGCTGTTTGCCCCGAATAGCTCATTTAATCACCCCCCCATCAGCCCTATGAGGAAGGGGTTATTGTTATCCCTCTTTTACAGATAAGAAAAACAAGGCACAGAGAGGGAAAGTGACTTGCCCAAGGACACACAGCTGTTGAGTGGCAAAGTGGGGTTCTTGCTCTTGACCCCTGTGTATCTAGGAGGTTAAGATTGTAGGTGGGCTTGCATATGCCTCTGAGAGCAAATGATTGGAAGACTTGACCTAGTCTGGGAGGGCTTCCTTGAAGGTGATGACATTGGAGCTGAGACCTAAGAGGTGACCCAGGTAAGTTAGGGGGGAAATAGCACCCCTGGCAGGAGGAATTGCACGGGCAAAGGGCCTGAGGGAGGACCCGCAGGGATGCGGGGGCACAGGTGGGCCCATCCGCAGAGCCCAGGGCCACCTTTTCCCTGAGCCTCCCCACCAATCGTGACCACCACGTGGCTCTCCCCAGCAACACTGTTTCCAGACCCCCTCCCTCTCCCTTGCAGATTGGGTGGCTTGGTGCTGACCCCCTCCCCCAGCCACCTCCAGCTGGTAACAATCCCCAGAAAGGGGTCATTAAGTGGCCCAGCTGAAGCCGCCGATCACCAGCACACAGGGACTATTTTAATTTTCCACTGATTTGTCTGCGGTGGCCCCCCAGAGCTGAGCCATGTGTGTGCAGCGGAACATCAAGTTGCAATGTCGTTTATGGGGAGTGAGGGCAGAGGAGAGGACTTGGGTGGGGAGACCTCTCTGAGAGATAGTTACGGGGGCAACTGGCATGGTTTCTGGGGTGTCCAAGTCTTCCCTGTCTGGCCCTGAAGTGGGGGATTCCTGGGACTATGCTGGGCCCTTTGCCCTTCACACTCAGAACAAATACTGCTGTCTCAGCTCCATCCATCCAGCCATAGGTCCATCCACTCATCTATCCATCATCCATCTGCCTACCCATCTATCTATCCACCCATCTGTCCATTCACATCCATCCCTCCATCCCTCCATCCCTCCATCCATCCTTCCATCCCTCCATCCCTCCCTCCATCCTTCCATCCCTCCATCCCTCCATCCCTTCATCCATCCTTCCATCCCTTCATCCATCCTTCCATCCCTCCATCCATCCCTCCATCCTTCCATCCCTCCATCCCTCCATCCCTTCATCCATCCCTCCATCCCCCCATCCCTCCATCCCTCCTTCCATCCCTCCATCCATCCTTCCATCCCTCCATCCCTCCACCCCTCCCTCCTTCCATCCCTCCATCCCTCCATCCCTCCATCCCTCCATCCCTCCATCCCTCCATCCCTCCATCCCTCCTTCCATCCCTCCATCCATCCCTCCATCCATCCCTCCATCCCTCCATCCCTCCACCCCTCCCTCCTTCCATCCCCCCATCCCTCCATCCCTCCTTCCATCCCTCCATCCATCCTTCCATCCCTCCATCCCTCCACCCCTCCATCCCTCCATCCCTCCATCCCTCTACTATCCACCCATTCTTCCCTCCATTTCATTGACAAGCAGTTATTGATCACATAGGAGGTACCAGGCACTCTTTGGGGCCCATTGGTCTTCTCCACATCTATTCAGCACCCCCCCCCAGCACATCCCCAGGGGCCTTGAATTCAGAATCTTCCTCCTCAGACCCACTCCTCCCTGTGTCCCCATCTCAGAGACAATTCTACCATCTCTCCCCATTCACAATGCAGCGATCCAACCATTGGCCTCATTTCCTCCCCCCACCTCCCCACGGCCTGCCAGTCCCCGCATTCTGCCCACTCTCCCCCTGGGGCCTTCCCCTAACCCACTCGGCCTCAGCTCCTGTCTCCTTTCCTTCCATCTGGATCATGGCTTCTATCGCCTCCCGGCCCCCATTCCCATCCCCACACCTGCCCTTCGGTCTCCCTGTGCCTCCCCCTGCTCACCACCTGCCCCTGGCCCCTCTTTCCCTGGGAGAAAGGCCCTGCTCCCTTGAGTGCAGCCTGGCATTCAAGGACCATCATGGCGAGGTTGGCACGTCTCTCTACCTCCTCCCTACCGTAGCTGTCACCCCAGCACATTCCCACCTCCACACTTCTGAGCAGCTCCGTCTCCAGGGAGCCAGCTGCTCCCTGCTTGTGACCATCTCTCCCAGGACCAGGTGCCTCCACCCGCCATGGCTCCGTTCTTCAGCGCTCGGAGGCTCACACGGGTACCAGGAGCAAAGTTGGACAAAAGCTCCATGTCATGAACATCATGGAGGCTTAGTGTGAAACTAGGGTGTGACACACACTTCCGGGGTGACGCAGCTCCCAGAATATCATCCCTCCGGAGATCGCAAAGCCGGACGCTGCTCCCTCTGACCCAGCAGGGGAGCGCGGAACCGGCACGTTGCCTGCAACCTCGTCCCACCACTGCCCCTCCTGGGCCTCAGTTTTCCCACCCATGAGATGGGGCAATAATAGTTCCTTCTTCGGAAGCTCGCTGGGAGGGTGCAACGGAATGCCAGGCGGGAGGCTCAGCGGGCGGTGACTCCACCTGGTTATTGTCTGAGGTCGCAGCTCAGCACCGTGGGGCGTGCAGAGCCGTCTGCTGTGTGATCCTGGAAAAGGGGCCGTCGCTTTCTGAGCCCGGGTTCCCCCTTCTCTGATGGCGTCTAGAGTGAGCAGCAGCCCGGCTCCACCCTCCTCCTGGAGGGAAATCCCCGAGGGCCTGGGCACCCCATGTTCGTCTGCCCTGGAGAAAGAGGGCCCAGGAGAGGCTGGAGTGGGATATGAGGAAGGACTTCCAGGAGGTCGAAGTGCTGAGCGAGCCCTGGAGAGTGGGGGTCGGATGGGTGCCATCGGGATTCGGGTTTTTGTGTCGGGTTGAAGTGGGAGGCTGAGCCAGCTGGTGTTTTCTGCCTCCATCCATTCCTCCATCCCTCCATCCATCCATCCCTCCATCCACCCACCCACCCATCCATCCCTCCATCCATCCCTCCATCCACCCACCCACCCACCCACCCACCCATCCCTCCCTCCATCCATCCCTCCATCCATCCCTCCATCCATCCATCCACCCATCCATCCCTCCATCCATCCCTCCATCCACCCACCCTCCCACCCACCCACCCATCCATCCCTCCATCCATCCATCCATCCATCCCTCCATCCATCCCTCCATCCATCCCTCCATCCACCCACCCACCCATCCATCCCTCCATCCATCCCTCCATCCACCCACCCTCCCACCCACCCACCCATCCATCCCTCCATCCATCCCTCCATCCATCCCTCCATCCATCCATCCATCCACCCATCCATCCCTCCATCCATCCCTCCATCCACCCACCCTCCCACCCACCCACCCATCCATCCCTCCATCCATCCATCCCTCCATCCATCCATCCATCCCTCCCTCCATCCACCCACCCACCCACCCACCCATCCCTCCATCCATCCCTCCATCCATCCCTCCATCCCTCCATCCATCCCTCCATCCACCCATCCATCCATCCACCCACCCATCCATCCATCCCTCCATCCATCCCTCCATCCACTCACCCACCCACCCACCCATCCATCCATTCCTCCCTCCATCCCTCCCTCCCTCCCTCCATCCATCCCTTCATTCCTCCATCCTCCATCCATCCCTCCATCTACCTACCAACCCACCCATCCATCCATCCCTCCGTCCCTCCACCCATCCATCCATCCCTCCATCCATCCCTCCATCCCTCCATCCCTCCATCCCTCCATCCCTCCATCCCTCCATCCATCCCTCCCTCCCTCCATCCATCCATCCCTCCCTCCATCCATCCCTCCATCCCTCCATCCATCCCTCTATCCCTCCATCCATCCATCCATCCATCCCTCTATCCATCCATCCATCCATCCATCCATCCATCCATCCATCCATCCCTCCATCCCTCCCTCCATCCCTCCATCCCTCCCTCCATCCCCCCATCCCTCCATCCCTCCATCCCTCCATCCCTCCATCCCTCCCTCCATCCCCCCATCCCTCCATCCCTCCATCCCTCCATCCCTCCATCCCTCCCTCCATCCCCCCATCCCTCCATCCCTCCATCCCTCCATCCCTCCCTCCCTCCCTCCCTCCCTCCCTCCCTCCCTCCCTCCCTCCCTCCAGTCACTCGTTCACTGGAGAACCGCACTGGCGCCTGCACTGTGGGTTCGGGGAAAGCCCCAAGCTCTGCAGCCAGGTGGTCTGGGTTTAACCTCAGAGCTGCCTCTCCCCAGCTCGGTGGACAAGTCCATTTGCCACTCTGTGCCTCAGTTTCTCCGTCGTAAAGAGGGGCCATCACAGTGCAATAACGTCACGTCGGCCTGTGTACTGCCCGGGCCCGCCCCTGCACTGGGCCTGCTGTCTGTGTCTCCCCAACTCTCTTCTCGGGGCTCCCCACCCTTCCCCTCCTCACCGCCGACATTCCCGGCCCGGCGCTCCGGGGAAACATTCCGTGGTTTGCAGCAGACTGTCCGGCTCCTTGGAGCCTCAGATGTGGGCAGAGTGGGCGGCGGCCGGGCGGGAGCAGGCCGGGGGCTGGGGAGACTGTGCACCCCGACCCCCACTCCAGCACTGGGCACCGGGTGGGGGTGGCGGTGGGTGGCACTCACAGATGGGAAGAGGGACCTGCTTGGGCAGATGGGGGAGGCCCCTCCTGCTTACAGCCCTCCCAGGGCTCCCTAGTGCTCCTTGAATAAAACCCAAGTCCTCCCTGCAGCCCACAAAGCCCTGCTGGACCTGCTTCACCTCATCCTCTCTCCCCCTCGCTTACTCTGCTCCAGCCACATGGGCCTCCTTGCTGTTCCTCCAATTTGCCAGGCACATCCTACCCCAGGGCCTTTGCACGTGCTGTTCTCTTTGTCCCCAGACCTTCGGTTCATTGAGATCATGCAGGCTGCAATGTCACCTCCTTAGAGAGGCCTTCCCTGCCCACCCCACTTCCATCACCCTCTTCTAACGTCTGCAGCCTTTCTCCCAACTTGAAATTATCTCATGCATTTATTCATTTTCCCTTTTACTCTTCCCTGTGCTGGGCCGTGAGCCCAGGGAGGGCAGGGCTGTGTAGGCCTCATTCACCGCAGACACGTAACAAGCACTCACTGAATAGATGGAGCAACCATGGAAGTCCTCCTGGAATCTGACCACAATCTCTTCTGCTTTAGCTGCGTGAATATCACACAGTTTCTATTCTGGGCACAGCCCTTAATAGTTTGCAAGACGCCTCCACAGCCATCTGCTCATTGGATTTCCTTCAAAGACCCTGTTTAGGGGGCAAGTTCTATTATTCATGACCCCTCCTTTTACAGATCAGAAAGGTGGTGAGCTAACTTGCTCTTTGAACAAGTGAACAGAGATGGAATGAACTTAGCTGCATTATGATTTTTAAGGACCTGACATGTTTTTGCCTTCCTCCCTGAAAATAAAATTATTAAACATCATCTTTCAGGGCTTGATTGGTATGCAGATGAATATAATCCGGGCTGGATTCATTTCTATATATTCATTATGTCATATTCACTGCTTTCTTCTGATTGCAAAAGAAGTAAAAATTAAAATATTTACAAGGGCCCGACTGGTTCAGTGGTTGAGCGTCGACCTATGAACCAGAGGTCACAGTTTAATTCCCAGTCAGGGCACATGCCCGGGGTGTGGCCTCGATCCCCAGTGGGGGTATGCAAGAGGCAGCCGATCAATGATTCTCTCTCATCATTGATGTTTCTCTCTCTCTCTCCCTCTCCCTCTCCGAAATCAGTAAAAACATATCTTTATATATAAAAAAAAAAAACATTTACGAGGACCCTGAAAGTCTCGCAGACCCTCCTGTGGCTGTGGGAGGCGCGGAGTCTGTCTGGGATTTGGGGACGAGGCTGCAATCTCTGGCCCCTAGCCTCTCTCCCCCACTCAGCTCCACGTGTTAAATGCTGCCTGGACCCCTCAACCTCCTGGGAATCCTTGATGCTCTGACAATAAAGGGGCCTTTGGGGAATCGCCTGACTCACTCTGCTTAAAGCATGACGTTCCCGGGGATGATTACCTCGTTACCTTGCAGCCAGTTAGGAGGAAGTCCTCATGGAGGTTGAACGGACCCTGCAGAGGCTGAGCTCTGACCTCTGGGGTTGACAGACCCCTTCCGACCCTCATCAGCTCCCTATGCTCAAGGGCAGCCCTGCTGGGAAGGTTTGAGACAAGTTCAGCTCCTGTGCTTGGGCTCCTGGTGGGTGGGGCTGGGACGGAACCTCTGTGGGAGCCCCGAGGACCCAGCTGGGAGCTGAGCCCAGAGAACGGTCAGGGGGAACGGGGTTAACTGAACGGAATTCATCTCCCAGGCATCTTCTTTTCTGAGCGAAACCCTAAGTCCCTAGCTCTTTCCCTGCGGGCTGCCCAACCACGCTCTTTCCTCTTCCCGGTATCCCAGCGTGACACCTGCCCTTGCTGAGGCGTGTGTCCATAACCTCCCCTGTACTGGCTTTTACCTCTGTTGATAAGACCTCAAGTTTCCACAGAAACATTCTCCTTCTCTCACATTGCCAGCTCCACTTGACTCTCCCAGGACCGTGGAGGCGAGGGGTGGAGAATTGTTACCCTCGCCTCCGACCCCAGCTTGCTGTGTGACTTTGAGCAAGTCACTCTGTTACTTCCAACTGAAACACTAAGTCCCCACCATCCTTCACCTGAAACCCACCCACTTTTCTCCACCCCCAGGCGCCATCATCGCCGGCCTGGACGCTGCCTCAGCCTCCCCCTGGTCTCGGCTGCCAGGTCAGACCCAGACGATCCCTTCTCCCCACAGAAGCCCCAGGGAGCTTTAAAAAATGTAAAACAGGTCCTGTCCCTCCTCTGCCCACAGCCCTCCGGGGCACCCGTCTCCCTGGCCTAGAAGCCGCAGTCCACGCAGCCCACAGGCCCTGCATGCCCTGTCCCCCTCCCCTTCATGCCTTCACCTCCTCCCCCTCCTCCCTCCCTCCCTCTGCTTCGGCCTCACAGGCCTCGTTGTTGTTCCTCCAACATACCAGGCATGGCCCTGCCTCAGGGCCTTTGCACATACTGTTCCCTCTGACTAGACCTCTTCCCCCTTCTCTCCTAGTGAATTCTGTCACCTGCCAGGTCTCAGATCGAATGTCACCTCCTCAGGGAAGCCCTCCTTGACTGCCCAGTCTCAAAGCCCCCCAGCTTCTTATAACCCCTTACACAATCATAACTAACGCCTACTTTGTGCACTGATACTTTTATTTTCTGTTCCCCCCCCCCCCTGGAACATCAGCCCCAAGAGGACAGAGATCTTTGTCTGTCTGGGTCACTGCTGTGTTCCAGGCCTGAGAACAAGAGACACAGTGCGTGGACGATGGAGCCCTGAAGACACAATAGGCCAAAAGCAGAGTGAAAAAGGAAAACAACTCACGAGACTCCCCCGGGATGTGGGGAAAACCTCTGTCCTCGTGGACCCTGAGGCCTCAATACTCTGAGGCTGGGGGGACAACTCCACTGTCCCCAACAAGGGTTCGCCGGAGTCAGGTGAACCCAAGAAGCAGAAGCCGCTATGAGGGGGTCACAGAAGGCCCTGAGGTGCTGCCTCCCACCCCGCGGCTTCGGGGACTCACAGAGCACTGGCCACGAAGCCCAAGACATTCGGGCCCCACACCATTTCCCCGATAGGAAACCGAAGGCCAGAGAGGGTAAGCCACTGGCCCAAGGTCACACAGCACACCCAGGTTCAAACCTGGATATGTGATCTAGAATCATGTTGATAGATTTCAGAGTTCTACTGTGGGTGACAGGCCAGTTCCTGGGTGGGCAGATGGACGGACAGCAGGGCAGACAATAATGCGCTGGCCTAACGGCCTCATGCTGGCCTGAGAGACACTGGACTGCCAGGCCCAGGCCCCAGGCACTGCTTCTGGCTTCTCCCCTCCTTGGCTGGGTCCTGGGAGCTTCTGGAAGGGTGCTAAGTGTTAGGGGTGGATGCTGCAGGGTGCCCACTCCCTCCCTAGGGTCGGGAGCAAAGAAATGGCCAAGGTCCCGCAGCGGCTCAGACCCTGAGCTCCTGCCTCCTGGTGCTCCCTAGCACCCCTCCAGCCCCCCAGACCTTGCTGCACTCACAACCTCCCATCGCAGGCCCTGGGGCCACAGGAGTCGCCCTGACGCCATTGCAAGGTCTCCAGGTCCAGCTAGCTCACCGCCAGCCTCCCCAGAGAGCGGCCGCCTTGCGCCTTGCGCCCTCCCCGCCATGGAAACGGGCACACTCGGACACAAAATCGCATCTGGGGAGTCTCGGCCACGCTTTCAAGTGCGAGACTCAGGCATGGCTTTCTCTCCATTGTCTGGTCTCGGTTTCCCCACTTCTGCCCACCATTTCCAAATGCTCAGGGCAGGGTCACCGCTGCTGCCAATCACACCGGACACCCCAGCACCGGTGTCCACACACCCGAGAGCCCCCTTGCTGCCCGCTGTCCCCTCCGGCCCCCATGACGGCCGCCTGAGTCCCCCCCCCAGTGCCGGTGGGCACCTCCCCACTCACCATCCACCACATTTTGGCCGTCATGTCGTAGCAGAGCTGCCATTTGACCGAGGTCTCTCCAGGTTTGCTGGACACGGGGGCCCCGGGCACCTCCATGCTTGGACGGAGGGGAGGCCGGCCCCACGTCGCCTTATTCAGACAGAAGCAAGGGCTGGGCCGGCTGCCCGGGGTGCAGGGAGTCAGCTTCCATGGCCCTGGGCAAGGGGGCTTTCTTCGGAGAGTCGGAAGAGGGTTCAGAGCTGGAGATCATAGACGAGAGAGAGAGAGAGAGAGAGAGAGAGAGAGAGAGAGAGAGAGAGAGAGAGAGAGGAGAGAGAGGCGGAGGAATGGAGATACGTTAATCTGAGACACACCAGGCCACCAGTCTCATGCAAGTGGCCACCCACAGCCCGAGGAGGCTGTGGAAGGCCGTGTGTGTGTGTGTGTGTGTGTGTGTGTGTGTGTGTGTGTGTCGGCAGTCAGTGTGATCATACCAAAGCATGGATTTGTGAATGAGACTCTGATTAGGAAGACATCCACCCCTCCAGCCCCAGAAGGAGTGTGGCTTGCCCCATCTACCTTACCACCCCTCCCCCGCCCCCGGCCTATTTGCCTCCCCATCAACTCTACCAGGAAAGAAAGCCTGGGGCCGAGCCCCACCCAGGACCCTGTCCTAGATGCCAGACGGGGAGGGCACCCCTTAACATTCCCGAGGCCTTGCTAGGTCCAGGGGGGCCCTGAGGTCACGGGGCAGTGAAATGTGTTCCGAGAGATGCGGAAGGCGCTCTCAGTGCTCGCAGAGACTCAGGGGCAAGGAGCCTGGGTTGGAAAGAGATGGGCGCTGGGTTCTGGCTGTGTGACCCTGGACAAGTCGCTGTGCCTCTCTGGTCCCACTCTCCCGACCTGAGGAATGGCAGATCATCACCAAGAACAGGGGAGCGGTGAGGGGGTGGGAATGAGACAACACACAAAGCCCACAGGAGGGGATAGACGGCCATGATTTTCTTTTCTTTCTTCCCTTCTCCCCGTCTCAGAGCGGAGGCAAGCCAGGGGCTTCTCTTGTTTTCCCGTTCTAGTCCTCACTGTGCTGAGGGGTGTGCTGAGTGTGTCCAAGTGAGATGAGCGGGGCTGGTCACTGCTCTGGGTGGGTTGGGTGTCCCGGCCCCACACGGACAGCAGGAGGGACGGAAGATAGACAGCAGGAGACCTTCCCAGCAAGGGGCTGCCCATGAACTCGGAAAGGCCATGACAGGGTCTGGCTAGAAAGCGTTTGGCCTCTGCTTTTCCCTGTGCCTTGCAGGCTATGGGTTAGGAGTGGACAGAGGGCGTGGGACGGGCTGAGCAGCAGGTGCTGGACATAACTGTGGACCGAGGCTGAGCCCTATGGAGCTGGGGATGGAGACAGAGCGGCACGTGGCAATGTGGCCACCACAGGCTTGTCCCCTTTCCTCTGTCCCACAACAACCAGGAGGAACCGTCCTAAAACACTTCCCACTAGTTCTCTCCCTGCTTGACCCCCTGTCGCCAGGTGAAGGGCCGCACTGGGACTGCGGCTGGCTCCCCGCACCCTCTCTGCCTGGCACACCCTTCCTCGTCCAGCGCCTGGAGACTCCTGTGCATCCTTTAAAACCCAGCCCATATGCCCCGCCCACCCCCAGAGTGAGAAAGAGAGTTAGACAGAGATAAAGGGAAACAGATACAGAGACAGAGAGAGTGAGAGGGTTAGAGAGAGACACCCAGCCACACCCCATGCATTGGCCGGGTCACACACTCTTTTTTTTAAAATATATATTTTATTGATTTTTTACAGAGAGGAAGGGAGAGGGACAGAGAGTTAGAAACATTGATGAGAGAGAAACATCGACCAGCTGCCTCCTGCACACCTCCTACTGGGGATGACCGGAATCGAACCTGGGACCTTTCAGTCTGCAGACCGACACTCTATCCACTGAGCCAAACCGGTTTCAGCGAGGGTCACACACTCTTAACTCCCACCCAAGAGGCCTGGATTATCAGCCATATTTTCCTTGAGGAAAAGATGCCTGTGTGACACCTCCCTCCTGGCCCAGGCCCCAGCCCTGAGCACACGAGGGCTCCTGCAGGACAGGCCCAGGTCCGAGCCCTCACTGGGCCTCCCAGTCCCCAGGACAGGACTGGGCACACAACGGGCTCCAATGGTCACTGACACAGCGTGTGCATTAATCCCCGTTATTTGAATCATCGCTATTAATACAAACCATGGATTGATCGGCTACTATGCACCAGGTGCACAATCACATTGAACCCTCCCAAAAGCCATGTGAGGGCAATACTTCGATCGCTCCTCTTTTACAGATAGGGAAACTGAGGCTCAGAGACATTTAGTCTGGAGCCCAGGGGCACACAGTAAGTAGAGTTCACCCCTGTGATGCAGGGGTGCGAATCGTCACCCAGCTCCCTCTCTCACCTCCTACGGTCTCCGCTTAGAGGAAACCCTCCTATGGGAGCCCCCTCTGACCCCCTGTTTAAAATTGCTCCTCCTCCCCGGCACTTTCACCTCCTCCAGCTTTGGTTTTATTTATTACTATTATTTATCTCTTGCCCGTGTTCCCCAGTGGAGTGTCAGCTTTTGTCTGTCTTATCCACTGCGTTGGCCTCAGTACCCAGAACAGTCCCTGGCACAGCGTAGGCACTCAGTAATATATCTTGAATGAATGAACGAATGAATGAATGAATAACGGGTCCAGGGTTTTGCAAACACTGGCATTTCCTGCTGACTTTCACAAAAGGCATTCACATCTTGGCATGAAAGATGCAGGTCTGGCAAGGGGGGGGGAGGGGCAAGAAGCCAGGCAGTGCTCTCATGGCCTGAGCTGGGCCACGCCTCGGCCATCTCTCGCAGTTGAGGCTTGGGGAGCCCAGCCCAGCGGACGCGGTTCGCCCACATGGAGGCCCCCGCCCCGTAACTATAATTTGCCTCAGTACCTTGTGGTCTAGGAGACAATTACCCCACAGATGTGCGGTTGGAGTGAGGCATTCAGATGGCGGGTCAGAGCCTGGGTCTTGGCGGAAGGCAGATGTGGGAGGCAGCCTTCAAACGGGAAAGGAGGGAGGGAGAGGGAGGGAGGAGAGAGAGAGAGAGAGAGAGAGAGAGAGAGAGAGAGAGAGAGAGAGGCAGGAGAGTAGGAAACAGAGATGAAGGAGAGACAGAAACACAGAGAGAAACTACACACAGAAAAGAAGACAAGTAAAAACAGAGAGAAAGAGAGGGAGAATGGGAAAGAGAGGGAAGGAGGGAGAGAAAGAGAGAGACATACATTAGAAGAGATAAACAGAGACAGAGACAGACACACAGAGATAAAGACAGACACAAGGAGGGACAGAGAGACGTAAAGAGGATGAGAGGGAGACAGAGGCGAGAGAGACATACACAGAGTGAGACAGAGGCAAGGAGGGACAGAGAGACAAATTGAGACAGAGAAGACAGAGACACACGGAGAAACAGAACAAGAAAGACCAAGAGACCCAGCCATACTCCATCCAGTGGTGCAGGTTTGGGAGCTTCTGGGTCACGCCCCCTATACTCCCACCAGAGAGGCCTGGTTTATCAGCTACATTTCCACTCAAGGAAACTGAGACCCCTGAGGGACAGCCCTATGCTCAAACTCCCAACCGCAGCTGAGCTGGGCCAGGGCCTGGATTGTGTGAGGGCTCCCCAGCTCCCCCACCAGGTCTCGTCTCCCAATACCAAGGGCAGAGGACCCAGGTCCACTCTGGGTCTCAGTTTCTTCAGCTTTGAAATGATGAGGCTAGTTAGGGAAGTCTCTCTCAATCGTCTGTAACACTCAGACCACCATCCCCATTTTGTCTGTGTCCAGGTATTACTTTTATTTTGATTGAACCATATATATAAAGAGTCTTGGATGTATTTAAAGAGAAAAGTACAACTATAGGCTAATATGAGTCAAGGTGAGCTATAAAGATAAATGCAACAAGAACCTCCTTAATCTTATCCAACTCTACCCAGAGATCAAGCCTGAAGTCTGCTCTTTTTGTTAAAAAGATACTCAAGAATTATAGAGGTGTCACAGACGGGTGAGGAGAGCCCAAGGGCTGTGGGACAAGATTAAATAATCTAATATATGTGTAGTCAGAATCCCAGAAGGAGAAGAAAGAGAGCAGAATAGTTTAAGAGAGAATGGCCAACAATTTTCCAAAATTAAAAACATTAAGTAACAGATCCAAGAAGTTCAGAAAATACCAAACAGAACAAATATCACCCCAAACACATATCCAGATATATAATATTCAAAATGCAGAAAATTAAAGAGTAAAAGAAAATTTTTGAAAGCAGCCAGAAAATAAAAGATGTTACACAGAGGAACAAAGACAAGAATAATAGCAGACTTCTCATCAGAAATGGTGCAAGCAAGGAGACAATGGTGTGACATCTTCAAAGTGGAAAGGATTCTCAACCCAGAATTTTATACCCAATGAAAATGTCATTAGAAAATGGAGAAATGTGCCGAAACCGGTTTGGCTCAGTGGATAGAGCGTCAGTCTGTGGACTGAAAGGTCCCAGGTTCGATTTCAGTCAAGGGCATGTACATTGGTTGCGGGCATATCCCCGGTAGGGGGTGTGCAGGAGGCAGCTGGTCGATGTTTCTCTCTCATCGATGTTTCTAGCTCTCTATCCCTCTCCCTTCCTCTCTGTAAAAAATCAATAAAATATATTTAAAAAAAAAAAGAAAATGGAGAAATGAAGTTTTTTTCAGCAAACAAAAGCTAGGAAACTTTATGATTAGCAAGACACCAATTTTAAATAAAAGGTATAGATAAGTTACAAGTAAAAGGATGGGGGACATATACCAAGGTAACACTAATTTTAAAAATGCTGGAGTGGATACATTAAAATCAGACAAAGCAATTGTATGTCAACTGTAATTGAAAAATTAAAAAAAGTCAGACAAAGCAGACATTACAGCAAGACACATATAATGATAAAGGAATGTGTATGCATCTAACCACGTACAATCCAGCAACATACAATCAAAATACATAAAGCTGACACTGATAGAACTTAAAGTAGGAACTGGAAAATCTGCAATTATACTTGAAGACTCCAACACTATTCTTTCAGCAACTGATGGAAAAAGTAGACAGAAAATCTGCAAGGATATAGAAGACCTGAACCACACTACAGAGCAACTTGAAATGACATTTATAGAATACTCCATCCAACAGCAGTAGAGTATACATTTTTAATTTTTTATTGATTTTTACAGAGAGGAAGGGAGAGGGATAGAGAGTTAGAAACATCGATGAGAGAGAAACATCAATCAGCTGCCTCCTGCACACCCCCTACTGGGGATATGCCCACAACCAAGGTACATGCCTTTGACCGGAATCGAACCCAGGACCCTTCAGTCTGCAGACCGATGCTCTATCCACTGAGCCAAACCAGATAGGGCGAGTATACATTTTTTAAAAGTTACCATGGAACATTCACCAAGATAGACCCATACTCTTTAATCATATTCACCGAGATAGGCCAAAAAACAAACCTTAATAAATTTAAGAAAATTCAAATCACCCAAATTATGTTCTCTGACCATAACAAAATTAAATACAAAAGAATACATGAAAAACTCCAAATATTTGAAAATTAAACAACAAAGTTCTTAATAACCTATTTCAAAGCAAAAATCTTTGCAATCTGAGAAAATACTTTTAATTCAATGAAAATGAAAATGGCAACACATCAAACTTTGTGAGATGTAGCTAAAACAGTGCTTAGAAAAAAATTATAGCTTTTAGTATTATTTACATTATATTTCATATATAATTCATGTGATTATGTTATTGCATTTTATATTCTTTATATTGTATATAATATACATGTTTGTGTTATAATTTGTGTGAATGTACTTTAGTGCCACTGAGCTGTACACTTAAAAATGATTAAAATGGTAAATTTTATACTTCATGTATTTTACCACAATTGAAAAAAACACGAGGGTGGGGGGGAATAAACAGACCATGAGAGTGACATCATCATCTTTACCAAATTCTATTGGTCAGAGCAAGTCCTGCCCACACTCAAGGCGGGGGGTTAGCCTAAGGGCAGTGCCGGACAGGTGTCATGGTAGTTTGCAGTCCACAGCACTCACTCCTCTGCATCCCACAGACCTGCCCAGCCCAGGACCATCTCTCCGACCCTCAAGCCCCACATATTGTGCCATCGGGCTTCCAGCTGGATCTTATCTTCCTGCAATCGAACGACTTGATTCGCGCTCATGCCCTTCCTGTAACCTGGAGTGACCTCCTCTGACCCTCAACCTTCATCACCACGCTTCCAGCCTCCACCCAAATGCCACCTTCCCCTGGAACCTTCCCATGACCACCAGGGGATGCTCTCAAGTGGTTTGGATTTGCTCAGGCAAATCCCTCCCTCAAATTTCCCATCTGTGCAGTGGGCCCAATGATGACCTCTTTGCAGCTTTGATGGGATATTTAATGTGATGTCAGATGTCCTCAGACCAGGGCTCTGGGCATGAGATATGTATTCATTCATTCATCAGACTTTTACTGAGCACTTGCTGTATGCCAGGTCCCGTACTGAGCTCTGGGAAACATGAGACCAAGGCAGACCCCAATCCTGCCCTCAGGGAGCCCACAGGATGCTGGAGGAGATGGACATGGCGTATATGATTATATACATTTATGTTTAAATGACAAAGGTGACAGATTCTGGGGAGCCCTGGCCTCACCTAAACCACACCCTTGCTTGCCTGGAAGCCAGCACAAGCATCTTCTTTTTACCTCCTCTCCCCTGCAGCATTTCTCCACCGCCAGGGGAAGACTTAAAAATGCAGGTGTGCTCTGGCCAGTTTTGCCCAGTGGTTTGAGCATTGGCCCAAGGACTGAAGGGTCATGGGTTTGATTCTCAGTTAACCTTGGTTGCATGTTCGATCCCCAGCCCCAGTCAGGGCATGAGAGGGAGGTAACCAATTGATGTGTCTCTCTCCTGTCAATGTCTCTGTCTCTGTCTCTCTCCTCCTGCCCTCTCCCTTCCACATTTTCTAAAAATCAATATAACAAATACCCTCACTTCTCTGGTGAGGATTTTTAAAGATGCAGATGTGATTGTCTGACCTCTACCCCATATAAATCCCTCCCACGGCTCTCTATTGCCTTTGGGATAGAGATCCATGTCCTCACAGGGCCTCTGGGGCCTGTGATGCCTCATAGTTAGTCCTCTGCTAACTTCTCCCGCGTCCACTCTCCGACCAGGACACCCATGTGAGTGAGAAGGAGGTGGGAACAAGTTTGCAGGTGAGTATCTGGGGGAGGAGGGTTCCAGGCAAAGGGCACAGGGCAGTCCCATGCCTTGCATGTTAGGAGAACAGTAAGGAGGCCTGTGTGGCTGGAGCAGAGTGAGCAAGTGGGAGCAAGGGAGGAGATGAGGGCTGGGAGGAGACAGGGCAGGTTGTGCAGCGCCTTGTGGGCGGAGGGGAGGACTTGGGCTTTTACCCCCAGGGAGGTGGCAGCTCTGGAGGGCTGTGGGCAGGGGGCAGAAGAGGTTGCTCACACGCACTCTCCGGTGGCTGCTTCAGGGAGAATGGGCCAAAGGTGGTGCGAGGAGGGGACCTGGGGACCAGAATGGAGGACTGTACAGGTGTAGGTGGGAAGTGATGGTGCTGGACCAGGTGGAGGCCGAGGAGTGCCCAAGAAGTGGTCAGATCCAGGATAGAATTTTGAGGGCAAAGGCAACAGGACTTGCTAATAGACTGGCTATGGAGTGAGCAAGAAAAAAAGGTGCTGCTTGGCGCCAGCACCTGGAAGGATGCGACTGCCTCTGCTGAGATGATGATGTGGAGGAGCAGGATTGGGGACCAGAACAGTTTCCACCTGAGTAACATCTGCTTGGATGGGTTCGTAGATTTAGGGCCAGGCTCGTTGGAGGCTTCGATGGGGGGCAGGCAGGCAGAGAAAGGTTAGGCCCTTGTCCCCGTGGGCAGGCTGAGGGCTCGGGGGTTTCTCCTGGACCCTGTGGACCCCAGAACCGGCTATACAACCACCCACCCACCCACACAGCAACCCTCAGTCCAGACCCTGGAGCTGTCCGCGACCCCCAGTGCTGAAATTCCAGCTCTCTGCTGCAACCTGGCCGGCGCATCCCTGCGCTTCACCGGGATGGCAAAGCTATTCAGTGCCATTAGTCTGAACTTGTCTCTGTGCCTTGCACACCCCAACCTGCATTACGCAGACCTCCCCAAAGAGAAGCAGGTATGTGTCCCTATAAGTCGGTTCCCAACTTCCTTTTCTATAGGGAAGTTGGGAACCGACTTACAGTTTACTGCTCCTTTAAGGACCACTGAATGCAGTCACTCCCGATGGTCACAATCACCCAAGCTCTGAAGTCAAGTCCGACTTCAGATTGTAGATTGGCTGATGCTCTAATGAATATGTAGATCACCCTCACATCCAACTTGCTTTGATGGCTTGGAAAAAGGGGACAGAGGGGAGGGGGGCCTTGGCAGGACTCTGGGTGGGGGTGGGGGGAAGGATGGTCAGGGAATAGTGTGCATTTTGCTCCTGGCTGTGTCTCTCATACCTACCACAGCACCTGGCACATGGCATGCACTCAATAAATGCTTGTTGACAAGGCTGTTATCTGTGTGCATTAATTAATTTCCCTGGTCGTTGCAACAAACCTGGATGGTGCACACGATCTCGAGCCCCATTTTACATACGAGGAAACTGAGGCTTGGAGAGAGAATGAGATTGCTCAAGGGCATGCAGACCTCGAATCACTCAGCAAATAGAGAACCCAGAGGTGAGCACGTCAGCCTCTGTCCTCCTAGGCCTCATGTCCGATTTCCATCTCAGTTTGACCACCACCTGCCCCGCTTCCATCCTCTGTGTAGCCTCGAGGCCAACCAGGCTGAAGGCCCTCTCTTCTGTGACTGGGACCCGAATAATTCCTACCTCTGTACCTTGGCCAGTGCTGTTCCCAGTGCCTGAAAGACCACAGGTGCCTCCATCGCACAACTCCATCTACATCAATCTGGAAAGAGAAGGGAGAGGTGGGCCGGCTTTAAGGGACGAGCTAAGAAGTTTGCACAGGGTAGCTTTTGTGTCCCAGGAGAGAGCCCAGAGTCGCCCTCACAACCTCACCCAGCTGCGCAGCAGGTGGCACATGCCCAGTGCTCAGTAACGCTTGTGGCATTTCAAACGAAGGCTCCAACAGGAAACGAAGGTGTGGGCCTCTGCTGGCCCCTGCTGGCGGTTAGGGGTAAAGCCTCCGGAAAGGACATTTTTTTTTTTTTTTACTTTTCAAAGGGATTATTCTGACACTTCTGAGGTCTACTCTGGGCTTTAGAACTATTACCTCTCACAACAACCCTCAGAAGTGTGTGCCCTATTAGCCTCATTTCCCAGAAGGCGGGGGTTGGAGGGGAAGGAGGACTGAGCTGCAGAGAGATTGGCCACTGGTCTGATGAACATCATAACCGGGATTCAAATCCTGGGCAGCCGGCCTCCAGACTTAACCACTATGCTTTTAGGACACAGAGCAAGCAGCTGCTCTGTGCGGGACTCTAGGGAACAGAAAAATAAATAAGACACAGCAGGCATGGATGACATGCTATTTTAGTTGCGATAGCTTTATAATGTGCCCAGCATGGCATAGAGGTTAAGTGGGCAGGCTCCCTAGCTGTGAACTAGACCCTAACTCCTAGGACTGCTGTGGTGATTAAATGAGAGAAGACCCACTGGGAACTGTGTCTGACACATAGGAGGTGCTCAATAAACAGCCATTCATTTTGGCACATTCTAGTTTTGTTTCCCCTTACTCTCCCAATTACCCACATGAGTTTGAGAAGCAGTTTGTCCAGTTTTGTACGAACTACTGTGGGAATCTGACCTGGGCGGAAATGCAAGGCTCATCCAGGAGAACTGACCCTTTAAAGTCGTGGGTTGCCCTGGGTACCATCACTGTCCAGTTCACTACTCTTTCTTTTATGTCTTTCAAGAATATGTTACCATGTTCTCCAGGTTTTCCTGAGATTTATTTCAGGCACTTGGTAGTTTTTGTTGTTATAGTTTATGAGGTTTTGCTGATATGCAGGTTATCATCTATAATAATAAAAGTGTAATATGCTAATTAGACCGGACAGCCGAACGACCTTCCAGGTGTCCTTCTGGATGACCTTCCAGATGAAGCCACGGCTGCGAGGGCCGAGCCCCTTGCACGAATTTCGTGACCTGGAGATGATGCTACATAATGAATTACCTTAAAACGTAGTGAATTAAAACATTTATCTCATAGTGTCTGTGAGCAGGAATCCAGGGATACTTAGCTTGGTTCTCTTCTTCAGGGTCTCTCACAGGCTGCAATCAAGGTGTTAGCTGGGCTGCGGTCTCTTCTGAAAGCTGGACTGGGAAGGGCTCCACTTCCAAGCTCGTGTGGTCATTGGTAGGACTCAGTTCCTGACTGGCTGTTGGCCCTCGCTACACAGGGCTCTCCATAGGACAGTGGGGGCGGTTGTGTTCAATGTAGGCACTTTCCCCCAAATACCCCTCATACCTGCCTTTTCCATTCATCTTTTGAAAATGTATTTAAAATGAATCCTTAATTTCCTAAATAGTACCTGAATATATTTAGGTAGACCTTGTAAAGATTGCAGCTAGGGCTCAACGCTGCTTCATCCTGGCCCCCAGCTCCTCACTCTGCAAATCCACCACCTTCCTTCTGGTGAACAGACTTCCACTCCTTCCCTCTCTTTCTTACAAGCGAATACATGGCCTCCGAGAGAATGTATACTTACATGTTTTTTAGAAACCACACACACACATCCCTCATGGATTATTTCCTGCTGTGTGTATTTTTCTGCATCTCTCTTGTTTTCGTCTAACAGTGTGACCTGGAGATGATTCCATTCTTTGACAGCCACATGGTATTCCACCCTGAGAGTGCTCCCTGTGGGGGCCTCTGTCCCCACCTCCTGGTGTTTATGCCTGCTGTGACTGTAGGCTAACCTTAGTGACTTGCTTCTAACAAATAGAATAAGGCAGAGGTGAGGGGGTGTGACCTGGACATAAGTCACAAAAGGCAGGGTTCAAGAGGTCCACATGGAGAGGAACTGAGGTCTCTTGCCAACAGCCACATGAGGAAACCAGCTAGCAGGGGCTTCTCCAGCCCCAGTCAAGCCTTCAGATAAGGCAGCCCTAGCTGATGTCTTGTCTGTAACCTCATGAGAGACCCTAAGCCCTAACCACCCAGCTATGTCATTCCCAGATTCCTGACCTACAGATAATGAACTTGTATTGTTTTAATCTGCTAAAATTTTCATGCAGCAATAGCTACTGATACAACCTTGGGTGCCACTTAGCCTATCCCCCTGGATGAAAACCTACACCACAGCCATGGCTCAGCCATTCTAAGCACAAAGCAGTTCACTCTATGGAGACATTCGTATTGTAAGGACGCACATTCTAAACGTTTACCAACTTTGAGTCTTTGAGTTAAATTGAAAAGCTTAAACTATTACAAATAGTAACTTGAATTACAATCTAACATTTGAATTTCAGTCACTACACAGCACAGGGAAGCAGTGCAGCAGTTAAAAGACAAACCCGAGAGCCTGGATTCAACTGCTGCTGTGCACCTCAGGCAGGTCACTTAACCTCTCTGGGCTCCAGTTTACTAACTCATAAATTCGGGCTATTAATAGAACATACTCCCAGGATGGTGGTAGGCTAAGTGAGTTAAGTCACATAAAACACCTAGGCCAATGCTGCCTTGTAGAACTTTCCGCAGTGATGGACATGTGGTTATTGAGCCTTAAAATGTGGTTTAGTATGACTGAGGAAGAGAATCCTATATAATAAAAGGCTAATATGCAAATCGACCAAATGGCAGAATGACCAGTTGCTATGATACGCACTGACCACCAGGGGGCAGACGCTCAATACAGGAGCTGTCTCCTGGTGGTCAGTGCGCTCCCCGTGGAAGCGCTGCTCAGCCAGAAGCCGGGCTTGCTGCTCTTTAGTGCTGCCTCGGAGGCAGGAGAGGCTCCCCTGTGCTCAGAAGCCAGGCTCACAGCTGGTGAGCACAGCGGTGGTGGTGGTAGCCTCTCCCGTCTCCGCTGCAGGTGGGCAGTAAGGAGCCAGGGGTCCCGGACTGCAAGAGGAATGTCTGACTGCTGGCTTAGGCCCGATCCCCCTAAGGGGTCCCGGACTGTGAGAGGGAGCAGGCCAAGCTGAGGGACCGCGCCCCCCCCCCCCCCACAGTGCACGAGTTTCATACACAGGGCCTCTAGTTTATAATAATTTAAATAGCCACATGTAGCTAGTGCCTACTATATTAGATGACACAGGCTTGAAACAATACTTGGTAAATAGTAAGTGCTTAATGAATGCTTGAAAGGAATATTATCCTGCCAAATTATCCTCCAGAGCGTCGATTTATACCTCATCAGCTTGGAGGTCACCCCAGGTATCCTCCTAACATCCCAATCTGATCATGCCCTTCCCCTGCTCAAAGCCCTTCCGTGGTTCCCCATCGCCCTAAGGTAATGTCCCAGATTTGCTAATCTCGTTGTGGTCACAATTTTTAGCATCTGGAATTACTTTTTCTTGCAGAGGTGAGTATTTTTATTTTCTTGTCCACCACGCTCCTTGATGGAGGCCTTGGGAGGGACAAGGCCTGGCACACATTGTGCACGTTATCAGGAAAGGACGTCTGTAATCTGGCCCCTATCATCTCTGCATCTGTGTCTTTGCCCAGTGCTGCAGCCGTAGCCAACTGTCCAACCACCACAGCAGCTCAAGCCTGTGAGCCTTGGCCCACGCTGTTCCTCCCACCCAAAAACCCTGCTAGGCAGACTCAGACTCGTCCTTCCAGCTCGTACCCCAGCTGGGCCTTGTTCTCTCTGTGGGTGCTAGAGCAAGGCACTCCATGTCTCTGAGCCTCAGTTTCCTCAACCATAAAATGGGATGAATTACCAATAAGAGACATGGTTTTGCAAAGTATTTGGCAGGATATTAAGTAGCTCATTAAATCGAGTGGTTAGTATGACTCCCATCAATTTCAAGAGGCTCAGCTTGGGTGTGGCTATCCCCAATATTCATACCCCCATCCAAGACCCTCCCCTGGAGCCCCATGTCCTCACCTCAAGTGTCAGGATTTTTTTTTTTTTTTTTTTGAGGCCTCCACTGGAGTGGGGCAGGAGCCAAAGCCACATCATCTCTCTGGTCTCATCTCCTTCAGTCATCACTTCCTCAGGGCACTTCTGGGTCCTTGGCTACAGGTTCAACTGGGGACTTCTCCCTCAACATTCCAATCCAAAATCTATTGTATAACAGTGCTGACAAGGGTGCAGAGGAACTGGGACCCGCATACACTGCTGGTGGGCATACAAAATGGGACAGTTGTCATGGAAAATGGTTGGGTGGTTCCTCAAAGAGCGAAACATAGAATTACCACATGACCCAACAATTCTGCTCATAAATATCTATCCAAGAGAACTGAAACAGGTGTTCAAACAAAAACTTACACATGTATCGTGGAACTATTTACAACAGCCCAAAGGTGGCAACAATCCAAATGTCCATTGATGGGTGAATGGATGCTCAAGATGTGGTCAATAATATTCAGTAATATTCCACACTGAAATACTGCTCAGCTGTGAAAAAGAAAAAGGCGCTGGCATTCAATAGATGAACCTTGAACACGTGATGCTCAGTGAGAGAAGCCAGACACAAAAGGCCTCATACTGTGATTCCATTTATGTGAAATGTCCAGAGCAGGCACATCCAGAGATAATGAATTAGTGGTTGCCAGGGGCTTGGGAATGACTGCTAAGGGAGATGAAATTGCTTTTGGGGTGCTGGAATGATCTGGAATTAGAGGTGATGGCTGTAAAATCTTGTGAATATACTGAATGCCACTGAATTGTACACTTTAAAATGATAAAAATGGTGAATTTTATGTTATGTGAATTTTACCCCAATTAAAAAAAAAAGGTGTTGTATAGTCCTGGCTGGTGTTGCTAAGTGGTTAGAGCATTGGTCCGAGCACTGAAGGGTCATGGGTTTGATTCCCAGTCAAGGGCACATACGTGGGTTGCAGGTTCGATTCCTGGTCCCAGTTGGGGTATGTGTGGGAGGCAAGCAATCGATATGTCTGTCACATCAATGTTTCTCTCCCGCTCCCTTCCTCCCTCTAAAAATAAGCAATGGAAAAAATGCCCTTGAATGAGAATTAACAAAACAAAAAAAGTGTGTTGTATAGAGTCTCCTCTCCTGGGCTGCCTCTGTGAGGGCAGAGACCAAAGCCATCTGGTCACTGCTGTGTCCGCAGTGGCCAGCAAAGAGACAGAGGTGCAGTGGGTGTTCAGGAAACATGTGTGGGCTGACTGAATGAATGTGGGAATCAAGAGACATAGGCACCTGCTCTTCCTGAGAAAGAACTTCATTTCCTCAAATTCTGGATGGAGCAGATGAAATCCTAGCTATGGGAACTTCAGACTTGCCTTCTTAGATTATCTCCTCCTTCATCTCCCAACTCTAAATCTGAATTTTTCTCTAACCCGGGAACTCCATGGGGCCAGATGCACTTGGTCTTTATTGACGCGAAAGGGCAAATAAGGAGGACTCAGTCCTTTAGCAAGTAAAACTTTTATTAAATAAACTTTCAGTTTTTCCAGACCAAAGAGAGGTGTTTTGGACATAAAGATGATGCTTGTAGCTTCTCACCTGAAACACACCACAGTGACAAGGACCTCTCCAGCCACAAAATTCATCAACCCAGAGTTTCTCCTAAGTCCTTTTCTTGCCGTGTGTGTGTGTGTGTGTGTGTGTGTGTGTGTTTGTTTCCAAAAGTTGGTTTGCAAGTTGAAACTTCATGAAATTACTAGTAGCAGAAATAAAGTACATTGTACAAATCATGTAGATCTTCGGTGTGGAGTATAAAAATGGTATTTACAGCCAGTAAACATGGATCAGGACACACACCACTGCACGCCAGGCCTGGCGGGAGCTTGGTGGGCACCAGAGACGCAGATGAGGCCCCCTCTTGGCCCCTGAGCACACGCTTGCACACGCAGACGCACGGGATACAGGCACACTAGAGAATGTCTTGGAACAATTATCAAACTCTGGAATATCGAAACAAGTTGGTCCGAAGATTTTTTTTTCTTTTCCTTTTTTTTTTTTTTTTTTTTACTATGTGTTTTTCTTTTCTTTTTTTTTTTCTTTTCTGGGTTGGTCAACACATTTTGGTAGAAACAAAAGGGGATGCTGTGGGTTTTTTTTTTTTTTCCAAAAACTATTTTTCTTGAGCTTATTAAGTTCTCTGGTACCTCGTTTGGCAATAGGCTCCACTGGACGACCAAACGAACTTGACTCTGTGCTTCAAGGTGGGTTTCCATGGTTTGGGTAGGTATGCAGAGGCACCCCACAGGATCTCCCTCCCAGCCCCAGCTAGGAAACAAAAATCCATTGCTTGATTCCCCCCACCCCCATTTTTCTTCTCTTTTCTTCTTTGTACCTGCTCAGAAAGATCAACATTAAAAAAAATTCTTTGAAGAGGTATCTTCGGCAAAGGGGTGCTTGGCCAGTGCAGGTTGGGCTTGTCCAACGAGCGTGGCAATCTTGGTTATGAGACCGTGAATTCCAGGCTGGTGATCCGAAGGCAGGGAGGGCTGGCTGCCTGCCCTTGGGAGGGGTAGGAGGGGAGGGGCTCCCACCGACCCCATCTACCCCTGACAGAAAGCTAAGGGCTATTGGTCACATGAGTAAGGCTATGACTGGGGGGAAAGGGCTGGGGGAGGCCAGGGGCTCTCTTTTGTGCTGGGGAAGGCGGGGCCCTGGGACAAGGGAGGGAAGTTCGGGGTCCCGGAAGCTGCAGCTAGGACCAGGGACACTCAAGCCGGCTGAGCCCATAGGCCCGAGAGAATCGTCGGTGGCAGCGGCCAAAAGTCCTGGAGGTATATCGGTTGGCTGATGACTCCCAGTGCTTCTCTGGCACCCTGGTCTGACAATACAGCCGGGAGGTGAGGAGACACGGGGCTGTCCGGCCAGCCTCAGCCCTTCTTATGTCCCTGCTGAGTGACCAGCCTCGGGTCACCTTCTCTTGGGTGGAAGGAAGTCAGAAAAGTTTGGTCCCATGATCTACACTCAAAAAATATATATACTGTCTATAGCTCTCTCTATATATATGCATATATATATATAGAAAAAGTGGTGATTTCGTTTGGGGAAGCCACCAAGGTGTGGGGAGTGAGGAGGCAGGAACTCTCCCAGGAGGACGTGGTGGACTCCTCAGCCCCGCCCTCCCCGGCAGCGCTTCACATTTTGGGAAGAGGGCTAAGGGGAGACAGGAGAGGAGAGGGAGGGCTGGTGTCCAAACTCGGTTGTAATTTACGGAAAAGTCCTGGATCAGGTGGAAGCGGGGGAAACCCTCCTGGGGTGGAAGGCCCCTCACCTGGTGGAGAAGGGAGGGCGTTAGGGAGCTCTGAGCCGGGCACAAAGGCAAAGGACCTCCCCTCCCATCCACCCCCTTGCCCTGGCCAGGCTGAGGTCTAGACCCCAAGATTCCTCATCTTTTCATAAAGAGTCCACTTTGGAGTTTGGAGGCTGACCAACTGGCTTGGAACAGAGTTAGGGTAACCAAGTGTGTGTCCTTACCTGGCAACTTGGGACAAAAATTCCTGTTCATTTGTGTCTCCTCTCCCCTGCTGCCTGCCACTGGAGCACCAGGAAGACAGTTTCTCCCCTCCCCCGCCCACCCCCAAGTTTATGTTCATTCCAAGCTGTGTCCCTCAACACTGGAAACAGTGCCTAGCGCATAGTAGGTGCTCAGGAAAGATGTGCTATCCCAGCATGTTAAAAGTGTGTGGGTCGCCTGTGAGTTGGTTTCAAAACGTGGCAGGTTTCCAAATGTGAGCTCCAAGATGCAGGACTCTGACTGCACACCCTCAAATCTGTGGGTGCTGACCTGACAGGGTCTGGAAGTTACCACCATCCCCTAACTGAACACCCACTTTGCGCCAGACCCCAGGCAAGGCTCTCTGAAGACGACGGCAATGGTGATTAAAAAAGAAAAACAACAGGAATTATCAAGAACTTTACAGGTGGTGGGTCCTGGGCTCAACTGGGAAAACACTGCATCCCCTGTGTGAGTCCTCCCTTCTGCCTCTAGGGGAGGTGTTTTTATGAGCCCATTTCACAGATGAGGCTCATGGGAGCTTGAGGTCAGTAGTTAGTTTCCTCATTGATCCCTTAGGCTCACTATTCATTCCCCAAAAAAGGTGATTAGTTGATAAAATTGTTTGCTCTGTCAAATCAAAATACACTCTTGGGGATTTGTTTGTTTGGGGGGACATTTTTTCTGGCATTGGGGGGGGGGGCGCAAAAGCCCACCTTCCCATCAACTCTTGGATATACCAAATAGAGGAGCTGAGAGAGGGGCCCAGCTGGGAGTCATAGGACAGGAGAGAAGCCCCTCCCCACGACATTCCCCACCCCATTCCCAACCGGGCCCCTCAGGCAAATTTCTATTCATCCTTCAAAGCTTTCTCCAGGGATTCCGGAACCACCCTTGGTGAGCACTGACTTCCTCCACTTCCCCAACCCAATCCTACCCTCCACGACAGGGATTGGGAGTGTCTTCATCCAGCTCTGTCCCTAACAATCCAACCTGGGGGCCCGGGTAGCAACCTCAAACGCCTCGCCACACTCCCACCCCCAGGCGGGAGAGGGTTTGGAGAATAGGGAGGGTGCAGAAAACACAGAGCAGGGTTGGGCGGGTGGGGCCGCCAGGCGGCTCACCTGGGCCAAGCCCACAGCCTCCGGGCGGCTGTGGGCGTGGTCAGTAGGGGTGTCCCGGATCTTTGGGCCGCTTCAGCTGCACTTTCAGCCTCTTCATGCCAATCTGAAAGCCGTTCATGGCCTGGATGGCAGTCTGCGCGCTGGCCGGGTTGTCAAAGCTCACGAAGCCTGCAGAGACCGGGGTGGACCCGCGATGGTGGGCAACGTGGGCGTCTTCCACTCGGCTTCCCGGCTCGTGGGGTCCTAGGGGCGGGGTGTGCGCTCGCAGGGGCAGGCAGCCGGAGGAGGTGGCAGGGCTTGCCAGAGGACACACAGCATCCCTGCCTGGTTCTGACCCCCCTGGACTGCTTGCCTCTGGGGATGGGGCACTCATTCCTTACCTGGGGTTTGCTCTGCGGAGACTTCCTATGTGGAGTTGGGACAGGTGGGATCTACCCCTGGGGGTCCAGGTTCTCCCTCCCACCAGGATGCCTGCCTCCTTCTGGGCCCTGATGCTAGCTAGCCCTTTGCCTCCTCTGAGACCTCTATTCATCTGGGATCTTGTCTGTCCTTCTGACTGTGTGTGTGCTTTTGTCTGTTGTCTCTTTTTCCATCTCTCCCTCCTGCTCTCTTTGTCTCTGTCAGTCTCTCTACTCCTAGTTTCCCCCAAGACCATCAGAAATACTTAAGCCTCCCCCTCCTTAAACTGCCACCAGCCCAAACTCCCTCCATCTGCCAGCTCAAGGCTGCCTGGCCCTACTCCTGCCCTCACTTCTTGGTCATCACAGGGGACCATGTGCACCCCACAGAGGCCAGGGGCCCTCCAGGGGGAGGGAACCACACAAGCATTTGGAGATGAGGTCACCTGAGCTCTTGTGAAAGGCCGAGTGGAAGGTCAGACAGAGAGATTGGGGACTCAGGGTTGAAGGGTCTTGCTGAGGCCCATGGGGAGCAATGGGGGAATTTAGAGTTGAGGGATTAACATCATTGTATTTATCTCCTCCAAGTCCCCTCATTATATAGATGAGAAAACTGAGGCTCAGAGAACGCATATGACCCCCCTGATTGTTGAAAGTGACTGAGCAGGTTTTCCTCCCGAAATTTCCTCTTCCTTCTGGACACAGGTTACAGAAAAGGGGGCTTGGGCACTAGTGGGAGTCCCGTACTTGCTGTGTGACTTCAAGTGTGTCACCTGACCATTTCATTCCTCTTTTCTCCCTCAGTAAATTGGGACAATTCTTCCCTTTTATGGTTGGATACTGAGTATATACAGAAGGCACTTAATAAACAGTGAAGAATTAGCTCTTCAAAGAGGACAGGGTGGGGTTACCAGTCCAGACTTTGTAGTCAAACAGACTAGTTTTAATCTAGGTTCTGCCTCTTTGCAGCTGTGTGACTTTGAACAAGTGTCAGTGCCTCTTTGAGCCCTAATTTTCTGTTTCTGGGGACAAAGAAGTCCTCCCTAAAGTTCAAGGCCCTTCATGATCTGTCCCTGTTTCCCACCTGCCCTTACCTCCTCCCCTCTCTCCCCATCATTCACTCTGTTCCATCCACACAGGCCTCCTCACTGTTCCTCCAAGCCCCAGGGCCTTTGCACATGCTGTTGTCTCTTCCTAGAACACACTTCCTACAGATTTCCCCATGCTAGCTCATCATCAGTCAGCTCTATTTTTCTTCATACTATTTATAATTCCCTGGCCTATATCCTAAGATTCCTTATTTCCATCTCCTCCCCCTAAATCTGTGCTTTCTAATTTGGTAGCCACTGGCTCTTGTGGTTATTTTAATTTAAATTAATTTAAATTAAATACAATTAAACACTTAGTCCTTTGGTCACACTGGGCACATTTCAAGTGCTTGGTAGCCACATGGGGCTGATGGCTCAGACAGACTGGATGTAGAACATTTCCATCATCAAAGGAAGCTCTGTCGGACAGTGCAGGAAGACTGTGAGCCTTCTCAGGGTAGGGTTTTGTAGGCTTCCTTCACTGCTATGTGCCCAGTGCCAAGCACAGAACCTGGCACATAGCAGGGACACAATATATGTATTTGTTGAATGAATGAATGAATGAATGAACGAGTGAGTCTTAGAAAGAATGCATGGCGAGTGTCCAATAAACAGTAGGTGCTTAATAAGTGTTCACTCTGATTATGAATGTGATTCTTTTTAAAAAAATGTGATTCTTTTGGACTAGGCTTGTCTCAGGGATGACCAACCTCTCCCACCCCACCCCCATCCCCCGTTCCAGGACCAGGGGCATGGGACAGGCTGCCAGCAGGAAGGGGCACCCTCCACACGTACTCACCAAAACATTTGCTCTGGTTGGTGGCCCGATCCATAAACACCTTGGAGGAGATGATATTGCCGAAGGGCAGGAACATCTGCGTCAGCTCCGTGTCTCCAAACTCCTGGGGGAGGTGGTAGATAAACAGGTTACAGCCTTCGGGACCTGCAGGTGGGGGAGAGAAAGACATAAAGCCCCCAAGGAGAGGAGGCGGAGCCCCCCCGGGGGAGGGGCGGGTCTGGACCCACACCTGGGCACCTCCAGCTGTCAGGAGAGAGGTGCCCCATGATACGCAGAAAGAAGGGATGTGGAAATGGGGGGTAAGGAGAAAGGGCATACTGATCCCTGCTCTATAATCCTACAGACACTCCAAAGCTCTGATAGTCCTCAAGCTCCAGATAATTTACAAAATTCTGATGATTCTTAGCCCTCTGCCCAAACCAAGATAAATAACAGGAACTCCAAAATCCAGGAAAATCCCTAAACCTCAAACTCCAGATTATTTACAAAAGTCAGGTTAACTACGTGTAGATATATGAAAACTATAATCTATCTTTTCAATTATTCTGTAAGTCTAAAACTGGTCCTGAAATAAACTGGTTCTGTTTTTTTTAAAGTACGATGATTGCCCTGGCCAGTGTGGCTCAGTTGGTTGGAACGTCATGACGTGCACTGGAAGGTCTTGGGTTCAATTCCTGGTCAGGGCCTCTGATTGGGGCATGTACAGGAGGCAACTGATTGATGTATCTCTCACATCCATGTTTCTCTCTCTCTCTCACTCTCTCCCTCTAAAATCCATTTAAAAAAATAGTAATAGCCCTAGCTGGTTTAGCTCAGTGGATAGAACATCGGCCCTCGGAGTGAAGGGTCCTGGGTTTGATTCCGGTCAAGGGCATGTACCTTGGTTGCAGGCTCGATCCCTGGCCCCAGTCAGGTCACATGCAGGAGGCAGCCACTGGATGTGTCTCCCTTACATCGATGTTTCTCTCTCTGTTTCTCCTCCTCCCTTCTACTCTCTCTAAAAATCAATGGAAAAAATATCCTCGGATGAGGATTAACGAAACAAAAAAAAGGCAATAAAAGTCGGATGATCACAGAATAAAACAAGACAAGTATTCTCTGATCCCAAAACCCAAATATCCAGATATATTTTCCAAAAGCCTTGGATAATTCTCCTAAGTTTGGGTAATTTCCAAAACTCAGATGATGCAAAAATAAAATCAAGTAAACTAAAAAGAGACCTCTCCAGTCCTGAATCCCAGATATCCTGAAACCACAAATAATTTTTTAAAATATGTTTTTATTGATTTTAGAGAGGAAGGGAGAGGGAGAGATTGAAACATCAATAATGAGAGAGAATCATTGATCAGCTGCCTCCTTCATGCCCCACACTGGGGATTGAGCCTGCAACCCAGGCATATGCCTGACAGAGAATCTAACCTCAACCATCTGGTTCATAGGCTGACGCTCAACCACTGACCCACACTGGCTGGGCTCCCACAAATAATTTTAAAATGGTAGACTATACCAACCAGAAATATTTTAATTAATTAATTTATTTATTTTTGTTAATCCTTGCCTAAGGATTTTTCCATTGATTTTTAGAGAGAGTGGAAGGTAGGGAAGGGGGGGGGGGAGAGAGAGAGAGAGAGAGAGGGAGAGAGAGAGAGAGAGAGAAACATTAATGTGAGAGACACATCGATTGGTTGCCTCCCCCACAAGGCCAGACCAGGGCCTGGGATTGACTTGCAATCCAGGTATGTGCCCTTGATCGGGATTCAAACCAGAGACCCTTTGATGCGTGGGCGGACACTACCACTGAGCCACACTGGCCAGAGCAGAAATATTTTTTAAAACATGGCTAATCCTCAAAATCATCTCTTCTCCATAAAATCCCCAGTGCATGGTTTATATACAAACTATAAATAATACCATTTAAAAACCTGATTAACTTGGGGTGGTGAACACACAATACAATATACAGATGATATTTCATAGAATTGTTCACCTGAAACCTATATAATTTTATTAACCAATGTCACCCCAATAAATTCAATAAAAAAGAAAATAAATAAAAATCTGATTATCTGAAGCCAAACCTGCTCCCATGCTCCCCAAAACAAAGAAAGTGATCAAACTACCAAGAATTGCTCTTACCCTCCCAATGAATATTCCCCACCTCAGAAAATACAAAATCCAAGACCACACAATCACATCCACCCCCTACCTTTCTGATTAGGACCACAGTTCTGCTATAATGCTTGCTTTTATTTATTTATTGTTTGCATTTTTATTTAAAATTATTATCTAAATCTTTATTGTTGAAAGATATGTCCCCTTTTGTCCCCCACCGATCCCCCACCCCCTCCAGCCCACTCCCATCCCCCACCCCAGGCCCTCACCACCCCATTGTCTGCGTCCATGGGTTATGCATATATGCATACAAGGTCTTTGGTTGTATAAAATGCAAGTGTGTTCCAATGTGACTGATATGTTACGGAACAATTTTGAGCATAACACAAATTCTGTGTTTGCTTAGAGGCTCTCTCATCTCCAGGAAACACTAGGTGAATGCAGAAACCTGGGCCCAGGTGAACCGAGCCTCATGAGAAAACAAAATTCGAGCTCGCACACGAGGCTCTAACACCTACCAACTTCCTCCGCTCCCCAGTGTGTTAGGAGCCATACCTGTCCCCACCTGAGGCTACGCCTGTCTCATTTCAGACAACCCAGTTTCCACCAGTTCACTGGACCTCCGGGAGCAGCCCTTCCCATGCCACTTCCACGTGCACATTTCAGCTCTTTCCCAAGACGAAGTGCCACCACATTTATTGTAGTATCACGTATTTCTTAGCCATCTAACGTTGATAAAACTGTGTTACCGGTTTTATTAGGGTCCTATCTTTTTTTTTATTGACATGTCTGCGGGCCAGGCTCCGAGCTTCCCTTGCCATGGGGAGTGAGTGACCTGGGCTTTCCTGGTTTGTCGCTTTTGCCCAGCCTCCCCCGCCCCCCACTAGCACCATCTGGATTAAAGACAGAGGGTCTCCCCGGGGATGAGCGGTCACTGCCTACTTGCACCTCTTGGCACCAATAGCCGCCTGTGTTAGAGATGAGGAAACTGAGGCACAGGGTAGTGAGGTACCTTCCTTTTGTCACAAGCCAGAACTGGGTGGATCTGAATTCCAGTTGTCCGACTCCAGAATCTAACTCTGGCATCCCTCGACTTGACTGGGGAGGCTCCAGTTTAGCCGACATACCGCACCCCCTCTTCCCAACCTCAAAAGGAGTTTCCTCTCCGAAAGTTCAGGGGATCATTCAGGTTTGGAGAGGGCACCTCTCTGCCTACGGGGTCGAGCTAGCATGGTTCGGAGAGGGGGATTCAGAGGCCCCCCCCCTAAACTCCCAGGGGCGGCACAGGACTTGAACCCAGGCCTCTCCGCCCCTGGGCCGAGTTCTCAGCCGCGCGGTTCCCAGCGGCCCGGCCAGGGGTGGGTCCTGCTGGTGATGGGGGCGGTCAGAGGGCGGGGCTGGCGCCCGCAGGAGGTCGCGGCCCCCTCACCTTCTCGCTGCTGCTGCTGCTGCAGGAGCGGCGGCGGCTGCGGGATGCTGTGCGCGATGGGCGCGATGGCCGCGGTAGGGTACATGGCTGCGGAGACCCGGAGCGGAAGCCGCGTGAGGCCGGCGGGCGCCCGGCGCGAGCGGGGCGCGGCTAGTTCTAGGGGCGGGGCCTAGGCTGAGGGCGGGGCCAACAGCGGGTCTTGGGAAGGAGGCGTGGCGGGGCCACAACGAAGAGGGTGGGGCCCAGGCAACAGAGCAGCCCGGACTTGAGAGGCGGGGACACGGTTAGGGGCGGGGCCAAGGCCGACCTCAGGCCGGATCTGAGGGGCGGGACCAGCAGGGCAAAGAGCTGGGATTGGGCCACGGCTAGAAGTAGGAAGAAAGACGAAGGGCCGAGCCCAGGGGGCGGGGCTTCTGCGGGGCGGGGCTTCTTGCGGGGCAGGCCGGCGTGCCTCCCTACCTGTGTACTGCTGGACTCCGGAGAAGGCAGGATGGAGGGTCTCAGCCATGGTCGGGCTCTGAGCTGCGGGCAGACGGAGGGGCTGAGTGGGGCGCGAGCCACATAAGACTTCTGTCCACCCCCAATTCTTAAGAGCGGAAAAGAGAGCAACAGACATCCGCCCCAGCTTCACCTCTGCGTAAACAGTGTACAGGGATGCTTCCCATTTTACAGGTGGAGAAACTGAGGCTCAGAGAGGTGAAGTAACTGGCACAGGGCCACTTAGATAGGAAATGGCAGAAGCCGAACTGGAATCCAGGTTTCTGGGACTCCAGAGAGGTTGACACATGACTCCCATCTCTCTCTCCCACCCTCCTGGCCCTCTCGCTCCTTCCTTCCATTCTCTATATTCTCCAGGACTCCAGGACTCTGCTCCAGACCACCACTCACCCCCATCACTTCCTCTCTCGTTCCCTACACCTCATTCATCAGTCACCCCATGGACCTTTATGTGGCTATGACCTTCCAACTGGCCCTAGTGGAGGAGTGAGCTGAGAGTTTGTCCAGGCCACCAGAGCTGGTGAATCAAGAAAATTCAGCCAAAACATTCCGTTTGAATGGAGAGGGGTTGCTAGAGGATGGAATAGTGTGTGTGTGGGTGTGTGTGACTGTAAAGGGGTGGCATAAATGAATTACTTTGTAAAGCTGGAACAGTTCTGCATCTTGATTGTGGTGGTGGTTACATGAATCTATACCTGTAATAAAATGGTATAGAAACACACACACACACACACACACACACACACACACACGTGCATGTAAAAAGCAGTGAAACCTGAATAAGCTCTCCTACTCCAGTTGAGTTCATTGTACACACCAATGTCAGTTTCCTGGTTTTGACAATGCTCCTGTGATTATCTATGATGTTAGCATTGGAGGAAGCTGGGTGAGGGGTACACGGGACTTCTTTGTATTATTTTGTTAATTTGTCCTGTTAGCCTCAATCATTTCAAAATAAAACCCCCTCTTTAATGGTGTAAACACAGATGACTTATTTCACTTCAGCAAAGTGTTGGAACATGTTTGCCTTGAAATCATGGTATAGTGGGAAAGGTGGGACCTCTGTTTCATGAGGGCAGAGCCCAGCTCACATCAGTGCATGGTCATATTGAGTGGATGAATGAGTGAGTGAATGAATGAATCCTGGTACTGATATCTTCCCAAATAGTAACAATTAATAATTAAGATTGATGGTGCCATTCTTAGTACTAGGTGATGTGTTAATCATTTTTCATACTGATTTCATTGTCAATGCAACCTCATGAGGTGACTGACGTTAATCTGCCCCATTTCACAGATGAGCAAACTGAAACTCAGAGACTTAAAGGAATAACCCAAGGGCCACCAAACCGGGATACGAACCCAGAAATGTCTGGGTGCAAATTTCCGATGTTTAACCTTTTCCTCTGTGCCCCCAGCACATATCTGCTCAGCTGAGTCTCCCATCGTTCTGTCCCTCTGCTCCATGGGGCATCAAGACACAGGGAATTATGCTTGCTTGTCCTAGAGACACCGTCCTGCCCCCTCATGCTCTCGTAGGCCCTGGGGAACCACCCAAGTTACCTGGGTAGGGCATGAGGCCATTGGCATATACAGTCTCTAGGGCAGGGTGCCCGCCAGGGAAGGGCACGACACCTGCAAAGCTGTTGGTGATGGGAGCCATGAGGCCGGGCACGGCGGCAGTGCTGAGCAGTGGGGGGGAGTGCAGTCCTGCAGAGAGAAAAACATCATGAGGAGCCTGGGCCTGGGCCTGGCCCTGCCCACCCGTCCTCGGGCCTCTGGCGGACTCTCACCAGAGGCAGGGGCGATGGGTGTGGCAGGCAGCCCGTTAAGGCTGACAGCGCCGATCTGCTGGATGTGGCAGGGTGAGAAGGCCACGCCAGGGCTCAGGTAGCTGCCTGAGGTGGACAGGACCGTTGTCTGCTGCTGCATGAGCTGGGGGTGGAGAGGGAGTCAAGATGCACAGTCAGGGTGGCACCTGCCCTGAGGTCATAGGTCCCAGGGAGTAACTAGGGGGGTCAGGCTGGATATCTTGGCTGAGGCCAGGGTCAGGGATCAGTGAGGAATTGGGGCTCAGCCTTGGATCAAGGCTTAGTCTAGGATCAGGGCTCAGCCTAGGTTCAGGGCTCAGGAATCATGGCTAATCCAGGGATCTGGGTTCAGTAAAGAATTTGGCCTTGATCAGGGATCAGGGATCAGCCAACACTTAACTCAGTCAGGGTTGGGACTTAGAGGCTCAGTCTGGGTTTGGTCTCAGTTCAGGGTTGAAGCTTGACCTGAATTATTTGGGGGCTGAGCATGGGGTCATGTCAGTCCAAGTGGAGGTTCAGCTTGGGCTCAGGGCTCAGTTTATGGCTGGGGGCCCAGCTAGGTGTGGGGCTTGGAAATCAGTCTGGATATGTGGGCTCAGCCATGGCCAGAATAGGACCCTGAGTCAGAGAGACTGGGCAAGATACAGAAAGATGGGCAGAGAGCCTGGCCGGCGTGGCTCAGTGGTTGAGCATCGACCTATGAACCAGGAGGTTGCAGGCTCGATCCCCCGTAGGGGGCGTGCAGGAGGCAGCCAATTAATGATTCTCATCATTGATGTTTCTATCTCTTTCTTCCTCTCCCTTTCTCTCTGAAATCAATAAAAAATATATTTAAAATAAAAAAAATAAAACAAAGATGGGCAGAGAGGCCAAACCCCTCCACAGAGACTTAGATGGAGAGAGAGAGACTGACTGGATCCTCAGAGTGGTCTTGGAAGTCCCACTGGAGACAACAGCATGTTTTCTGGGGTCACTCACGGCCTGCGCATAGGCACTGTAGGGGCTGAAGGGCAGGGTGAGGGATGGTGTCAGGATGCCCAGCTGGCCCACCATCTGCTGCATGCGCCGTAGTGTTCGTTCCTTGTCTGTGTCGGCAAACTTGACCACCAGGCTGGAGGAGGCACCCTGCAGGAGCAGCCACAAGCAGGAAGGAAAAGAAAGGAGGGAGGTAACCAGGAATCTGGGGTCCCCAGAACCACACTGGCTCTGGTGAGGGCTATAGATAGCAACAGCTGTTGGCCCTGTCCATGAGCCCCTGCTGCAGACTTTGGGCACCACAGCGAGACAATCTGAAGATCAGAGTCCTGGGTCTCGCACTTGACGATGCAACCACCTCTGCACACAGGTGGGGCATCTGGGTCCAGGGGGCTGTGTCTGGGGTACAGTGGAGGACCCTGACTCTCAGGCACACTCCCCAAAACAGGAGGAGCCCTGGCCAGCATGACTCAGTTGGTTGGATGTTGTCCCATGCACCAAAAGGTTTCTGGTTCGATTCCTGTTGGGGCACATGCATGGGTTACAGGCTCCCTAGTAGGGGGTGTGCAGGAGACAGCCAATCAGTGTTTCTCTCTCTCTCTCTAAAAATCAATAAAAAATCTTAAAACACACACACACAGAAGGAGAATCCACCTGCTGGAGAGGAACATGGCGGCCTGGGTGGAGGACCCTATAATTGTCACCTACACCTGAGAACGGGTGAGAATCCGGTCACCAGAGAGGAATGGGGCACAGATGGATAACTGCAAATGGCACCTTGCACCTGAGAACAGGTTAGATTCCCACCATCAGAGAGGTTGACATGCCCCCTTTGATGGAGAGCTCATCACTGCCAGCCCATCACTGGACAGGTCTAAGTATGAGGAAGCCTGACCTGGTGATGAGCTAAATCCTGCCTGTCCAGGGATCAAACTGATGCCTGCTCTTCTAAGACTGCCCTGCACTCCACACCCATTTTCAAGAACTGAGAGGCAAGTTGGTTCTCCAAGGCTGTCTTCCCCATGCAGATTTAGACACTTACATACAGTGAAGATGGTTCCCAGAGCCTCCTTCCTGGGGGTCAGGGCCACCCCAGCGCCTGGGTGGTCCTTCCCAGCCTCACACCACTGCTGACCCACAAGTTCCTGGCTCCAGTCTTGCCTCTGCCCACCCCTACTCTGGCCCCAAAGACATTTCCAACTAAACCTAACCCATTCCCTTCCCTGTCGAACCCCTCTGTGGCTCCCCATGGCCATAGGAGGAATCTGTGTGCCTCAGCCTTGAACTGCAGGCCCCTCTAGCCCATCCTCCCCAGTTCCTCTGGGGCCCCCCATTCCGATCCTGCCTTTGATTTTGTCACTTCCCACACCCTCATGTCCCCCTGCTGGCCTCGGCGAATCCCATCCACCCTCAGGTCTCACCCATCATGTATACTCACAAACATATACACGTACTCTTACACACATTCACTCACCGTGTATGCTCACAGTCATGCATAGCATTCACATATACATGCTCACCATGCATACTCACACATACTTGCCCAAAGCATTCACATACACATGCACAAAATCACACATGTACACACATAAGTATATACAGTCACTATGCACACATAATCATATGCCCTCACCCACACATACACACATGTACTCATCCACACACATAACCCTCACATACACACCTACCGAGGCACATGCATGTACTTGCTCCCCCCACATCACCTGGGCATACTCATGCACTCAACATGCTTGCACACATGTACTCACAGAGACATGCATGCACTCTCACATGCTCTCTTAGACACACACACACACACACATGCAGCCACACACTGACAGTACATTCTTTCACACACATACATTCACACATATGTACAATCACTCAGACACATACACCCACTCACACCATCATCAGGACTGCCCCCTTTTCCACCTATGCCCACTATGAAGAAGAACCAAGGACTACCAGGTGGCTGGGATGGTAGGAACAGGGCCCCCTTACCCCTTTCCCGTGCCCATCACCTTGGCCTAGGGTAGCTCCTACTCACCGGCATGGTCTGGCTGCCATGCAGGGCGTGGATTGCCGCCTGAGCCTCCGTGTGGGAGGAGAACTTCACGAAGGCACAGCCTGCTCCAAGAGAACAGGGAAGAAGCAATGGGGTATTTCTGGGTAGGCAGGCCCACCGGAGCGGGGGCTGGGGACCCCGGATGGCCAGTCAGCATCAGACACATGCAGCCAGAAAGTCAGACATCTGGACACAGAGCCAGCCAGCCATTTGCTCAGACAGAGAGCTAGACAATGAAGGATGAGACAGTAAGAGAAGCACACGGCCAGCCATGGAGTTAGACAGTCAGCCAATCGGCCATCCATTTAGTCAGAAAGCCAGCCAGCCAGATAGCTGTTTGTCAAACCCACAATCAAGCGATGGGACAGGCTTAGAGAACACCCACCAGCCACCAACACTAGGAGATCCAGAGTTGTAATCAGATGTGCAGATTTAAAGTGACAAACCATGAGACACGGATGCAGAGAGATACGGTCCTGTGCACACCCAGGCAGAGATGCACTCAGACCCAGATGGATAGATGCATGTGACCAGAGTTGGAGAAATGGGGATAAGTCACCATACAAAGGCAGACCCAGCCGATCAATCACATGAGCAGAATGGACAGATAGCCAGAAACCACCAGACACACGAAGACCCATACAGAAGTGGTCATTTGGATACCCAGCAGGAAGAGTCAGAGACAGGGATGCAGGAGGAGTGATACTCAACCCTAGTCACATACAGTCACATGGGCAGACAAGAAAACATGTCTTTGGAGGTCATTAAACAATCATTCCTAGAGGGTACAGCCATATAGGAACGGTGGAGTACCTACACAGAACACAGGCAAATCCAGGTGGAGACAGGCATCCCCAGCTGGGCAGGGGCAGCTAGGAGGACCAGTCTCCACCCACCCGCCAAAGCAGCTGGCCCCGCCCACCCTCGGGCCCCATCCACCAGTGCGGCGTCGCGCGGGCCCCGCCCCGGGATCCAACCCCGCCCGCCTCGGGCGCCGCCCTGCCCCGCTCTGTCCCCAGCCCGGCCCCCAGAGGCAGCCCCGACTCGCGCCTGTCACCTTTGCTGCTGCCATCAGGCCCCCGGAGCACCGTGCACTCGTCTATGACCCCGAAGGGCTGGAACAGCCGCAGCACGTCCTCCTCCGATTGCTGCTTGTTCAGCATCCCCACAAACAGCTTCCGGTCCCCTGTGGGCGGAGACACCACCTCAGACAAGTCCTGGCTTGAAAGCCTCCGGGAATTTCTCCCCTGGGCCCAGTTCTGCGCGCGCGAAGGAGGTGACAGCCGGGCGCTGGCTGCCCTGAGTCTCTCCCACGTTCCTGCACGATCCCATCTTCATGCCTTTGCTCACGCAGTGCCTCCCCCCCCCCCCCCCCCCAACGTCTGGAATGTCCTTCCTTCAATCCTTCGGGGCGTCTGCACCACTGCTCCCACCTCCCAGTACAGATGGGCTCTCCCTCCTGTGGTCTCAGAGAGCCCACACAGAGTACCTACCAGGGTTAGGAACTACCTTGCCCGGCCTAGGTCCCTGTCGGCCTATCTGCCTTCTAGATTCTACAGGGAGGGGTGAGCGCTGATGGCCTCTGCATCCTCACCGCGCCCAGCAGAGCCCCCTGCCCAACCTGCCGGGGCTCGGGGCCCGGGGCTCGGGAGGGACTAGGCAATCAATGTTTGTTGAAGGAGTGAGGCCTGTGTGAGCACAGGACCAAGTGCCTGGGCAGCCTGCAGTCCCCAACAGGTGGAGCTGGAGCGGGTGCCTGGCTGGGACCTGCCCAAGTCTAAGGCCAGGGGCCAGTCTGGGCCACCCTCTCCTGTGTGAGGCACCAGAGCCCTGCCCCTGGGGTAGTTGTGCTGCTCCCCTGTAATCAGGAACAGCGGCAGCTTCCTCTCCCCTAGACAGTAAGATGGGTTACTATGGAGACCAGTTTTCTGGCAGCTGTCACTCATGGGGTGGGAGGGAGGGAGAAACACAGGAGCAGAGAGATTGGCGAATCAGGAAGAGAAAGACATATGAGAGTGAAACAGAGATAAGCAAAGAGAGGCGCAGAGAGCAGCAGAGAGAGAACCAGAGACAGGAAGGAAAAAGATAAGGAGAGAGACAGAGATATGGTGGGAGAGGGAGCAAGAGAGAGGACAGAGATGGAGACATGCAAACCCCCGCTCTCCAGTCCCTGACCCACACCGCGGCCAGGTTGGAGAGTCTGAAAACAGGCTCCAGCCCATCCTGGCTTCACCAGGCTCTTACACATTTCACGCTCCAGGGGTCCTAACAGCCCTGTCCCACATCAGAGCTGTAATCAGATGTGCAGAACCAGATGTCCCACCCTGTCTCCGGTCATCCCCTGGCTGGCTGTTCTCCCTCAGCCCCCAACCCACTTGAGATGGGGAGGAGGGACAAACATCTCCGAGAATTCTTGAATCCCACTGGGGACAGCCAGCTTCCCCCTCCATGGGCACACCTCTGCCACACCGTCCAGCCCCTGCAGACACCAGGCCCCAACCTGCACGCCCACAGGCCCGCCTGTTACAGTCAAGCTCACACACTTGAACATACATGCCCACGCACAGGCTGGGTGTGCGGCGGTGCACGCACCCCCACTACGCCAGCCTCAGAAACACGCATGCATATGTGCACATACTTGCACCTGTCTGCACACAGGTGTGGCCAAGTATGCATACTTATATACACAGACATACCCACTTGTCCAGACATGCAAACGTTCATACACACACATACACACAACCCCAAAAATCAATCCACAGCCCTTCAGGGACCCCATCCCCTCTGCGTCTGAAGATCCCCATTACTGATCTCTGAGGGGAATCAGGTATTTCAAGCTCCAGGGGAAAGTAGCTGCACCTGGCCTGTGGCCCTGAGGTCGGGAAGAGGGGACAGAGGCCCTGCTTCCTGTCTCCACCCCATTGGTGTGTGAGCAGGCAGGTGACTACTGCAGCCTTTTGTGCAGGGACCTTCCCTTCCTCCCCCATTCCTCCACCAACCCCCAGCCTGGAGGTCACGGAGAGATGACAACTACCTCCACGACTTTCGCTGTCCGCAGGCTTCACCTGGATTGGCCGTGCCATCTGTGGGAAAAGGGGGTGGGGAGAGGTCAAGGTCAGCAGCTGGAGCAGCGTGGGTAGAAACTTTGTCTGAGCTCTGCCAGGCAACCCTGCCTACCTCCCCAGCCTCAGCATCCCACCAACCACCCGGCAGCAACGAACACTCCACTCAAACCAAATAATACATGGTCCCACCCACAGGACTTTGCTCACGCTGTCTGGAAAACTCTTACTCAGCCTTTAAAACCCAGTGACAATATCCCTTCCGCCAGGAAGCCTCCTTGCCTCCCCAAGTGCCATGAACTGTTTACAAAGATATCCCAACTCCGCCAGTCCCTGTATGTGATGTGACTTTGTGGTTCCTCTCATAGAGAACTGGGATTTATTTTCCTTTTGCCTCCGCACTTGGCCATGTGACTTGCTCTGACCAATAGAATGAGGTGGAACTGAAGTTGTGGGAGTTCCAACCTTGGCCTCAAGAGACCCTGCAGCTGCCACACTTGAGACGCTGAGATTACCAAGTCATTCCAGGTTATGCTGGGGCAACTATGGGAGGATGGCAGCCGTCACGCACAGAGAGACCCCACTGACACACAGCACCTAGGAGTGAGGCCGTCCTGACCCAGCTTGCCCCAGTCAGGACCCAACTGATTGCAGCTGCATGAATGACCCCAGGAGAGACCAGCAGAAGAACTCCCCAGCTGACAGGTTGGGATTACCAACCCACAGAATCACGAATAAATAAAATGACTGGGGTGGGCCCTAGCATGTTTGGCTCAGTGGATAGAGTGTCAGCCTGTAGACTGAAGGTCCCAGGTTCGATTCTGTCAGGGGCACATGCCTGGTTTGTGGACTCGGCAGCCAATTGATGGTTCTATCCCATCATTGATGTTTCTATCTCTCTCTCCCTCTCCCTTCCTCTCTGAAATCAATAAAAATACATTTTAAAAAAATGATTGGGATGGTTTGTTACTCAGAAGTAGCTGACCGATATACCAAGACTGCTATTTTTAGTCAGCTCCCCAAGCCTTGGTGGGAGCACTGTCACACCTGAGTGGACCAGCCTGGATTCATTGTTCTGGACTCTTCTATCCCCTGCCCCTGGCCCTGAAAATGATGTTCATTAGGAGAAATCCACCCCCTAATTCCCACCCCCACACTTACCCAGGCATGGGTATGAGGTAAGCTAATGTGAATATTTGACAACAGACTTGAGGGATGTAGGATGGGGGTGGCATTTACTTCTCCGCTGATCCTAGGACAGAATCCTCCTCCCAACCTGGTATCTCTGGTGAACTCCTACTCATTCTTCAAATCCCAACTCAAAAGCCCCCAAGTGGGCAACCCTTCCCCTCTCTGGGTTCCCTCCTCCTCTGCCTCAGGGCAGCACATATCTAGTGTTGCTCGTCTTCCTCCAGACTGGGGACACAGCATCACCCCACACAGGGCCGCGTACATGGGAGATTCAGAGGAGCCCACTGAACTAAGCTGACCAGGAGAAAGGGGTCAACACCCACCAGCACAGAAAGACACCTGGTCCCTCCCCAAGAGGAGTGGGGGCAGTGAGTGCTGTTCTAGGTCAGACCATCTTGGAGTAGATCCCCACCCACCCAGAGAAGGTGCTAGATAAATGTCATGTTCTAATCATAGTGCAGCTGCCCAGCAAGCTCAAGAGAGAGACACGGTTTTCACCCCATTTTATAGATGTCAAAATCAAGGCCCAGAAACGTTATTTACTATACCCACCAAGGCCATGGTAGATGAGTTGAGGCACCAGGAGTCCTAGAAGTCAAATTTAGAGATCTTTCCGCCCACTCCCATGAGCAGAGACCTCTCTCCAACTTTAAAACCCCTCTGTCTTCTTCCCTCTGAACTCCCTCCCCTTCTCTCAAGACCCTGTCCCAGCTCTGAACCCCCCCCTCATTGATCACCCTTTCCCTGAGTCCCTCCCCTCGTTGATTCCCCTCCCCCCTCTAGCTTACCTCCCCTTTCTGAGTTCTTTCCTTCTCTCTGCTCCCCCCCCCATCTGAGCCCCTCCCACATCCCCCTTCTCTGAAAGTGTGTCCCAGGCACATATGGGCCTGGCTGCCTCAATCTGAACTCAGCCTTGGAGCTCCAGAACCAGAGAGATCTCAGCCCCCCCAATCCAGTGTCCCCAGTTCCGGTGCCCAACCAATCTGCCACCCAGCCACACCCTCAGAGGAAAAGGGGAACATTTCTCCCCTCCCTCACCACACACACACACACACTGAGCCTTCTCCACCTGGGTACCACACCCAGCTAGCTGGAGGCAGGAGGGGAGATGATTTCCACCAGATGGGACCAGATTCTGGGCTGGGGGCAGACTGAGGTGGTGAAAAAAAAATGGGGAAAAAGGGGCACCTGAGCATCATCCTCCTGCTTCCCCACCCCTCCCACCTCACCTCCACTGGCCCTCACCTCTTCCCCCCTCCCAGCACCTTGGGCAGATGAGGATGGGGTTGCCAAGGCAACACTGATTCACCACATGGAAGCTGGCAATTGTTGTTACCATGGAAACTGCCTCTTAGGGGCGAGCCTAGCTCCTGCCTTGCACAAAAGAGATATTTAAATATAATCTTCTAGAGATGGATGAGCCAAGAGAGGGAACAAGGGAGGGGGCCACGAGGAGGGAACCTGCCCCCAGCACAGCACCCTCACCCCTCACCCCATTCTCATGGCCTGGGTACCTGCTCACCAGCTGCGCCTTCAGCGGCGGCTGCAGAGCCTGGGATCTCTCACCTCCTGCTGGAAGGCTCCTTCCCCCTCCAGGGTCAGCTTGGCAGCAGGAGGAGGTCCGGGTCTGCTCCCAGAAGCCAGGTGGGCAGCCCCCTCCTCTCCAGTCCCCTCCTCAAAAGCCGAGGCCTGAAGGCCCAGCTATCCACACCCCACAGCCCCGTGCCCCGCCTCACCCACCGGCCTAGAGGCTCCCACCAGGCTGGCTGGCATCCATGTGCTGTGGCCCGCACTGCCGGCCCTGGGCGCACAGGGGCGCATACGCAGCAAGAAAGCTGAGGCCCAGCGCCTCACTCCCTGAGCCCCACTCCCAGGCAATCCGCCAGCCACTGGCCAGGCCCTGCCCGCCCACTGGAACCCTGAGAAGGTGTGCCAGGGGAGCCAGGTCTCCCCATACCCCCACCTCTCCCGTCACCCCTGCCCACCCTTCTGCTTCTGCCCACCTCCTTCCAGCTTCCTCTTTCCATCTGCCCCACCAAGGTCTCTGCTGAGTGCCCTCTCTCCCTCCTCCACCTCTGGCTCCCAGTGTTGCATCGCTTCCCTCCCTGCGCTCTCCCTTCCTCTTTTCATTTATTCAACAACGTCCCCGTGTGCCTCATACTGAGTAATGTTGCAGTCCCAGGGAGGACCCCGCTTGTCTGGTGGAGGGGGAGACAGAGGCAGATACAGACCCTCCCCGACTCATAGGGTCAGGGTGGGGGCAGAGGGCAGAATCAAGGGCTGGAGAGCCTAGAGCCGTGGTTGGCAAACTGCGGCTCGCGAGCCACATGCGGCTCTTTGGCCCCTTGAGTGTGGCTCTTCCACAAAATACCATGGCCTGGGCAAGTCTATTTTGAAGAAGTGGCGTTAGAAGAAGGTTAAGTTTAAAAAATTTGGCTCTCAAAAGAAATTTCAATCGTTGTACTGTTGATATTTGGCTCTGTTGACTGATGAGTTTGCCGACCACTGGCCTAGAGCAAAGAACAGTGAAGAGCCACAGACTGCTGGGGCTGCACTGGAGATGGAAAATCTGTGGTGGGTTTTGAAGTGAACAGGAGTTTGAGGGAGAGACTTTCTCAGGTTGGAGCAATATGAATATCCACTGCCTCATTCATCTCCAAACCACTTTATGAGATGGAAACATTCCCATTTTATGGATGGGCAAATCAGAAAGAGAAAGAAGAAGGTCAGAATCAGAGGCTCAATCTCCTGCGGATTTCCTCAGGGTCCTCTGGGGACCCAGCCACGCTCCTGTGGGCTGGGGCTCTGGGAGTGTCTGTGTTTTGGGGTGGGCACACAGGAAGTGCCTGGGGTCCAGTCCTTGCTCTGCCCCCCAGCTTTGGCTGAGTGACTTCAACCAAACCATACACCATTGGGAAAACAGAACCCCTTCGTCTGACCTGTGTCTATTACAGGGAGGAAACTGCGGCCACTGCAGGGAGGGCCTGCAGGCGGAGTCTCCAGTGGTCAGGCGGGGCCCCGAGGAGCCGCCTGGATTGGCAAAGCTGTGCCTTTAGAAGATGTGGGGACTCCAGGAGCCCCAACTGGGTTGTTTCTGGGCATGTGGAAAGGAAGCAAGGTGGACCCCCCCACTCTGGGCTGCCCACGCCACCATTCCAGCCTCCGCCTCTCCCACTTGGGCCCAGACCACGCCCCTCTCCACATCTAGATGCTGCCACGGCTCCCTATTGCCCTTGGGGCAGCATGTCAGTTCTTCAACCTGGCATTCGAGCCACCTTGGCCACTCAGGCCCAGGCACTCCTCCCATGTCCCCGGGACACTGCTGTTGCACTAACTTGGCTGGAATGCACCCCGTTCTCACCTTGAAGAGAACCCCTCAAATTCTACCTCCCCCTGAAGCCTTCCTCTCACTATCTATCTGCTTTGGTTGCTTTGCCCAGACCTTGCTTTGATCAAGGCACAACCCCCAACACTCCTCCTCTCTCTCTCTCTCTCTCTCTCTCTCTCTCTCTCTCTCTCTCTCTCTCTCACACACACACACACACACACACACACACACACTGTTCCTCTTTTGGGTGAGCTTCTCAGGGCAGGGCTGAGGGTCTCAGTGCCTCCTTGTCCAAAAAGACCCAGCACAGAATTCACAAATAGCTGACATGGGACGAGGCAAGACCTATGACTTTCACAGACAGCAAAACCTAGGTCCTGTCCCCATGGGCACAAAGCAAGCGGGAAATGTGCTGGGCACAATGCTCAGCAGGGGAGGTAACCCAAGAGTCCGTGCCAGGCCATGTCTACACTATCCCCCCTTCTTGGGAAGCAAACAGGCTTGGAAAGGCAACACGACTGGCCAGGAGTCCTAAAGCTTGTCTTGCCTTGGATAGTCCAGTCATTCATTCAGCATAGATTTACCAAGTTCCCACCGTGTGCTTAGCACTCCTCTGTGCCAGGTGCCCCCACAGCTGAACAGACAAACACATCCCTTTCAGAGGTGCTCAGAGAAGCAGTAGGGTGGCTACCAGATCCGGGGTGTCCCTTGCCCTCCAAGACCTTCATGATGAAAAAGATGGTGTTGCCTTAAAAGTCTTAGAGACAGCAGCTGGCCACACTGGTCTCCGCTGCCCCGTGGCACCCATTCCACGGCCAGGAACCCCAGCCTGGGGTTTGACAGCCCCGCTGAGGTCCTCTGCTGGGCTCTGAGGCACTTGCCCAGCCTGGATTCAGGGTCCTCGGTCCATTCGGGCTCTATTCTGGGATTCTGTTGTATTCAATTTAGGATCCTATTCCAGAACGCTGAGGTTTGATTAAGTTGTGTCCCCCACGGACCCTACTGGCACGAGGAAGGAACTGGAAAGGGGGGTCATTCTTACTTCAGAAAGAGCATCGGGGAGGGGGAGCTCGGCTGCTTCATGGTGTGGGGGCACCGGGCAAGCAAGTGACCGGCTCGCTCCCTTCCTGGTTTGGCAGAGGGGAGACGGCGGCGCTCATGCAGGTCACCCAGCAGGGTGAGAGGCCTGCAGCTGTATCTCTCACTTTTTTCAAGAGATAAAAAGACAAGTGTCCACTGTACAATGCCTACCCCAACTCACACATGCACATGGGGATTTGCGGGGTGGGAGGGCAGTGCAGGGACAGGAGCGATGGTGGCTGTCTTCATTTCTAGAGTGATTCAGCTCTGGCCCCTCACTCCCTGCTGTGTGTGCAGGCACAAGAGCCGGCAGGGTGGGTTTCCCAGCACGAGGTGAACCTCCTGAGGCTCCATCTTTTGGTGGAGACCCCTTGGGGTGAGGGGGCTCAGACTTCAGTGTTCTGATGCAGCTGACAGGTGAGGGGGCCTTCTGCCCCAGCAGTCCCCTTCCACCGTGCAGTCTGCAAAGGAGCCTCCAGATCTGGTTCTGAAAGGCTGATCCCACATCTGTGGGTGTCCTCAGGGGAGGGTGGCTTACCCGGAAAGTCAACCCCTTAGCTAATCAGAAGCCAAAGGTACACGCACTTAGGGAGGGATCAGAGCTTCTGGGCATGTGCCCACCAGAACCAAAACACGGAAAAGGATCTCTATTTCCAACAGCAAAAACGAAGAAACAACCCAAATGTCCACCAACAGGAGGATGAACAAATACATTGTGTACTCATGTCGTGGAGTGCTACACGGCAATGAAAAAGCACCCGTTACAGGTGCGGGCGATGCTGACTCTCGTTAGCATCGCACTAAGTAGAAAAATGCAGATGGCTTTACATATAATATGATTCCATTCATATTGGGTTAAAAGAAAAACAGGCAACAGCCAGCTAATATTTTAGCAATGCATCGATAAGTGCTGAGACCATGGAGAGAAGCAGGGGCTGGGAACCAGAAAGGTCAGAAGAGTGGCTCCTCCAACAGAAAGAGAGAGGCTGGGCTTGAGACGTGGGATGGGGATCCCTGGGGTGCCACTGGTGTAGTAACAATGGGGGTGCTTGCTTTATCGTCGTTGGTGTTGCATGCACGTTTCTCTAAGTGTGTGGTATTTCGCAAACTTTAAGAAATAATCTTTAAAAATCATGCTGTACTCCTGGAGGCTGCTTCCCAGGGGTCCCTGCATCCTCAGGGTCCAACTCTGAGCCACCTCCCCCTTATTTATCAAACATCAGCTCTCACCTCCCGGAGGATAGGGACGGGATTGCAGGAAACTGAACCAGACAAGCCAGAGGTTCAAGGCCTGTGGAGGGGGAGATACAGCTGCAGGCCTCTCACCCTGCTGGGTGACCTTCCATGGGTCCCTCCTACCCACCATCTCCTCTCTGTCAGCCCTCCTGGTGGACATGCCTTTGGATGAGGGGCCCCAACAGTGCTGGGTGGGGGCCCCAACAGTGATCATTCACACCCCAGGCTCCATGTGGAGGCTGAGGAAACTGAGACCCCGAGAGGAGAGGGTATTGCCTGAAACTCCTCACCTCCCAACAGTGAGCTGACATCAAAGAGAGACCTCGATCCCTGCAACCCAGATACATAATAACACTGCATCGTGTTCCTGGGTCTAGAACATTCTGGGTCTGTGCTATCCAACATGGTAGCTGAGTCCTGGCCTAGGATACTCTAGGACTGCACTATTCAGTAGGCTAGCAGGCTCCTAGTCTAGAACATTCTAGGTCTGCACTCTCCAATAGAGAGTGTTCTAGCTGGGCCCAGTCTAGAGCATTCTGGGTCTGTGCTAACACAGTAGCCAACCTCTAATATAGAACATTCTAGATTTGATCTGTCCAATGTGGTAACCACCAGCCACATGTAGTCACTTAAGTTAAAGTTTACATTTATTAAAATTAAATGACATTAAAAATTCAGTTCCTGAGTCATATTTGCCACATTTTCAAGGCTCAGTAGCCACGTGGACCTAGTGGCCACCATACTGAACAGCACAGACAGGACATGCCCATCATGGGAGAAAGCTCTATTGGACAGCACGCATCTAGAATGGCAAATTACAGCCTTATCCTGAGCCCCCTGCCTGTTTTTGTAAATAAAGTTTTATTAGCACACAGCCACACCCATTCATTGGCATGTTGTCTGAGGTGACCCTGGGCTTAGAACATTTTAGAACCATACTGTCCAATAAAATAGCCACCAGCCACATGTGGCTATGAAGCCCTTGAAATGAGGCTTGTGTGACTCGGGAATGGGATTTCAAAATTTGTTTAATAATAATTAATAAACTGTATTGACTGCCTGTTGAAATAATAAGATTTTAGAGATGCTGGGTGAAAATGAAATATAGCATTAAAATTCATTTTACCTGTTTCCTTTTCCTTTTTAAAGGTTGCTACTGGAAATGTTAAATGCTGCGTGTGGCTTGCGTTATATTTCAGTTAGCACTGCTCGCCAGCTCTTCTCCCTAACCAGGATTTATCTACCTGGGCACTATTGGCTTGGGGTACCTAATTCTTTGTTATGGGCCGTCTTGTGCCCTCAGGGTGTTGAACAGCATCCTACAGATGCTACCCACAGCATCTCCCAGTCTTGGCCATGACAAATGTCCCCAGACATTGCCCAGTGTCCCTTGGGAGCAGAATCGCCCTGGGTTGAAAACTCCTCCTAACCTAATATAAACTCTTCCGTTAGACCACAGAGGCTCTCGTGTGTTCTCAACAACACATCGGGCACGTTCCTGCCTCCGAGTCTCGGTACACTCTGTCCTCACGCCACCCCCATCTTCATCTCCATCTGCCACCATCCTCCCCATCTCTCAAAACTCAGCCCCGAGGCTCCCTCCTCCAAGAAGCCATCCTGTTTGCTCTCTACTGAGTCTGCCATGCAGGCCAGCTGCTTCTCCCTGGCGACGCTGCCCCAGGTCGCCCTTGCATCTGGACGTTTATTTTGTGCTAACCTTCTGTAGCGGGTTGAATGATGGTCCCCCTAAAATATACCCAAGTCCTAACCTCCGGAACCTGGGAATAAAATGAGACCTTATTTGGCCCTAGCCAGAGAGAGCATCGGCCTACGGACTAAAGGGTCCCGGGTTCTATTCTGGTCAAGGGCACATGCCCGGGTTGTGGGCTCAATCCCCAGTAGGGGGCCTGCAGGAGGCAGCCGATCAATGATTCTCTCTCATCATGTATGTTCCCTCTATCTCTTCCTCTCCCTTCCTCTCTGAAATCAATAAAAATATTTTTAAACAAAAAAATAATCATAATAAAATGAGACCTTATTTGGAAAAGGGGTCTTGATGAATGGAATTAAATGACAGCTCTAGAGATGAGTTCATCCTGGATGAATGGTAAGCCCTAAATCTAATGACAGGTGTCCTTATGAGAGAAAGGCCGGGGCATTGGAGAGATGCAGACACAGAGGATAAGGCCCAGTGACAACGGAGGCAGGAACTATTGGAGTAATGAGTCTACAAGCCAAGGAGCTTCTGGCAGCCACCAGAAGCTGGGAGCGTCATAGAAAGGATTCTCCCAGAGGGAGTGCAGCCTGCTGTCACCTTGATTTCCGATTTCTGGCCCACAGAACTGTGAGACAATATATTTTCGCTGCTTCAAGCGTCATGGTTTGTGGTGCTTTGTTAAGCAGCCCCAGGACTCCAGTAGTTGGAAGGAGGGTTTTGAAAATTGAAATCAAACCAGGTCATTCCCCTGCTTGCCACCCTCCCATGACCCCAGCTTCCCTTGGAATAAAATCCAAACTCCTCACGTAGTCCTGTCCCTTCGTCTTCCTCATCCTCCTTCCGCCCTCCTCCTCACTCCATGGCTTCACTCTGCTCATCTCCTCGATGCTCCTCAAAGGCACTGAGTTTGGTCCAGCCTCGAGGCCTTTGTACTGGCTGTGTCCCCTACCACGGGTGCCCTTTCGGCAGATAGGCCCCCTCCCTCCCTCAGGTCATCAGGTTGCCTCCTCAGAGAGGCCTTCCCTCACCACCTGGTTTATCTGTAACCCACTGGGCTGGCACACCCCAGACTTCCTGTTCCCAGCATTGATGGATACAGGTGCCAGCATTGATGGATACAGGTGCCCCAAGCAGCTCTGGAATGCTTTTGATGCTGAAGGGTCTCTGAGAATTCCGGAGAGAATGGCAAGCCCCACCCCCAGAGCCACGAATCTCACTGTGGTTCCTTCACTTGCCATCAGGAGTTGCTGCCTGGAGATCAGGCTCACTTGGCTCAGGGGACCTCTGCCCACCCAAAGAGGACAGGGCTGAAAGAGAGACCTGGCAGGTACAGAGCCTGGGCCGGCCTCCCCTTGGGATAGAAATCCTGCCCAAGCAACCCCCAAATCATGGGGCTGAAGCTCTATTTGCTTTGATGTCCTTTAACACACTAGGCACAGTCCTGCCTCAGGGCCTTTGCACATGCTGCTCCCGCTGCCTGCTAAGGCTTCCTCATCTTCAGGTCTCAGGCCAATAACACTCATACCCTCAACCAGTGCCACCTGCATGACCGACCACACATCACCACTCTGGTGTGACGCTTGGGCCCAATATGCAGTAGGCACTCAATAAGTGCTCACTCTGGTGATCATTCCTATCCCTCTGAACCTTATACCTCTTTCTGAGTCAAGACACTGCTGATCCCAAGAAGGGCCTTGGCCTTCCCCAGGCTGAGAGCCACCCCTCTGTTCTCCCCCCGCCCCAGACAGCATCCAGACTCACCCCGGGCAAGGTCTTCTGTTCGTGCAGAGCAGTCTGAGCTTTGATGGCAGAGTCCCTGGCACAGTAAGTGAGGAAGGCACAGCCTGGAGGGGAGAGAATGGGGTGTTAAGAGGAAAGGATGCTATACACCCATGTTCATTCACAGCAGCATAATTCACAACAGCCAACAGGTAGAAACCACCCAAGTGTCCATGGATGGATGAACGGACAAACAGGGTGGGCCATCCACACAGTGGAATATTATTTACTCTTTTAAAAAGGGTGACACCTGCTATGACATGGATGGACCTTAAGGACATTTTGCTCACTGAAGTAAGCCAGGCACAAACGGGCAAATATTGTACAATTCTACCTATAAGAAGTCCCAAGGGAGTCCACTCCGTAGAGACAGACAGTAGACCTTGTCAGGGGCTGGGGGAGGAGGATGAAGAGTTCATGTTTAGTGGGGACAGAGTTTCAGTTTGGAAAGTTGAGAAGGTCCAAGAGGAGGATGGTGGTGATGGTGGTACAGCAATGTGAATGCACTTAATGCCACTGAACTATACACTTAAAAATGGCTAAGATCGTGAATTTAACATTATGTGTATTTTACTACAGTAAAACACCTGGGGGGAAAGGAGAAAAACACGTTAAAATGGTAGGTTTTATATTATGTGTATTTTACTACAATTAAAAATAAAAAAGAGGACCCCGAACCGAAGCCACCTTTTGCGGGGGGGCGGGGAGGGTGCAGTAGCAGTGGTTCAGCCCTGCCACTTCCCAAAGAGTGAGACAGGGAAGGGAAGAGGGGAGACCCAGCTGTTAATGGAGTCCGTGGCTGACACTAGATGAAGAGACTCTCAGGACTGAGGCTGGCAAAGTGGGGTCAGGGAGTGGGCAGAGCTGCTGCCCCGTAGGGAGAGGACGATGGGGAGAGGTCCCAGCACTGGGATGAGGAGCCGTGGGCTCTGCCACTGACTCGCTTTGTGGTCTTGGATGGGGCGCTGCCCAGTCTTTGCCTCAGTTTCCCCAAAGAGAATGGTCCGAGAGTGCCTTCAGATGGACCCACCAAGGGGCGACGCAGGCTCCAGTCACCAGAGGGTGTGTGGTTCAGCGGCAAAGAGCAGAGCCCATCAGGAGAGGCCCTGAAGGTGTCCAAAGCCAGTGTGTGATTGGGCAACGTCCTGGGTTGGGGCGGGGGTGCCAGGTGTTGAGAGTCACAGAGCAAGAAACATTGAGCCAGAGACAAAGAGAAGCAAGGAGAAAGAAACGCCCAGAGAAAGAACAAGGAGATCAAAGATATTTTGAAAGATGTTTGCAGAAGACGGGGTGGGGGTTGCAGGCAGGTGTCCAGACCCCTGGGATGGACCCCGAGGTCTGGGCCCAGGGGTCTGGACACCTGCCCCATGTTCCATCCACCCTACGACAATCTTCCATCCCCAAGAAGTGGCCACGACCTTGCCTAACTTCTGTGGACCTTGGTTTCACTTCCTGTGAAATGAGACCGTCGTTGGCTGCTCTGATGCTGTTGGGCCCTGGGTCCCCCAGCCCCAGCTTCTCCCACTCATGGTCCCTGTCTCTCTGCCTCCCTTCACGCCTGACTGCCCGTGCAGAGCTCTGGGGAACAGCTCCGGGGTGCCCACTTCTGCCCCAGGCAGGAGCTAATTAAAGCTGCGTCCTGCCGGGCGCTGCTGACCACAGTGGCTGCTCCCACCAGCTGGGCTGGGTGATGGGGAGGGGTGCCTGCCCCAGGCCTGAGACGGCGCTTGGAACGCTGGGGAGAGGGCACCAGGCAGAGCTGAAGACAGGCGCTAGCATTTTAAGAAACATTTGTAAATGTAAAATGGTACAGCCGCTGTGGAAACAGTTTGGCAGGGCCTCAAAAAAGTTAAACGTAGAACTACCATAGGATCCAGCAATTCTGGGTAGATACCCAAAAGAATTGAAAGCAGGGACTCAAAAGAGATACCTGCACACCCATGCTCACAGCAGCATTATTCACAATAGCCAAAAGGTAGAAACACCCAAATATCCATCAACAGATGAATGGATAAACGAAATGTGGGATATACAGGTGTACCCCTAAAATGTATACACCCTTTAACAGCTGATAGCACAATGTTGAAAATGAAATGTATTTTAATAAGCACTGCCTTTATAATTATTTTAAGTATGTGTACACACTTTTGGGACACCCTATATGTACAACGAAATATTATTCAGCCTTACAAAAGAAAGAAATTCTGAGCCGTGCTACAACATGATGAACCTAAGGACCTTATGCTCAGTGACATAAGCCAGACACAAAAGGACAAATAGCGTATGATTTCATTTTATGAGGAGTCACATCCATAGAGACAGGAAGTAGATGGTGCATGCCAGGGGCTGTGGGCGAGGATGAAGAGTTAGTATTAAATCAGTTTTTCTGGGGATGGGGGACACACAGGGTCCAAGAGTTTCAGTTTTGCAAGATGAAAAGAGTTCTGGAGATGGATGGTGGTGATGGTTGCACAACAACGTGAATGTGAGTAATGCCACTGAGATATACACTGTAAAATGGTAAATTTTACCACAATAAAAAATTGTAATTGGTATACATTACAAACCTCCTCCCCCACAAAGGGCAGCATCTGTAAGTGTACAACGAAATAATTATAAAGTCATGTGATCACCTCACAGATCCAGAAATAGAACATGGAAGCCACCAGAAGCCCCATGTTCCATCCACCCTACGACAATCTTCCATCCCCAAGAAGTGGCCACGACCCTGGCCCTTGTGATAACCAGATCATGCTTTCATTATGGTTTCCCACACCTCGTGCGTCGCTCATCATTGTAGTTGAGGGCTTCTCATGTTGAACTTACGTAAATGAAATCACAGTGTATGTCCACTTTTGTGTCTGGTTTCTTCCGCTCAACTGTGGATGTTGTGTGTCTCGGGGATTAATTCCTTTCTATTTCTGTGCAATATTTTATCCTATGAATATACTACAAATGGTTATCCATTGTCCTGTGGGTGGATGGCACTTAGGCTTTCACTGTTTGGGGCTATTGTGAATAAAGCTGCCATGGATCATTCTCACGTATATATTTTGATGCACAAAGGCAGATCCAGGAATGGGATTGCTGGTTATAAGGTTGGTATATGTTTAGCTTTAATTGATTATTTCAAACAGTTTTCCAAAGTGGTTGCACCCACGTGTACTCCCACCAAAGGGGTCCTTGAATCTTATTAGTGCTTCTTTCTCACCAACTCGGGTTTTCCAGCCTTTTAAATGTTAGTGGTGGGTGTGCCATTATATTTCATTGAGATTTTAACGCACATTCCCGGATTAATGACGCTAGGCAACTTGTTGCTTTTTAGAAGTTCTTTATATACATTGTGTGTTTATCTGTTTTTGTTTCTGTGTGATGCAAACATCTCCCAATTCATGATCTATCTTTCTGTTATTTATTTTTTCTGTGTGTGTGTGTTTCTATTTTCTGAATTTAACCCCCAAAGGCCTTCAGGAAGATGAGAGGAATTAAAATACCTAGCCCTGCCCTGGCTGGTGTTGCTAAGTTGTCAGAGCATCGGCCTGCACACTGAGGGGTCACAGGTTCAATTCCTGGTCAAGAGCAGGTACCTGGGTTGCAGGTTCGATCCCCAGCCATCGTCATGGTGTGTGTGGGAAGCAACCAACCGATATGTCTCTCTCACATCAGTGTTTCTCTTTCTCTCTCTCTCTCCCCTTCCCTCCCTCCCTTCCATCCTCTCTAAAAAGCAGTGGGAAAAAGTATTCTCGGTTGGGGATTAACAACAAAAAATAATAGCTAGCCCTAAAACCTGAGAGAAATTAGGCATGGCTGGCAAGAAATCGGGCTGCAGGGGATGCAAAATAGGGGCAGAACCCTTCCTCCTTGGGTCCTTCCTTGCCTGTGGAGCCCCGCCTGCAGAACAGGGAGTGGTCTCGCCCTGGAAGGGAGGGACCAGAGCAACCTTCCATACCGCCCGCCAGCCTCTGTGTCTGTGAATCTTTTTTTTTTGTTTTTTTGTTTTGTTTTGTTTTAAAATATATTTTATTGACTTTTTACAGAGAAGAAAGGAGAGGGACAGAGAGCTAGAAACATCGATGAGAGAGGAACATCGACCAGCTGCCTCCTGCACACCCCCCACCGGGGATGTGCCCGCAACCAAGGTACATGCCCTTGACTGGAATCGAACCTGGGACCCTTCAGTCTGCAGACCGACGCTCTATCCACTGAGCCAAACCGGTTTCAGCTGTGTCTGTGAATCTTGCTGCTCCAGGGAGGAATAACCCAATCGCGGGTCGCTGTCCCTGGTGCTGAAACGGTTCCCAGTTCTCTTTGCCCAATCTCTTCTGGGACTCTTAGTTTTTCTTTTCTAGTTGGTGAAAATGTGTGATGTTTACCCGTTTCCAGATATATAGAGCCTTGGCATTCAGTTGCTGATAGGGTGGAAACGTTTCCCTAGCCCCCAATTCATCTGTTGCTGTCCTAACTTTCAGAATGTGATCTCACTCAGAAGTAGAGTCATTGCGGACGGAATTAGTGAAGATGAGGTCATGCTGGATCAGTGAGTCCTAATACAACACAACGTGTATCTTCATAAGATGGAGGAAGTCTGGACACGGGGGTGTGCACACAGGGAGAAGGCCATGTGGACACGAAGGCAGAACTCGGGTGATGCATCCTCAAGCCAAGGGACAGGAAGGACTGACAGCAACACTGAGGCTGGGAGAGGGGCCTGGATCGGATTCTCCCTCTCAGTCTCAGAAGGAACCAACTCAGCTGACACCTTGATCTCAGACTTCCAACCTCCCTTTAAGGGAAAACGCAGCCCACCCAGTGCCCACACTGGGTGAGCTTCTCACTCTGATGCCAGCCCTGGCCACCACCACACCACACATCAGCCCCATTGATGACGTGGGAGCCTGGGCCGGGTGTCAAGCAGCCCCTCCCCAAACTGGCTGAACCCTGAGGGGTTAGCTGACCAGTGGTGCAGGTAGAGAGGGCAGTCCAATGCTTAGCCAGAATGCTTAGCACTTGACAATTCTATGGTTCCTTTTACACCCACCTCCATTTTCAAAGCTAGGACCAGGGCTGATCTTGGGAGGGTCAGTGCCCACAGATCTCTTGAGAACCAAGGGCAGAGTTGCACCAATGGGGGGGATCCATGGGGGACAAGAGATTTCCTCCATGTATGAAAGTTTCCTGCCCAGACAGTGTGGCTCAGTGGTTGAGCATCGACCTATGGACCAGGAGGTCACGGTTTGATTCTAGGTCGGGCACATGACCAGGTTGTGGGCTCAATCCCCAGTAGGGGGTGTGCATGAGGCAGCCAATCAATGATTCTTTCTCATTATTGATGTTTCTATCTCTCCCCCCCCTTCCTCTCTGAAATCAATAAAAATATGTTTGAAAAATAAAATTTCCCAATACAGTAAGTAACTAGACATGCCTCATCATGGATCTCCTTATAAGGAGAGGGCTCCCCGTCCCTGAAGGTAAGCAAGCAATGGCTCCACAAGGAGAAAACGTCTTTGCCAGGGAATCCTTAGGGTCCCTCCTCATGCCAAGATCCTCTGCTCTCTGCTCTGAGATCTGATCTTTGGTGATTTCATGTTGAAATTGTAACAACAATAGTCGACTTCCACTGAGCACCAGGCACTGATGGGGGCATGCCACCCATATCAATCCTCTGAATCCTCAGACTAGACAAAGATAATGGTACTATTGTTTCTATTATTATCTCCATTTTACAGATGGGGAAACTGAGACACCAGCCATTGGGTCATCTGCCCAATGTCACAGAGCAACAGAGGCCAGAGGTTTCTGAGTTTCAGAAAACCACAGCACACTGGGGACTACTTAAGTTGCTGAAGCTTGTTACGCTGATTGAATGGCCTAAAAATGTTTTAAAATGAAAAGGATGGTTTTTCCTTCTTACTATTTATAATGCTTATTCTCATGCATAAGTCTGGGATTTTTGTCACTTCCTGGGGAGCTTGGTAACCCTGGGGACTGACCCCGGCTGGCCGTGTCCAGGCACACCCATGCTCAGCCTCTCACTGACGGACTTTGGCCCATTTCTCCTCAACTGAGTCACCCCCTCCTCTGGTAAGCCTCACCACCCCAACTGATGTTGGGTGAGGCACCTCATGGGCGTCTCCTGTGCCTGTGTGTCCCCCATCTCTGCTCACTCATGCTGTAACTGCCTAGTCGTGTGTTATTGGCCCCCAAAGGACTGTGGGGACCCTGAGGGTGGGGACAGGGTGTGTCCCAGTCACTGACGTGTCCCCAGGGCCCAGCACACAGAGTGTGCTCAGTAGAATTTGGCCACTGATAACGGCCTCCATCCTGGTCCAGCCCCATCATCTCCCACCTGGACAGGGCAGTTGCTTCTGCCCTGGTCCCCCAGCTTCTATCCTGGCCCCCAATCTGTACTCCCCACAGCAGCCACCAGCGGGCGACTGTGAGCACCTGAGTCAGGTTCTGTCCCCCTCTGCCCACAGCCCTCCAGGACTCCCACCTCCTTCAGGGTAAAAGCCCAAGTCCTCCCTGAAGCCCACACGACCCTGCACAACCTGCCCCATCCACTCCCCACCCTCGCCTCCTCCCTAACTCCCTTGATTACTCTGCTCCAGCCACATAGGCCTCCTCACTACTCCTCTACCACGCCAAGCATGGTCCTGCCCATGACCTTTGCACATGCTGTTCTGAAATGTACTTCCCCAAACCTTTTCAGGGTTCACTCTCACCTCCTTCAGATATTAGCTCAAATGTTACCCCCTTAGTGAAACCTTCCTTAAGCCCTCAACCATCTCCCATCTTGTTCTTTTTTCCCCAGTGCCCTTATCACCATCTCACATGCCATATATTCTATTTGTTCAGCTCTGTCTGCCCCGCTGAACTGTAGCTTCCATTAGGAGTGGAGTTTTTATGTGTTTTGTTCAATGCAGGTCCCCAGGACCTAAATAGTGCCAGGCATGCAGTAGGTGCTCAATAAATGCTTGTTGACTGACTGACTGAATTTAGTTTGTTTCCAAACTGATCTGCTAATATCAAGACCACTTTCTTGAGGGCAGTGACCACATTTGATTCATTTTTATTCCTCCCCCCCCCCCCCAGTCAACATTTTCTGAGCATCTACTGTGTGCCAGCTTTGCTGGGGAAACAGATGCAGGAGAGACAGGCTTGTTCACCTTCTCTTTGAGCACCAACATCTCCTTCTCTCCCCAGCCAGGACCCTAACCTTAACTGACTGCGTGAACCCCCATTCCAAATCCCTTTGATCCAAAGCCCTTGCACATGGTACCTCACATTCTTGGTCCTTAATTTCAGCTCTGTGATCTAGTGGCTAATCTAGGCCCAATGATTTTGCACCAGCTCCTTAGCGTCACTGAGCCCCACTTTCCCATTCATAAAATAGCAGTCATAACACTATCTATTAAGGATTACAGGAGATCCTGCCTTCTGCTTTGGGACCACTCTCCATCACCCGCCTGCCCCTGGCCACCCTCTCCCCCTCTTCCTTCCTCCTCTCAATCTGAGACCGTCACCCACCTCACTGAGGGCAATGGGCTGATGGGCCCTCTCCCCTATTCACTGTCCCTCCCCACACTTATAAACGTATCTGTTCCCATCCAAGAGGGCAAGGCCTCAGGCTCAGGGATCACGTTCCGTGACCCCTCCACGGGGTGCACCATTTCTTGGCTGACCTTTTACCTCCCTGGCTGCCACTCAGCCTCCCTTGCTGCCTTCTCCTCTGCCCCAGCCTTCCATGTTGGGACTTTTCAGGGCTCTTCTGGATCCCCTTCCCAGATCTCTTGCCCACAGCCATCTTAACTCCTCCCAGGGTTTTAGTCACCAGTGATTCACCCATCCTTGCATCCATCCATCCATCCATCCATCCATCCATCCATCCATCCATCCATCACTTATCCATCCACCCTGGAGCAGTGACTTACCCATCTCTCCCCTTAGCACTGTAGGGATGGATCACCCTCTGTGGGGGGCTGTCCTGGGCACTGTGGAGTGCTGAGCAGCATGCCTTGTCCCACCCACTCAATGCCAGGAGCACCGCCAGTCGTGACAATCACAGATGTCTCCAGACATTACCCAGTGACCCCTGGGAGCAGGGTCACCCTGGGTAACAACCACTTCACAAGAATCCTCTCTCTTCCTCATCTCCTACCCTCCCCAACCAAGAGCTGATAATTTGACATCTTAAATATGTCTCCAGCCATCCCCTCCTCTCCAAGTCCACAGCCCAGGCCCAGCTTAGGTCTCATCCTCTCCCACCTGGCCCACGGCTTGGCCACCTCTCTGACCTTTGGCCTCCCATCCTACCTCCACACAACCCACCAAAGGAATATCCCTGCACTCAGCTGTGAACTGTGTCCCTCCCTAGCTCTAAACCCAACATAGCTCCCCAGGGCTCTCAGGTCAAAGCCAAGATTGGCAGCCTTTTCAGGCTTTCCCAACCTAATCACTGCTGTCTTCTGACCTCTTCTCTCAACATTTCCCTCTGCTGCTCTTAAATTCAATCCTCTTGTAATTTCCTAGACCCACCTGCAGCCCCCTTCATGCCTCCAGGTACCTGAGTCTGGAATTCTAAACCCTCCCACATACCCAGTCATGTTCTAGGACTCTCAGTGCCTTATTTTCCCCATCTAGGAAGTGGAAGGCCCAGAGTCCACATTCTCCAGATTCTGAAAAGTGGCCTCCCTAAGGGACCGCTGCCCACAGCCCTCCAGGGCTCCCACCTCACCGAGGGTAAAAGCTCAAGTCCTCCCGAGGTCCACACGGCTCTGCCGGACCTGCCCTCTTCACTTCTCTGCCCTCTCCTCCTCCCTCTCTCTCCCCTGCTCATTCTGCCCCAGCTACACGGCCTCCTCACTGTTCTTGCAACAAGTCAAACTCATTCCGAGCTCAAAACTTAGGCACATGCTATGTCCTCCCCCTGGAACGCCTTTCTCTTGGCTTTGGAATAACAGTTTTCCCATCTGTCATTCAGATCTTATCCCAAATGTCACCTCCTCAGAGAGGCCATCTTTGGCCACCCCAAGTAAGCTGTCACCTAACACACATCTGGCTTTCTTTCCTTCATAGCAACTCATTTCTATCTAAATCTTGCTTATGCTTACTAGTTTATTGTCAGTCCCTCCTCCCTGCTGGATTTCTTGGTGTCCCCAGAGCCTTGCTCAGTGCCTGGCACATCATAGAGACTTGATAAACAGTTGTTGACTATCTAACTGCCTAACTATGTATTGACAGCAACAATATGCAAGGCATTACTCAGTAATTACATCAATCACATTATATAAGTGAATTCTAATTTTTATAATGACTCTCTAAGATAGCTATCAATAGTCTTTCTCTTTTACAAATGAAGAAGCTAAGAAAAGATGAGGTGACTTGTCGGAAATAAAAAGCAGAGCCAGGAATGGAAGTCAAGTCTGTCGGCCTGCAAAGCTGATGGCCATCCCACCCACCAGGTGAGGAGGAAGGTGGCAAATGTTGGGGAGGTGTCCATATTCCATCCTTCAATGCACCCATCCATCTACTCATTTAGCCACCCACTCACCTGTCCATTCATCCACCCATCTTTCCATCTTCCATCCATCCATCCACTCACCCACTCCTCCATCCATCCATCATCCACCCGTCTTTCCATCCACACTCCATTCATCTATCCACCATTCATCCATCTTTCCATCCATCCATTCCTCCATCCACCCATCTATTCTTTTATCCATCCATCTATATATTCATCCACCCATTCTCCCACCCACCATCCATCACTCTATTCATTATTCTACCCATCTACCCACTCTTTCACCCACCAATCCACTCATACATACACTGAGTCATTGTCATCCATCCATCCATTCATGCCCACATTCATCTGCTCACTTTTCCATCTATCTGTTAGCCAGTCCACCTTCCACATCCCCTATTTCCCCACACTCCCATTTCCTAACGCTCTCATTCATCCACATGCTCCACTTCAAAATGGCAAACAAGATGCAGTCCCTGTCCTCAGAGAGCTTGTGCCTCAGTAATGATCACTCCAGACCAACAGGACTATTGCTATGTCAGTGTCTCCCAGATCCAGCAGCCCCTCCCTGGCCTTGGTTCCCTTCATCCCCAGAACAGCCAGCCTCCCGGAAGGCTTTCACCATGAGTCTACATCTCACAGTCACATCTCTTTCTCTGCCGCCTCTATTATTCTTCCGAAGTGGGCCAGGCTCAGGCTGGGAGGTGTGATGCCTGGCTCTATTGCTGTGTGACTTGGGGCTGGGTGTTGGCCCTCTCTGAGCCCAAATTCCTCACCTGGTCCATGTGGTAGAGGGGAACCTGGTTCTCTAAGAACCACTGCAACCTGAACACATTCTGTTCCTTTACATTCCTCTCTTCCCACACTGTGGACCTCACCACAAGGGAAGCTTCCATTTTATCCATGCAGGTATGTAGGAAGTGGGCATATTCTGAATAAGGCTGGGAGGCTGGGTAAGAGGCTGGTGGTGGCAATGGAGGGTAATAAGACTTAAAGCTCCCTTTCCGTGCAGGACTAACTGAGATCCTCCACTGCTCTAAATTCTTTCATGGCTACCAAGTGCCCTCAGGAGAGAATCCAAGCTCAGTTTAGCATCAAAGGCTCTTCAGGGTCCAGCCCATGCTGATTCTCTGGCCTCATCTCCTGTGTCTCACTTAACTCCCCCTCAAGTTCAGCTGTGCCCCTTCATACCTCCAGGACGTTGCAAACCCAGTTCCTTCTGCCCATATCCATAAGGACGGAAACATCCATCTAGCTGACTCGCTCCTGTGTGTTCACACCCATCATAGGGTCCAGAACACAGTAAGTACTTCTGTTAACAAATAAATGAAATGCTTTCTCCACCTGACAAGCTCTTATTCATCCTTCAAAGCCCCAGTTCTAATGCCCATCTTCCATGCAGCAGGATTTCCTGTTTCCCTAGCTAGTTCCCTCAACCCTGCATCCTTCCCTCAGACCCAACACTGATCACTGTGGCTGAAGGTGCCAATGTCTGCTATCTTTCCATCAGAGGACCCTCTCTTGCCCAGTATAAAGCAAGCCCCCAAAAGGCTTTCAAGAAGTGCTGGCTGAATGAATAAATAAATGGGTGTGGTCCCACTAAGTGTTCATTATGGCCAGGTTCTCATCTGCCAATTTTAGGGGTGAAAGAGACAGGAGCCCATTTCAGAGTTCACTCCTGGGGCCCACTCCAATGCCAGAACTTCTCAGGAGAGACCTGCTAAAGAAGCCCCACATCAGAAGGGGACTCTGGGGCTCCAAAGACCCTTTGCTCCTTTCCCACCAGGGTACAAGCTCCATCCTCCCCCCACCCGAAGCCACCAGAGTTAGCGCGCCTCTGGGCCTTTGCACATGCTGTTCTCTCCACCACGAATACCTTTCTCCCTCACCAGATCCTTCTCACACTTCAGGTCTCGGCTTAGTCACATAACACGCCCAACTGCCACTGGCCAAGCACGAACTCTGTGCCAAAAACGTTAACTGCCATCCCCATCCTCACCTTCCCCAACTCCTCTGAGACGGGAGGCTCCTCTGGCCTCTCAGTTCTATAGGTGACAAAACTGGGGCGTGGAGAGACAAAGATGCCCGCCCGAGCCCACATAGCTGGGAAGATGCAGGGAAGCCGACTCATCTTAATGTTACGCTCTTCACTGCTCTCCCACGCTGACCGCCTCCCCCAGGAAGCCCTCTTGCCCTCCACACAGGCGAGGGCAGAGCCTCCTCTAGGTTGTCCCTGCCACTGTGTGTTTCTGACATCACAGCCTTGACATCAACACTGTGCCCTCCCACCAGACTGGTTCTGAACCTTGGAGGGGTCTGCGGGGGTTATCTATCTGTTGTGTCCAACATTGTGTACCAGGCCTGGCACACAGCAAGGGCTCAATAGCCCTACGGGGAGTAATGGATTCACGTATTGCTTACTCTCACAGAGATTCCTGTGCCGTGAAATCCCAGCTGTGCTCAAACACGGGCACACAGTAGGTGCTCAATCAATGTCCTCTGCCTGAAGGAGGGCAGAAAAGATGTCACAGTCCCTTGTAAGGCCCCAGGGGCCTCATAAAAGCCTGTTAAATCAATGAAGAGTGGGCAGCTGGGGAAACAGAGGCACAGAGCAGCCCGCCTGCCTCAAAGCCACGTGGCCAGTCCCGGTGGCTTCTGCTCAGCCCCCCCCCCCCCCGCCAGCCACTGCGCCCTCCGATGCCACAGGGAAAGGACTCCTCCCTCAGTCCCCCACCCCGGGCAGTGCCTGCCAGCAGCCCAGCCCGTTGTCTCCCTGGGGCCGGCACGTCACACTCGGAATCTCACGCCTCTGAGCCCAGCCTGCTCCAGCCTCCCCACCTGCCACCAAGCAGAGCAGCTGGTGCTCCCATGGAAACCACAGCCCCCCCCCCCCGTACCCCCACACCACACCGGCCCCCCTCACAACCTCCGTTTTAAGATAAATATCGTCATTAACATGCAAATGCATATGTGATTACCATAAATGGGGGGCCACAAGGCAGCGGCCAGCGAACCCTATCGCCAGGACGGGCATTAATATTCAGCCCTGATTAAGGAAGAGGGACACCTCAGGGCTCCTACAGGCACCCAGCCCCCTCAGAGCGAGGATCCTGTGTGTGTGTGGGGGGGCGGGGGACTGTCGACCATCAGGGTACTGGAAGGGGCTGATGACTGTATACTGGCCACTGGGAGCCCTAGTCCAGCCCTCAGTTCCTGGCCTGAGCTCCTGGCTGGGCTGGGGACACAGGGGGGCCCTGTTCCTCTGGATGAGGCACAGATCTGGGGGATGGGGTAGGAAGCAGCCTTGTGACCTCCTGATCCCCCTTCTCCATCTCTCTCTCTCTCTGATTCCCACCCTCTCTCTGCCTCTCCCTGTGTGTGTGTGTATGTGTATGTATGGGGGGGTGGCTCTCTCTCTCCACTTCTCTTTAAAAAATACCCAGCCTGCCCTCTTTCTGAGGACCCCTCACTTCTTGCCCTCTCCAATCCCCAAAGCCCAGGGGATCTGCTGAACGCCCTGCCTTTCTCTTGGTTCCAGCAAGACCCCCCACTGTATAGGCCCTTAGGAATTGGAAGGCCCCCACGTACAGGCCCCACCACTGGCTGTGGCTGTCAGATGTCACAGCCACCTCCCCCATGCCATCGCTGGGGAGCCTCACTCTCATCTTGGAGGAACCTGTCATCCCTTCGTCACACGCATATACGTCTGCTTCCCCTGGCCTGGGCGGGAGAAGGTGTGTGACAGTGGGGAGGGCAGCTCTGGCTGGTCTTTGGGACCCAGAAGTTGGCCCAGTAGTTGGCTCTGTGAGCCTGTTTCCTTTTTATATGAATATGGTGGTGCTCACAAGCCCCCCTCAGTGGCGAGCCCTTTGGGGAGAGATCAAACAGGACCCTGAATGTGAACATTAAGGATGAGATGGTCATGAGGATAATGACAATGCTGGGGGGTGGGGGGCATGGTGACCACAATGGATGTTTTGACTTAACGTCATTCTGGCCCTTTCAGCTGACCTGATGCCCAGCCTCATGGGATTCTCCCAGCATCCAGGGGCCCAGAAGGCTGGGCGAAAGGGAAGTTTCTCCCCACCACTGGGCCCAGACCCTTCATCCCTGCCACTCTCCTCCTAGGTCACATGGAGGAGTTAGATGTTAGTTGCTTCCCCAGAAATTACACCAGATAAGTGTTCTCTGGGAGGTACCTGGACTTCCCCTCCCCCCACATCCCATTCATCATTCCACTTCCCTTTGCTTGAGGCCCCGAGAGGGGAAGCCACTGGCCAGAGGTCACACAGGCCTCCATCCCAGCTGCTGGCACTCAAGACACCCCCACCTCCAGCTTGCCTCCCACAGGTGAGGTCCCTCCAGGCCCAGGACCAGGTGGGACCAGGAGGGGGAATCTATTCTTGACCTGAGGGTGCTGGGGGAGGGCAGAGAGGAGAGAAAGCCCCCCACCCTCTTGTTACCCTCAGGCCCTACATCCAGGGCTCAGATTGGCCCAGGGCCCCTGTGAAGAGGAGGATGAGGACTGAATGTCATGGACACCCTGATTCCTAATTTTAAGCCTCCAAGGAAAGATGGGAAATGGGAAAGACCCTGAACCCCCGCCCCCCCCCCCCGCAATCCCAACATTCTCCAGCCAGAAAAAAAAAACAACCCCACATTCATGGGGCCCTGCTTTGTTAACAGTAGGGAAACTGAGGCTCTGGCCCAGGCGAACCTGGGCTGCAGCTCCACCCCCTCATCTCTTCTCGCCTGGGGGGAGGATTTCCAGGGGAGATTTAAAAATGAGGAAGGGGCACCTCTGCAGCCCATTGGTTTCCCTGTCCCAGAGCTCGCCAGCAGCCTTCCAGCCCAACATTTGGGGGGCCACATGGACACCCCCCGAGTCCCATCAGAATCTTTCTAGAAATGGGCTCTTCAGACATACCAGAAAATGACCAAAGCAATGAAGTGCAGCGGGGATGGAGGAGTGTGAACAGAGCCCTCTATAGAGCCGTGGGTTCCTGAGCTGGATTCATGGGCAAAAGTGAGCCCTCTGTCCTCCTAGGCCACATGGAGGAGTTAGATTTTCCAGGCCCCCCTTCTTTTTGTGATGATGGAATTCAATAAAAGGTTAAGGGTGGGAGGGGGGTTCTTTCCTCCCTAGGGTATCAGCTGAGGTCTAGCTGAAATGACAGGCCCGGGCTCCATCCTACCAGACTCACATTCATTCATTCATTCATTCATTCATTCATTCATTCAACAAACATGTATTAATGATTACCATGCTGAAACACCGAGGGGAGGATGGAGATAAATGGTTCTGAAATAGGTCATGGGCGCTGGTCCACCCCTAAGGTCCCTCCAGGATCTTGCCATGAGTGTTCAGTGCAAAGCCTTTGCCATCTCCAACCCCAGCCCCCAATGGCCAACAGAAGAGCTGTCAACACCACCCCAATTGAGACCGTGCTTATGATCAGAGTCCAGGGCTGGGGCCACAGTCCCTGGCACCTGCGCCCAGCATGCCATCAGAGAGAGAATCAGGTAGGGGGGAGGCAGGCAGTCCTCCCCACCCAATCTGCCTCCCCGCTGGATTTGCAGGCCGCCCACACCTCCCCTGTCCACCCCAGGATCTGGGCTCTGCCAGATGGACAGCCCAGACTCATCATCGTTGGCCTCAGACCTCAACACATTGCTAACGGGATCGGCTAGTTTTAACTTGAGCCAAAGGTGGAGGCAGGGAGGGGGAGGGCAGAGAAATGGAGGGGGATGCTGATCCGAACAGAGAGGGTGGGCAGGGGGGAGGGTGGACGGTAGCATTTGAGCCACCGGAGGCTGGTGCTCCCCCCTCAGCCTGGCTCAGCTCCCTGCGCCCCCCAACCCCCCTCTTGCTTTCTTTGTAGTTACCGATTAGCCCGGGGTCCTGGGCATCCGTATGTCCCGGAGGCCAGCTGGACCTGCCCCACCGGCCTGGCTTTGTGAAAATGACCAAAGCAATGGAGTCCGGAGGCGCAAAGTTCCCCGACGGGGCCTGGGGAGGCCGAATGAATGGGGGGAGCAGGGAGGGGTGGTGGTATTCAGGCAGCTCCCCCAGCAAAGGGGCAGGAAAGATTGGGTGAGGGAGGGAGGGAGGAAGGGTGGGGGTTAGGGGGAATGGGAGGGGAGAGAGAGAGAGAGATGCTTGGGGGGTGGAGTATGGGAGGTAAAGGGAGATGGGAGAGTAGAGAAAGGGAGAGAGAGAGAGAGAGAGAGAGAGAGAGAGAGAGAGAGAGAGAGAGGATGCCGGAAGGTGGAGAGGGAGGGAGAGGGGGCGGAGGAGGGGAGGGGGCCAGATCGGATCTGTCAGCTGCACCCCCAGAGGGAGGAGGAGAGGGTGGGTGGAAGGGGGGAGAAATGATGCCGTGGCAGAGGCAAGTAGAGGGAGGTGGTTAGGAGAGGAGGGTTGGGGGAGAGAAGATGCCGGAAGGTGGGGTGGAGAGAAGGGAGGGGAGGGAGGGGGCCAGGGCGCCCACCTTTGTGCATGCCCGTGTAAGGGTCTTTGAGCACCGTGAGCTCATAAATGCGGCCGAACTGCTCGAATAGCGGCTTGAGGTCCTTCTCGTCCAGGTTGCGTGGGATCTGGCCCACGAAGAGCTTGATGGCGTCCAGGTCCTTCATGCCGTCGGGCTGCCCCCCGGGGGGCTCGGGCCCGCTGCTGCCCACCGGCGAGGGCCGCGGCTGCAGGAGCTGCTGCTGCTGCCGGCGCGCCTCGCTCTCCGTGAGGCGGGCCATGACGGGCGAAGGCGGGCGGCGGGCGCAGGACCGAGCCGGCGGCAGCGGGCGGCGGGCGGACTCACAGCTACAACGACGGACGCCGCCTCCCGCCTCCCTCCCGCCCGGTCCCCGCGCCCTCCTCCCTCCTCCGCGCCCGCTCGCTCCAGCATCAGGACCACAAAAGGGCGCCTCCGCAGCGGCCCCTGGAGGCCAGCGCGCGCATAGCCATCCCGCGCATTCTGCACTCCTCATCCCTCATTCCACATCCCGCGTTCTGGAGCCCAGTCCAGGTTGGGTAATTGAGGCCACGGGTCCGCAAACCCCGCCTTCTGGGTGGGTGACGGCGGGGCTTCGAGCAGGACAGACCTGACTTCCAGGTGTCACTGGCTCCTTCAACTGATAACAACAGGAAAAATCACTAAAAGTAGAGCCCGGCTTTTACTTAGCTGGGCTGTTCGTGCCACTTTTAAGCCCACAACTCATCAATAACAACAAGAAAGAACACCTCTGATAACACAGGCACTGTGCTCAGCACTTTTAAGTTGATAACTTACTGAATAGAAATAGGAATCATGTTTGTTACATCAACAACCAGGAGTAACATCTTTGTCACACTTGCTATGTGCACACAGTGTTCAAAATAGTTCAAAAGATATTGATGCATTTGGGCCAAGAACTCTATGGACATCATGCTTAAAACTCTCCAAAAATGTCCTAAAATTAAGATGAAGTCCTCTGTGCAGCCCCCAATGTCCTACACAACCTGCCCCAGTCCCCTCCCTCCCCTCACCTCCTCCCTCTCTCCCCCTTGCTCACTTGCTCCAGCCACAGGGGCCTCCTGGCCTTTCTTCGAACACACCAGGCACCAACCTGCCCCAGAGACTTGGCACAAGCTGTGCCCTCCGCCTGGAATACCCTTCCCCCAAATGGTGCATGGCTTTCTCCTTCAATCCCTCAACACGTTCTCTATCCATTCTATCTAAAATTGCTCAGCCACCGTCACCTCATTTCTCAGGCTTCCTTTCCCCTCCATAATATTTATAACCATGTAATGTAATTTAATTATAATACGTTGTATATTTACATGTTACCGATAAAGTGCATAGCTCTTTCCAGGCACCTGGATCTGTGCTAAGTTCTTGACATGCACAAACTCATTCAATCCACACAACAAATCCTGGGGTGGTTACAAGTAAATAAACCAGATACTTTTACACTATGAAAAAATACAATGAAAGAAGCAGCTGAATGAGTGGAGGGAAGCCTTTAGGAGGCAAATTCAGGGAAGGCTGATAACAGAGCTTGGACTTGGAGCTGAGGTAAGACTGGGGCAGCAAGTGCAAAGGCCCTGAGGCAGGAGGCATCCTGACAGGCTTGAGGGACTTTGAGGAGACTCTAACAGGGAAAGTGCCGACTGAGCAAGGGGATGGCAGTCTACCAATTCTGAATTTAATTTTTAATTGCTTTTCTTTATTTTAAAACAAAGACAGGATCAGTAACAACGCAGTGCTGAGCCAAAGGAAAATTCAGTAATACTGATTATTTAAATACTGTCTATTTAAAATGTTGACATTTTATTCATCATGAATTTGGGGAACATTAATTTTAGTTTTTTAAAAAATACTGCATTAGCCTGGCCAGCATGGCTCAGTAGTTGAGCGTCGACCTATGAACCCAGGAGGTCATGGTTCAATTCCCTATCAAGGCACATGCTTGAGTTGTGGGTTCAATCCCCAATGTGGGGGTGGGGGGGGGAGCATCCAGGTGGCAGCCAATCAAGGATTCTCTCTCATCATTGATGTTTCTATCTCTCCCTCTCCTTTCCTCTCTGAAATCAATAAAAATATCTTTTAAAAAAACTGCATTGAAATATTCTTTATCTTGCCCTGGACTGTTAGCTCAGTGGTTAGAGTGTCGGCCTGGGGACAGAAGGAGCTCGGGTTTGATCCCTGGTCCTGGACACATATGGAAGACAACCAATTGATATGTCTCTTTCACATCAATGTTTCTCTCTCTCTCTCCTCCCTCCTCTCTCCCTTCTATTCTCTCTAAAAATCAATGGAAAATATATGCTTGGGTGAAGATTTTAAAAATAATAATATATATAAATAAATTAAATATCCTTTACCATGATGACTATGTTTTTTGGTGGCCCCTTAAACTTTGCTCCCCAGGTGAGCTCACCCTGGTCCCTGCCCATTCCTCATAGCAACCATTAAGAGGTAAATACTGTTCTATACCCATATTACAGATAGGCAAACTGAGGCCCAAGTCACTTTTTTTGCAAGGTTACACAGTGAGAGTGCTAGGACTTGAACCTAGCCAGCCTGATCCCAGAGCCCACACACTTCCCACCATCCCACACTGTCTTTCCCACACTCTAGGCAGCCAAGTCTTGGTTTCCTTATTTGCCAAGTGAGACTAAAGAGTGAATAGGATGAAGCCCTTGGCTTCAGGGTGGATTTGGTGAATTCATAGGTGAGGCTTAGCATAGCACCTAGGACATCCTTAGTGCTCAATAAATGGCTGTCATGACTGTTACAGGCAGCCACCTGCCCATCCCCAGACGGGAGCAGGGTGTCAGGGTTAGGTGAGGAGCAGAGCCACCCCTGGTTCCTGGTTCTCAGCTTGCAGCCCCAGGCTGGGCTGGTGGAGCTGGGCCAAGACAGGTTCAGTCTCCATGGAGACCCAATCAGGATGCTCGAAGCCCTGTGAGCCTCTGATGTGCTGGAGAGTCATTAAAAAGAATAAAAATAGCCCGGCCAGTGTTGCCCAGTGGTTGAACGTCAACCTATGAACCAGGAGGACATGATTCAATTCCCGGTCAGGTGGGGCACATGCCCAGGTTGTGGGCTCGATCCCCAGTGTGGGGTGTGCAGGAGGCAGCCAATCAATGATTCTCTCTCATCATTGATGTTTATCACTCTCTCTCTCTCCCTCCCTTCCTCTCAAATTCAATAAAAACATCTTATTTTAAAAAGAATGAGAATTAAAACCCACCAAAGATGAATTTCCCATACTCTTACTGAACACACAAAACAAACTGGGGGCAGGGGCAGGGAGGGTCCCAGTCTAGCTTGAGTGTGACCTCCAGGAATGTAAATTCAGCATTCTGCCTCCTGAGTGATACTCATTTCTGGAGTTTACTCCCTGGCCGGCTGACAACTCAGCTGTATCAGGGAATAGGTCAAGGCAGAGAAAATGTCCAGGGCGGTCTGCTTGGAACCGGGAGGCCAATTTTCTGACTTGTTATCAGCCAGAGGAAGCCTGGTCAGCTGGGCATCATTGCAGGAGGCCCGTGGCTTGGGCTGCTGTTACTGAAGCAGCAGCAGCGAGGCTGGGAGCAGAGATGGGCTGGGAGGCTTCCCGGAAGTCACTAGGCTCCCTGAACCTGTTTCCTCATTCACCTGCCCCAGGGTTCATCTCCCAGAAGAGAGTTTCTCAAAATGCTTACATGAGCTTGAATAAGTCAATATTAAAAGGAAAACGGTGGACATTTAGGGGTCATAATGTTCCCTATGGAGGAACCACCTGCTGGAGGGTAAGCAGCATCCCTGGCCCCACCCACTTGGTGCCAGCAGCACCCCCAGTCATGAAAACTACAGATGTCCCCAGACATCTCCCAGGTCCTTCTGGGGCAGGACCTCCGGGAAGAACTGCTGATGAGCACAGCTAAGGCGCTTGCCTCAGCAGAGGAGCTGGGGTGGGGTCAGCAGGGTCCACACTGCACTTCTCAAAGGTGCGTGTCCTCCTGGGCGTCCTGCTAAGAAAGCAGAGCCAGATCCAGCAGGTCTGAGGGGGTCTGGGACTGCATTTCCTAACAAGCCTTCAGGTCACCGGCGGCAAAGGTCTGGGAAGGTGTCCGCCATGTTCCCATTCTGGCTTTTCACAGCAAGACTCTTATTTCAGAGGTCGTGGGTGTGGGAAGGAGTGAGCCCCTGGGGGAGGGACAAGAAATGGCCTCTGGTCTTTTCTAGGTCCCTCCAATCCCCACCCTCCTATGCCCACACCTGGCTTTCTGCGTGGGCGCTGAGGTGTAGGGTCAGCAATGGGGTCAGGGTATTGGGTAGGGCAGGGGCAGGGGGCCCAGCCTGGAGCTGCCCTGTGCCAGGACCTCTGCTCTTTGGTGGTCTCTGCACAGCTGGCCTGAGTGTCTTCCTGACCCCTCAACCCTGATGCCCTTTGACCCTGTCTCTCTGTGCCCCCAAGTCCCTCGTTGCCCAGACTACCTACAGCTCTTTTAGAACATTCCCAGAAGTTGAAGCACCCCCACCTGCCAAGGCTCAAGATGTGTCCCCTGGGAATACTACCCCACAGTCCCCACCTACCCCAGATGCCTCCTGCCTTCACACATCTACAGCCACAAAGCAGACAGAGACCTCTGGTTGCCACACCCCCATCCACACTGCTCCCCTCCCCTGGGAGGGGGCTGCTCTTATCATCCTGCAGGAACCCCAATCTGCCTGGATTCTCCCAGGTCCCACCATTTGGTTTCACAGATGGGAAAGGATTCCTCATTGGGTCAACCCCTTGTCGCTCCCTCTCTCAGCAACGGGTTGGGGTTGTGTGAGGGCTAAGGCACAGCTTGGACACCCCTACACCAGCCTGGTAAGGGAGGGAGGGGTGGAAAGACCTGTCAGGATCTGGTTGTGCCCCACCCTCAGGGGTTGTGGCCCCCTCTCCCCGATCTGTCCTTCGATGTGGCTCCACTCCTCTGGCCACAGCCCATGGGACCTGGAGTGGACACCTGTCCTGAGGGCTGACGAATTACTTCCCTGGGAACACGAGGAGTGGATGCCTCACCATCCTCGGAGCTGAGCGTGCACCACATTGAACTTGGGTGTGTTTTTCCAACGTTAGGATGAGAAAGAGAGAAACAAACCCTCATTTCTGAATGAACCATCCCCAGTGTGTTCCTATCACTTGCAATCGAAACTGCATGGGTTCGTATATTGTAGGATTCTATTTATGTGAAATGTCCAGAACAGGCAAATCCACAGAGACAGGAAGTGGATCAGTGGTTGCTGGGGCTGGAGGGGGTGGGGGTAATTGCTGATGGGAATGAGACTTCTTTTTGAATAGAATGTTCTGGAACTAGACAGAAGTCATGAAACCACTGAATGATATATCTAAAGGGGTTAATTTTATGGTATGTGAATATATCCCAATTAAGCCTTTTTTGAAAAAAACACCACACACATAAAACTGTGTTTGAATGCCAACTCTGCCTCCTTTTTGCCACAAGACCTCAAGCAAGATAGGTCACCTGTCTGATTGTCTCTTTCACCCTCTGTAAATTGGAAATAAAAGCAGATAGGTACTTCAGACAAGGGAAAGAGAAAAATCCCCACGTGGCAACCACCAGTGTGATCACAGCTTCACAGGAATCACCAGTGACTTTGAGAACTAGAGGGTGACGTCTGAGGAGTGAAAGGTTATTTGCACCGCCTAAAAGTATCTCCCCACGCCCAGCTGGTGTGGCTCTGTGGTTGGGCATCGACCTGTGAACCAGGAGGTCATGGTTCAATTCCTGGTCAGGGCACATGCAGGAGGCAGCCAACGGATTGTTCTCTTATCACTGATGTTTTAATCTCTCTCTCCCTCTCCCTTCCTTTCTGAAACCAATAAAAAAATATATTTTTAAAAAGACAGTATCTCCCCATAACGTGCTTATTGGGGGAAGATAGTGACTCCAGTGGAGAGAGCCAATAGATACCCCATTATCCACGAAACTAGGGCTCACACCCTAGGAATACCCTGCCGAGTACACACCATCCCGCTTTTACTTCATTCTGTGATATGCCCACCCTCCTCTCCCGTAAAATGCATAGGTTGAGCCCGATCGTATGGAAACATCAGGAAACCCAGCCTGGCCAGGACTCCTAACAAGGTTGTGAGACACGAAAACGGGGAACCATTCCAGGGTAAAGGTGGCTAGAAAGACAGGACTCCCCAGATGCAGTGCGTGATCTGGAATGTTCTTTACTGTGAAGGACACTGCTGGTGACAAAGGCCAACATGTGAGTAAAGTGTGTAATTTGTTAAAACTATTGTATGGTGTCAGTTTTCTGATCTGGGTGATGTTCTGTGAGGAGGGAGGAGACTGCCTTGGATTTTAGGAAAACACACTTTGGCATTTTGAGGAGTGAAGGGGTGGAGAGAGACAGAGGGAGAGGAGACAGAGACCCAGAAAGAGACAGAAAAAAGAACAAAACTGGTAAAAAGTTACCATTTGCAGGATATATGAAGGGTTTAGGAAGTTCTTACTATTTCTATAAATCTGAAATTATAATAATAAAAACGTAATATGCTAATTAGACCAGACAAACAAACAACCTTTCAGACATCCTTCTGAACAGAGCCGCAGCGGCGGAGGACCGAGGCAGCGGCGGAGGACCGAGGCAGAGGCGGTTAGGGGCGATCAGACAGGGAGGCGAGCAGTTAGGGGCGATCAGGCAAGCAGGCAGGCAGAGTGGTTAGGGGCAATCAGGCAGGCAGGCAGAGGGGTTAGGGGCGATCAGGCAGGCAGGAGAGTCGTTAGAAGCCAGCGGTCTCAGATTGCAAGAGTGATGTCCAACTGCCAGTCGGACATCCCCCAAGGGATCCCGGATTGGGAGAGGGTGCAGGCCAGGCTGAGGGACCACCCTGCGCCCCCCCGCCCCCTCCCCCGCCATGTACGAATTTCGTGCACTGGGCCTCTAGTGTCAAAATAAAAAGGTAGAAAATGAAATGTTGGGAAACATATCCAATTTCTCCCTTTAAAGCCATCAAATAAGTTGGCCCTCAGCCCAGCGGTCCCGCTGCCAGGCTGCAGGCTGGCATCTGTCTTGGTCCCCAGCTGCAAGCATCACTATTGCCTTCCTCTTCCCTGGGTCTCAGGCCTCCAGGAGCTGGGCATGGATCAAGGATACCGTGGCAATTTGGGCCAACGGTGAAGCTTGTGCAGCCCCTCAGAACATTTCTCCTGGTGCCCCACCCCATGCTCCTGTTCAATTTGCTCCGGATCTTTTGTAGGCCAAAGGAGGGGTTAAAATCATAGTAACTATCAGAACTGAGACTGAAATGTCAAAAGAAGCCAAGAGTGTGTCCATTGCAAAATAGATCAGTTTTGCTGTCTAGCAGTGGCCAAAGGCCACTAGGAAAGAGAAGGAAAACCAGGGTGTGGTTTCCCTGTGAAGAGCCGGGTGGTAAGCATCTGGGGTTTGGCCACCTTCACAGTCTCTGCTGCAACTGATCAGTCCTTCCCTTGCAGCGTGAAAACAGCAACAGACGATACACAACCGAGTGGGCGTGGCTGTGTGCCAATAAAACTTTACTTACAACAGGCAGAGGGCCAGACTAGGCCACAGGTGACAGTTTGCTAACCTTGAGTTAAACACACTCCCTCTTCATGTGCCAAGAGACCCCGATAAAGGTTTAAGGTGGTGGAAAGTTAGGTACAAGCAGTGTGCCCATCAGCAGAGTATTGGGTGGATAGTTCAAGGTCCCTTCTGAAGATGGACTACTGTACAGCAGTGAAAGGCTTGGTGTATGTGTAAGTGAAACATATAAAAGCAAGATTTGGTCCCACTCGGAGCCCGTGCTGCCAGGCAGAAGTCCTGCACGCCACACACAAGACTTATGATGGTCGAGGCCTTGTTTTAAAAGGTGCTATTTCCTCCCCTCAGGTTGGCCTCTCTCCCTGGCTATGAACATAGACTGGCAGCCTCAGTATTGGTATGTTAGCCACCCAGGAAACAGAACCAACAGGATGTATATTTATAGAAAGAGGTTGTGGGGACTGCAACGTCTGAATCCACAGGGCAAACCCGCAGGCTGAAAATTCCAGCAACAGTCCATGTTGCAGTCAAAAAGGCAATCTGAGGCAGAATTCCTTCCTCCTCATGGAACCTCAAGTCTTTTCTCTTCAACTGATTGGATGAGACCCACCCGTTATGGAGGGGGATGTTTATTCAAAGTCAACTGTTTTAAATGTTAATCACATCTAAAAATGCCTTCAAAGCAACATCTAGACTGATATTTGACCAAACAGCTGGGCACCATAGCCTAGTCAAGTTGACACAGAAAATGAACCATCACAATTGGTAACTTGTCAATTCATTTCAAACTGATCTGTAGATTCCTTGTAATCCCAATGAAAATTCAAGGCTTAAAAAAAAATCCAGGGCTTTTTAAAAAAAACACACACACAATTGACAGGCTGATTCCAAAATTCATATGGAAGTGCAAAGGACCTAGAATAGTCAAACAACTTTGAAAAAGATTCAAGTTGAAGGATTCATACTACCAAATTTCAAGACTTATTCAGAAAGCCATGGTGATCAAAACACTGTGGTATTGCCCTGGCCAATGTGGCTCATTGTTTGGGCATCATCCTGTGCACTAGGAGGTTGCCGGTTTGATTCCCAGTCAAGAGCACATGCCCAGGTTTCTGGCTCGATCCCCAGTAGGGTGCGTGCAGGAGGCAGCCAATTGATGTTGCCCTCTCACATCAATGTCTCTCTCTCTCTGTCTCTCTCTCCCTTTCTCTTCCTCTCTCTCTAAAAATCAAGAAAATGTGTGGTGTTAGTGAAAGAATAGATATATAGATCAATGGAATAGAATATAGTCCAGAAATTGATCTAGACACATTGGTTAATTGATTTTCAAAAAAGGTGCAAAGGCAATTCAGAGGAGAAAGGCTAGTATTTTTCAACAAATGGTGCTGGAACAACTAGATCTCATATGTAAAAATCTAAACTTGTTCCATATTTTGCAACATATTTTTTATTTTTATTTTTTAAATATATTTTATTGATTTTTTACAGAGAGGAAGGGAGAGGGAGAGTTAGAAACATCGATGAGAGAGAAACATCCATCAGCTGCCTCCTGCACACCCCTACTGGGGATGTGCCCGCAACAAAGGTACATGCCCTTGACTGGAATCGAACCTGGGACCCTTCAGTCCGCAGGCTGACGCTTTATCCACTGAGTCAAACTGGTTAGGGCTGCAACGTATTTTTTTAAATAGCACAAAATGGATCATAGATTGAAATGTAAAACTATTACACTTTTAGAAGAAAACAGAAAGAAATCTTTGTGACCTTGGGTTAGGAAAAAATTTCTTAAGCATGACACCAGAAGCATAATTCATAACAGAACAAATTGATATATAGCACTTGATAAAAATTAAGAACTTTTGCTCTTTGAAAGATACTTAAGTCAATGCAAAGACAAGCCACAGACTGGGAAAAATATTTACAAAGATATAGCTGAAAAAGGACTTGTATCCAGTATATATAAAAAATTCTCAAAACTCAATAAAAGAAAACCCATAAAAAATGGGCAAAAGCTTTCAACAGGCATGTCACCAAAGACACACCAAAGATGTAGATGACAAATACAAACATGGAAACATCAGTCAATAGGAAGATGCAAGTTAAAACAATAAGATATCACTATACACCTATAAGAATGACTAAAATGTAAAAGACTGGCCATACCGAATGTGGAGGTACTGGTGGCGGGATCATAAATTGACACAATTATCTTCGGAAAGAAGCTAGAAACCCAGGTGACCCAACCATTCCACTCCTAGGTATTTACCCAAGAGAAAACAAAGCAGATGTCCATACATTTAATTTATATGTTTATAGCAGCTTATTGGCAATAGCTGAAATTTGGAGACAACCTAAATGTCCCTCAACTTCTGAATTGGTAACAAATTGTGGTAGTCCTCACTTAGTGTCGTCAATTAAGTTCTGTGACTTTAGCGAAATGACATACAATGAAACCAGTTTATCACAGGCTAACTGATATAAACAAGAGTTAAGTTTCTCGGGCATCTCAGCCACAGTTATAAGAAAAGGACATTGAATGAAATGATGTTACTTGCGTACTTGCTGCTGTATATCCACATAATGTAATACTCCTCAGAGCAAAAAGGAATGAACTATTAATACATGCTACAACTGGAGTAAATCCCAAAATAATTATGCTGAGTGAAAGAAGCCAGTTAAGGACACACGTGGGAATGATTCCATTATATAAAAATCTAGGAAATGTCAACTAATGTGTAGTGACCACAGATTGGTGTTGCCTGCGAGGGGTGAGGGGAGGTACTGTGAGGGACAAAAGGAAAATTTGTGACTGAGGAATCTGTTATTTTGATTGTATTTGATTAGTGGTCAATAAAACTGTTTTAGAGGTTTAAAAAAAAAGAGATTAAAATGCAAGGTAAGGACAGTATATTATCTAAATAAAGTGTTTAAGCCATACAGAAAAAAATGCTGACTATTGTCCCATGTATTCATAAATATGTACGTAATCATGGTTTTTAGAGAACGACAAGGAGCCCTGGCCTGTGTGGCTCAGTTGGCCGAGTGCTGTCCCAGCACCAAAGGGCTGCCGGCTCTATTCCCCGTCAGGGCACATACCCGGGTGGCAGGTTTGATCCCTGGTCCGGGTGTGCATGGGAAGCAACCAACCGGTTTCTCTCTCACATCAATGTTTCTTTCTCTCCCCCTACCTCTCTCTAAAATCAATAACAACATATTTTAAAAAGAATTTTTAAAAACAATGACAAGGATATGGACACTGGGTTATACCTTTGGGCAGATGGGGGAGAGACAGATGATTACAGGGGATATTAGATTGTGTTTTATTGTCTTTTAAACAAAGACCCCTGGGAAGAGATCCAAGACACTGGTTGGGACCCCCGTGGGGTCCCGGTGGAGGATACAGTACCCTCCTCAGAAGATGCTTTTGGCCAAACTGTTTGCTGCTACCCAGGGCTGACGGGGACTTAAGGTGATGTTCACGGGCACCAAGGGAGCCCAAGGAACAATCTCTCACGTCTGGCACGCGTGGCCTGATCTCATTTCATCTTCATATATGTCCTTGGGGAGCCAGTGACCTTTCCAAATACAAGTCAGGCCTATGTTCCTCTCCTTGGGCCACCCCCTCCCCAGTTCCCCCTCAGAGCATAAAATGCCAACACCTCACCAAGGCCCCTACAAGTAGCCTGCCTCTCCTCCAGCCACATGGGCCTCCTCGCTGTTCCTCTAACATACCGAGCACCATCCTGCCCCAGGGACTGTGCCCTCTGTCAGGACCACTAACCCGGATTTCCACCCAGCTTAATCCTTCTTGCCATTCTGATTTCACTCAAAATCGCCTCCTCAGGTAGCCATCACTGTCCACCCCCAACTATTTTTACCTGATTCCCCAGTGAACCACAGGCCCCAGGGTGGCCGGGACAGGGACTCTTGTTCTGGCCATGCAGCAGGGGGAGGATACTGGTTGACTTCACAGCTGAATGAGGTAATCTGTAGTGACATGATCAGTGGCCACCTGGGCACAGGGCACAGGGAGAGATTGCAGAAGGGAGCAGGGAAATGTTCACCTCAGTGTGGTGAGCTTCCGGGTGCCGCCAGGGGAGCACTGGGCAGCGGCAGCTCGTCCCGGGCTAACCCCTGAACCTGTCTCCAAGGCCTCCTTTTCTCTAGCGCTTTAGTGAGCTGACAGCAGCCCCGCCTTGGCTCACTGCTTTCCTGTAACATTTCTGGAGACAAAGCAGCCCATGTGCCCTTCTCACTGCATTCTCGTTATGTCTGCAAAGAGCTATTTAAAGAGAAATACTTAAAAATTGAGTCCTATTTTCAAAACGAGATTGCATGTACTTATATTCACATACACCCACACACACTGGGAAGCACGATGAAAACACGCGAGCATGAGGGCAGCCATCTTTGCCAGCTGGGGCTATTGGTGGTTTTCGTTTTCTTGGTTACAATCAGTGGAACTTTTTGTGTAAAAAAGGGAAACATCGGCTTATGTTAATGTAAGGAGGTAATGGGCTGGCCTTTCCTCTGAAATGTGGGGGTTTTTACCGGAGTTCATGATGAGGCCAAAGCTACCTTCCAGCCATAGCAGGGGGACGGCAGGGGAGAGGAGATGGCCCACCCCTCTTCCCCCATGTCTGGAGCAACCGCACCCCATAAACCCAGAGCCTGTACCAAGTGTCCCAGAGGCTGTGCCCAGGCCAGGACGCTCCCAGGGGCTGGGGCTGGGGCTGGCTGGTGGGAGGGGCCTCCACACAGCCTGGTGCCCCTCCCCCTACACTGGGTCGAATGCTGTCCCCTCAAATTTATAACCCCTGGGAACCTCAGAATGAAACCTTATTTGGAAAAAAGGCCTTTGCAGACGTAGTTAGTTGAGATGAGGTTGTACTAGAATAGAGTGGGCCCTGAATCCAATGACCAGTACCCAATTAGAGACACACACATACAGAGAAGACTCAACATGAAGGTGGAGGCAGACCGGAGCTACAGTCCACAATCCAAGGAACGCCAGAAGCTGGGAGAGCCCGGACAGAACCCCTCACAGCCTCAGAATCAGCCTGCCCACATCCCCAGACAGAACAATGAGGCTGAATGTTCGATATGGCTTTATTTTCTGATCATCCGACTGCGTCCCACATCCAGCCTGAGCTCTGAACAGTCAGTGGCCGGAGCCACCCTGGGGAGGGAGGGCACTAGCTGGGCAATCCCAGATGGTGCCCCCGTCAGTCACATGTGGGGAAAGATGAGTTCCCCCCCTCCCGCCCTATCCAACTTCTCATCTTGTAGCATGAGCCCCCAGAGGTGGTCAAGCATTTGGTGAAGTCTCTGGGGCAGTGAGTCCTCCAGGAAGGGTGGAGGAACGAGGCAGAACCTGTGGCCCCCACGCTGACCTCTCCCGAGGCCCGACTTAGCCAACAGCCGGGGCCCGGAAGGCTGGAGGACAGGACAGCCAGTTCTCAGGGCCTGCTTTGGCAAAGGTGGGAGACTGGAGGTGGAGGCAGACAAGAGCCCCCAGAAGAGCCCAGTCAGTCCCTCCTGCTGGCGGGCTTTGGGGAAGGGGCAACAGCAGGCTGGGTGGGGGATGGGAGAGCTGGTCCTCTTGCCCCTTTACACCACTTCTGTTCTCCATGGTGAGCCTGGAGCCCTCCTTCCCAGTCCTGACCCGCCCCCTTAGCATTTAACATTTGCTTGATTATATTGCTCATGAATTGGTACACCTGCATCTCCCTGAGGCCCATCCAGTGCTGGAAGCCTTCTCTCCACCAGGAGAGCAGCTCACGCCCGTGAGGCACCTGGTTTGTGGAGTGCGGGCTTGGCTGAGGCTCGCAGAGCCCACACCTTCCCCCTCTGGATCCCACCGCTGCATTTTCTCCAGCAAACACTCTGCCCTGACAACCCCACCAGGCCCCAACATGGATTTCACTTCCCCAGGACACATCACACCCTCCTTTTCAGATGAGGAAACGGCTCAGTTGGGCTAAGAAGCAAGTGCGCAGAGGGGCCAGTCTCCAGCCCAGGGCCTCTCCTCCAGGGCCTCCTTAAGGACTGCCTCTGGAGCCTGGGGCCTCCAAAAGCACCCGGTTTCCCTTTGGGAGCCAGGAGCCAACAGAGAAGACGCCTGGGGAGATGCTGGCATTCCCTAGGGCGCAGTGAAAGGGAGCAGAGGCCAGAGAAGGCCCGTGATGGGAACAACGCAGGGGCCCTGCAGGAAGGCGACAGAAGGGGAGGGGGTGCGGGGGGGGGAGGGAAGGCTCCAGGTCTTCAGGGCACCAACTGTCCAACGGGGGTTCTGGGAGATATGTGCCTCAGCCCTGGCCCAGGGAGGAGACATAACATTCCTAGGCCGGAGCTACAAGCTGGGGACCCAGAGGCCGGTGCTGCCCTCTTCAGACCAACATGAAGAGAGCATCCGAGACACAGGGGGATGGAGACAGCGTGGAGGACAGATGCAGAGCCAGTGCCAGCCGTGGTCGGCATCACGAGCAGGAGTGACCCCAAGGCTGTGCCGGGCAAATTTCCTTTCACAGCACGGCTTAGCGCCTGAGGGCCAAAGGGCCATCTCCCGGGCCAGAGGCTCAGCCACCGCTTGTTCCCAAGTCCGTGGTCTGGCCCCAGAACTCTACCAAATGCTCCTCCAAGGGAGTTCGAAGGACAAAAAAGAGAAAGAACCCCCTAAATCTTCAAGAGCAACACAGAAAAGCTCTGTAATTCGAGGTTTTGGTGAGCCCCTGCAGGCCAAGGGTGGTGGTGAGGGTGGCGGGCAGGGGGCCCATGGTGCTGACAGGGCCTCGTCACTGCGTCTTGGCCTTCAGGAGTAGTCTCTGAACTGTTTTGTACAGGAGGCCGAAGTGCTGGAGGCAGTGGGAGGGCGCAAGTGAGGTCAGGAGTGAGGGCAGGGACAAATCCCACCAAGGAAGGCCCAGAGACTGTGGGGTCCACATGCTTGCAGGCAGGATGGGGGCAAGAACTCACCTGGTCAGGTCGCCCTCCCACCTGCGCCCTGTGAGCTCACCTGGACCGCTGTATAGGCCATGCCGAGGTAGGCGCCGATGCAGACTGCCAGGAGCAGGTCAAAAATGGCTGGTTTGACCCTGGAGAAAGAGGAGTCAGAGGTCAAGGGAAGGGGTGGGACTGGCCACTCCCTGGCTGTCCTGTGGACCACAGTCCCCTGGATGGTAACCCAGGGGGACAGGGCTCCTGGTCCAGAGCAGCTCACCTGTAGGCATTCATCACCTGCTTCAGCTGGTCGTAGAAGACAAACTCGGGGTCCCTGGGAGAGAGTGGGTTCTCAGTGGACTCGCCCCGACAGCCGGGCCCCCAGATACCTGACCACCCGGAGGTCCCACAGCCCAGGGACAAGGCAGGGAGCACCCTATGTGTGTCTCCTCGAGGCTGCCACTATTCCTCCTGGGAAAGGCAGTCCTTTGTTCTGAAATACCATCTTTCCTGTTGCTTTTGGTGCTGAAACAATCTTTAAAAATGGAACACGGCGAGTGCAGAAACTTGACTGGTCTCGGAAGTTTCTATAGAGGGTGGGTGACCATGGCCCGAGAAGCAGAGACCCTGGCTTCGGCTGTGGGTCCACTTTGAGCCTCAGTTTCTTCGAAGCGCTCTGCTTCCGGGAGTGCCATGCCTCAGATGAAGGTGGAGGCCAGCAAGGGCAATGAGAGTCTGGGGACACCTCCCGCCCATGGACACCCACAGGTGCCTCTCCTATCACAGCCCCTGAGGTGCCTGCTCAGTGCAGCTGGGGAGCTGGGGAGCCTTGAGCAGAAAAAAGACAAAACTCAGGGGCCCACGGTGAGGAGGAGCACCCTCAGGGCAGACAGGGACCGGGGTACAAGCCACCTGATGCCTAGAGCACGAAAGGCCCAGAGGGTGGGTGGAGGTATAGGGCTGCCAGGTAAAACACAGGACATCAGTTCTCTGTGGATTCAGGTAAATAAGGAATAGGCTTTTAGGGATAAGTATACCCAAACATTTCATGGGATATACTTATACTAAAAAACAATTTGCTGTTTACCTGGAACTCAAATTTAATTAGTACCCTGGTTTTTTTTACTTATCATTTAACTTCTCATCCAGTATTTTATTTATTTGCTCAACCTGGCACTGGGGGAGGCGTAGAAGACTCTAGAAGAGCATGCTCCCTGGCCACCACACTTCATGAGCCTGTGACGGGGTGGGGCCGTGTGCGCCTCACCGTTTGTCAGCCTTGATGTGGTGCTGCTTCACCTCCTTCAGGTAGCGGCTCAGGTAGTGCTCCAGCGTGTTGAGGAACGTGCCATCTTTGTCCACCAACTGGGCAGCCCGGGGCTGGTTGGTGAGCCAGTCCATCACCGAGTCCAGCTGTTCCTGCTGGATCTGCTGCGAGGGACATGGCCATGGTCAAGGGACCCCTTCCTACCACTGCCCCAGGACCCTGCCCACCCAGCCCAGCGGTTACCATCTGCTCTGTGAAGACAGGCATGTCCGGGGGGGTCCCCTGCAAAGAGAGGAAGGGACAGGCTCTCAGTCCCGACCCACCGGGTGCACTGGATGGAGGGCTTGCAGCCACCGGGGGGGTCTCACCTTCTCAGTCAGGTTGTAGATGACTCGAGTCAGGGCCTCTGCGATGAGCCTTGTGTTGCGGGTCAGGGTTTTAGAGTCAACCCGGGACCTTCGGGGCAGATTTGGAAAGAAAATTTATATATATTTGGAATCAGCATCATTTATAATCACCCAAAATCAAGAGCAACCATATATCTAATGATAATAAAAGTAAGAAAAGACACAGTCTCCTTGGGCAGCGCGGGCACCTCTCCACACCTCAGATTCTTCTTTAAAATTCAGGGGGACCCTGCCCCCCTCGAAAGGCTGCCCAGCACCCTTGGGGGTTATTTGCAGGTACAGAGAAGCAAGCCTGGCTCCTTGTGTCTGCCTGAATGGACTGGACCCTTCTGAGCCTGTTTCCTCATCTGGAACGTGGGTGGTCAGAGAACCTGCCTGCATGGGTTGTTGAAGGGAGTTAACACCAAGCACTTAGGGTCAAATATCCCCCCCAAATTCACACCCACCCGAACCTGGGAACGTGACCTGATTTGGAGGTAGGATCTTTGCAGATGTGATTAGTTAGGATGAGGTCACACTAAAGTAGGGTGGCCCTACATCCAATGGCAGATATCCTTGTAAGAGGAAAATTTGTGAAAAAAAAAGACACAGATTGGGGAGATGCAGTCACAAGCCAAGGGACACCAAGGATTATGGGCAACACAGCCTGAAAAGAGGAACGCTGGAGGCACAACGTCACTGATCCAAGTGGGTGTGAGATGCTGGGACCACTCTGGGAGGGGAGAGCAGCAGGGGGAGGTGGCTCAACTCACTCTCTGGGCTCTGTTCCTCTTTCCCTCCAACTCTCCTTTGCTCTCAGCTTCCTCTGCTCTGGAACACCCTGCTTCTGACTCATGTCCCTCAGTTTCAGTGCCACCTCCTCCAAGAAGCCCTCCAGCCCCAGGACCAGCCGATGTTCCCGCTGTGTCTGTTCTCACTCTCTGGGTCTTGCCTGTCACCAGGCTGGGCTGAGACCCATCCAGGACCACCTTTTCATTCCCCCAGCTGATGTGTGTCCAGGAGCTAGGACGTTGCTCAGGGTTAGCCAATGAGAGGGCACAGGCAGACTGCCCCAGGCTCGGGGTTTGGCAGCCAATAGCCCCGGCCCCACTGGGGGCTGCCATGCTAGCAGGAGGAACCAATGGGATGTGAGGTCCTGAAACAACGGAAGCCAGAGGTAGCAGCGTCAGAGAGAAGAGTGAGAAAGGAGTTGGTGGGGAGGGCTCCCAAGGAAGCATGAGGGGCCAGGGAGACAGGGCACAGCTCGCCAGGCGGCAGCACAGCCATGACAAGGCCTGGGGGCAGAAGCCACAGGTGCTCAGGGTCTAAAAGTCATGCATAGGGGCTGGAGGTGGGGGGAAGCCACTTGCTGTGTCCTCTCTGTCCCCAGCACCCTCTTGCTGAGTTAGCACAGGTGAGCTATGCTCCTGTTTCTTGTGCTGCCAGACTACTGCCAGCCCCTGCCCCCAACCCACATGGCAGGTTTGCTCCCTCCAGGCACCCATGTCTACTGCCAGCCCCTCACTCTGGAAGAATGGTTTTTGTTCGTAGGACCCAGATGACAGAAAGACAGCTCTGAGATAAAGTGGGAGGCCCGGGGCCGCACTCACCGCACATCCATAATGCTGCTGCGCTGGCCATCACGGTGGCTCTCCAGGTGGGACAGGGTGAAGGCAGGCAGCCGGCGGATGGCGAAGCGCTCGTGCTCCCAGGCCAGGATGTCCTCTGCCAGGTTGATCTTCTTGTGCACCATCGAGAAGCGCACCTCCGGGAACTGGTGAGCAGCCACCTGTGTGGGATGGCAGGGTCAGGGAATCCACCCACTGCCCTGGGGTCCCGGCCACACCCAACAAGTCTGCAGAGGGACATCTCGCACCGAGTTCATTCTATAAAAGTTCACAGGATCCTGAGAGCCAACAGGGTCCCATGTCCCTCCCCAAACCTCCCACATTTAGAAATGGGGAAAAACCCACTTGCCTCCCAGGAAGCCAACTGAGGCTCACTCAAGGTCCCAGGGTTTGCAAAGCGCCCGGTCTGATGCCTGGCTGATGGTGAACACTAGCTAACAAGGAACAGAGGGCAGATATCCCAGTCTGGCCCCCGAGTCCCTTGTGATATACTGCTGCCCTTATCAGGGCCTCTGGGGGCCTGTCTATGAAATGGGCACGTGACTGGCACGGGGTCAAGTTGCTGCCTGGAGGGCTCCTTTGCCACCAGGGGCACCTACCATCTCCAGCTCCCGCAGGAAGGCGTGCTGCAGCGTCCCCTCCCTGGGCGGCTTGGACACGTGCAGGTGGAGGCTGTTCCCCCGGCCCACGGTGTCCAGGCAGAGGACGAAAGCCACATTGTCCTGGAGCAGGCTGGAATCTGTGGAAACAGCAGGAGCTGACCAGGGTCGGGGGGAACCAGGGCCCCTGACCACATAACCTGGGAAAGTTGGGGCCACTAACCTGTGTGGTCCAGGTTGTCTTCTAACCAGCGCTTGGTCCCCTGATAGTTAAATTTGCCCCCTCCAGACGCAAAGAACAGGAGATTATACCTGATGGGAGAGCAGAGGTGTCAGCTTTGGCAGATGAGTGTCCAAGTCCTCAACAAGGAGGACATGGTCTCCCCCAAGGGAAAATTCCTGGCCAGCCCTCAGGGCAGGGCTTCCCCTCTGCCCACTTCTGGTATCGGCACCGGGTCATCCCTGTGTGGGACCGTCCTTGGCACTCTGGTGTACTGAGCAGCATTCCTGGCTTCCATCCACTCGATGCCAGGAGCATGCCCAGTTGTGACAACCACAGATGTCCTTAGACACAGTCCAGTATCCCCTAGGGCGGGTCACCCTGGGGGGGAACCGCTGTTCCAGAGGCTTCTCTGAGCTCTCAAAACCAGGAGACAACCTGGTTTTGACCGATGAGGAAATAGACCCAGAAAGAAAAGGTGAAAGGAATCCAGCACTGCTTTCCTGAAGCAGGACCAAAGCCAGGGCTGTCACAAAAGACCATACCCCTGGCCTCCCTCATCCTCCACGTGCCCATCCCACCAGGGCCACAGGGGTCCTTCTAGGGGAGAAAAGACAGAAAGAGAGAGGACATGTGAGGAAGGAGAGAGAGACTGGAGTTACGCAGCCACAGCCAAGAAATTCTGAGGACTGCAGGCAGCTCCCAGGAGGTGGGGAAGGCAGGAAGGACCCTGCCCCGGAGCCTTAGTGGGGAGCATGGCCTGTGACAACTTGATTTCGGCCTTCTGGCCTCCAGAACTGGGAGCATAACTGTTTGCTATTTCAGCTACTGTATGCAGTGTTTGGTGACAACAGCTCTAGGAGACTGACACTCTCGTGGCCCCTTTCTGCCCCAAGGCAGCGTGGTGTGTGGGTGAATAAACAAGAACCCAGCCCAGTGTCCACAGTGCCAAGAAGGAAACTAGTTTAAGTGACTAGTTTAGAGTGTTTCTATTATTACTTGCAGCTGAAAGCATCCCCAACACCTGCCAGGACTAACAGCAGCCAGGCCTCCGGGGCAGGATTCCAGGGGATGAATGTGGGAGGGGCCTGGCCTATGGCAGCCCTCAATACAGACACTGTTATTCCTGGGGTTGGAACTGCACCTGGGCCACAAGGCGTAACCAGTGTGGCCCAATCAGCAGGTGGCCCGATCTGGCCCCCAGCCCCTCCCTCCCGGCCATCACTTACGCAGCGTGGGTGCGCTTGTAGGTGTATAGCCTGGAGAAGAGGCGGGCGAGCTCCAGCAGCACAGAGATGCCGCTCCCGTTGGAGTCTGCGCCATGTGACAGCCACTGTGGACGAGCAAGACAAGACCAGCCGTCACCCCCCACCGCCACGCATGGCACCTCATTACCCTCCTCCCACAGCACTCTGCCCATGCGTTCTTGTCCCCAGTCCACATTTAGAGCAGACCTGGGATGGCTACCCTCCTCTGCTTAGAACCCCAGACTGACAGCACCCCGATGTTCTCAGGGATGAGCGCCCGAACACGGACGCTATTCTGTCTCCTTGCCCACTGCAACTCTGCCCTGTGCCGGGCAAGGAGCTGTGCCCCCAGGGCTGCCTCCACCCAGCAGCCTCAGCATGTGCACTTGGACCTTCACTCCTTTCACTATGGGGGGAGTTGGTGCAGATTCCCTCCTGCCAGACCACCAGCCCTCTGCACCTTCCCTCAACTCATCTGGGTTCTGGGATTGAAAGCAGTACTCCAATGGGGCATGACTGTTTCTTGGGGAAAGAAAAAAAATCTTGGATTCCATAATGGCTCAGGACTCTCCCCAGGCCACAGTCCATTAACCAACATATAGTGTATCAACAGAAGTAAAATTCATGGGGAAGAGGACCATGATGCTCAGCAAGAGGAGCCAGACACCAAAGGCCACAGAGTGTGTGATTCCATTTATGTGAAATGTCCAGACTGATAATAGGGGTGGGGATGATGGAATGTTCTGGAATTAGATAGTGGAGATGGTTATACAACCTCGTGACTATATTAAAAACCACTGAATTGTATGCTTTAAAAGAGTGCATTTTACATTATGGGAATTATATTGAAAAATATTTGTTTTTAATTTCACAGACAGAAATTAGGACAAAAGTGTCTAAAAAGGAATAATGAACAAGTTGAGAAGTGTTGTTCTCAGCTAACTGCTCAGAGCCTGTCTCTGGGCCCCGGCTGGTCCAGGTGTTCTCAAGGATGGCCTTGGCCTTCCAGGTGGTGTGGCCCTGGAACAGCTGTCACTGGTCTGTGGCACAGTCAAAAGCTCACACAAGGCTGCAGGTCCACCCACCAGCAGCACCCTGTTTGGTTCAGCTGGTTGTTCTGACAAAGTAAGACTTTCTTGGCAAAGGAAGGAGATTTACACTTTGGCCCAATCTCGCCATGCTGGGAGCTCGGAGAGGTGGCCCCGGGATGCCTGCAGCCTGCGGGAGGGGCTAAGTGCACCTCAGACTTCTCTCCTCAGAGAGGCTGGTCTGCAAGGCCGGCCCTGGGCAATGTCTGGAACTGGACTCTGGGGGCTCCCACCACCCTCACTGATGGGGGGCTCCCAGGTATAACCTGTCTGTGCCAACACATGACTCATGCTGTGCACATGCTCTCCTACGGAGTCTGGATCTCGTACTTGCCAGGCAGAGGGGCCTGTATGATTGGCCCCCAGTGAGAACTCTGGGCACTGGGTCTCTATGAGCCCCTGGGGACTGCACCTCACATGCATGGTCACATCTTGTTTTGGGGGAATAAGTGAGCACTGTGGACTCTGGGAGCTGTGCCTGGTACCCACCCCGACCTGCCCCAGGTGCTTTGCCCTGGGCTCAGTACTGTCTCTGTACAAACTACTGCCGTGAGGACAACCATCTGCTGAGTCCTGGGTGAGTTATTGACGGAGTCTCTTGGAGACCCTAACAGACACGCCGGGCTCTCTTCCCGGCCCGGCCACCTATCTGCAATGGAACCCTGTCCACGAGATCCACCCTGGTTTCGCCTCTGTCTCAGCTGGAAGATGACACCCACCCTGCAGGGTCCTCGAGGAGCTGAGGTAATGCCTAAAGGGCTCTCAGAGTGGGCGCTGCTCCTCTGACCACAGCTGCTGTCCACAGACAGCCGCTTCTGCATCGGAGCTGGGCTGAGCAGTGTGCGAGGAAAGCACCCACCTCCCCTCCTCTGAGGCGAGCGTATACGTACAGGAGCCACTCCAAAGGCATCGTAGTGAGCCACAATGACGATGGTGGGAAGGTCCTCTCCACCCAGGCCCGTCAGCCGTCCCTGCGGTGAGACAATCTGTGAAGCGGCCAGCCAGCTGGGGTTCTGACCCCCAGAACAGTCTAGGCTACCCGACCCAGAAGGACGGGGGTAGGAGAGTATTTTTAGCTTTGTTAGCTCTATGGTCTGTCATAACTTGTCCGTTGTGGGTGACCTGTGAATGAATGGGCATGGCCAGGTGACAATGAAACTTTACAGAAACAGGCTGAAGGCTAGGCTTGGCCAAGGGCTGCAGTTTGCTGACCACAGCTCTAGCTACAGGAATCTGCTCGATCTTCTTAGTGTGCTTCTCCCCCTGGATACCAAGCCCACCCTTCAAAGGCTGCGCTCCAAGCCACTGTTCTGAAGGGCAGAGCCCTGTTGATCAGGAGAAATGGTGCAGTCAGGAATGGAGCCCCACGAGCCCCACTGCAGGTCCCAGCACTGGCTGGGGACAGTGGGAGGGAGGCCAAGCACCCCACTTCCTCCCTGCCCCCTGCTTCCCATGTGAGTAACAGGAATGGCAGAGGACTCATGGCAGAACCAAAGGCCATGGCAACCAGGCTGGCAGGTTGGAACAGAGCCTCAAATGTGAGAGGGGCCCGACTGGCGTGGCTCAGGGGTTGAGCATCACTGTGAACCCGGAGGTCACCTGTTCAATTCCCAGTCAGGACACATGCTCGGGTTTCAGGCTTGATCCCCAGTGTGGGGGGTGCAGGAGGCAGCCAATCAATGATTCTTTCTCATCATTGATGTTTCTATCTCTCCCTCTCCCTTCCTCTCTGAAATCAATAAAAATGTATTTTAAAAAAAATGTGAGAGGGACCCACCAGACCCCCAATGGCTTCATCTGCTGTGACCCCCTGGGAGTCTGATAACAAGGACTCTGGCCAGTACAGGTTTTCTCTGCCCAAATCACCACCATCTCTTATGCAACTTAAAAAAGGTATTCATCTGATTATTGTATCAATTGCTCAGAGGCGGCAGCAGCCTCCCCTTATCCTGAATCGGCCTGTCAGCCCTGCTAGCTGCCTTGCCTCCCCCCTACCCCCTCGGTCTCTGCAGGAATCCGAGTCCTCTCCTCACTGCCACTTCACTTGGCTCCAGGCCTCAGCCTGGACATCCTTGAGTGACCCTCTGAAATGCGAGAGAAATTCAAGGGAAATTACAGAAAGGCGTGGGATCCTTGATTGACTTTGTTTTTCTGTTAATCCTCACCAGATATTGCCCCCATGATTTTTAGAGAAAGTGGAAGGAAGGGAGGGAGAGAACATCAATGTGAGACACACTAATTGGTTTATTCCCACACACACCTCGACCAGGGCTGGGAAACGAACCTGCAACCCAGGTGCATGCCCTTGCCTGGGAATCAAACCTGCAACCCTTCAGTGCGCAGGCCAGCACCTACTACTGAGGACACCGGCCAGGGCTCAACTGATTTTGTGTGTTAAACAGCTCTAAGGCAGACTCACTTAGTCTGGGCGGGGGAGGAGTGACTGCACCCCAACTTCTACCAGAGTCTGCACACTGACATGGGGGGCAGTGCCAAGCAGCCTGGCACCATCTGGTGTAAGTCCCTGGGAATTTGGGCCTAAAGAAGCCCCATTAGTACAAAAGGCAGTGCCTGGCCCAAGCAGAGGGCCGAGGACAACACTATGCTCAGCTGTAATGGGCCTAACTGGGCAGTAGGCACCAGGGAGGGCTCTGAGGATGATACAGTAGTCTCAGCACCCCCCATCCCAGGGGCTCGGCAGAGGAACAGGGTTGGCACTCACCTCCACACTGGTGATGAGCCAGTCACTCAAGGCCTTGCTCTGGACCCCACTGGTTACCATCTGGAAGCCATTGGCAGTGGCAGTGTGGAGCAGCACTGGGGACAGGAGCAGTGAGGGGTCAATCCAAGGGTTCCCCGACCACAGCCAGCATCCTCATCACCCCAACACCCTGGATCCTAGATGGTCAGTCTATGCAAAGCTGTATGCAGAACTGACCACACAAACTAGAATGCAAGGGGACGACTGGACATGGAAAAGAGCCTGGGTGTCCAGGATAAGAGCTGGTGAAACAGTCACCCCAACCCCAAGCAGGCAGGGTGCCCTCACTCTACAATACCCTGGGACTCCATTCCAAATTTACAGAGGCATGTTCATGTCCCCGACCCAGCCTTCCAAGGACCGACTCAGCACCCATGAAGATGGTCACCCTAGAGGTGACCCAGAAACAGGAGTCTCCTATCAGATGGCCCATGATCCACCAGCCCATCCCCAAAGGCCCAAATAGCCTAAGCTCCCAAAGCTTTGGAACTCACTTGCTCACGACCAGACACAAGGCAGCACCACCTTGCTCAATGTGAGCAAAGGAACCACTGTGGATGTTTCCCACTTACCGTTTAAATAAGCATTTTGCCATGCTGCTAAAATTCTACCCTGATGTCATTTTTAATGGCTGCATAATATTCCTCTAAGTAGAAGATTCCTCCCCTCTTCTGCTCTAACTGGAAATTTAGGTCTTTCCAAAAATTCACTCTTCTGCTGCCACAATGCAGACAGATGCTATCAAGACTTTGATCCACAACCAAAGGACTTGTGTGCAGGCATATGAGCCTAACCGGCGGTTAAGGACAACAGGGGGGTGGGGGCATGTGTGGGGAGGGGGGTGGGATGGGAATGGGGGGACGAGGACAAATATGTGATACCTTAATCAATAAAGAAATTAAAAAAAAAAATTAAAAAAAAAAAGACTTTGATCCAAACCAGGGGTTGACAACCTTTTTCCATAGAGCCAGAGAGGCAATATTTTCTGCTCTGCTCTCCCATAGCCATTCAACTGTGCTGCCGTGAAAGCCACCATAGACAATACATAAACAAACGGACACAGCAGAGTGGCAATAAAACTTTCTTTACACTGACAGCTAAAGCTGTGGTTTGTCAGTCCCCAATCTAGCATCCCATGCAGCTAATCATCTGGCCAGGAGGAGCAAACCTTTGTCTACAACTTAAACACATACTGCCAGACTGTTTCCCCAGGAGCTGGGCCAAGTCTCCCCGTGTGGACAAGCCCTCCTGCCTTGCCCACTCCTGTCAGTTCTCAACATTTTTCTCCTGTTACACCTGCCGTTTCGATAGGTGAGAACAGAGTGTCAGGTGGTACCTTTCAGCTGCATTTCTTTGACTAATTCTGCTATCTCACTCCCAACAGTAACCACTCCTGCTCCCAGCTCACCACAGCATCCCCGGTCCATGGGATAGGAGGCAGGCTTTCTCCTCCTCCCAGGAACGCTGCTGACCCACCCTGATGTACTCAGCAGGAAGGCAGAGAAAACTGAATGGATGCCATGTTTTCCATAAACATCTGGAGGCTGAAGACAGGAAACACCTCCCTCCAAATTAGTAGTGCTCAAAGCTTTTGTCTGCCTGAAAATCAGTGGTGGGATAAGGTGGGGGCTGTAAAATGCAGAGTCCTGGCCCCCAGCCGAGACTGTGACACAGCAGGTCTGGGGCAGGGCCCGGTAACTTGCACTGTTAAGTATGAGTGATGTGCTAAGCGTTTCAGAAGTGGCACAGTGTGACCTGGACCTCAACAGGGAAGGCTCCCCATGAACCCACTCAGCTCCTGCAGCCCCCCACACCTTCAGCAGCAGAGGCGGAGCCCTGGGAGGCAGAGGCAGCCTGAGTCTGCTCATAGATGGAGAGCAGGGCCTCGTCTTCCACAGCAAAGTACACAGGAACAATGGTCTCCATGGCCAGCATCTCAGGCTCAATCTCCATGAATTGCTGTGAAAGAGACACACGTTTAGGTGACTTATGGCCTGGGGGTGCCCAATGGCTGTCCCTGGAGGGCAGACAGACCAGGGCCTGAAAGAATGCCTCCTCTGAGGCAGCTAACGAGGCTAGGATTGCGCCAAGAGGAAGGGGCAGGAAGGAGACAGGAAAGTGCGACGAAGACGGAGGGACAGGTGAGGTGTGGCGGTGCCCAGGGGCCCCCTGGATGGTACCCAGCAGGGAGGAAGTGGGCTGGGAGAACAGGCATTGGAGCCAGCCAGGCTAGGGTCAGGTCTGGTGTTACCGTGGACTGTCCTACCCTCACTGGCCATCACATCCTTAGCAATAAGTGGGCAATGGGTGCTGGCTTCCTAAGCTGACGGCAGGGACCCACATGGACAGTGAGCATTAACTGCATGCCTGGCACTGAGCTGGCTTTTGGAAAATGTGGGCTGCTGACCCTACCCAACCCCCACTGCCCCACACCCCCTTCTCACATGCAAAGCATCTTTATCGCAGAATCTTGGGGGGATCCTATCAGACCCTGTTCATTCAAAGCAGACCTCTGCCCCTCAGCACTGCTGACATCAAGTCCGGATCACTCTCTATGGGGGCCTGTCCTGGGCACTGTGGGGTGTTGAACAGCACCCCTGGTGGCACCCACCTGATGCCAAAAGCACCCCCAGTTGTGACAACGACAGATGTCCCCAGACATTACTCAGTATCTCCTGCAGAGTCACTCCAGGGGATAGGGACCAATGATGAAGGGGAACAGGTGCCATCCACTTCCTGAAGGACAAGGGCTCAAGGGCTCAGGGAAATGGTTTGCCACACAGCTGACTCCAAATCCAGTGTCCCCTTTTCCACAGAAGCTTTTGGACCCTGGCCTGTACAGAAGGTGAGGTACGGGGGCTCACCCGAATGACGTCCTGGGGCACGGCAGCCATGGCCCGTGGCAGGATGATGACCACGGCACCAGCCAACTGCCGTAGAGCCTTCTGGTACTGCTCATAGGAGAAGTCTAGCAACCGCATGAGCACGCAGCGGCGACTCAACACGTCTGCATCGATGGTTCGCGCCTCCGTGTTGAGCACTGCATTCCGTGTGCCTATGGGGGAGCCAAAGGGTGGGGCGCTCCCTCAGCAGGGTCCAAGACCTTGCCCAGAGAACACCGACTCAGTAACCCCGAGTCCCACCAGCCCTCTGCCCACATGCCCCAATCCATGTCTGCCATGGCCAGCATCCCACTTGCTTTGAATGCAGTGCCCACTTGAACCCTGGAGAGTTGCAGGAGGGCCTTTTGAGAACCAAATGAAAGCTGAGACTCTTCCCCCTGGACAAATCCACAGGCCCTCCCTCCCCCGACTCCCAGAATCCTGGGGCAAACCCAAACTCTGGGCCTGGCTAACCTGAGCCCGGTGGCCCTGTCCTGCCTTCTCTGGCCCCCTCCTGCCAGGCACCCCCTTCCCTCCAGGGCTCTAACACGGCCTTCATTGTTAATCCTCCAGGTGGGGCCTCAGCACCATCTAGCATGTTTATGGCTATCTCTTCCTCGACTTAAACTGGGATTCAGGGGACAGAGACCTCATTCACTGCGAAGTAACACCAGCACAGCCACTTACTGGTATGTCCTGACAGATTCACGTGTTGTTGTTGTTTTTTCTATTTTTACTGATTTCAGAAGAAGGGAGAGGGAGAGAGAAACATCAATGATGAGAGAGGATCATTGATCGGCTGCCTCCTGCACACCCCCTACTGGGGATCAAGCCCAAAACCCGGGCATGTGCCCTTGACCAGAATCGAACCTGGGACCCTTCAGTCCACAGGCTGACGCTCTATCCACTGAGCCAAATGAGCTAGGGCTGTCCCGACAGATTCTTGATAAACACCAGCCAGGAGAACAAATGAACAAACGCTAAGTCCCCCAGTGATCCTCAGAAAGTTCCAGAAATGCCAGGGTCTCCCACTCAGCACAGTAGATACCAGGGTTGGGTTGTTCTCTGTGGGGGGCTGTCCTGGGCACTGTGGGGAGTTGAGCAGCATCCCCTCCCCCACCTACTTGATGCCAGGAGCACCCCCAGTTGTGACAACCAATGGATGTTCCTAGACATCTCCAAGTGTCACCCCAGGTAGAAACTTCTCGCTGCTCTACTAGTACATTCAATCGCCATATTCTGCCTCTCTTCTAAGAGCTCAAGAAAGATCCAGGGACTCAGGGAAGAAGGGAGAGGCTGAGTCTTGGCCTGGACCCTGGCCACTCACAAGCTTCCCATGGGCAGCTGAACCCCCACCCCCACCTGATCAAAAGTGGCAGGTCAGAACCAGGAAGCTGAAGAGAGCTTTCCTAAGGCCAGCCCCCTGGGCGCACAGCATGTGAGCACTGTGTCCTGAAAGTTCTGATGGAGAAAGGCGTCCCAAAGAAGCCCTTTTGAGGTTAAAATGCTGGGCTGTGGAGGGGGCAATAACGTCTACATAGCTCCCCACAGGTACACGGAACGTAGCGTCAGGCCCTTTGGGGCCATCTTTTCTCTTTTCAAATCCTCACTCCAGGGCATGCTGAGAGAGAGGAAGGGAGAGAGAGAGAGAAACATCAATTGGCTGCCCTCCGTATGTGCCCGACCAGGGATCAAACTGGCAACCCTTTGGTGCACAGGATGATGCTCAACCAACTGAGCCACACCAGCCGGGCAAGGGAGCCATTTTTTCCAATGGAATGGTGGGTTAGAGGGCTCAGTCAGCCCCCCAATGTTAGAGCCATCTACATGCTGCCGGAAAGCTGCCAGAAACCCCAATTCTTATATCAAATCACCCCAATTGTAAAGGCAAGCAAGGAGTCCAGAACATTTCACATGCTGCAGGCTGACCCAGGCTGAAGCAAGCAAATAAGCCCTAACCACACGAGGGCTGGATGGAGCCCCCAGAGCCTCCAGTTTGAGACCCACATGGTGAGCACAGAGGACACAGAGAAGGCATCTGGCATCCCCAGGGGGGCCAGCCCTCAGCCATTCTGGAGGTGGAAGAAGCTGAGGGGAGGCGCCATCCCTGCACTCACAGATGCAGACCTATGCTAGGCTGCACTAAGCCCAGGCTCGGGGCCAGGAGCCTAGATCCCTGCCTCGGCTTTCCAGGAATGAGCTCTTTGGGAAAGTGAGCAGCAGACAGAAGGCTTGCTTCCAATGGCGTGCCCTAAGAGGATGGTGGGGAGAGAAGGCCGGTGGACACAGAAGAGGTAGCATCCCAGTGGGAACAGGGAGGGCCATCTCTGGCAGGGGGCCTGTGACCAAGGAGTAAAGGTGGGCCATATGCCCTGGGCCGGGGTACCCTGCCTCCACCCCAATCCTCTGGGGAACTTCTCTCTGCTTTAAGCAGGGGAGGGCAGCAAAGACCTTCAGGATGCCCTTGAAAGTCTTGAAATGCTCAGAAGGCCCCTCCTCCATGCCCCACCTGTTTGGGGTCCTCAGACTCTCAGAGGTGGCTCACATGTCACCTCAGGGGTGGGGACATAAAGGGCAGCCTGTGGAGCGTTCTGTGTGCATCTTCTCCCTGGGCCTGGTGCTCCTACAGGGCAGGAATCAGGACCCCAATTTCCAGAGGGAGGAAGCAAGGCCAGAGAAGGAAGGAGGAGGATAAGAGGAAGGCCAGGGGCTGTCCCCTAGACTCTGAGCACCCCAAGGGCAGAGACCATCTTTACTGATATGAAGTTAAAGCCAGCACAGCCTCCTACATGCCTGCTCTAGACCAGCAGAGGCTCAGGCTTGGTAGAGGGCACTGGACACCTGGACAGATGTTGTTGGTTCCCACTACGGAGCCTGCAAACTTTTCTATCGATGACCAAAGGATCAATTCTCTTGCCTGGCTGGGCCATACCGGCTCTGTCATGACTACTCAGTTCTGCTGTCAGAAACACATCAACTAGTGGGTGTGGCTGTGTGCCAATAAAACTTTATTTACAACAATGGCTAAAGGGCCAATCCTAGGTAAAGAAGCCCTGGCAAGTCTGCCCAGCATGGTGCTGGGGTACTAACACCCCCACCTCCTAGGGCCTTGTTGAGCCACAGTGCACCAGCACCAAACAAGTGCTGTTAAAGCAGCAGTCACCTCAGAAAGGCCGGAGTCCACCTGGTAGGGGGTGAGGCCACACCTGTGGCCCAGTACCTGGTGTATTTCCCTCGGTACTATTCACAGCAGCAGCACAAAGAGCACTCGCCTTTCCTTCCTGGGCAGCTGCCCAGCCCTGTTTCTTAACAGGAGCGAACAGGAAGTTGGGAAATGAGAGACTCTGAGCCAGGATTGCACCAGAGGTGGGGAGCCTGGGGAGTGCACTCTAGGAGAGGGTGTGAAAGACACTGGGGAGACTGCAATCAGCAGTGACCTAGCCGACCAGTTCTCAAAGGCACCACTGGCAGGGAGAGACGCAGGGCTTCTTCTGGCCACACCAAATCCTTCTGCTGTTGCTGAAGAGTAAGTAGCAATGCCTCAGACCCTGAGGAGCCTCCCCTCCAACAAAGAACGCCCCTCCATCAACTATCCCACCAGCTTCTCCCCAGGCAGCAATGGTCTGCCCAACATCTGAGCCAGGGATATTGCAGGGTGTGTGGGGTGTGGACATGCAAGCCCCACTGGCAGAGCCTCATTCAGATTTCTCAAGCCAGACCTCTGTCTCCCTACTCTGCAGATAAGCAGCACTTGGCTAAAATGGGTGGGTGCTCCACCAGGCCCCCTCCGGTCACCCCTGGAACCCAGAGTTTCTATAAATGCCTCATAGAGGGCAGGAGGTGTCTGTTTCTCACTAGGAGCAACAAAGTTGGGGGCCAAGAAAGGGGGTATGTGGAGGGAAGATACCAAGTTAAAAAAACAAAAAAGAATGGGAGGGAAGCCGAAACCGATTTGGCTCAGTGGATAGAGCGTCGGCCTGTGGACTCAAGGGTCCCAGGTTCGATTCCGGTCAAGGGCATGTACCTTGGTTGCGGGCACATCCCCAGTAGGGGGTGTGCAAGAGGCAGCTGATTGATGTTTCTCTCTCATTGATGTTTCTAACTCTCTATCCCTCTCTCTTCATCTCTGTAAAAAATCAATAAAATGTATTTAAAAAAAAAAAAAAAAAAGAATGGGAGGGAATCCCAGGGTCAGGAGCAAAGGACTTAGAAAAGGGTGGGAAAAGGGGGAAAAAAAAAAAAAAGCTAAGGGAAAGGAGAGGAGGCCGGGAGAGAGGTTACCTAGGATCTGCAATGGAGGGAGATGGAGAGCATGGCTCTGCATTCAGAAAGATGGTGCCCTGGCACCTGTTTGCTCCACAAATTCAGCCAGCATTTCCTGGGTGGGTTTGGAGGGGAGAAAGGAGGCCACATCAGGTGCAAGCAGGGCAGTGCTGAAAGGGCTGGGGGTGTCCAGGCTGTGAGATTACAGCTGTCCAAGGGGCCAGAGAGAGAAGCTGGGTGCGTTGGGAGGGGTAGGACAGGAGGCTCTTGGCAAGGCTTCTGCATGTGAGTCGTTTGGGTTGGGACAGAATGACAGGTGTGAGTCGAAGGAACTGAGACTCAGGGTCTGGAGAAATTGGTTATATTGAGTTTTAGGATCTGGGCTTTCTGGACTGTGGATTCCTCTGGGAAACCAATGAAAACTCTAGACCAGGATGGCAGCCACCTGTCACACGTGATTATGTGACTTTATTACAATTAAATAACACTAAAAATCTCCTTCTGTGGCATGAGCCACAACTCAATTGCCCAGTGGCCACCTGGGGCCGGTGGCTCCCGTATGAGTGAAAACACAGAACCCATCAACCGTCACAAAAGGTCCACTGTACAGACTGGTCAAGACCCTTCCTTCAGGAGCACGTCAATACACAGAAACGTGCCCACAACATTAGAGCTCCTAGCCCCCACCCCTACTCCCCAGAGCCTGAGGCCTCTGAAACCCCAAGTTTCTCCCCCCAGCCCTGGGGCCAGATCTTTGTCTGTGTGGGGCCGTCCTGGGCACTGTGAGGTGATAAGCAGGTACCTGACCCCCACCCACTCAACGCACCCCCAGTATGACAATCATAAAGTCATCACCCAACGAACCCCGAGTTGGCAACCACTGCTCTGAACAGAAAGAGCATAACTTTGTGGCTAGGAGGGATCTGAGGGGAAGTCTGGACTCGTCTCCAGAGCCTGAGGCTCTCCAAAGGCCTGGCAGGGCTTGGGGCCTCAGGGGCCTCAGGTTGGGCCTGAGGTGGTCCAACAGGAGAGGGGACCAAGAGAACTGGAGAGGGAGGCTCCTTTATCAGGAAGTCAGGCTTTGACTAGGAGGGACCTAAAGCACCAGGCTGGAAGAGAAACCAGAGGCCAGAAGGTTCTGGAACAACAGATACAGACAGGTAGTTGGGAAGAGACCAGGGAATTTAGGATAACTTGGGCACTGGGGTCAGGACCACCACAAGCAGGTGAAGAAGCAGGAATGGGGGAACAAGGAGCTGTGCAGGATCCAGGCCTGGGAATCAGAGCCAATACAGAAATCCTGGAGAGAGGTAGCAAGTGGAGTTCCAGGAAGCTGGAAGTGAGGAAGAGGAACTGAGGGGTGTAAATACCAAAGGAGAGATCAAGACATGGGGTCCAAGGGATCCTCAGGAACCTAAGGCATGGGGACGAAACTGGGGGAGCGGAGTGTGGCTAAGGAATTCTGAGAAATCTGGCTCATGAGCTGGACCTCGGAGAGCTTGGAGCCTGGAGAGAAATGGGCCCTGACATGGGGCCAGGCCTTGGTTAGGGTTAAGGTTAGGGTTAGGGTTGGTGATCTGTGCTCTGGAGTCCTGAGGGGAGCAGAATGGGGACGCTGCACAAAGAGCACCGAGGTACCCAGGGGCTGTGGAAAGCAGGGGCTGGTTGGAACAGCACGTTGGGCGGCTCACCTGGCAGACCCTAAGCGAGGTGGCTCACCCCCAAATTCACCAGGCCAGAGGGTGAAGCTCTGGGAGCAGAGCATGACCCAGTGGGGATGGCACGCGGTGGTGGCCCAGGGAGGGACATCCTGGGCAACGCGACGCTGGCCCAGCTGCGAATTGGCGAGGGGACCCCGGGAAGATGTGGGAGCCAGCGCGGGGGATTCCTGGGGCACTGGGCGGAGAGCTAGGAGCCTAGCGGAGGTCCAGGCATCCACGCTCTGACTTACATGGGTGAGGGTCTGGCAGCTGGACAGGCCGGAGAGGAGGGTCCTAGGGCCCGGGAAGCAGAGACCCGGCTTGAGGGAAGGGGGCATCTCGGCTCGGGGAGGCTGGGCTCGGGGAAGGCCGAGAGGAGGCCGGCTGAGCCAGGGGCCGAGGGGTGGGGTGGAGGGGAGGCGGGGACCCGGGGGAGGCCAGGAGGGAGGCCGGGGTCCACGCACCGTAGGGCTGCCCTTGCAGGTCGTACTGCTGCATGCGGTAGACGGTGAACTCGTGCGCCGCGTCGGCGGCGGGCAGCGGCGGCGCCACCAGCAGCAACACGGCGGGCAGGAAGACGATGAAGCCGAGCGGCAGGCACGACGCCTTCAGCATGTTCTCCAGCACCTCGCCCGCTTCCTCCAGCATCCTGGCCGGCGGGGGAGCCGCGCAGAGCGGCGGCTTGAACGGGACAGCGGCGGCAGCAGCGGCGACAGCGACGGCGGAGGCTCCCGCAGACTCACCTCAACATGGGTAGCCGCCGGGGTCCTGCGGACGCGGCGCCGGGCAGCCCGGGTCCGCCCCGGGGTCCTGCGGGCACTGCTGCGGACCGCCCCGCGCCGCCGCGCTGCCTCCTGGGAGGTGCACTTCTCACGGCGTGCGCGAAGCCACCTGGGAGTTGTAGGCCCACTCATTTACTCCAGAATGCTAGCTGTGGTGGACTGTTTGGCTAAAACTGCTAAAGTTTCACTTAAACTCCAAGTCAGAAAATACGGAGACTTAAAAAAGAACTATTTGAAGTGGAACTTATTTAAACCCTGTCTTTGCTGTGGGAGGAGGGGGAGGTGACTGCGGATGTAGGACTTGACCTTGAACCGAGCAAAAAGTTGGTATTGTAGGGAGGGGCCTGCTTGGTGCGCTAGGTCTCCTGGGAGTTGTAGTCTAATTGAGCAAGCACAGGGGATCATTGAAGCTGTAGTCTTCCTGGCAGAAGTCTGAAAAAATCACTTAAAACTTCCAAGGAATATAGATGTTAAACTTCCATGAGGGCGAAGACTTTAGTCTGCTTTGTGCATTGATGTAATAGAAAGCCTGGCACACAATGGGTGAACTATATAATTTTGGGATTAATGAATGTAGAAATCATAGACGGTTCCTAAAGGGATGACGTAATGGATTATGGGACTTGTAGTCTGGAACCTGAAGTTCTTGCAGGGATTGGTGACATGCTTATTCATTTTGGGGTCATAATCATAGTAAAAAAATTATTCATCAGAAACTGAAATTTAACTGTGTGTCCCAAGATTGCATTTTCTAATCTGGCCACCCTAAGACCCTCCTGTCTCAGGGTCAGGGATCTTGAGAAGCTCACACCCCCTTGTACAGATGGAAAGACTGAGGTCACAGGGTGAAGAATACAACAGCCCTGGCCCACAACGTGTTGATATCCCAGACTCTGATATGGTGGCATTTGTGTTGATTAACAGCATTGGGTTCAAATCCCAGCGCCTCCACTTCCCATCTGTGTAACTTTGGGCAAGTCACCACCTCTCTGAGTCTGTTTCCTCAGGGGCCAAATATAAGAAGTAATCAAATACTCTTCCACTCGTCGAAGAGGTGTGTAAGAAGTCAATCAGATAACCCCATGAGCTGACTCCGAAAGAGGAAGGCGCACATGAAGCTCTCAGTAAGTGTTGCTGTTATAAAAATACACCCCTTGTGCAGCCCCAGGACTGTTGCATCTGCTCTGCCACTTTTCTGCATGGCTAGCTCCTCATAGAGATGTCACTGGGCATTTCTTAGCTCGGTATTGCCACCTCCACCAGGGTGGGACCTTGATGAAGGCAGAAACCAGATTGTTTGTATCTGGAGCCTCAGTGCCCAGAATAGAACGTAACACAAGTGAATGAATGAGTAGTGAAAGCTCCAACACACCAACCAACCCTTCCTAGGCATTCTTCTTCTTCCCTTTCTTCCAGCCATTCTGCAGGCCTCTCCAGGGAGGTCCTAGGCCTGAGGAGTCAGGAGTGCCCTGGCAGGGCAGGGAAAGAAACAAGAGGTCATTCTGGCCCACATCACCAAATGTTTATTACCTGTTTCTTCCATCTGCACCCCCATTCTCCCAGGCCAGGATAGGAACACATATGACACACACACACACATTCATCCAGAGACAGGTCAAGATAGGGGCCTGGCCCTAGCCAGTGTTGCTCAGTGGTTAGGGTGCCAGCTCACACACTGTAGGGTCACTGGTTCAATTCCCGGTCAAGGGCACGTACCTGGGTTGTAGGTTCGATCTCCAGCCCCAGTCTAGGTGCGTGAGGGAGGCAACCAACCAATGTGTTGATGCATCTCTCTCATATATTCATATTTCTCTCTCTCTCTCTCTCTCTCTCTCTCTCTCTCTCTCTCTCTCTCCCTCACTTCCTTCCACTCTTCCTAAAAGAAAAAAAAATCAATGAAAAGAATATCCTCGGGTGAAGATTAACAAAACAAAACAAAACAAAACAAAAGATAGGGGCTTAAACATGGCTGCCTAGAGCTGTCCATGCTGCCTGCTCTCCTGAGCCTTTGTTTTTCTGTCTAAAATATAGAGGTTCAACTAATCCTCCTTCAAAGAATGAAATGGCGTTTTGAGTTTTCCGAGGAGGAAAGGAATTGGTATTCATTCATTCAAGAGGCAGTAACACGCAGGAATCAAAAAGCCACCTGCCTGGTTTTGAATCCCAGCTCTACTACCTCCCAGCTGTGTGACCTTGAATAAGTTACCTAACCTCTCTGGGCCTCAGTTTCTCATCTATAAAATGGAGTTAATGGAGAGGTTTTGTGAGGATTGCATGAGTTAAAACAAAGGTGATTACACAACACTAGGCACCGGGTGATAAATAAGGCGTTGTTATTATTATTTATTTAAAAGCATACACATGATAGTTCCAGGGTCTTTTTTTTAAAAAAAATATATTTTATCGATTTTTTTACAGAGAGGAAGAGAGAGGGATAGAGAGTTAGAAACATCGATGAGAGAGAAACATCCATCAGCTGCCTCTTGCACACCCCCTACTGGGGATGTGCCCGCAACCAAGGTACAAGCCCTTGACCGGAATCGAACCTGGGACCCTTGATTCTGCAGGCCGACGCTCTATCCACTGAGCCAAACCGGTTTTGGCTCCAGGGTCTTTTTATGTTTCAAGTTAGCAACATCCCAGGAAGGCAGAGGCTATCAGTGTCCTCATTAACAGATGAAGAAGCTAAAGCCCAGGGTGTTCAGCAGAGCTGGAGAATGACAATGGGTTGCAGACACCTGAGACATCTAACAAGCAGAAGAGAAGGATTCTGGGGACTATTCTGCCACTGTGAGAGAGAGCCTGGGGCAGGGAAGGAGGAGGGGGAGAGGTTCCCGAGGGTCAGCAGAAGGCGTGCTGCTGAGTCCAGTGCTTCCAAAGCTCAGGTCACTGAGTATCTTCAGGCTCCCAGGCCCCGGACACCACCAAGATCTCCATTGTCACAGCCTGCGGTCCAGGGGAAGAGACAGATGGGTGACCAGGCGCCATGGCGCTACAATGGGACTCACAAGCAGCTGTGGGAGCCCAGAGGAGGCCTAGGGAGGGAGGCGGGGATCAGAAGAGACTTCCTGGAGGAGGTGATGCTAAAGCTGAGACCCAAAGGGTAGGCAGGGCAGATGGGGCAGCTAAACCAGCTCAACACAGGCCAAGAACACAGGCTGAGAGTTTTGGGGGTGAGTTCCACTCACCCCAAATTCCACCAAGCCCCCACACTGCCTACTGCTGCCCCAGATACTTACTCCAGCTTATTGTGCACCCAGATACAGGCTGGAACCTCTTTCCGGCCATGTCCAACAGAACTTTCCATGATGAAAATATTCTGCCTCGACAGTGTCCAAGACAGTTCCCAGGAGCCACATATCACTATTGAGTGCTTAAAATGTAATAGCGTGACTGCTATGGGTTGGATGTATATGTTGAAGTCCTAACCCCCAGGACCTCCTAATGCGGCCTTATTTGGAAAATAGGGTCATCACAGATGTAATGAGTTAAGGCCGTGGTCGGCAAACTGTGGCTCGCGAGCCACATGCGGCTCTTTGGCCCCTTGAGTGTGGCTCTTCCACAAAATACCACGGCCTGGGCGAGTCTGTTTTGAAGAAGTGGCGTTAGAAGAAGTTTAAGTTTAAAAAATTTGGCTCTCAAAAGAAATTTCAATCGTTGTACTGTTGATATTTGGCTCTGTTGACTAATGAGTTTGCTGACAGACCACTGAGTTAAGGTGAAGTCATACAGGACTAGGGTGATCCTAATCCAATATGACTGGTGTCCTTATGAAAATGGGGAAATCAGGACACAGACATACACACAAGGGGAATGCCATGTGAACATGAATGCAGAGATGAGGGTGACGTGTCAGCAAGCCCAGGAACACCAAAGATTGCCAGCAAACACCAAAATCTAGGAACAGATCCTCCCTCATGGCCTCAGAACGAACCGACCCTGCTGGCATGTTGGTCTCAGCCTTCAGCCTCCCAATCTGGGGCGGAATAAATAAATGCCTGTGGTCTAAGCCCTCTCACGTCTGGTACTTTGATACGGCAGCTCCAGCCGACCAAAACAACCAACTGAATTTTAAATGTTCCTTTCATTCTAGTTCATGATAACTAGCCGCACACGGCCAGTGGCTGCTCTATTGGACAGCGCAGTAAACGGTTTCCAGTCACCAAACCCCCGTCGTGCAGCGGAAAAAACAGACGTGGGGGCTGCCCCGAGAACTTGGTGAGACAGAGGTAGGAAGACCCTGGCTGGGGCCCGGGAGGATGGAGAAGGAGAGCAGCCTACCAGCCAAAGGGGGCCAAGTATTGGGGGTGTGCACCTGCGCCGTCCCATAGGCTACTTAAATGCCAACGGGTTCAAAGGTCAGTTCTTCAGTTTCACCGGCCACTTCCTGAGTGCTCAGCAGACACGCGGGTTCCTGTCCTGGCTAGATGGAGACCCTTCCACCATCAACAGCCGTTGGGTGGGACACATGGAATTCACTGTGGCAAGCACTGAGCAACAACAACCTCACGCTGTGGGCTCTGCTTGCTCCCAGCCCACTGTAGGGGGCGGGGGACGCTGTGAGTCCCAGGAGAACTCTAGAGAGTAGGCAAGCCTCCTGAGGCGAGGAGAACCAGGCCACTGCCCTTTTGCTGCCCCCAGACTGGGGTCCCAAGAGATGCAGAACCTAGAGGTGGAGGAAGAGGCTGCCAGGAAACCAAGAGGAGAGATGGGGTAGGAAAGGGGAAGTGAGCGAGAAGGGGCGGGTGTCAACTGTCACTGTCCCCACCCACCCACCCTGGTAGCCTTGTATTGCTCAAATACTTTCAGAAGAGTGGGCCGGTTACACACAGGTGTGTTCACACACACCCCCCCCCTCGACAAGAGGCCTGCCACAGAGATGTCTGTGCCTATGTAGAGGCACAGCACATGCTCATGGGCACAAGCCATTCTGTCCCCCACCTCTCTCTCTCTCTCTCTCTCTCTCTCTCTCTCTCTCTCTCTCTCTCACACACACACACACACACACACACACAACCACCTGCCTTCACAACCACACCACCACCACCAAGCACACAGACCCAAGGCCTGCCCTGGCCACTGACATGCCTCCTTGCAGGCTCCTGGCCACCCCACCGCCCTCATGCCATCCTCCCTCTGCAAACACGTGAATAAGAGGGAGGCGGAGACATCTCATACCATCATTGAACTTCCATGTTGTCAGGGCATCATTTCCACAGTCTGCCCCTTGTTGCCTGGGAGCCCCACTGAGGCCCAGAACAGAGCCCGGATTTCCCCAGAATCACACAGGAACTGGGGCATGCAGAGTCGCCCCGTTTGTCCCCATTCCAGGGTGCCCTCTGTTCCAACGAGCGCTTGCCTCTTTGGCATCAGCAGACGTGGGGACTGTGAGGAGGACCACGGGGCCTTGGGACCCCTGGGTGGCTGCCCTGTTCCGTCCTCTCCCTCCACCTGCCTGGTGCCTCCCTGCATGCTCCCAGGCCCCTGGCCCACCCCTCCTGGGCCTCGTCCAGGGCAGGAGCGGGGCCTGCGTGGGCATGCACCTGGCGGCTGGACCATCTTCCCCAGCTGTGGCTCAGATGCTCCTCACGCTGGAGATGCTAGTCAAGGGCTCCCGCATCCGAAAGCTGAGCGGCCGGGAGCCCCGAAAGCTGTCCCTGGGCCTCAGCGAGCTGTCCGTGGTGGAGGCTCCAGAATGGACCTCAACGGCCCGGGCCAGGCAGTCCCCAGGCCCGCGCAGGCCCAGCCGGAGACACCCGCAGCAGAGGAAGCCCAGCACGGCCCGGCACACCTCCCGGCTGCGGAAGGAGTAGATGAGCGGGTTGACCGCCGAGTTCAGCACAGCCAGCGCCAGGATCCAGTCCATGCCCCGCAGGTACTCCTGTGCCCAGAGGTTGGAGCCAAAGATGTCGGCCAGCAGCAGGCCGAAGAGTGGGCCCCAGCAGACCACGAACGCCACCAGGATCATGAGCACCGTGTTGAGCAGCCGGCGGGCCTTGCGGCGGAATGGGGGGCGCGAGGCCTTCTGCCCGTTGGCCCGCACCACCCGGAAGATGGCCCCATAGAGCACCATGATGGTGGCCAGGATACAGGCGAAGATGACCACGCAGAAGAGGATGTAGGCCTTGGAGTAGAGCGGGAGCAGGCTGGAGCAGCTCGGGAAGGAGCACACGCAGTTCCAGCCCAGCAGGGGCAGCAGGCCCAGCAGGGCGGCCAGCAGCCAGCACAGCCCGATGAAGCCCAGGACGCGGCCCCTCTTGGTGTCCCCGCTCTCGGCCACCGGCCGCACCATGGTGGCGAAGCGCTCGCCAGCGGTGAACAGCAGGCTGAAGGTGGATGCGGCCAGGGCCATGAAGAGCATGCCCTCCCGCAGGAACCAGTGGGCCGGCGCCAGCTGGAAGGTGCGGGCCCCGGACAGCAGGACGTTGACCAGGTAGGCCAAGCCGGTGAGCAGGTCGCTCAGGGTGATGTTGACCAGGCAGTAGTAGACCCAACGCCGGGACCGCATGCGGGTCACGATGGCCATCAGCACCAGGAGGTTCTCCAGCACCACCAGGCAGCTCATGGCCACGAAGAGCCCCTGCAGGACCCCCAGGCCCCCGTCCTCCGGCGCGGCCCGCCCCACCAGCCGGCCGGAGTGGTTGTAGTGCAGGATAATGAGCTGGCTGTGCCCGCTGGCCGCCAGCTGCCGGCAGGCGTCAGGAGCCTTCACTGGGGACCCTGTAGCATTCATTGCGGTCCCCCAGGGCAGACTGAGGCCCAGGGTGGCTGGCCCCCGGGGCAGGGTGGAGCTGCTGCCTTGCCCGGTCTTGGTTTCCTGTTATTTGAAATTTCCTGTTATGTTCGAGGTACCCCCAGGGTGGGGGTGAGGCCTGGGAGGGGAGGGGCATCCCAACGGTTCGCTCCCACCCCAGGTCCTTGGAGGGCGCTGCAGCTGCTCCTGCTGCCAGACCCCCTCCTTTGTCCCCTTCTGTTCCTCGAAAGCCCAGGGAGTAGGGGCCCCAGAGGGAGGGAAAATGCACCCCCCAAAAGCACTTGTCACCCTTCCCAGCTAGGTGAGTCCCTCTAGGACCCAGCTATTCCTTCACTGTCTTCCCAACTGCTTCACCTGTGCCTGGCACACAGTAGGTGCTTAATAAATGTGTGTCAAGTGACTGCACACACATGAGCATGAGCACTGCTGGCCACTTCGTTGAAGGTGCGGATGCGCCCCACGTTATCCCCACGACAGACCTGTGGTCCACCCGTCCCAGAAGAGGACACTGAGGCCTGAAGAGGTGGCACCGGCTATCGAGGGTCACACAGTGGGAAGTGACCACCTACAAACACACAGGATTCTCCAGGGCCAGGACCCAGCTTAGCAGAGTTTTTAGTTGCCCTTTTGTTGTCTCTTCTGCCCCCTGACCTGGCCCTACTTGGAGCAGAGCTAGGGATCTCCACCCAGCACAGCCCCTCACTTTGGGGGAAAGAGGCTCACAGGAAAAATGGGGGCTCACCCCACCCCCATTCCCACCCATGTCCACCTGACCCGGCTCGGGCTGACCCAGTCGGAGATGGCTGAGGACTGAGGTGTGAGCACCAAGTGGGGGTGAGAAGTTGGGGGAGGAGAGCCAATCCTGGGGCCCCTGAAGAGGCAAGGCACAGTCCTGCCCTGGGGTCTCCGGGGGGGGGGGGGGGGAGGCAGGCTCCCCTGCCAGGCCCACAGGTGTGCCCATAGAGGTGGGTGGGCAGGAGCTCGGGGAGGGCACCCAGGGGACCGTGGCTCCTGCCCAGCACCTCTCCCGTGGTTCACTGTTCAGCTGTGGGAGCGGAACCATTACAGGGAAGCTCAGGCCGAGGTGTTGCCTGAGGAGGCGGCAGCATCTTGTCACTAGAGGTGACCAAGCAGTAACGGATCTGAAAGGGAGGTTTGGGGAGGAGGGGCCACGCAGGAAGCCGTGTAGGCAGCTGCGGTTTGAGGCCTGGGTGGGGTGGGAAAGGAAGCCACGTCTTTCCCAGGTACCACCCTGTGCAGCAGGACAGCTGGCCCTCAGTGCTGGCCTCGCCAGGGACCGCCTGCCTTGTACACATTGACAGAGAGACACACTGCGTGTTCCGAGACTCAGCCTGCACCCGGGATTGAATCCTCATTCCAGGCTGGACCTTGGATGGAGCTCTAATCCCAGGCTGAGCCCTGGGTTCCAGGTTGAGCTCCGATCCTAGGCTGAGCTTTGATCTTGGATGAGATCTGACCTTGGATGAGACTTGAGCTGATTCTGATCTTCACCCATGACCCTGAGTGAGACCCAGCCCTGGACTGAGGCCTGATCCCAAGCTAAGCCCCAATTCTAGTTGAGCCCCAACCTCAACTAAACCCCAATCCCAGCTGGGCCCCTGATCCCTGGCCCAGAGAGCAAATCCAGGACTAAAGTACGATGCCATGACAGAGCAGTTGGACTAACACGGCAGAGCTGTCCAACAACGGCCTCTCCCGTGAATTGCTTGCCGCCTGGGAGAAAGGCCATACACACATCATACCTGATTTAATCTTACAATACATGTCTGTGCGGTAAGAACAAGCCCCCTCTAGAATCTGCCCTGAAGCCACAGCTCTAACAACATGCAAGTTAACACAGAGAAGGTTATTGTTGTTGTTTGTAAATGAAAAATAGTAGCACCCCAAATGCCTGTGCACAGGAGACAGGCTGATAAATTACGCTGCACCCACAGTGGAGCAGCAGACAGCTGTGAAAAAGAACAAGGACATCCTCTGTGAATGAACAGAGCAATCTCCAGGTCATCTTGTCAAGTTGGGGGAAAGCACAAAAGACTTAGGTCATTTGGTACGTATTGTGCAATAAAGAAGGGAGGGTAACATATACACATATCTGCTTGTTTTTGCAAAACAAACACAGAAGAGAAACCAATGAGGCTGGTGGGGGGATCGAAATTGAAAAGAGGGAATGACACCCTCTGAGTACCCCTCTTTACATAGTTGTGTTTTTTTAAAAATATATATTTTTTATTGATTTCAGAGAGGAAGGGAGAGGGAGAGAGAGAAATGTCAATGATGAGAGAGAATCATTGATCGGCTGCCTCCTGCACGCCCCCACACTGGGGATCGAGCCTGCAACCTGAGCATGTGCCCTGACTGGGAATCAAACCGTGACCTCCTGGTTCATAGGTCGACGCTCAACCACTGAGCCACGCCAGCCGGGCTTGACATAGTTTTTAAACTCAGTTAATGCTTGCTTTAGTCAACAAGGATGGAGAAAAAGAGCTTTAAGATGGAATCAAATGGAAAAGAAATGAACGTCATTGCATTTTAAATGAAAAACAAAACCACACACAAATACAAAAGAGCCAGCCCAGGCAACCTTTGGACACAGTACTTGCTCTAAAGACAAAAGAAACTGAAAGGGATTTTGAACTTGTTTAGGAGATCTGTTTTCGGGAGTGGTATGGGGACAGTGATTCTAAAACCATCATGTGTGTTATGGGACTGAGCACAGTAGCAAGCGTATTGATGTTAAGAGCCAGGTCTTCACTGGGGGAGAAGATGTGACAATGGCATGGGAGAAAGCAGAAGAACCCCAAGAGCAGGATTGAAAGTGTCAGTGTGGCCGAAGCTGGTTTGGCTCAGTGGATAGAGCGTCTGCCTGCGTACTGAAGGGTCCCAGGTTCGATTCCGGTCAAGGGCATGTGCCTTGGTTGCGGGCGCATCCCCAGTGGGGGGTGTGCAGGAGGCAGCTGATTGATGTTTCTAACTCTCTGTCCCTCTCTCTTCCTCTCTGTGAAAAGTCAATAAAATGTTTTGGTTTTTTTTTTAAAAAAGAAAGTGTCAGTGTGGCCCTCGCTGGTTTGGCTCAGTGGATAGAGCATTGACCTCTGAACCGTTACAGGGCTGGACTTGTGATTTAAACAAAAATCTGTTTCCTGACTCTGTCCACTGGAACTACTCAATAGCAATGAGAGCATCAAACACCCCGATCTTGGCTTCTGAACATCATCCCCTTAAAAAAATAAAATAAAAAAGGTAGTGAGGCAGGGAGAGTACAAGATGAGCCTGGAACCTGTTGGTGTGTCAGAAAGTAAGAAAGTGCTCTGAGAAAGACGGGGACCTGTCACAGAGAGGCAGGAGCCAGCCTGCGGGGCTGCTGCTGGCCAAACCTGGAGCTACGTGAGCACCAGCAATGAAATACCTTATAATCAGAGAGAAAGGAAGTAGATGGTGGGGGCCAGGGCCTAGGGGAGGGGGAGGGACAGTTAGTGCTCCATGGGGACAGTTTCAGTTTTAGAAGATGAAAAGTTCTGGTGATGGGTGGTGGAGATGGTTACACAACAATGTAAATGGCCCTAGCTGGCTTGACTTAGTGGATAGAGCGTCGGCCTGCAGACTGAAGGGTCCCAGGTTCGATTCCGGTCAAGGACACATGTCTGGGTTTCAGGCTTGATCCCCATTAGGGGGTGTGCAGGAGGCAGCTGATCAGTGATTCTCCCATCATTGATGTTTCTATCTCTCTCTCCCTCTTCGTTCCTCTCTGAAGTTAATAATAATAATAATAATAATAATAATAATAATAAACTAATGTGAATGAACTTATGCCACTGAGCAGTACATTTATTTATTTATTTATTTATTTATTTATTTTATATATTTTATTGATTGTTTACAGAGAGGAAGAGAGAGGGATAGAGAGTTAGAAACATCGATGAGAAAGAAACATCGATCAGCTGCCTCTTGCACATTCCCCACTGGGAATGTGCCCGCAACCAAGGTACATGCCCTTGACCGGAATTGAACCTGGGACCCTTGAGTCCGCAGGCCGACGCTCTATCCACTGAGCCAAACCGGCCTTGGCTGAGCAGTACATTTAAAATGTTTAAAATGGTCAATTTTATGTTATGTGTATTTTATCAGAATAAAAAAAAATTAGAAGAAAAAAAAATCTCTCCATATGATCCAACAATTCCACTCTTAGGCAGCTACCCAACAGCAGTTAGAAAAATCTCTTTTTTGTAATCATCATAAGCATTGATTGGCCCAGGCAATAATCAACAATAAATGCTAAAATTATTGGGTGGAGCCCTGGCCAGTTTGGCTCAGTGGATAAAGCATCGGCCAACAGACTGAAGGGTTCTGCGTTCAATTCCGGTCAAGGGCATGTGCCTGGGTTGTGGCCTCTATCCCCAGTAGGGGGCATGCATGAGGCAGCCAATCAATGATTCTCTCTCATCATTGATGTTTCTATCTCTCTCTCCCTCTCCTTTCCTCTCTGAAATCAATAAAAACATAGTAAAAATTATTGGGTGGAATTTTGTTGGGGAGCAGGATATTGACATAATCACAAAGTATTTTCCTACAGAATACATATTAATGACAAAGAGAAAAATACCTTACTCAAGAAACCCTTGAATGTCGCCTTGAGACAGGCCAGCAAGCCAGGACAAGAGGAATAGGAAACGGAGACAGACAGCTAAACAAACTGGCCGAGCAATTTACAGCAGATCCAGAAGGTCACCCCCTGAGAGAGAACATCTAGGCCTCAGTTCTATTTCAGCTCCAGGCCCCGAAAAGCAGTCAAACCAGGTGGGTGACACCAGGACCAGCTGCAATGACTAATGACCCCCTGCCCTGAACTGACCAATCAGTGGAGACCACGACCCTGAAGGAGCACACCTAGAAAACCGATGAATATTTTCCTAAAACTCTGCCCTGAGACCTCCCCGCCCCCCAATATTCCCGCCTGCAAGAGAGAGATAAAAACCTCAAGACAACGGACCCAGCACATACTCTCCCTCTCAGGAACACCCCCGCCATCCCTTTCTCCTCTTCTTCCCCCACTTCTGCCCCCACAGGCCTGCATCTCCTAAATGCTAAAGGACCCCAGCAGGCTTGCATCCAGGGGAGCAATGGGCAGCGGTAGCTTGTGCCAGGCTCACCCCTGAACCTGTTCCCCGGCCTCCTTTTCTCTGCCTTCCCAGAGAGCTAGCACAGCCCAGCCTAGGCCCTCTGGTTGCTCCTTCTATGCTAAGCCCTTTATTGTTTTACTGTCCCCAGCTTTAATAAACGTTCCCTACTAGTCATCTGGGACCTGTGTTGGGAACTTCTTCCTGCACGAGTCAAGAACCCACACACTACCAGCCGGCCCTAGGCAGACCCGCCAAGGGCTAGGCCCCTTTGGGTAACAGCCTTAACCAAGAGATCCAAGTTAGCATCCCTGGAAATGCAGTAAATACACGTGGCTGGCTGGTATCACACACTGAGGAGGCAACAGCACTTCTTCTATGATATTCCCACCAAAGTATACAACCTGCATCAGGTCATGGGGAGGCATCAAACAAGCCCACACCGAAGACAGCCCGCAGAATAATTGGTCTATAGTTTTTTTGTTGTTGTTGTTTTAAATATATTTTATTGATTTTTTATAGAGAGGAAGAGAGAGGGTAGAGAGTTAGAAACATCGATGAGAGAGAAACATCAATCAGCTGCCTCCTGCACACCCCCCACTGGGGATGTGCCCGCAACCAAGGCACATGCCCTTGACCGGAATCGAGCCTGGGACCCTTGAGTCCGCAGGCCGACGCTCTATCCACTGAGCCAAACCGGTTTCGGCTGGTCTATAGTTTTTAAGAGTCAAGGTCATGAAAGTTCATGAAAGACAAAAAGGCTAAGGCTGTCTTGGATGAAAGGAGACCCAAGATGCATGAAACTAAATGCAGTGAGCGGTTCCCGACTGCATACTAGAATGGGGGGAAGTGCTGTAAAAGACAATATTGAGGACATTTTCTTATGAGCTGCATATTAGAGGATATTATTGTATCAGTGCCCAGCTGGCATGGCTCACTGGTTGAGTGCCGATCTATGAACCAGGAGGTCAGGGTTCGATTCCCAGTCAGGGCATATACCCAGGTTGTGGGCTTGATCCCCAGTGTGGGGCATGCAGGAGGCAGCTAATCAATGATTCTCTCCCATCATTGATGTTTCTATCTCTCTCTCTATTTCTCTCTCTGAAAGCAATAAAAATATATTTAAAATATATCTTATTGTATCAATGCTAGATTTCCTGAATTTGACTATTGCACTCTGCTTATATAACAGATTTTTTTTTCCATAGGAAATACATGGTGTTCTGGAGTAAAGATGCACCATATCTCCAACTTACTCTCAAATTATTTAGAAAATTAAGGGAAAAAATGTCCATATTCTCTATGGAATATATAATACACTTTTAGATTTTGTTTATAGAGAAATATAAAGCAAAAGGTTAACCATGGGGAGACCTAGCTCAGGGGTCAACAATTTTTTTCTGAGAAGAGCCAGAGTAAATAATTTCAGCTTTGAGGGCCAGACAGTATCTGTCAAAACTCTGCACCCCCATAGGAAAAGCTGCCAGAGACCATATGTAAATGGGTGTGGCTGTGTGCCAATAAAACTTTATTTACAAAAACAGCAGAAAGCTGATGGTTTGCTGAACCCTCACCTAGATGAAGGGTAGATGGGACTTCATTGCAATAGTTTTGCAACTTCTGTACGTTGAAAGTATTTTCAAAATAAAAAGATAAGTGAAGAAAATATGGATTTCCTAACTTTGTGGTCAGAGTGTCGTCTCTAAATATCTCCCGTTAAAAGGAATCAGGGCTCCTTGGAGAAATGGCCAAATGCAGGGAAATATAGGACAAGACCAAAGCACCTCGCTGTGCCAGAACTATGACCTCTTAAGACCACAGGGGTCATGTCAACAGGACTGAGGAGCCAACTCAAAGAGGTCCCACTGGCCACAAGCCAAGGGATGCCTGGGGTCTCCGAAGCGGGGGAGGCAGGAAGGATCCTGCCCTGGAGCCCTCAGAGGGAGTGGGCCCTGCTGCCGCCTGGACCTCACACTCCTGTCCTCCAAAATCGGGAGAACACATTTCTGTTGTGTTAAGCCACCCAATCTGTGGTACTTTGCTACAGCAATCCTAGGAAAAATATCTGACCAGCACTCCTCAGGACTGTCAAGGTCATCAAAAACAGGAAAAGTCAGAGAAACCATCACAGCCAACAGGAGCGCAAGAAGATGTGACCACTAAGAGCCATGTGGGGTCCTGGGAGTAAAGAAGGATATTAGGGGGGAACTGAGGAAATCTGAATAGAGTATAAATTTTAGTTAATAATGTGTCAGTATTGGTTTATTGATTGTAAAAAAAAAAGTACCATATTAATGTACGATGTTAACAGTAGGGGTATTTGGGTGCAGTTTTATAAGGCGACTCTCTGTACTACCCTCACAATTTTTCTGTAAATCTAAGACTATTCTAAAACATAAGGTTTTTTTAAGTAAAAAAAAAAAGGGGGGTGGTGTTGAATGAATAGAATCTTGGCTGTGTGACCTCCCAAGTGTATGACTTCAGTCAAATTATTCAGTTTCTTGGTGTCTCAGTTTTCTCATCTGTAAAATGGGAATGACAGGGCTTGTGCTACATGGGACATCCCTGAGGATGGTGGGTCACCATGATCTAGCCTAAGTAGAGCCATTATCTTCATCTTCATCAGAGATGAGTAGAAGCTGCTGCTAGAATTTTGGGTAAATGGCAACATAGGGTGGGCTTAAATGTGCCCCCCTCCAGGAAGAGAGGTTGGACTCTACCTCTTGGTTCCAAGCGTGCACTTTCCTGGGCAGCTCTCCGTGCCCAGCACAGGTGGGCGAACAAGTATAACCTTTTTCCTTCCTTCTCCATGTTTCTACCCTACGTGGGACAGGACACCTGAGAAGGGACTGCGGGGGGATAAACAGGACACCTCTGAGAAACCACAGGTCTCCAGAATGTCATTCCTTTAATGTCCAACTCACAAGGAGCCCTGCAGATGAGGGAATAAATACAGGTTTTAAGATGCAGCGCACCCAGCCCCCAGCCTAGGAAAGAGGGGGAGACCTGTGAGCCTCAGTTTCCCTCGTCTGCAAACCGTAACAGAACACACTTTGAGTCATGAGGCTCTTAACACCGTTTCCCGGGGGTCTCTTCCCCCACAACGGGAGGCCTCTGAGCTACCCAACCTCAAACTGGGAGATACCACCTCCTGTCCACTAAGGGGCGCCAGAGTCCGGCTCCTGGGCCTGAAGGACCACTGCCCGATCCCTGAGGGGGTGTATCCCCCCCCCACCCCACCCTCCGGGGCTCCGGACTTCTACCCGGGAGGGCACAGACCCGGGGTGGGGATCCTGAGCCTTCCGTCCTCTGCTCTCTTCATCTTTCCCTCCACCTGGGACCCCAGGTGGCCACTGTGCTCCTTTTTCGAGGAGACAAGAGTGGGGACCCCAGGAGCTGTCCTAGCGACGGGCAGAGCAGCAGCGGCGACCGGCTTTCCGCCGCTCACTCGCGGCCCTCCCGCCGCGCGGGCCTGGAGCGACTGGGGAGGCGTCCGGGCGGCCTGAGCGCCGGCCCCGCCCGCCCGCCCGCCCGCAGGTCCCGAGGGCCACGCGCTGGTCCGAGCCCGGGGGCGGGGCTTGGGTCACAGCAGGTTGATCTCGTCGAGGTAGCGGGCCAGGACCGAGTCGCGCACGTCCTTGAAGACTTTGCGGATGTTCTGCGTGTCCGTGGCGCACGTGTAGTGGCTGAAGAGGCGCCGGGAGCGCGAGCCCTTCCTGCCCCCGTCGGCGGCGGCGTCCGCGCAGCCGGCGTACATGCGGCTGTACATGTCCAGGATGAACCTCTTGGCCGCCTCGGCGTCCTGCTTCGGGCCTGGGGAGCAGGAGTGAGGGCGTCAGGACACAGGCTCCTGGGGCAGGCGGGGACCCCCTACGGACACCAAGGGGGCACTCTGGAAACTCTCTTCCCGATACGGGCAACGTAGGGCTGCAGGGACCCCAGCGCGCACCCACTACCGTTCCAACAGTTGGGCGCCCTCTTTTGACTTTCTAGCAGGTCACGTGACCCCCGGCCCAGCCATTGACCACATCGGGTTGGTGGGGTCACAGCACCTGGGATGGACCCATGAGGCTCAGCTCTGGGACTCGGATCAGAATTTGGGTTGAAGAGGTGCTCTTGGCTGGGCTTGGAGCTGGAGGGATGGGAACCCGAGCTGCAGAGACAGAGGCTGGTGCACCCGGGGAAACGGAGGCCAGGAGAAGGGGAGGGATGGCCACCCTGGGGAGGCACATGGGCTGCTGCATTGAAAGCACAACGTGAGTTAAGGGCCCAAAGCCTGGCTCTGCGACTTACTGGTTTGGGTACATGTTAACAAAGGTAACCGTTGTGAGCCTCAGTTTCCTGGTTTGTAAAATTGGGATGAGGACTAGCCCCAGGCCTCCCGGAGCTGTGAGGATTCAAAGCAATCGTGCCCAGGGCCCCCTGCTCAATAACCAGAAAGCTTCAGGGGGGTGTGCTGTCATTCTTTCAGAAAGGCAGGTTGCATAGTGGGTAAAACCTGCCATCTCCGAACCCAGACGGCCTGGATTAGAATCTTGCCTCTGTCACTCACTGGCTGTATGACTTCCGGCAAGTGACTGTACCTCCGTTTCCCCAGGAAGGAGTCCTACTGCACAGGAGTGTTTTAAAAATATTTTTTTTATTGATTTCAGAGAGGAAAGGAGAGGGAGAGATAGAAACATCAATGATGAGAGAGAATCATTGATCGGCTGCCTCCTGCACGCCCCCCACTGGGGATCAAGCCGGCAACCCGGGCCTATGCCCTTGACCGGAACGGAACCTGGGGCCCTTCAGTCTGCAGGCTGACGCTCTACCCACTGGGCCAAACCAGCGAGGGCTGCACAGGGCATTTTAATGAGGACCAAACAAGTCAATAATACATAAGAGTGCTTCCACCCATGTTAGATGTGTTAATTGTTATTGTTCATTATTGTCTCGAGTATTTAGCAGCAGGAAAGAAGGGCCGAGAGCCGTAAGTTGAGTATATGGGTGCTGTAGCCTCTTTGGCTGGGAGAAAAGGATGAGTCGTGGAGTCTCCCTCTGACCTGAAGGAAAGCAAACAATCCTCAAAACTGTCTACTTCTCAAACTCTCCAAGTGCTGCTCAGCTGGGAAGTGTGATGGGGGTGCCCAGGCCACCAGCCGGGAATAAGCTGACCTCTGTTGCCCAGACTCTGAGTCTTGTGGGGATGACTGGCTGAGATTGGCCATATGGGCTCTGACAAGGCCAGGTTGTCCCACCCATGGTGATGTCACCCAAGCTTAGTACACGCAAACTAAGGGCTTCATCAACCATGGCTGATAGTGTATTGGCGTGAACAGTGTCCCCTCAAATCCATGACCACTGTGAACTTCAGAATGTGATCGGATTTGGAAATAGGGTCTTTGCAGCTGTAAAGAGTTAAGTTGAAATGAGATACTGAACTAGGTTGGGCCCTAAGTTCAATGACTTGTGTTCTTATAAAAAGAGGAGAGAGCTGGTTTGGCTCAGTGGATAGAGCGTCAGCCTGCGGACCCCCTGAGGGTCCTGGGTTTGATTCCGGTCAAGGGCACATACCTCGGCTGCAGGCTGCTCCCTGGCCCAGGCCATGGTCAGAGGTTGTGCAGGCGGCAACCAACCTATGTGTTTCACATCGATGTCTCTCTCTGTCTTTCCCTCTCTCTTCCACTCTCTATAAAAATCAATGGAAAAATGGCCTTGGGTGAGGATTTAAAAAAAAAAAGAGGAGAGACAGCCAGGGACAGAGAAGGCCGTGTGACGATGGAGGAAGAGATTGGAATGATGCATTATAAGTCAAGAAATGCTAAGACTGCAGGCAACCACCAGAAACTAGGAGAGAGGCCTAGAACAGGTTCTCCCTCGGAGCCTGCTGAAGGAGCTGACCCTGCTCTGCCATCACTCGGCTTCAGGCGTCAGCTTCCTGGCTTGTGCGGGAATAAATGTCTGTAGTTTCCAGCCCCCAGCCGGTGGCCAGTTGTCACGGCAGCCCAAAGATAGCTTGTCCCCAGGATGGCTGTCACTGCTTCCTTCCCTCCCTGTAGTCACATGCCATGTGGCCATCATAATGTAGACTGTGCCTCCGTTTGAGTCTGGGCTGACCAGAGTGATTTTATTGACCGATAGAACAAGGCGGCTGTAACCACCTGGACTTCTTAGGCTACGTCATGAGCAGAGGCTTCCACCTGGGCTGAAGTCTGACCATCCTGAGGCAGCCATGCTGCGAGCTAGCCCTGGATTAGAAGACACCAGATAGGGAGAAGGAGAGGGAGAGATAGAGACGGAGAGGAGAGAGAGAGGAAAAGGAGGAAGAGGAGGGGGAGGGAGGAAAAGGAGGAAGGAAGAGGTGGAGGATCACAGAGTCATCATACACATGGTGCAAGAAGCCATCTCAGAAGTGCATCTCCAATCCCGGCCACCCGGCTGAGGCCACATGGACCACCGGTGAACAACCGCCCCAACCATCCCCAAATTCCTGACCCCCTTAATCGTGAGCTAAGTGAAATGGCTGGGTTAAGCCCCTAACTTTGGGGGGCATTTGCTACTCAGTGGGGATACTTCTAGCAGCTCCCTTTACCCTCACAGTGGCCCAATATCTAGCTAACACACCCCTTCCCTGGTTTCACCAAAACCTTCCGTCTCTGGCAGATACCCTACATGGCGCCCAACGCTTACTGCACTCCGCTCTAGCTGGCCGGGCCCTTTGTGCCTCGGGTTGCACCAAAGGTTTGTTCCCAAACCTGCTGTATTCCTCCTGCTTGATAGGCACTTAATGAGACACGACACAAACCTATTAGCTACAAGCACAGCCTGAAAGAGGGTTGCTGTATCTATGAAAACTGAGCTGTTGTATGCTTTGGAAAAACTTGCTCAGAGGTCACAGATTTAAAAATAAAAATGCTATCCAATTAGGTATAGATGAGACGACTATGAAAGTTAGAAAAAGAAAGTGTCAAAAATCTAAGAAGATTCTGGGAATAGTTGTTGATGCCCTTTGAGTATGCTTTATGACAATGAACTCTATCCAGCAGACCCACCCTCACAACATCTATGACTTTTGAGAATTCTCTTCTTTGAGGAATTACCAGTACATCGAGTATGAAGGCACCTGTTATTTTATCCCCATTTTACAGATGGGAAAACTGAGAACAGAGAGAGGTTGGGCAGTGAAAGCATCTGGGTCTGGAAACTCCACTGACTCCAGGCTGGAGTAGGGCCTGGACGAACATCTTGCTTGGGAACTGATTTTATTTTTATTTTTATTTATATTGGGGGGGGGGGGAGGGCGGTATGGTATAGATATAGAAGGTTCTAGAACTCACCCTGGAAACTGGGGAAGTAGGTAGCCAGGTGGGAGGTGGGGATCTTCTCCTCCAGTATGTCGGTTTTGTTGAGGAAGAGGATGACAGATGTGCTTTTGAACCAGGGCAGTTCCAGGATTGTGCCAAACAGGGCCAGACTCTCCTTCATTCTGTTCTGGGTTGGGGGACACAGGCAGTTCGTCACTCAGATCAGCCAGCTCGGCCCAAACAGGAGCCCGCCCTCGACGTGGAGATGGGTCTGAGCAGGTGTGGCTGGCTGCCTATGTGTGCCCAACATGGTTTTGTGCCTCAGCTGGTTTGACTAGTGCCCTGCCCCCTCCAACCCCCTCCCGCCCCCCCATTCATGTCCACCTGGAACATCAGCATGTGACCTTATTTGGAAGCAGGGTCTGTGATTCACTAAGAGGTCCTACTGGAATGGGGTGGCTTTAAGTCTAATGATGGCTGTCCCCATAAAAAGGGGGAACTTGGACACAGCCTCACATACAAGGAGGATGCTATGTGAAGACGGAGGCAGAGGTGGGTTGATGCATCTACAAGCCAAGGAACACCAAAGATGGCCAGAGTCACCAGCAGCTGGGAGAGCCCGGGACAGAGCTCCCTCCCGGCCTCGGAACCAGCCTGCCGACACCGTGAGCTCAGCCTGCTGCCTCCAGAACCGGGAGAGAATACTCTTCTGTTGTCTCAGCCGCCCGGTTTGTGGTCATTTGTTACGGCTGCCCGAGCAAACTAGGACAGGCCATGTGGCGAGAGCTATGTCGGAACGACCTCAGACGCCTTCTGTCCGATTCAATCTGAAAGTCAAAATTATAGCATCTCCCTCTCCAATGCCCAAAGGCCTCCGTGACACTTGAGCCACTGAAAGTGCGCATGTCAGAGATAAGTGTGCCCGCCCGCCACCATGCTGGATGTTAATTGGGAGAAGCGGTCACAATAGAAGATTGATCCTCACCAGCATTTCTGAGTAGAAGTGTGACACTGTCCCTGCAGTGTGACAACATTTCCAGGACAGTTTGTGTTGTGCTTCCAGGGGCCAATGTCTCAGGACATGCAGGACATCAATATGTGTGTGTGTGTGTGTGTGTGTGTGTGTGTGTGTGTGCGCGCGCGCGCGCGCCACATGTGAGTGTTGTTGGCAACACGAGTGCTTGTGAATCTGTCTTGGGGCTCAATGGTCTGATCACAAAGGAGTGGAAGGTGAGGCTCAAAGCCACACCAGACACACAGGCCCGCTCGAGAGTGGCACGGGGCTTCCTGCCCAGCTGTGGGTCCCTGGCCTGGGGGAGGAGAAGAGCAGAGAAGATGGCGCCCCAGCGTCCTCAGGGGCCCCTCACCTCTTGGTTGTTCTCCTCCAGGCACTGGTCGTATTCGCTCAGCGAGGCCAGGTAGATGAGGGCGATCACGTTCTCAAAGCAGTGGATCCACTTCTTGCGTTCTGACCTCTGGCCGCCAACGTCCACAATCCTACCAGAATTGCCCCTTTTCAGAGCTCAGGCTTAATCAGGACCCCACAACGTGGCACCGCATACCCCAGTCACGTCTGAGACGTGCCAAGATGAAGATGACGAGCAGCAAGAATAGGGCCTAGCCCCTGGGCCCACACCTCTTGTGTGTTATTGCATTTCAAACCCCTCCCCCCATTACACCCATTATACAGATGAGGAAACTGAGGTGCAGAGAGGAGAGGGGACTTTCCTGAACTTCCACTGCACTGGGTTGTCTGATTACTACCCTCATGGGGGAGGCCAGCAGGTCAGACACATCCGGAGTCTGCCCTGGTTCTGGCTGATTGGCCTAACTGCAGACCGTCTGCACAACTCCCGTTTTCCCATCAGTGAGATGGGGGTGCTGTGTTGTGGCTGGCCAGGGGACCGCCCAGTGGCCAACACCTCCCCTCTGTGTGTGGCCTAAGGCGAGGGCCGGGCCTCCACCCCCACACTCCACAACAGACGCCTGGGCCCTCCTGCCTTCCTGTGCTCTCTTCTGAGAAATGTGGGTCACTGATAACAGCCCTGCGTCATTTCCCCGGGGATGCAGCCGTTACTCGGGCAGCCGACAGGAAATGCCAGAGCCTCAGAGCAAGAAGGGACTTGCCCCGCTGACAGGAGGGGAAGAGGCTGGAGCCTGTGGCTCCTAACCCAGACCAACCCTCTCATGCATCAGACCCCTCAGGCCCCCATGTCCGGAGTGGGATGTGGGTGCAGCGATTGAGAGTGGGGCTCTGGGGACTGAGTCAGGTGGAGTACACTTCTTGCCATCCTCCCATCTCAGAGTCTTAGTTTCCTCTGTGCCCTCACTTCGCTGATTAACCTCTCCTTAGCCTAAGAACATACTCAAGACTCCCACCAAAAATCCCCTCCCCAGCCCAGCCTTCCCTGTGAGCATCCCCAACCGCTACCTTCACTCCTAAACTTTACCCATCCATCCACCCATCTATATACATCTATCCACCCACCTATCCAACCTCTACTACATATCCATCCATTCACTGATCTATTCATTTATCTACCCATCTACTCATCCATCCATCCATCCATCCATCCACCCACCCACACATCTATCCATCCATCCATCCACACATCCATCCATCCACACATCCATCCACACATCCATCCATCCATCCATCCATCCATCCATCCATCCATCTGCACATTCATCCTTCCATCTTTCTAGCCATCCTCCCACATTTACCACCTTCCACTCTGATCTGGATCTGATCATCACTATGAAGCAGGAGACTGAAACTCAGCCCCTAACCATGTGGGACTCTCCATCTAGTGGACAAGACCTATGGCCAACAGCTAAATTATGAACCTTCCAGGAAAGGACTATTGCAGAGGCCAGAACAGCATGTTTGGGGTGGGGGAGGGTGGTCCAGGGAAGTGAGAGAGTCAACACTCGTGGGTTGATCACCACCCCTGTCTCCAGCTTCTCCTGCTGTATTCTTCCTGACCCCTCCATGGCCTTTGACACTAGCCATCAACCTCCCAACGCCGTGTTGCTGCAAGTCCAGCCACACCTTGTCTTCCGGCTCAGGCTTGCGAGAGCCCAGTCACCTCCCAGATGCCCTAGACCAGGGGTCAGCAAACTGCAGCTCACGAGCCACATGCGGCTCTTTGGCCCCTTGAGTGTGGCTCTTCACAAATGACCACGTGCGGGCGCGCACATACAGTGCAATTGAAACTTCGTAGCCCATGCGCAGAAGTCGGTTTTTGGCTCTCAAAAGAAATTTCAATCATTGTACTGTTGATATTTGGCTCTGTTGACTAATGAGTTTGCCAACCACTGCCCTAGACCCCTCAGACTCTATGTGCCCCAAGGACTTTATCGTCTTATCGAATACCCCCATCCTGCTGCTGGCTCCACCTCCTACCTTGTCACCTTGATGGGAAAACTGGCAGACATTTTCAACTCCCTGCTCTAAGTCCCACTCATCTAGTCCTGCCCCTTCTACATCAGAAACATTTCTTGCACCATCCCCTCATTTCCATCCCCATGGCCACTGCCCTGGCCATGACTAACCCTTCCTGCCTGGACCATAGCTCCTGCCTCCTCCTGACTCTCTGGACTTCTAGTCTCAGCCCCTTATTAACCACTAGAGGAATCAGCCTCTGAGCTTCCCAGTCCAAATCCATCCCTCTGGCACAGCTCTGACCACACAGCCTCTGTCTTCTCCTGCACAACAGCCCTTAAGGGTCAGAACTAGTGAACTCCTACTCATCCTTCAATGCCCTAATACCAGTGTCCCTTCCTCCAGGAAGATTTCCCCTCTTGGAGCTCTGGTGCCTCACTCTGGGTTCTTCCAGGTCCCGGTCCTGACTGTATGGGAGAGTGGGGGGGGGGGGGGTGAAGAGGTGTCTATGTCCAATTCTGCCTCCTTCAACCTGGAAGCCCCTGGAGGGCTGGGTCTAGGAAACGCCCACTCCTCCCCCAGGGCCCCAGCTGCTTTGCCCCTCCTCCAGGAAGCACGCCCCGCCCAGCAGGCCATGCACTCACCGCAGGTTGGTTTTCTGCACGGAGAAGCAGTACTCGTTGATGCCCGTGGTGGGCATACGGCTGCGCAGCACATCCTGGGCGGTGGGGATGTAGCCCTCCTCGGTGATGCGCTCCAGGTGCGACAGGTAGCTGGGGAGCAAGGAGCCCTGAGCCTGGCCCTGCAGGCTTCCTTGGCTTCTCAGACCCACCACCCAGGGCTCAGTGAGGACCCTGCTAGGGGAGAGCCTTCCAAGAGGGGCCAGGATCCCTGGGGTCTGCAGGTGGCCCAGGAGCAGCAACCGGAGGCCATGGGAGCCCTGGGAGAAGCAGCGTCACCCCTGAAGCAGCATGACCCCAAGGATGATGTGACCTCAGGAACAGCAGCACTGCCCTGACCGGTTTGGCTCAGTGGATAGAGCGTCAGCCTGTGGACTGAAGGGTCCCAGGTTCGATTCCGGTCAAGGGCATGTACCTTGGTTGCAGGCACATCCCCAGTAGGGGGTGTGCAGGAGGCAGCTGATGGATGTCTCATCGATGTTTCTAACTCTCTATCCCTCTCCCTTCCTCTCTGTAAAAAATCAATAAAATATATTAAAAAAAAAAAAAAAAAAGAACAGCAGCACTGCAGAGGGGTGTCACCTTGGGGGCTGTCACCAGGAGTGGCATGGTCCCCGAAACAGTGATGGCCTGGGAGCAAACCACCCTGGGCATCCAGCATCATGCCCAGGACGGTATCACCATGTGATAATGAGCAGTGCCACCCCAGAAATGGTGTCACCTGGGGCAGATTCACCCTAGGAGCTGCGTCACCTCATAAATGACATCACCCCAAAAACAGGGTCACTCCAGGGACAGTGTCACCCCAGAGACAATGTCATCCCCAAACAACCTCACCCCAGGAACAATGTCAACCATCCCACAGCCAGCTGATGCCCAACAGCCAATCCCCAGGCTGGGAGTCGGCCACCTGGGACCCCCTCTGCACAGGGGCAATCCTGGCACGGGGTCTCTGCTGGCTGCATCTCAAACCTGCAGCTGTGCCCAACTCCCCCCCCCCAGCCCCGCACCCCGCACCCCGCACCCACCACCGTGACCCCAGACTCACTACACCGCTGAGTCAAGCAGGTGGAACTCGCGCCGGCGCTCGTAGCAGGCCCGGATGCCACCGTCACTCCACAGCCACTGCATGGCCACCGCGTAGCGCTTCTCAAAAGTGGTCACTTTGTAGGGGTCCTGGCTCATGACCAGGCTGGCATGGCTCTGGAGGGAAGGGCGAGGCAGGTCAGAGCAGCCTCCTGGCATCCCAGCAAGGCCCTTCCCCTCCTTGCTCGGCCGCTTCTCCTTCCGGTCCGTGCACACCCTGCACATTCCCACCGCCTTTGTCTCCCCTCGTGAGCTCCTTCACGCATTTACCCACGGAGGGAGCGTGGAGGCAAAGTGCCTGCCCCAGGACCAGGGGCAGCAGAGAGACGAGTTCCAGAGGACCGTGGCCCGTGTGCGCTGAGGCCTCCGAACTGCGGGGCACCCCCCTTTCTCACACGCATTGGTTCCTCGACTCCCAGGAGACAAGTCCCTACAGATGTCCCCCAGGTTACAGATTAGGCTACGGAGGCATGAGAAGCAACTTGCCCAGGTCTCACACTGAGGTAGGGCACATGACAGGCTCAGGGGTGGGGACCGGGTAAGGCCTGGGGGGTTGAGAATAACCCCTGTATCGGATCAATTAGACGGTCTGCGGCCTGTTATGGCTGGGGTTTGTCCACAATGAACCCATGTCCTCCACAAATTCATAAGTTTAAGCCCTAACCCGGAGGACCTCAGGATGTGACTGTGTTTGGAGATGGGAGTCTTTACAGAGGTGATCCAGTTAAAATGAGGTCATTAGGGTGGGTCCTGATCTAATAGATGACTGGGGTCCTTATAGGAAAGGAATAAGGACAGGCTTGTGAGGACACGGAGAGAAGAAGCCATCTGCCAGCCAAGGAGAGAAGCCTTAGGAGAAGCAAGCCCGCCGACACCTTGATCTCAGACGTCCAGCCTCCAGAACTGTGAGAAAATAAATGTCTGTTGTCGAAGCTCCCCAGACTGTGGCACTTGGTTATGGCAGCCTGAGCAAACTAATACACAGCCTGAGAGCATATTAGCTTCAAAGTTCAAAAAAAATGATTAAGAATTTTAAAAGTAAAAAATAAGAGACACATCCTTCTAAAAATTCAGAGTAAAATTTGTATTCAGTGAAGGCCCTGAATAGTCCGTCCTTCATGTGCTTTGCAGGAAGTGAATATGGGTCCTTCACTCTTAAAACACAGGAGACTGGGAATGAGACAATGGTGCCCACTCATGCCATTTCTAATGAACACATGAAAAAGAAATAAAAGATCAGGTTTGGAATGGAAGAAATTACGCTGTGGTTATGCACAGATGACACGACTATATGTAGAAAATCCAAAATAGTCTGTAGATAAACTACTAGAATAAACAAGTGAACTTAACAGGGTCCCCAAATGAAAGACCAATAAATGAAAATAAGATATGTGTCTATATACTAACCACTAACTAGTGGAAAATTTTTAAAATTTAAATCACATTTATAGTAGCATCAAGAGATAGCAATACCTAGGAATGATCTAACAACAGATGTGAAGTAAGAAAGTGCTTATATCCAGAATATACAAAGAATTTGCTATAAGTCAGTAAAGAAAAAAACCCAAGGAACTGTATTTTTTTTTAAGTGGGAAAAAAATAGGCCAAAGATTTAACAGTTGCTTCACAAAAAAGAATATCTAAGTGTCCAACAAACATATGAAAAAGTGCACAAGCTCATTACTAACCAGAGCAATGGAAATCAAAACCACAATGAACCCAGCGGGCGTGGCTCAGTGGTTAGGCATCAACTTATGAACCAGGAGGTCATGGTTCAATTCCTGGTCAGGCCACAAGCTTGGGTTGCAGGCTCCGATTCCCAGCATGGGGCGTGCGAGAGGCAGCCGATCTATGATTCTCTCTCATCATAGATGTTTCTATCTCTCTCTCCCTTCCTCTCTGAAACCAATAAAAATATATTTAAAACAAAAACAAAAACCACAATGAAATGCCACCAAGCACCCACCAGAATGGCTTAAATGAAGTGACAGACAATGTCAAGTGTTGCGAGGACAGGGAGCCCCCCGGAGCTCTGCTGGTGGGCGTGTGAATTGCTACAATTACTTGGAAAACAGTGTCTTCTACATGTTGCTTCTAGGTAGAGACCCAACAGGAATATGCAAATGACCCAAATGTCACCAACATTAGGATGGACAAATAAATTGACCTTGGCCCCCAAAAGATAAATGAATCACAGACATACGGCACCAGAAGCCAGACGTGAAAGATCATTCCAGAAAGTTTGAGAATATAAAAAATAGGCAACTCATCTATGGCGATGAAAGATGAAACAATAGTTATCTTTAGGGGGAGCCTCTGTCTCATCTATAAAATGGGGTACTCGCTGAAAGGGGTTCTTGTGAGGATTCAATCATCATATCACCCACTAACACCACCGAGCCCATACTACATCCCAGGCACTGTTTTGAGAGCTTTCAGCACGTTTAATTTATCACATTCTCACGTCAGCCCTGTGTGGTGGGAACCACAGGCCTCCAGTCCCTCTTCCAAAGTCCTTGGACCACCTCCTATTCACAAACCAGGTGCTTTCAGGTTTAGAAAGGTGATGTGACCTCACACCTGTCAGGATGGCCATGGTGAAAACCAAACACACCGAGAACAGCAAGTGTTGGTGAGGATGTGGGGAAACTGGCACCCTGTGCACTGTGGTGGGAATGCAGAATGATGTGGCCCCATGGAGACTCCTCAAAAATTTACAAATAGAATCACCATACGATCCAGTAATTCTACTTCTCGGTGTTTATCCAAAAACATGGAAAGCAGGTCTCAAAAAGATATGAGCACTCCCATGTTCATTGCAGCACTATTCTCAATAGCCAAAATGTAGAAAAGAACCAGGTGAATGGATAAGAAAATGTGGTCCATAAGTGGAATAGTATTCAGTCTTTAAAAGGAAGGAAATTCTTGCCCTAGCTGGTTTAGCTCAGTGGATAGAGGGTCCCAGGTTCCATTCCGGTCAAGGGCACATGCCCGGGTTGTGGGCTTGATCCCCAGCAGGAGGCATGCAGGAGGCAGCCGATCAATAATTCTCATCATTGATGTTTCTATCTCTCTATCCCTTTCCCTTCCTTCTCTGAAATCAATAAAACTATATATATTTTTAAAAGGATATTCTTGTAAATTATATGGTCATCTAACCACTTTCTGTATATCTAAAACTAATACAAAATAATATTGAATGTAAACTGTAACTGAAAAATAAAATAAAAGCCCGGCTGGTGTGGCTTAGTGGTTGTGCATCGACCTAGGAACCAGGAGGTCATGGATTGATTCCCAGTCAGGGCTCGGTCCCCAGTAGGGAGCGTGCAGGAGGCAGCCCATCGATGATTCTCTCTCATCATGGATGTTTCTCTCTCTCCCTCTCCCTAGCTGAAGTCAATAAAAACATTTTTTAAAACAAAATAAAAATAAGGAAATTCTACAATAGGTGTCAACGTGGATAAACTTTGAGGACCTCATGCTAAGTGAGGTAAGCCAGTCATAAAAGGAAAATACTACATGACCCCATTACAGGAGGCATCCAGAATAGGCCGGCTCAGGGAACAGAGGAGCTGGGCTTGGGGAGGGGCCAGGTGGAGCTGCTATTCAGGTAGGATGGCAAGGCAGAGTTTCCCGCAGGGCGGGCGGGTCGTTCTGGAGCTCTGCAGCCCCTCCTTCCTCCAGTTGATACCGGACCGTGCACTTAAAATTTGAGAGGGTAGATCTCATGTTGAGTGTTCACTAAAACAATGTGTGTGTTCTTAAAAAGGCGATGTGATGCACGGGTTGCACAGCAGCCTTTCCCTGCAGTAACCGGTCCTTTGTACTAATATTTCCACAGGGGAGCAGGCCTTGGTTCAGGATTCCCGCGCCCAAGGGGTCCAAGGATGGAGCTCTGGGGATGCATGGGGGACATGTGCCGGGAGAGAGGTGAGGCGGAGCTGCCTGGAAGGCAGGGCAGGATCTCAAGAAACCCCTGGAGGGGGCATTGTTAACAAGGGCTCGGGGACCTAAGGGACCCGCCCCCCTTCCCCCACCCTCACCCCGCGTGGCACCCACGTCACTCACCTTGCTCTCGGGCCTGCTGAAGGGGATCTGCAGCTGGTCCATGGCCTCGATCATGGCCCGCATGGACGCGAAGATGTTCTGGTAGACGAGCGGCCGGAAGCCCTTGCGGTCCTCCTCCGAGAAGCCGGCGCCGTGGATGATGCGCATCTGCTTGATGAACGTGCTCTTCCCGCTCTCGCCTGGGCCTGTGGGTGCGCACCGTGGCTCAGTCTCCACCCGGGCTTCCCGCGCTCCCGCCCCCCCGGGCGGAGGCCACACGCTGTGACCTTGGTGAGCGTGCACCGCCCTCGGCCTGTCTCCCACCTGCACACATGGATCTCCACAGGCCCTGTCTGCGCTCTCCGTGTGAGCGCGGAATGAGTTCAGGGTAAGGGGCTCCCGGCAGGGTCTGCCAACTGCGGCCCGCGGGCCACATCCAGACCCAGCCTGTTTGTGCACAGCTGGCGAGGTTTTAGTTTGTATGTGTTTTTCTGTTTTTGATACTTTTTATGGTTCTGGTTTTTACCTCGAAAGGAATCAAAAGAAAATTGTTTCATATCATGTGGAAATTATATGAAATTCAGGCTTCAGTGTCTATCCATAAAGTTTTATTGGCCCACGACCACACCCATTTGTGTTTGAACAGTCTATGGCTGTTTTCTCCCTACAGACCACAGACAACGAGGAGGCCCTGTGTGGCTGGAGGGGAGGGGAGGGAGGAGGTGATAGAGGGAAGGGACAGGGCAGGTCATGCAGGGCCTGGAGGGAGGACTTGGGCTTTTACCCCGGGAGGTGGGAGCCCTGGAGGGCTGTGGACACAGGGACAGGACAGGACTCAGATGCTCATATGCGCCCTCTGATGGCTGCTGTGGGGGAGGACAGACTGGGGGGTACCGGGGCAGAGACGCACTGTGATGGGGTGGATCCAGGAGCTGGTGAGAAGGGGGCATATTCGTGAGATATTTGGGAGACAGAATCAACAGTCCTAGCTTTGCTGATGAACCAAGAGGGGGAGGGGGCCCTTGCAGGGCCAGCTGCAGAACCGACAGGGCCAAGTGCAAGATGGGAACCACAGGACCCTTCTGAGTGAGGGCACTGGGCACTGCCCAGGCTGCTCCCACACAGAGCCAGCCCTGGATTTGTGATACCCATCCTGGAATCCTCCAGGGCCCCGGACCAGAAGCTCCAAGACCAAGGCTCAGCTCCCTGCTGTCTGAGCTCCAGAACCCCCCCCCCTCTCTCCGTGCCTCTGTTTTCTGTCTGTAAAATGGGTGTGATAGCCAGGTAGGAGGTGCAAGCCTGGAAGGCTCCTCCAATATCTGGTCAACCTGCCTGGCTCCTGGGGGGCACAGGTGTGGGGGCTTTCCAGGGACTAAAGAGGGGACTGCAGCAGGAGGAACTGGGAAAGCAGCAAAAAGGGAAGGGGTGGCCTGGTGGAGGCAAGAAAGAGGAAATGGGAGCCGGGGGAGGGGGGGCAGGGAGGAGGGTGGAGAATGTGGGAGGCGAGGAGGAGGAGGGTGCTGCCTTGCATCAGCCCCCAGGGGTATCCTGTCCCTGCCCACCCCCAGCACATCTGAGGGTGACAAGGGCAGGTCTGAGGTGGCACCAGGTGCTATACGTCCACTGGAATCGAGGTCTAAGAAAAAGAGCCGCTGCTGTGTTGCCATATAGGACATTAGTGGGGAAAGTGGGAAAGCTGTCAGCTGTGAGCCAGGATTGCCCCATGCTCACCCACAGCTTTTGTCGTGAGACTCAAATCCACTGGAGTCTTTAGGGATAAGAAGGCTCCAGGTCTGCAAGTTACACAGAGTTCAGAAAAAAATGGCTATGTATCTATGAACTATAGAGTAAAGAAATGACAGCTGTAACCATGCATTCAATAAATCATATGTGTGCCTACACTTACATGTAGCATATACATGTGCATACATGTGGGGGAGAAGAATACAGGAAATGTGGTCACATGTTAACATTTACAGTCCTGGCCAGCTAGCTCCGTTGGTTGGAGCACCACCAGGATGGGCCAAGGTTGCAGGTTCAATCCCCGGTCAGGCCACATACAAAAAGCAACCCATGAATGCATAAGTAAGTGGAACAACAAATCGATGTTTCTCTCTCCCCCCTCCCCCCTCTCTCTAAAGTCAATACATTAAAAAGAAAAAAAAATTTGTAGAAGGAGCCAGGCACAACTGTTCTAGAAATCTGAACGCATTTTAAAACAAGCTAAGAAGGGAAAAAATGGCGCTGCGGATCTCTAAGAGCGGAGCGTGAGGGGAAGCTGCTTAGGAGCAGAGGGCACCTCTTTACAACTTTTCTGTAGATCTAAAATTATTCCCAAATAAAACGTTTTCTTTAGCCCTGACCAGTTTAGCTCAGTGGATAGAGTGTTGGCCTGCAGACTGAAGGATCCCAGGTTTGATTCCGGTCAAGGGCATGTACCTTTGTTGCGGGCACATCCCCAGTAGGGGGTGTGCAGGAGGCAGCTGATCGATGTTTGTCTCTCATTGATGTTTCTAACTCTTTCTCCCTCTCCCTTCCTCTCTGTGAAAAATCAATAAAATATATATTTTTTAAGTTTTCTTTAAAAAAACACACCAAAGCACCTCACAGGTCCCACCAGTCCCTACTCTGAAGCTCTCCACGGTGGGGCCACGTGTCTCAGATTCTGGAATTCCTTGAATTGTAGGAAGAGGACATGTCAAGCTCACTAAAAATTCCGGAAGTGAAACATCTGGACGTCGCAGTCAGCGACAGAAACCCCCGGCCTCGCTTCCCACTGAGAAACCGGGGGAACCTCCAGGCTTCAGAAGTTTGGCATCAGGGATGGCAGCAGTGGCGGAGCCCTGAGAGCTGAGGGCGTGAAGCACCGTCTCACCTGAGCCTCATTTCTTTGCTGTTAATCCTCACCCGAGGATATTTCCCCCACAGATTTGTAGAGAGAGTGGAAGGAAAAGAGGAAGTGGGGAGAGAGAGAGAGAGAGACAAAGAAAAAGAGAAACATCGATTTAAGACAGACACATCCATCGGTGGCCTCCCACAGGCACCCCCAATCTGGGCAGGGATCAAATCTGCAACGCAGGTCCATGCCCTTGACCGGGACGCGAACCCTCGAACCTTTGGTGCGTGGGTGGGTGCTCTAACCATTGAGCACACTGGCCATGGCTTGACCCCAAGGTAGGGAAGCTGAATCCCAGGTGTGTTGAGGGGACTGCCTTGGGTCAAACCCAGTTCTGTCTGAGTCCAGAGCTCATGGGCTTTCCAATGATCACGCCAGAAGCTCCAAACGTGCTGCCTAAATGAAGGCAACACCATTGGCTTCCTCTTCATCATCACAGTGAGACGACTTCATTCTTGGCATCCGCCAGGACGGGGGCAAGACACTCTGCGTGTCCTCGGTCAGTCCTCGTGAGACCCCTGCCGTTTCTCCATGTACAGAGGAGACCTGGGGCTCAGAGAGGGGACCTGCCTTCCCCCGGGTCACACAGCTCGTGGGGAAGCAGAGGACGAGAGTCGAGCCCTGTGGGTCCTTCACCCACAGAATGGGACGTGGCCAGCCCGGGAGGTCAGGTGACATCAACAGATCTGTTAGCGTGACCTTTCCACAGACACTCCCCACCTGGACGGTCCTCTGGGTGCCGCCGGAGCGGGCAGGGGCCTGTGGCCGGGACTGCAGCCTCTGACCTCTCGGTTGCCTTCCAACTCTCAGACCTCGGGCCTCCACTCAAAGCACAGAGAACCAAGGTCTCCAGAAGCAGCCGTCAACAATATTGCCACGCACGGATTCCTTTCTTCCTTCTCATCTCTTCTGTTTCATTAAAGAAAAAAAACAAACCTCTGGTCTCCACCCACAACATGGATGTTGTGACTCATGAATGGATCACAACCTGAATTCTGGAGAACTCCACGGCTGGAAGCCCTCTCGGCAGCCCATGCCAGTCCCAAGCCACGAAGGGCCCTGGAAGGTCTCCAGCCCCCGACTCCTGGTCTGCCTCAGGAGACCCCCACATGGGCCGGGGGTTGTGGGGGCCGCTGCGTCCACCTGGCGGGGCCTCGCAGCCCAGACGGGAAGTGAGACTTCCTCCCGGGATGGATGAGGAAGTGGAACCCAGCAGATGCCCCGAGGAGTGGGCCCAGCTCCAGGGCATCACGAGACAGCACGTGGCTCCCGTCAGAGGAATGACCGTCCCGGACTCCCCCGCCCTGGGAAATGGGGCTCCTGGGGGTTCAGGAGCCAGTCTGGGCAGCAGGGAGTGGGGGGCAGGTGGCTCAGCTTCTACGTTCAGCTCTGGCTCAGACTGGCCACTGACCCAGACCAGTGCTGCCACGTCCCTGGGCCTCGGTTTCCCTGTCTGTCACTGGGGGCCTGTGGCTGTGCTCTCCTGAGGCCCGTGCACAGGGCAGGCAAACACACGGACTTGGAACTGGAATTCCAGGTTCTGATCCTGGCTGTGTGACCTTGGGCAAGTCCCTTCACCCCTCTGGCCTTGGTTTCCCCATCTGGGGTTATGGACAGAGCTGGCTTCATTCTGACTGTTCCCCTCCCCAGCATGGTGATCACTTCCTGTCACGGACAAGCAATCTTCCCCTCCCACCCTCCAGCCCCTTGGCCTTCATCCTCAAAAGGATCAGCCAGCCTTCAGGAAAAAATAACCTTTTTTCCAAGAAGGGAGGGAGGTGTGGAGGTGGCCTCAGGGCAGAGATGGGGTGGTCGAAGCCAGCCCACAGGGCGGTCCTCAGGGCAACCATCCGTGCTTGGAGACACACACAGCCTCCTCTCCCCGCCCCCTCCCGCACACCAGCAGAAGGGGCGTCCTGATTTGGTCAGAGTGGTGTTGGGCAAGGGACCTTCCCAACTCCAGGAAGATATGGTACAGCTCTGGGGAAAATGGCCCCTGAATCAGGATTGATTGACTCATTCATTCAGTTGTTCGCTCGTTTATAAAGCATGCACGAGGCATCTACTATATGTCAGGTTCATTGTCCTTCTGGGCTCGTTGCTGGGGCACAGGAGTGACTAAGACAGACACGGCGCCCACTCTTGCACGGTTTGCTCTATAGCTGGAGAAGGCAGCCCATAAACAGGGAAACACTGAAGAGTGTCCGTGAGTGAAAAGTCAAGCCGAGGACGGAGAGGGACGGGGCTGTCTGTGTAGCCACAGCGTCCAGGGAACATTCTCTGAGGAGGTAGGAGTTGAGCTGGGACCTTCCTTGAGTGAGAATGCCAGCCGTGCAAAGGCTGGGGCGACCCTCAGAGCTCTTGGCAGGAAGAACAGCAAGAGCAAAGGTCCTGGGGTTCGGATAAATGAACTTGAAATGTACAAGGAAAGACCACTGACATTGGTAAAGCCCTAGACGTGAAAGAGGACTAAAAACTAAGAATCAAAGAAGGGCCCTCGCCAGTTTGGCTCAGTAGATAGAGCGTCGGCCTGCAGACGGAAGGGTCCCAAGTTCTATTCCGGTCAAGGGCACATACCTCGGTTGTAAGCTCAATCCCCCGCCCTCGTTGGGGTGTGTGCAGGAGGCAACCACTCTATGTGTCTCTCTCACTTCGATGTTTCTCTCTCTCGATCTCTCCATCCCTTCCACTCTTTCTAAAAATCAATGGAAAAATATCCTCAAATGAGGATTAACAAACAAACAAACAAAAGAATTAAAGAAGGGCATCACTTTGGAGCCTACACACACAAAAAGGATGGTAGGGAATGTCATAAACCATGCTATGCCCATACATTTAACAATTTTAAAGAAATCAACAAGTTCTTTGAAAGACACCAATAACCAAAGCTTACTCAAGAATAGATAGCTTAAATAGCCCTATTTATTAAAAATAATAAATAATATATTAATATACCACCTCTATTCTTAATATAATGATAGCCTATCTCTGAAGGAAACAAAATAGAAATCGCTACTAAAGCAATTAAATCCTTAATTAAAAACGTTTTAGGCTCAGACAGCTCATGGATGATTTTACCAAACGTTTAAGGAAAACAGAAAATATTCAATGAAGAGCAAAGACGCCAGGTGGCTGCATCTGCAATATTATGGCCAGAACACTATGGCGGGAGAGGTCAAGGGCGGCCAGAGTTTGAGTGTTATGCCATGTGAGACCTTCTTGGAGAAATGAATGGGGCGGGGGGGGGGGGGGGCGGGTAACTAGTTGAGCAAGAGAGAGCATGTGAGACGTGGGAAGGCCCTCAGTTAAGGTGTAATTCCTAGGGGCCCGGTGCTCCACGCCCTCTCCTCTCTCCAGTCCTCAGGGCTTCCCACGGAGCAAGGGAAGACAGGCGACTACAGGCCAGGCGGGTGTGACTCCGGGACCTTCCCCAGCCCCACCCAGCGTTCAGGGAGGCCTGGGAGCCCCTCCAATGCCCGCATCCCTGGGGCCAGACACAGGGCAGAGTGGTCAGGGGCGTGGACACCACAAGACTTGAGGTTGCAGCGGTCACGATCTACTGCCTTCCCGTCACCCCTACTCCCTCGTCTGGCTTCATTTTCCTCCTCCGTCTTCCTGCTGCTGGGAACTATTTTATCTGCTTCTTCGTTTATGGGCTTAATGTCTGTCTCCCTCTTCAGAAGATGAGGTCCAGGGAGGCAGGGACAACTCCCCTGTCTCTTGCTGCTGTGTCTTCAGGAGTTACTTAATATGTCTTGATTGTGTGGATGAACCAACCAATCCATCACAACGAGGTGGCAACGCTCTGCCCACAAAACTCGTGCCAGTAAACCTGCAGAGCCGGGGCCAAGCCCTCCCCGCTGGTGGTGTGGCGGGGAGAGAGGAACTGGGGGGCCGTGGGGAACGGAGATGGAGGGAGAGGCCTGGGCGGGCGGCCGGCCTGAGCTCATGGCTCCCTTCCCATGACACAGAGCCGGTAGGGCGTGCTGGGCCTGCCAGGCTGGGGCCGGCCCCACCAGGCCATCCCGCGGGGCCACCTCCGTTCTTGCAGATGCTCCGCAAGATGGTTGGGCCCATGTTTGGACAAAGAACTGGGGTTCTCTGTGCCTCAGTGTTCCCATCTGGCAAACGGGCTCCCAGGTCCTCCCACCCCGAAGGCCAGGACCCTTTCCTCCAGCCCCCGTCCCTCCGCCCACTCCCAGGCCCTGGACTCACCCAGGAGCAGCAGCTTCAGCTCCCCTCGGTCCCGCTTCTTCTGCTCCAGGAGGATCTTGTTGATCTCCTGGTCGATCCGGGCGGCCGTCTTCTCGTCCTCCGTCAGGCACCAGGGGCAGCAGTGCCAGGTCAGCGACCGGGCCATGATGCGGGGGCCTCAGAAGGCGCAAGGCAGCATGGCCCCGGCCCCCTGGGGGAGGGTACCCCCACCCTGAGGGCTCCAGGAAGGGCTCCCGGCAGCCACGCGTGAAGCGGCTGCCCTCTTCTTGGGGGTCACCCCCCTGGGGGCCCCCCGGCTTCCTGGCCTCAGGCACCCAGGCAGCCCAGGTCGGAGAGGCCTGAGTGCCGGGCCCAGGGCAGTGGGGGAGGAGGAGGAGCAGGAGAAGGGGTGCGGAGGCTCAGGGCTCCCCGCCCATCTCCAGACCTGCCCAGCCCGGCCTAACAGGTTGACTGTGGCAGCCAGGAGAGGTGGGTGCCCCTGGGGAGGGCAGGGCGGCTCGGGGGGAGGGCTCCAAGCAGTCTGGGTCCCAGCAGTCGTCTGGGCCCTCCTTCCTCATTCTGGAGAAGGGGTGGACTCCATCCTTCCTGGGCCCCTGACCCCGCCCTAGCCTCTCCGCAGGCCCAGCCCTGCCAGCCCGCTCCGAGCCAATGAGGAGCCGGCCTCCGAAGCCGACCGCAGGCAGGGCGGCACCTGCTGTCTGAGGGCTGGCCTGTGCAGGCTTGTTTCACGTGCACGTCGCCCCAGAGTTACGCGGGCAGATGAGTACCAGGTGCACCGGTTAATAATGCGGATTTTGTAATCAAAGAAAACACGATGATTTCAAGAGAAACCTCAAAAGTGCTTTATTCAAAGTAATGTCCATCGCTAGCTATACGTTTCCCCCATCTTTCAGGTAATTTGTGGATACCGTCCCAATAGAACTTTTCTTGTTTTGAGGCAAACCATTCAGAGACCCAATTTTCCACTTCTTTGTATGTTTTGAAGTGCTGCTCAGAAAGTGCGTGTGCCATTGATCAGAACATGTGGTAATCTGAAGGAGCAAGGTCTGGTGAAAACAGCAGGTGAGTTAATACTTCCCAGGCAAGATCTTTTAACGTGTCTTGAACTGGTTTTGAAGTGTGTGATGGTGCGTCATCACGAAGCAAAATTACTTTGCTGTGTCTTCTGGCACCTTCTGGTCGTTTCACGATCAAAACATGGTTCAAACTGATTATTTGTTGTCGCTAGCGATCAGTATTAACAGTTTCACCTGGTTTTAGAAGCTCGTAATACACCACACCTTCCTGATCCCACCAAACGCAGAGCATTGTCTTCTTTCCGAAGCGATTTGGCCTTGCAGTCGGTGTTGATGGTTGACCTGGATCAACCCATGATTTTGTGCATTTGGGATTCTCAAAATAAATCCACTTTTCATCGCCAGTCACAATTCCATGCAAAAAAAGACTTTCTTTTGTGCCATTGAAGCAACATTTTACTGATGACTTTTCGGTTTTCTATTTGTCTTTTGTTCAGTTGATGTGGCACCCATTTTCCTTCCTTTGAAATCTTTCCCATTGCTTGTAAATGATCGGAAATTGTTTGCTGAGCAACGTTTAATCTTTCTGCAAATTGTTTTTTAGTTTGACATGCATCTTCATCCAATAATGCTTGTAATTGTTGGTCTTCAAACTTTTTCGGTTGACCTGGACGTCCTTTGTCTTTCACATTGAAATCATCACTTTTAAAGCGTTTCAACCAGCGTTCACAAGTATCTTGAGATGGAGCATGTTCACCATAAGCTTCCCGAAGTATTCAGCAGCACTTTTCTTCAAAATAAAGTAATGAATTAAAACTTCCCACAAATGGCCGAAACTGGTTTGGCTCAGTGGATAGAGTGTCGGCCTGCGGACTCAAGGGTCCCAGGTTCGATTCCAGTCAAGAGCATGTACCTTGGTTGCAGGCACATCCCCAGTAGGGGGTGTGCAAGAGGCAGCTGATCGATGTTTCTAACTCTCTATCCCTCTCTCTTCCTCTCTGTAAAAAATCAATAAAATATGTTTTTTTAAAAAAAACACAAAAAAACTTCCCACAAATGCTCTTTTTTTGGCATGAAATTTGACATTTTAAAAATATATCTATGATGTTAACACCTTCAGCAAATTTGACGTATGAAGTTTTGAAGCTTGTTGTCAATACAACAAAATGGCATACATATAAAATTGCATATATATCAACATATGTGGAACTCCATCTATTGAAAAAAATCCGCATTATTAACTGGTACACCTGGTACACGGAGGCACAGATCATGATGGGACCAGACAGAGCCCGCCAAGCAGGCTCTCACCCATGGGCCTCAAGGTCTAAACACGAACCGGGCAGCTTGGAGGAGAGCCATTCATCGTTCTGGAAAACACTGAGTAAGCACCTACTGTGTGCCAGGCATTCTAGGTGCTGCCGAAAACAAAATGACAAAATCCCTGACCCCTCTGCCGAACATTCTAGTTAGAGACAAGTAAGAAAAGACTCTTTTTTCTTTTTTTTTAGAAAGAGAGAGAAAGAAACATCTGTTGGTTGCCTCCCGCACAAGCCCCGACTGGACCAGGGGTCGAACCTGCAGCCTAAGTATGTGCCCCGACTGGGAATCGAACCTGCAGCCTTCGGTGTCCTGGACGACACTCCAACCCACCGAGCCACTGGCCAGGGCAGGAAAGACATTTTGAACAAATATTCAAGCCTGTTGGCTGGCAATACATTCTGAGCAGAAAATGAAGTGGGGCCGGGGCCCGGGAGACGTTAGGGGCTTGAGCTGTGCTTTACACAGGGAGTCAGGGAAGGTCACGCGGACCGGCCGCAGGTGACACCCGAAGGAGCCGATGGGCGGCAGCCTGGGCACAGCAGGTCTGGCGGTGCAGCCTGCGGGCAGGGCCCTCGAAGGAGGAGGACGAGGACGCAGGGTGACGACCTGGGGCCGCTTCCTGACTCGCAGCAAAGCGGGGATCGCACTTTGTCTCCAATCCAGCAGATCTTGGCTGTTTCTGGGCGCAGAATCCCCTTTGAGAGGTTCTTGAAAGTTCTAGAAAGTTCTGGAACACCACTGCCCTGGAGATACGCTTGGTTCAGGGGCCTCTGGACCCTTCACAGGTGGTGCTGTCAAGGCTCAGAGAGGGTGGGTCCTGAGGTCACACAGCAGCGACTGCCGCCCCTCCCCCCAGGCCAACCGTGGAGAAGGTGCGGTTTTCTTTGCTGTTGAATCATAATGAATGGCAGATGGGAAGTTTCATAAGGCCCCCCACCCCACCCCACCCCACCCCACCCGCCAGGTCACGGGGGCAGGCAGGCACAGTGCTACCCACCCACCCGCCGCTGGCTGGCCCAGGAGGTCAGGGTGACTCCCGCTGCCAGGCCTGGAAGAAAAGCAGAAATCAGTCCGGGTTGCACAGAGCGGGAGGACGGCACAGAACAGAAATAACCAGCTGGGCAACGAGGAGGCCGGGCTGAGTCACAGACCAGAGAGCGGAGGAAGTGCGGAGCGGCCCAGCATCCGAGGGCCACGTCTCCGGCAGCGGGACCGGTGCCCGGCCCGGCCCACACCTTCCGCGTCCTCACTGACCTCAGAAAACCACCGGCTCCCTCGCTCCCTGCTGGGCTGGGCCTCTCTGAATTCCCCCAGCTTCAGACACCTCTCCCTTCAGTTCCCCCAAAGGCAAACTGGTTCCTTCCCGCAGGCCAGGCACCGGGCGGGGGACATTGGTCACATATTAGTTCATCAGGGGGTGAGCTTGTGTGCATGTTTTTTTGGGGGGTGGGTTGTTTTTGTTTTTTAGGGAGGAAGGGAGAGAGAGAGAAACATCCATAATGAGAGAAGCATTGATCGGCTGCCTCCTGCACACCTCACACTGGGGAGGGAGCCCACAACCCGGGCATGTTCCCCGACCAGGAATCGAACCATGTCCTCCTGGTTCAGAGGTTGACGCTCAACCTCTGAGCCATGACGGCTGGGCTTGTGTGCATGTTTGAAACACACACACAGAGAGAAAAGCCTAAAACATGAATATAGCCCTAGCCAGTTTGGCTCAGTGGATAGAACATCAGCCTGTGGACTGAAGGGTCCTGGGTTCGATTCCGGTCAAGGGCCCATGCCCGGGTTGTGGGCTCAGTCCCCAGTACGGGTGTGCGGGAGGCAGCCAATCAATGATTCTCTTTCATCATTTATGTTTCTACCTCTCTCTCCCTCTCCCTTCCTCTCTGAAATCAATAGATATATTTTTTAATTTAAAAAAAGAGATATTTAAAAAAATTTTTTAAACATGAATGTATAGCCTAATCAGTTCTTGTGAACACAATAGCCATGTGACCCCCCAGCGAGGCCAAGACTAAGGACAGCGTCAGCCCCAAAGGGTCCCCAGATCCCTTCCCAACAGGAACTGCCTCCTTCCAGCCGCCGTCGCCGCTGCTCTGACGTCTGTAGCATTGTTGTGTTTGAGGGGTACTTTTTGGCAATAATATTTATTTCCTTTTTTATTTTTAAAAGCACGTGATGTTGTCTTCGCTTTCTTTGGTGTTTGGTTCTATTACTTTTTTTTTTTTAAGGTTCCCAGATCTCTCTGCCAGGGATGGAAACCTCTGTTTTATTTTTATTTTTTTGAAATATTTTTATTGATTTCAGAAAGGAAGGGAGAGGGAGATAGAAACATCAATGATGAGAGAGAATCATTGATGGGCTGCCTCCTGCCCACCCCCTACCACGGATCGAGCCCACAACCCAGGGAATGTGCCCTTGACTGGAATTGAACCCGGACCCTTCAGTTCACAGGCTGACACTCTATCCACTGAGCAAAACCGGCTAGGGCTGGTTCTATGAATTTTAACACGTGTACAGAATCATGTAAATGATCGGTGAGTTGACAGAATATGTTCCCTCCCCCTGAAAAAACTCCCTCTTTTGTAGGCCAGACCCTCGCCACACCCCTAACGTCTGGAAACCACGGGTCCACAATTGTTGCTACGATTTTTAAAATCCCTTTGTGAATATCATGTACATGGAATCACACGTGATGTGGCTTTTGAGACTGGCTTCCTGCACTTGGCGTGTGGAGCTCGTCTGGGCAGCTGGGTGTCCGAGGAGCCCATCGCTCTGACCGCTGAGTGTTTCCTGTTGTGTGCGTGCATCACCGTTCATCCACAGAAGGACCTGTGGTTGTCTCCAGTTTGGGGACCGCGTGACTGTAGCCTGCTGTAGTGCCACTGTCAACACACATGTCCAGGTGTCACTCGAACAGCGGGGGTTCATTTCGCCTGAATACATTCCTATAAGCGGGATTGTTGGGTCCTGGGACAACTGTGTGCTTAACTTGGTGAGAAACTGCTGATGAGTTTCCCAAAGTGGCTGTTCCCTGTTGCCTCCCCACCAGTGATGTCTGAGAGTTTCAGTTTCCTGCATCCTCACCAGCACTTGGTGTTGTCTATATTTTTTATTTTAGCCAATAGTGTCTTATTGTGGATTTAATATGCATCTCCCCAATTGATTAAGGATGTTGAATATATTTTCATGTGTTCATATGCCATCCATATCTTCTTTGGTGAAGTGTCTATTCAATTTTTACCATTTCTTTTAGTAGGTTGTTTTCCTATTATTGTGTTCTGATAATTCTTTTTTTAAAAATATGTTTTATTGATTTTTTACAGAGAGGAAGCGAGAGGGAGAGAGAGTTAGAAACACTGATGAGAGAGAAACATCAATCAGCTACCTCCTGCACACCCCCTACTGAGGATGTGCCTGCAACCAAGGTACATGCCCTTGACTGGAATCGAACCTGGGACCCTTGAGTCCGCAGGCCAATGCTCTATTCACTGAGCCAAACCGGTTAAGGCTAATTCTTTTTTTTTTTTTAATTCTTATTTTTATTGATTTCAGAAAGGAAGGGAGAGGGAGAAAGAGATAGAAACATCAATGATGGGAAAGAATGATCAGCTGCCTCCTTACACACCCCACATTGGGAATCGAGCCTGCAACCTGGACGTATGCCCCGACCGGGAATCGAACCATGACCTCCTGTTTGGTAGGTCGATGCTCAACCACTGAGCCATGCCAGCCGGGCTTGAGAATTCTTTATATATTCTGGATACATGTCCTTTACTGGGTATTTGGTTTGCAAATATTCTCTCCCAGTCTGTGGTTTAGCTTTTCGTCCTCTCAACTGTGTCCTTTGTGGAGCAAAAGTTTTTAATTTTGATAATGTTCAATTTATCTTTTTTCCCTTTATGGATTATACTTTTGGTATTGTTTACAAGAACTCTTTGCCAAACCCAAGGCCACAAAGATGTTTTCTTCTAGGAGTTTTATACATATACTAGAGGCCCGATGCACGAAATTCGTGCAAGGGGCTCGGCCCTCACAGCCATGGTGGCTTGCCTCGGCCCTCGCAGCCCCAGCTTTGTCCGGAAGGTCATCCGGAAGGATGTCTGGAAGGTCGTTCAGCTGTTCAGTCTAATTAGCATATTATGCTTTTATTATTATAGAAGATATATATAATATTTTTATTGATTTCAGAAAGGAAGGGAGAGGAAGAGAGAGATAAAAACATCAATGATGGAGAAAATCACTGACCAGTTGCCTCCTGCACGCCCCCTACTGGGGATCAAGCCCATAACCCAGGCATGTGCCCTTGACCAGAATCCAACCCAGGACCCGTCAGTCCACAGGCTGATGCTCTATCCGCTGAGCCAAACCAGCTAGGGTTTTGGTTCTATTTTGTCCACCAGTTTATTTTGTTCATTAGATTCTACATGTTAGTAAGATCATATGATATTTGTCTTTCTCTGACTGGCTTATTTTGCTTAGCATAATGCTCTCCAGGTCCATCCATGCTGTCGCAAAGGGTAAGAGATCCCTCTTTTTTACAGCCACGTAGTATTCCATGGTGTAAATGTACCACAGCTTTTTAATCCACTCATCTACTGATGAGCATTTGGGCTGTTTCCAGGTCTTAGCTATTGTAAATAACACTGCTATGAACATAGGGGAGCATATATCCTTTCTGATTGGTGTTTTGGGATTCTTAGGATATATTCCTAGAAGTGGGATCACGGGGCCAAAAGGCAGTTCCGTTTTTAATATTTTGAGGACACTCCACACTGTTTTCCATAGTGGCTGCACCAGTCTGCATTCCCACCAGCAGTGCACGAGGGTTCCCTTTCCTCCACATCCTCTCCTGCTCTTGTTGTTTGTTGATTTATTGGTAGTAGCCATTCTGACAGGGGTGAGGTGATACCTCATTGTAGCTTTTTTATATTGTTGACTCTATTACAGATGTTCCCCACTTTAATTTGCCTCTCCCGGATGATGAGTGACCTGGAGCAGTTTCTCCTAAGTCTATTGGCCATCTGTATGTCCTCTTTAGAGAAGAGACTATTCGGGGTCTATGCCCATTTTTTAAATTGGATTCTTTGTCTTCCTGGTGCTGAGTTGTATAAGTTCTTTATATATTTTGGAGATTAACCCCTGATCAGAGTAATCAGTGTCGAATGTGTCCTCCCATATGGTGGGCTCCCTTTTCGTTTTGTTGATGGTTTCTGTTGCTGTGCAGCCAGCCAGCACCCGTTACTGAAAAGACTGTCCTCTCTCCATTGAATTTTGTCAAAAATCATTCCACCTGTTTGTGTATTTGGTTGTTGGTTTTGCTTAAATCTTCTCTATTCCTGCTAACATTCTGTCACTCATCCTATTGACTGCCGAGGGGGGTGTGGAAGAATAATTGCAGGTTTGCCTATTTCTCCTTTCAGTTCTATTACATTGTGTGTGGACACATTTAGGACCTTTACGTCTTATTGGTGAGTTGATTCTTTTACGTAATGTCCCTCTTTACTCCCTTGCTCTTCTTTATAAATTTACAACCAAATTAAGTATCCCTAAAGATGGGCTTCATCTCCTACCGTTTGTGAACTCGATCTGAATGAAACTGCACAAGGTGAATGTGGGTGTGTCTGGTTCCTGGCTATCACTTGTAATGACTGTGCACTAAACCCACACAGGTTGTAGTTCATTCATCCTCACGGCCTTATCAGCATTTTCTATTTACTTTTTAAAAATTGCCTGTGACTCACATATTCATCTATTCATCCGCTCTCTTTTTCTTATCAACATCTTTATTTTAAAGAATTAGATAAAATTGACACATATTAGTTTCAGGTGTACGACACAATGATTCAATGTTTGTACGTACTGTGAAATGATCACCACAGTAGGTCTAGTTAACATCCACAACCACATAGTTACAATTATTTTCTTGTGATGAGAAGTTTTAAGATCTGTTCCCTTTGCCACTTTCAAATGTCCAACACGGTGCTATTACACACGGTCACCGTGCTGTGCTAGTCACCCTCGCTACGACTGAGGGCCCGTGGTTAGATTTCCCTTCGGGACTGACGTGAGCAGGGCAGCTATGAACAACTGGTCCATGCCTTTTGGTGACCATATGTGACTTTCTGTGGATAAATACTCAGTTGTGGAACTGCTGGGTTATAAGGTATCTCCCAGGTATTAGCTATCTTTTGCCAAAGTCCATGCACTGATTTACACCGCCACTAGCTCTGGGGAGTTTTTATAGAACTAATTTATCCCAACCCAAAAATTCTCCTTTATTCAGAAAAGATGCACTCCTCCCAGCTTCCCTGTTTTTTAAAATGTCCCTTCTGGCCCGGCGGGTGTAGCTCAATGGTTGAGGGTCAACCTATAAACCAGGAGGTCATAGTTCAATTCCTGGTTGGGGCATATGCCCGGGTTGCGGGCTCGATCCCCAGTGTGGGGAGTGCAGGAGGCAGCTGATCAATGATTCTCTCTCATCATTGATGTTTCTAACTCTTTCTCCCTCTCCCTTCCTCTCTGAAATCAATAAGAATATATATATATTAAAATGTCCCTTATATTTTAATAAAGAATTGGCTATTTACATTTTCTCAAAGTACCTCCCACTCCTCAGCTGATGGGATTTGCCTCTGAGTGCCACGGTTGTGTCCCTCCCTGGACCCTGCTCTTAGCCACACCCAAAGCCATGCCCCCACCCCCACCCCAGGAGTGGTCCAAGGCTCGGAGACAAAGGTCCACTCCCTCCTTTCACTTATTTATTTTTAAACTATTTTTATGGATTTCAGAGAGAGGAAGGGAGAGGGAGAGAGAGATAGAAACATCAATGATGAGAGAGAATCATCGATCAGCTGCCTCCTGCACGCCAGGGTTTAAGCCCGCAACCCGGGCATGAGCCCCAACCGGGAATCGAAACGTGACCTCCAGGTTCATAGGCCAACACTCAACCACTGAGCCACGCCACCCAGGCCGAAATTATCCTAATTTTGAAAGAAGGACCATACGTTTCCACATCTTTTTGCCTCAACCCCACCTGGCTAGACAGGTCGCAGCTGGTGCCAAGACCCAGGAAGTGCTGGTCTACCATCAGGGCAAAGGGCTGGCTTTCTCCGGCCTCGGTTTCCCATGTGGAACCTGGGTGATGACAGGACTCCTCTTAGTGGATGCCTGGTAGAGCCAGCGGTGAGACAGCAAGAGAGCGGCCCCAGCTGGGCATAGAGGGCCTGAAGTCTAGGTGACGTCCAGATGCACAGGCAGCCTCAACCAGGTTACCTTCCCAAACCGACCTCCCAAATCCAGCTTCCCTCCTGAGCCTTCACTTAGTCCAGCCCCATCCTCTTCCACCCTGAACATCTCAGTCCCCTCCAACATGGTCCCAAGTTCTCACTCCCGGCCCCGCCTCCTCCCAAGTCTGTCCTCCCTGTATCAGCCACCAGAGGGCACCTGTGAGCACTCGTCAGGCCCTGCATCTCCCTTCCCCAGTCTGTCCTCCCCACAGCAGGCACCAGAGGGCGCCTGTGAGGACCCGAGGCAGGTCTCATCCTCCCTCTGCCCACAGCCCTCCAGAGCACCTACCTCACTCAGAATAAAACCCTAAATCCTCTTCATGACCCACAAGGCCCTGCACGACCTGCCCCTGTCCCCTCCCTGTCCTCCTCTCCTCTCTCTCCCTCCACTCACTCTGTGCCAGCCACACAGGCCTCCTCGCTGTTCCTCCGGCTACAGTCCTGTCCCATGGCCTTTGCACAGGCGGTTTCCTGTCTGGAAAGCCCTTCCCTCAGGCCACAGCATGGCTCCTTCCCTTCATGTCTCCCCAGAAAGGCCTTTCCTGAAAAGCCTGTCGGAAACGGCCACTACTGTATTGTTCATCCCACTTCCCTGCTCTGCTTGTCACAAGAACTGGGTCTCCCCCCTTCTGACCCCCCCCCCTTATCTACAATACCTAGGACAGTGCCTGGCACACAGGGGGCTTTCAAGACATATCCCACTGATGAATGAGTAAATAAAACTGGAGGAGGATGGGGAGAAGTTGGAATTCTTGTACACAGCTGGTGGGGATGTGAAATGGGGCAGCCACTATGAAAAACAGAATAGCGGTTCCTAAAAAAGTTAAACATAGAGTGTCCATATGACCCAGAAATTCCACTTCTGAGTATTTACCCAATAGAATTTTGTGCACCCATGTTCACAGCATTATCCACAATGGCCCAAAGGTGGAAACAACCCGTGTCCATGGATGGGTGAATGGAGAAACAGTGCGGTCCATCCAGACAAGGGAATGCTACTCAGCCTTGCAATGAAAGGGCATTCTGTCACCTGCTACAGCATGGACGGACCTTGAGGACATGGTGCTCAGTGACATAAGCCAGACACAGGAGGACAAATGCTGTGTGAGTCCAGTCATAGGAGGTCCCTAGAGGAGTCAGATCCACAGACAGAAAGCAGACGGTGGGTGCCAGGGGATTAGTGTTTAATGGGAACACTAAATTGGGAAAATGAGTTTTGTAGATAGATGGGAATAGTAACACCACAGTGTGAATATACTTAATGCCACTGAACTGTGCATTAAAAAATGGTTAAAAAAATGGTTAAGATGGTCAATTTTGTTATCTCTTTACGATTAAAATTTTTAGAAAAGGAAAAAGTAACTGAAAAAGAAGACTGCAGAGAACCTGCTGTCCAACATCTTCAGTTTACAGAAAGGCAGGGGCTTTGTCTTCCTATCTCCGACTGTGAGTGGCTTGTTGGTCTCTGCCCACAAAAAGAAGGTGCTTTTCTTTACTTAGTGATTTGAGAGAGAGAGAGGGAGGGAACGAGGGAGGGAGGATGAGCGGGAGGGAAGAGAGAAACATGGAATTGTTCCACTTATTTATGCATTCATTGGTTGATTCTTTATGTGCCCTCAGGGGGGATCAAACCCAGATTCCTGGCTCGTTGGGACAACACTCTTAACAAACCCAGCCAAGGCAGGAGGTACTTCCCTTGCAGGATGCTCCAGCACTCCAGACCTCAGAGCAAGGGCCCTGGTGCCCCCATCCAGCCCAGGACGGAAGGCTTTCCAAAGGAATTCATGGCAATGGGTCCCATGAGCTCAGATTCCAGTCTGAAGGTGCCAGGATCCAGGCTAGCCACTGGGGACCAGGCAACACCCCTGGGACCTTCAGGGCCCCTCTGCAGCCCCCCACCCATCCCTGTGGCCAGCAAAGGAAATAAGCCAGAGAGGCTGCAGCATTTAGGAACAAGATTTATTCCAATTTAAAACAATTCATTTCAGGAGAAAGATATGAAAAGTCAACTTCCATCAGGCGTCTCTGGATTAAGGGGTCAGGGCCCCGACACACTGAGCAGAACCTGCCGCCCACCCACCTGGACAGGACAGCTTCTGCCATGGGTTGGCATCGAGCTAATTGCACCCATCCCCCAGCACACGTGACAATACATGCATTTCAAATGACAAAAGGTTTAAAAACAGCATTTTATATAATATTTTTTAAATAGGTTAAGGTTTAAATCGTCTGAAATCAGGACTGTGTAATATACAAGTTTAACCCGACAGCGTTCACCCCACCAGCCGCAAGTTCCTGCACTGCCGCGAGGGGCATTGGCACTAAGACGTCTCCGGTCTCTCAAGGAGCTGGATGCCGGGGAATGGCTATACTGCAGGGTGATCTGACACAGTGGGAGGAGCTGGGAGGCTGGCACGTGAGAGAAAGCATTAGGAGTTCATCAGGTTGAAAATCAAAGACACTGACCAAGCTTGCATGGGACCGGGACCTCTGGCCCCGGCTGGCACTGGCACAAAACTGGTCTTGGATTCCCCCCGGGACACTGGTTGGCCCTGCCCTCAGCTCCTGGAGTGGGGCCAGGCCCATGGTGTTCCAGAAGGTCCAGAAAGGGGGGGGGGGGGGGCTTTAGCCAGCCTTGGGCTGTGGGATGCTTGGCACACTGCCTCCTAAGAGGAGTTAATTCTCCTGGTGCCTCCCCCACATGCTCATGCCACCTCTCAAGAGCCCAATCCAGTTCCCTTTTTGTGACCTGGACCCTGGAGAGGTGCTGGGACATCAAGATGCCCACCCTATGAGGACCTCAAGTCCTCACACGGGCCCACCGCCAGCAGCACCACCTGCTCCCCCCACTGAGGCGAGAATGGGGTTATGTTCAACCCTCTCAAATAGACACATGGCACAAAAAGGACCCTTTTTGGAAAATTGGCTGAGAAGCTAGGGAGCCCCAGCTCATTCTGCCCCAGATGGAGCTGCTTACCAGGAATGTAGCCACCCCAACTTCTGCCTGTCTTTGGCTCCCCATTGCCCTGAGGCTCTCCTGGCTTTGTCCTGCCGGTGGGATGGGGAGAGGAGGAAGTAGGACTGGCTGTTAGGGTGGGTTCGGTTTGTGTGTTGTTTCTTTTGCATTTGTAAATGGCCCCAAAAAGGAGCAGCCACACAGACTGCTCCTTTAGGGTCCAGGTGTAGTGGGCGGCCCGTTCCCCTTCCACTGTGCAAAACAAAACAAACACTGTAGTGTTCAGTCTACATCAGATGAAAAGCCAACTCCCTCCCCTCAAAAGACCAGCCCCCTGCTGTGCCCTCCCTCAGAGTCCCTCTGGGAGGGGGACCTAGGCCAGGCAGCCCATGGCTCTGGCTTGATGCATGACCATGGCCTGGAGGCCGCCCAGGGCCAAGGTGTCAGCTGCTGGCTCCCACGCGACCCTCAACAGCTCTGGGCAAAGTGCCCCTGCTGCCTGCTTGATTCCCAGGGGTCAGCAAGTGCGTGCAATGGCGGCCACCACGCCTGGGAACCACCACAGGACTCTCCCTCAACCTCTCTCTGCTTTGTGGGAACAGACCTGAGAATATTCTGAAAAAGTCCCCAGCCCACAGTCATCACTGTTTCCAAATTGGCTACAAAATGGAATGAAAGCAAAAGTGACTCTCATCCAAGTGGGCCCTCTCCTGACTCCCAGGCCATGTGGGCTCCCACGGGCGCTCTCCGGCCTGGGTGGTGAGCACAGGACCCTCGGGTACACAGGGAGCTCCAAGAAGACCAGATGGCCCTAGAGACACAGCTCAGAGGACCCCAAGCCCAGGACCAGGCACCACCGGAGACAGACCGGGTCCGGAGATATCTTCTGCAGAGGAGCCCTTATACTTTTTGTTTTTCCTTTAAAATGAAATAAAAAAATGGTTAGGCACTTCCCAGGGTGGGCAACAGGGGGAGCCACCCACCCCCACTTCTTGGAGTCCAGTGAGCAAAAATACAGCATAGTCGTGAAGATGGCAATAACTTAAAAAAAGGAAGAAAGAACAGTCAGTCTCCACGTCCCCACATCTCCACATCAAGGAACCAGGGCCAGCTGGGCGGTTCTGTCCCACGGTGGCCGAAGGTGCAACCCCGAGGGGTTGGGGTCGGGGGGCCTAGGAAGGCCTGGAGGCGCTGGGGGCAGGGCACTTGTCTGTCTCATCTCCGCTTGTCTCATTTTTCTTTTTTTTTCTTTTCCTTTTTTTTTTTCTAGAAAAAGGCGAGCCACAGTCAAGGCCAGAAAAAGGCAGCCTGTGCCGCTGACAAAAGGTGAGAAGGTGCACGAAGTATATAGAAAGAAAGATGTACATCCCCTGATAACTGTGAAATAAAAACCATTTGTTAAAAATATGAAAAAAAAATCAGCTCCTCTGCGGTCAAAGCCGCTGTCACATCATCACACAGGAGGGTCTGTCCCGCGGGCTCTCCACAGGGTCACACCAGGTTGTACTCCTTCAGGTTGAGCTGCAGGATGGTGTCCTTGACGGCCGCAAAGACAAAGCGGATGTTCTCCGTGTCAGTGGCGCAAGTGAAGTGTGAGTAGATGATCTTGTCACTGTCAGGGTTCAGGTCCACAAACATCTTCAGGATGAACTCCCGGGCAGCCTGCGCATCCCGCTGAGGCCCTGGGGAGGTGAGGCGGATTAGTCAGGCGGCCCAGACGTGTCGTGTAAGGGACAAGGAACGGGGACTGGGGTGCCAGCCATGTGGGGCAGCTTATGTGCCTGGGCTGAGATGTGCCTGAGAGGAGGCAGCTTTCTGCGTGTGGGTGTGCATAGAGTCTGCAGAGCCCCTCACTCATCTCCACCCACTTGGCCCTTGGCCCCACCCAGCTGGGACCACCACTTGCTGTGCACATGGGATGCTCCCATCACCTCCAAACAGGGCCAACTTTCCTTCCAGCCTCACTTCACCAGATTCCACGCACACTGCACCACAAATACACACCCGCATCCACACACGGGCATGCGTGCACACACGTGCACACATGTGCCCAGACCTACATGCATACCCACACACCCTTGCACATTCAAACAGCTGCCACCCCAGCCTGGCTGTCCATCCAACTGTCCACACCTTTGCCCAGAGGCTTCTGCCCACGATTTCCATCCTTCCTGTCTATGGTCTGCACCCACCCTAAGTCTTGGTCCATCATCTCCACTGTCCCTTCCCAGCTAACCTCCTACTCTCCCTCCAACAGAGTTCCTGTCTGCCCCACCAACACCCCCCCTCCCACCCAAGAGGCCCAGAGGACTGAGCTCAGAGCCCAGCACCCTAATTCCTGCCAGCCTCACTCAGGTTTTTAGGGCAGGAGCCAATGGCCTAGATCACAAGGCCCCACCCATGACGGGTCAGGCCAAGCCTATCACCCCCAACTCGAAGACTGGGCACTGTGTTTCACAGGCAGTAGCACTTAGGGAGATGTCCCATCCATGATCCCTGCTCTCCTAACAAGCATGGGCACCCAGCATGGGCACCACCACCTGCTTTAGAGGGAGGGAGTGACTGAGCGCCCTGGGCAGACAGCTACAGCTCACACACAACAGAGTGGGGTGCCAAAAGCTGGGATGGTTCACACAGGAGTTGTCTGCCCTCCATTAGGAGTTCAGCTGATCCAGGGAGGGGTTGGGATGGTTGTCCTGGGTCACTCTGTATTCGCAGCACCACGCTCCTCCTTATGGCCGGGCCACTGAGCCCACATGAACTTCTCACTCTGTGTGGGCAATCAGGGACAGCCCACTGAATGGGGGACTGGGAGCTGAACATTCCAGCGTGTCCCTCCTATTGCTGTGTACCGACTGCAAGGTGCCCCCTCCCACAGATGATGCTCTCCCTGGGGATAAGGCCTTTCTGCCCATCAAATGCTTGGGAGGGTCCTGGAGGAAGCAATGAGAATATAGTGCTGGGGCCATGGGAAGCTCTGGCCTGCACTAAGCATGCTCAGGCCCAAGGGAACCACCTTCCTCCTGTCAGATGAAGGCACCAAGGCCCAAAGAGGTTAAGGGATGTGCTGGAGACCCCCAGCTCACATCCCTGATAGATCCGGTCAGGTTCGGGGGCTCTGGAGCGTCTCCTCGTTTCTGCGGGGACCAAGCAGGGAGGATGAGGCACAGAGAGGCAAGGATCCCCTGGACTCACCATCAAACTCGGGGAAGTAGTCCACCAGGTGGGAATATAGGATCTTGTCCTCCAGCAGGTCCTTCTTATTGAGGAAGAGGATGACTGATGAGTTCTGGAACCAGGGGTAGGTGATGATGGTCCGGAACAGGGCTTTGCTCTCCTCCATGCGGTTCTGCAGAGGGAAGGCTCCAGAATCAATGAGGCCCTGGGAGCCGCCCTCATCCGGAGCCCTCAGAAGGGCCAGGGGCTGGTGAGTAGGGGAGCCCCTCACTGCTACCCAGGGCCTCCCTCCCCTTGGCAGTCCAAGCACTGGGCAGGACGTCTTACCTCGTTGTCCGACTCCACCAGGACTTGGTCGTATTCACTAAGGGCCACGAGGAACATGATGGATGTCACATTCTCAAAGCAGTGAATCCACTTCCTCCTCTCGGACCTTTGTCCTCCCACATCCACCATCCTGCAGGGGACAGGAGTGCACAGGGGCTCAGTGCTGGGCTCTACAAATAGCACTACTTCCCCCAGCAAGCCCCTCCCCACCAACATGCTCTGTCTGCTAGAGTCAGGCACTCCAATACCCACCAAAGCCCCAAGAGTGCACCAATACCGGTTAGAGTCATGAGTGCCCCCAATACCCATTAGAGCCCTGAGGGTCTCCCAAAACATATCAGAGGCAGAAGAGCCCCCAATATCCATTAGAGCCACAGGGCCTCTCAATACCTGTTAGATCCCAACAGACCCCTAAAACCTTTAGAGCCCTAAGAGTACCCCCAATACATGTTATAGCCATGAGGACCTGTACTATCTGTGGGAACCAGGAGGGCCCCATACCTATGGGAACCAGCAGTCTCCCATATCTGCAGGAGCCATCAGAGCCCCTCCAGATCTGTGGGAACAGGCCTCACATCTGATTTCTGCCCTAATAGGAGCCCTTGGTCTAAAGTGCCCGGTGGAGCCCTAGCCAGTTTGGCTCAGTGGATAGAGCGTCAGCCTGCAGAATGGACTGAAGGGTCTCAGGTTCGATTCCGTTCAAGGGCATATGCCCAGGTTGTGGGCTCGATCCCCAGTAGGAGCCGTGCAGGAGGCAGCTGATCAATGATTCTCTCTCATCATGGATGTTTCTATCTCCCTCTCTCTTCTTCTCTGAAATCAATAAAAATATATTAAAAAAATAAAGTGCCCAGTGGACAGGCACTGTGTGTGGATGTGAGGTGCGAACCCAGTGGGACCTGCAATGTGGGCCCACCCTGGGACCCCACATCCCGCATCTGGAAACACCCTCCCCTCATTGGTCGCAATGCAGCATTGTCTATAAAACATTAGCCCTAGTCTCGGCCTCCCCCACAGGGAGACTCAGACCGAGGGGCATTCAGTTGACGAACACGTGTCAGCCACTGCGAGGGAATGAAGGGACAGCCACAGAGAGCGAAGCTTTGTGTCCTGTTACTGGGTGAACACAGCAGGCTGCAAAGTTCACTATCCAGCGTGAGAAGCAGGTAAGAAACAAGAGGTCCAGAAACAAAAAGGGGAGTGTGTGTGTGTGTGTGTGGGGGGGGGGATTGGGGACAATGTCTGAGAGACAGGGTTAGTTACAGGGGATTTCTTTTATCTGCTGTTAATTCTCACCCGAGGATATTTCTTTCCATTGATTTTTATCTTTTTTGTTAATCCTCACCGGGGATATTTTTCTATTGATTTTTAGAGAGAGTGGAAGGGAGGGGAAGAAACAGAGAGAGAAACATCAATGTGAGAGAGACACATAGACTGGTTGCCTCCCACATGAACCCTGACCAGGGCCAGGGATTGAGCCTGCAACCGAGATACGTGCCCTTGACCGAAACTGAACCAAGGACCCTTCAGTCCATGGGCCGATGCTCTATCCACTGAGCCAAACTGGCTAGGGCTTCCATTGATTTTTAGAAAGAGTGGAAGGGAGGAAGGGAGGGAAAGAAAGAGAGAGAGAGAGAGACAGACAGACAGACAGACAGACATCAATGTGAGAGAGACATTGATGGGTTGCCTCCTGCACAAGCCCCAACTAGGGTCGAAGATGGAACCTGCAACTCAGGTACACGCTCTTGACCGGGAACTGAACCCATAACCCTCCAGTGCACAGGCCAACGCTTTACCCCTGAGCAACACCAGGGCTGAATTCCCCAGGTTTTTAAAGATTTTTTAGATTGAGCCTGCAACCCAGGCATGTGCCCTGACTGAACCAGCAACCTTTTGGTGCACAGACAACGCCCAAACAACGGAGCCACACTGGCCAGGGTCCCTACGTTTTTAAAATAAGGAGAGACTCTGTTTTTAAAAAGGAAGACAAAGGCTATAAGGGAAAGCAGCCCTCAAGCCTCCAACCTGAACTGGAAAAGACAGGTATCCCTACAGCTGCCGCCACACACACACACATGCGCGCGCGCGCGCGGAAGGCAGGGCTCAAACAGAAATGGCCCCAGGGAAGGTCTGAGACTCAGGCTGCCCCACCATGGCTAGCAGAGGCGAATCCACCTGGTGGGGATTTCACAGAGGAGACTCCAAAAAGTACAGGTGGACGGCGGACATGCCAGGGTGACTATGAAGGGTAGGAGAGTGGTGACAGGCCAAGATGCCAGGCACATGATGGCAGCTGCAGCCAGTCTGGGGAATGCCATCAGGGACTAAGTGTTTGGGGTCACAGCCTTTCTGGAGCATGAGCCTCCCCAGTGCAGCTGGGCTAAAACCGGGGCCCCCAGGGGCCAGGTCTCCACACGAAGTCTGCCCTTTGGGACCAGACCCATCTCACACATCAGGCTAATTAGGCCATCATTCGATGACATCTGAGCTCCGATCAGCGCCAGACCATAAGCTTGGTGCCAAGGCCCCTGGCCTGCCTTCTTTAATCACACAGCCAGACAACAGTGCAGCTGGATGAGGGCACAGCTGGACAAGAGGTGTACAAGTGGACAAGAGGGGCCTTCAGAAACCCTCAATTGCCCACAGCACCCCTGCTCTGGCAGGAACTCTAGACCACCCACCCACTCCTGCACAAGTCAGCACCCTCCCTCACACACACTCCACTGCAAAGGCCCCACCAATAGGCCGTCTCCCTGAGGCCACCTCTGGCCAGCCCCAACAGGCACTGGGGCCTGGCTCACTCTGAAACTGGAGATAGTTACTTATTTATAAATCTTATCTCCCGTCCTGGATCAGAAGCTCCCTGAGGGCAAAGACCAGGATCGTTGCTGCCCCCACAATGGGGGCTCTGGGTTTGGAAAGGAACAGCCATCACAGCAGCCTGCAGAACCCCAGGCTTCCCCAGAATGCCACCACTCCCAGGACACCAGGACACAGGCACCTGAAGATGATGTTCTCCAGGTCAAAAGGGTACTCGATGATGCCGGTGGTGGGCACACGGACCCGCAGCACGTCCTGCTGGGTGGGCAGGTAGCCCGAGGTGGCAATGCGGTCCACATCGGTCAGGTAGCTGCAACAGAGCAGGGACAGGGCTGCTCAGGCCAGGCTGTGAGGGGAGGAGACATCCCAAGCAACCAGGAGGGGCCTGCAGGGGTCTCACCTGAAACAGCCAGGAATACTCGGGAAAAGATGGAACAAGGCCTCCCCACCCCCAACCTGGACAGGAAGGAGCAGGTCATTCTCTGGGTCTCATGGGACACAATGATGCTGATCAGGGGAAGACTTGGGAGGGACTCTCCCGCTCTAGAAGGAGAAAAGGGACCAGCGCCAGGGTTTCCAAGAGAGGCTGCCGGGCTGGACGGGTGACTTTTCAGAAATAAATTTACTATTTTAGGATCGTTTCAGAGCCACAGAAAAGTTGTAGAGACACAAGAGAAATTCCCAGCACACACCCACCTTCCCTACCATGAACATCTTCAATTAATTTAGTGCATTTGTCACAACTAACCAGTCAATATTCAGTGTCATTAACTGAGTCCACCCTTTTCCCAGGTTGCTTCAGTTTCCCCTAAGGTCCCTTCTCTTTCCCAGGACCCTGGCTAGGACCCACGTGACCTTCAGGCCATTCTCTGGCGGGTAGGCGGGCAGCGCCTCACTCACTATTTGGCGGAGTCGGAGAGCTGGTACTCCCGCCTCCGGTCGTAGCACTCCTGGATGCCAGGGTCATTCCACAGGGTCTTGATGGCGTTGACGTACCGGTGCTCAAATGTCGTCACCTTTTCCACGTCCACTTCCCGGATCAGGAGCGCATTGGCCTGTGAGGGCAGGAGAGGAAAAGGCCATGGGCTTGCCAATGGCCTGGACACAAGGGGTGCATCCTTTGTCCCAGGATGTGGCCACACTCAGCACCAGCCAATCAGAGTTAGAACCATAAACTCTAGTTTTGTGTAAACACAAGGGAGAAAGAACAGGTCTCAAAGCAAACCCAAGACTGGGGCACTTTGGAGCAGGGCCTGCCGGGCCACCATGTCCCCCTATGTAGGAGGGGGCTTTTGCAGGTCAGGGAGGCATGTGCCAATCAAGCTGTATTTATAGAAACAGGCTGCAGTTTGCCCAGTTCTGTCCTAGATGCTGATGGTCATCTATGGTCCAAGTGTGAACTGGACTCTGAACTGGGCCTTAGCTGGAAGAGACCCTACAAATCGAGACCCAATGGGCCAGAGGCTCAAGCTGGCCCCACATGTGGCCCCACAGCCAGGATGGTGAGGCTGGTAGGGGTCCCTGAAAACCTGTGAATTGGGGTAAAGGTAAGAACACACCTATCAGAGACATATTAGAAATCTGGCTGACTGGCATTCAGTCTAAAAGTAAATTAATTCATTTAAGCCATATTTTGACAGATATGGACTCCATGCCGTGCATTAGCCCAAGGAGAACTTCTGGGCATGTGAGAAGTCTCCGAACACAGATCTATGGAAGCAAAGTCAAACAGGCCACCAGTGAGAGCCATGGGCGCACAGCTGGCAGGGCAGCCACTAGGGAGAGCAGGTGTCACCAAGTACAGGCCCGGGAGAGATGAGAAAAGGTGTGCGAATAAAACTTGTTCATAGATGTCACAGCACCAGGGTTCACAGCGGACGAAAAGTGCGAAGAGCCAAATGTCCATCAATGGGCGAATGTGGCCCATCCATGCACTGGATTATTATTCTGCCAGGAAAGGAGAAAGCACTGGCACTCACTACAGTGTGGATGAACCTTGAAAACAATGCTCAGTGAGAGAAGCCAGACACAAAAGGCCACACTATGTGATTCCATTCATGTGAAATGCTCAGAACAGGCACATCCACAGAGATGGGAAGTGGGTTCATGGCTGCCAGAGGCTGAGGAGGGAGATGGAGAGTGACTGCTAATGGGGACAGAGTATCTTTCTTTTTAAAATCCTGACCCCAGGATATGTTTATTGATTTTAGAGAGGGGGAGAGAGAGAAACATCGAGGTGAGAGAGAAACATCTATTGGCTGCCTCTCGTACGCGCTTTGACTAGGGATTGAACCCACAACCTAGGTATGTGCCCTGACTGAGAATTGAACCCACAACCTTTAGATGTACAGGACGACGTTCCAACCAACTGAGCCACCGGCCAGGGCAGGACAGGGCATCTTTTTGGGGAGATGCAAATGTTTTGGAATTAAATAAAGGTGATGGTGCATGATTCTCTGCGAATGTTAAAAACGAGTTGCACACTTTAAATGGGTGACTTTTGTGGTATGTGAATTCCATCTCAACAGAGCTGTTACTAAAAAAAAAAAAAACAAAAAAAAACACAGCAACAACAAAAAAACACGAGAGGGAAGTGCCCCCTCCATGGGTTCACCAAGAGGGCCAAATATGGTGTGTAAAGCGCCTGGTAGGACAAGGTATCCTCTGAGGGACTAGAAACCAGGAGTTCGCACAGCTCACGCCAGGGCAGCTAACCTGTCGGCTAGCTTCCCAGTCCATAGAATGGGGGCACTTACAGCTACCTGACAGGGGAACCTGGGGTTCCTCCAGAATGTGTGGGCTCAGCAGTGGCCCCACCACCTCCTTCAGCCCATGTGCTGCCCAGGTGGCACCTCCCCACAGCCTATGGCCTCACCTTGTTTTGCTCGTACTTGTACAGGATCTTCAGGGTCTCCATGGCCCGGATCATGGCCTGCATGGCGGTGAAGATGTTCTGGTAGACCAGCTTCGTGAAGCCCCGCTTATCCTCCTCCGAGTAGCCAGCCCCGTGGATGATGCGCATCTGCTTAATGAACGTGCTCTTCCCGCTCTCACCTGTGCCTGCAACATGCAACATTTGCCCAGTGAGATAGAAAAGGGATCAAGACCCACATGCTAACAGCTCACACACTCGCCTTGTCCCCCGTGTCCCCTCACTCAGCACACCAGTAGCTGAGTCTCTGGGACACATGCTTCTGGCTCCAAGTGGCTCGCCCATCTTCAGAGGAGACATGGGACACACTTGACCAACAGGCGACCACTCTTTGAAGCACATCCCTGAGACTTGCCTTGGTCATCCTCCCACTTGCACCTGTTCTACACAAGAGGAAACTGAGGTACGGAAAAAGGAAAAATGACATATGCAGGGTGTTTAGTCCCCGGGCCCACAGCAGGCAGGCCCATCCTCCCAAGTGTCTTGCCAGGTCACAGCGACAGGTGAGTGGCCACCGCACTGGGTACGAGTCAGCAGAGCATCCGAGTTTAACAGGGCTGCATATGAAGATTCGGAATCCCGTAGAAGTTACATGTCTCTCCACCAGAGGCTGCCACCTCCTTACCGAGTCAGGCTTAGTGACCTCTCCCTTGGAGTGCACTCAGCCCTTTCCAAGCCCACCCTGGATCCCTGTCTAATCTGACAATGTCTGTCGACCTCCCACCACTCGTCTTCAATGAGTCCCTCCCGAACACTCTCCTTTGGGGCAGGAGTTTGGTATCTGCATCTGAGGCCACAGCAGTGAGGACCAAATCGAGTCGCAGGACTCAGGATCATCACCTCAGGAAGCTCCTTTCTGATTAGCTCCAAACTTGTAACCAAACCCAATATCAAGCCATCCTGAAGGCTCTACCCCATGTGACCACAGCACTGTGTCCCATGTCCACCCTGGGTGTCACCTCTCTGCCCTCCATCACCACATCCACTCTTATCTCTATTCTGGAAACCATGCTGATGGCGCATCACCGAACCCCTTTGTGTCTCATTTCTTCCTCAATAAGCATGAGGGGATACAACCACCTTCCTGGGCTTTTCTAGGGTGAGTGCTCTGACCCCCAACCTCAGAGAGGGGCACACTGAGGCTCTGCTGCCTCGACAAATCAGAAAGTCAGGAAAACCATGTAAAAGGGGCCACTCAGCTGGCTGTGTCCTTACCTCAGCCTCAAGATGAGGCCCTGGTCTCAATACATGCCATTCAACCAGGAGTCCTCTGTGCCTCCGATCCCTCCCAGCCCCACTCCAGCACCTGGTCAGCCCACTTTTGTACACCCCCACATACACACACATAGGGACAGCAACTGCAGTGGTTTTTAATGTGTCCACAAACTTCTTAGGAGCTGAGGCCTCCCACCTACACCCACATGAGGAAGCCACTCTGGAAGGGATTCCTCCAGCCCCTGCTGATTGCTTTACTGCAGACTCATAAGAGACTCTCAGCTAGAAACCTGAGAATCTTCAGAGATAACAAGTGTTTGTGGTTTTCAGCTACTAAGTTTTGGGGTGATTTTATTTTTTTTAAATATATGTTTTATTGATTTCAGGAAAGGGAGAGGGAGAGATAGAAACATCAATGATAAGAGAGAATCACTGATTAGCTGCTTCCTGCATGTCCCCCAGTGGGGATCAAGCCTGCAACCCTGGCCTATGCCTTGGCCAGAATCGAACCCGGGACCCTTCAGTCCGCAGGCTGACTTTCTATCCACTGAGCCAAACCAGCTAGGCCGGGAGTGATTTTAGTATACAGCAAGAGAGAACTACTACATTCTAAGAATGCACTGTCTCAGGCCCTCAATAACACAACACAGGTCCCCTCTCACAGACTGAACCCCTGAACCCCCTTTTGGGGACTCAGAATATCCCAAACTTGCCGAACCCATCCCTCTAGGCTCATCTTCAGCACTTTCTGTGAGTTGACCTGGGCACCCACCTCCAGGTGTTTGCCAGAACTATGCCTCTGTCCATGGTGCCATCTGCTCACAGCCACCTGTGACCGGGCCTGTGCCCAGAAAACCCTGAGCCCCAGGCAGCAGCTCCCCTCCCTGGACACTGGGAACCATCACCACTGCCTGTGTGAGGAGTCTCTCTGCAGGAGTCTGTCAGCAGCCTCTGTGAGAGGGAGCTCCTGGAGAAGAGACGATTCCATGGGCCCCCCAGTGATCACTGCCCAGCAGCCAGGAGGTCTTCAACCAGCATCCGAGTAACTGACCACAGGCGCTGAGCTCACTCAAGGAGACCTGAGTCACAAATGAGACACATCACAAAGCAGGGACCTTGGCTGTAGCTGTCTTTCTGGTAGTTTTTAAAAATATATATTTTTATTGATTTCAGAGAGAAAGGAAGAAAGAGAGAGAGAAACATCAATGATGAGAATCACTGATAGACTGCCTCCTGCACGCCCCCTACTGGGGATCAAGCCCACAACCTGGGCATGTGCCCTTGACCAGAATCAAACCTGGGACCCTTCAGTCCACAGGCCGACGCTCTATCCACTGAGTCAAACCAGCTAGGGCTCTGGTGCTTTTATTAACCACCTGAGGTCCTTTATGGAATAAATAAATATGACTTTGGTTCTGTCATCAAGTAGTAACGACCCCCATACCATCCCCTACCATCCTACCTCAGACAATCTCAGACAATCACCTCGGCCAAGAAATGTACAAGAGGCCAAAAGCTCACTTGCCCCAAACCCACCTGAGTTCCAGAGGCAGGAGGGGGTGTGGGTCTGTGCATGTGACCCCATGTCCCAGATGGATCCTCGCTGCCCCTCCCTCACACACACTGCAGGGAGGGGCAAGTGGTGTGGTAGGAATGTGATTTCTAATACATTTTCCTCATGGCCAGGGTCCCCCCTTGGTATTGTTGACAGGTCATTCTCTGTGGGGGGAAGCTCGTCCTGGGCATTGTAGGGTGTTAAGCAGCATCCCTGGCTCCCACCCACTCAATGCCAGGAGCACCCCCAGTAGTGACAACCACAGATGTCCCTAGATACCACCCAGTGTATTGTAGGGAGGGGATTAGTCCCATTTTTGACAAAATGCTATTACACAAAGGTAACTGCCTTGCTGGTCTGTCTGAAAGGCTCTCTCACTGGAAACAGTCAAACAAGTGCAAGAATTAAAGCCAAACACCCAGATGCAGCCCCACAGGTCAGCCTGAAGCCGAGCTGGGCAGGTCCCACGCTTAGTCCACAAGGCCCCTCGTGCTGCCAACACCTCAACTACAGAAGGAACAGTAGCCTAGGCTTTCACATGAGGATGCTAGGAGGGCAAGTGAAGAGTCTGAAAACCAGATCACTGCTCATATGAGAAAGGAACTGGCCTCACACTGGCTTTTTAAAAATGGAGGCAAAAATGACAATGAGAGCCCCCCAGAGAGCTCTCCAGAGGCAGTACAGGCACACTGGGTATGTATGTGTGTGTGTCAGTCATACAGACATACACACATACACACTTGTAGTCCATGTGAATCAGCATGTGACACTGCTTGGGCCCCAGGAGAGGAGGGGAGATGCGAGGGGAGTGTCTGTGGAGGGGCCCTGAATGCCACCTCAGGATTGGCGAGAAGCTGCCAGCCCCTGGAGACATCAGGGGTCCTGGATGAGATGTGTTGCCAAGGTCATCCAAATCCTGTGGTCATCTAGTCTGCAAGCTCCCCCATGCTGCAGATAGCAGCCGTGATCACCTCCAGAAGAGGCAAAAGCACACGAAAAAGCACAAGTACATGAGGTATTGGAGCTGTTAACTCACCTAATTGTGGCAATCGTTCACAATACATACTTGCTTCAAATCATCATGTTGTACACCTTAAACTTACATGTTACATATGAATTGTGTCTCAGTAAAACTGGGAGGAAAAGCAAGAGATACCCCAAGGGTAATGTAACCTAGGATGTGGAATCGTCAGTGTGGCCATCACTTTTCAAGTAAAAACAGAAAAAGAACGGTGTGGAAGTGGCAGCTGCAGAGATGGAAAGTCCGCTGAAGAGGGCAACATGTGTTGTGTATTATCAGTGATCTGAGCCAACAGAGACTGAGTGGGGAGACGTCAGTGCCAGCTCTGAGTGTAAGCCTCAAAGCCAGAAGCAGTGGCATGGGGGCAGGAGCCAGCAGGGCTCTCTGCCCTGGAACAGGCCAGGTCCAGCTGGCCTGAGAGGTGCTCAGCCACTGATATGCCCAGGGGGGAGGGAGGGACAGACTCTGGGCCACACAGTGCCAGCCAAAGTAACCTGTTTCAGATGCTCTGGCTGTGGCCTTCATTTTGAGCTGCCCTGTCTCCTGGCCAACCAGCTACTGCCACATCTTGTCAGCACGTGTCACTTGTGACAGAATCTCTGGCCCCAGTATCCCCCACATACCTGACCCAATGTCCACCTGCCCAGAGAAGTGTCATGCCACTCACCCAGTCTACTGCAGACTCCCCCAGGGTCCTGGTCAGCTCCGCCCTCCTGGCCTCCAACTCATCCTGCCCAGTCATGCTCCCCCTGGGAGATCTTGTCACACAAAAATGTGCAAGACTCCAATGATCGGACCTCATTCTGTCCACGTGGACTGGTCCACAGCACCCAACGTACCCCCAACCACAAAGTGGGTGGCTGCTCTGAACTCACACTCAGTATTCCAGGCAGCTTTCTTTATTCATAACTAGAGGCCCGGTGCACGGATTTGTGCACGGGGCGGGGGGGCGGGGGGCTCTCAGCATGGCCTGCGCCCTCTTGCAATCCAGGACCCCTCGGAGGAGATGCAGCAGTGCGCCAAGTGGCAGGCGGCCAGGGAGCAGCCCAAGCCGGGGCCGGCCCATGCCACTCGTGCCCATCCCGCCCCACTGCACCTGCTGCCTCTGCTCGGAAGTGCTGCCACGGAGTCAGGAGAGGATCCCCCCACCACAGCTGAGCTCGCCAGCCGTGAGCCCAGCTTCTGGCTGAGCACACTGACGACCAGGAGGCAGCTCCTACGTTAAACATCTGCCCCCTGGTGGTCAGTGCGCATCATAGCGACTGATAGACCGGTTGTTCCAGTCATTCGGTCGTAAAGGTCACTTAGGCTTTTTTATATATAGATGTCCAAAGAGTGGCATTGGTCCCGATGTTCTTCACCCAGTAGATGGTCACAAACTGTAGCCCACCTGTACCGTAGACACTACTCAGCAATGAAAAGGAAGCCCCATGGACATACCCAACAGCTGATGGGCTCCGCGGAATTATGCCAAGTGGGGAAAAACTCAACCCCAGGAGACTGTATGTCTTCTGATCCTGTATAAACTTAAAGTAGATAAAAGACTTAAATGTAAGCCATGAGACCATAAAAATCCTAGAAGAAACCATAGGCAGCAAAACCTCAGGCATCTCTTGTATCAATACGTTAAAGGATACATCTCCTAGGGCAAAGGAAATTAAGGAGAAAATAAACAAATGGGACTACATCAAAATAAGAAGCGTCTGCAAAGCAAATGAAACCATCAACAAAATGAAAAGGGAGCCCACTGTATGGGAGAACATATTGGGCAATTATATATCTGATAAAGGTTTAATATCCAAAATATGTAAGGAACTTATACAACTTAACAAAAGGAAGACAAACAATCCAATTAAAAAATGGGCAAAGGACCTATATTGACATTTCTCCAAAGAGGACATACAGATGGCCAAGAGACATATGAAAAAATGCTCAAGCCCTGACTGGTTTGGCTCAGTGGATAGAGCATTGGCCTGGGGACTGAAGGGTCCCAGGTTCGATTCCAGTCAAGGGCACATGCCCAGGTTGCAGGCTCAATCTCCAGTAGGGGGCGTGCAGGAGGCAGCCAATCGATGATTCTCATCATTGATGTTTCTATCTCTCTCTCCCTCTCCCTTCCTCTCTGAAATCAATACAAATATGTTTTTTAAAAATGCTCAAAGTCACTGATCATCAGGAAGATGCAAATTAAAATGACAATGAGGTATCACTTCACACCTGTCAAAATGGCTACCATCAACAAATCAAAAAATGACAAGGATGGGAGAAAAGAAACCCTAGTACACGGCTGGTGGGAATGCATACTGTGGCAACCATTATTGAAAACAGTATGGAGTTTCCTCAAAAATTTAAATATGGAACTGCCATTTGACCCAGTGATCCTATTTCTAGGAATATATCCTAAAAGACCTGAAATTCCAATCAGAAAGAATGTATGTATCCCTATGTTCATAGCAGCACAATTTACAGTAGCTAAGATCTGAAAACAGCCCAACTGTCCATCAGTAGATGAGTGGATTAAAAAAAAAAAAAGCTGTGGTACATATACCATGAAATACTATATAGCAGTAAAAAAGAAGGATCTCTTACCCTTTGAGACAGCATGGAGGGACCTGGAGAGTATTATGCTAAGCGAAATAAGCCAGTCAGAGAAAGGCAAGTATTGCATGATCTCACTCATATGTAGAATCTAATGAACAAAACAGATCCAAAGACACAGAAGCATGGAAAAGACTGTGGAATCTCAGAGGGAAGGCAGGAGAGGGTGGGTGGGTGGGAGATCAACCGAAGAACTTGTATGCATATGTATATATGCAAAACCATGGACAAGGCAACAGGGTGATGAAGGCCTGGGGCAGGGGGTGGAGGTGGGTTAAAAGAGGTCTAACTATAGAGATGGATGGATGGATGGATGGATGGATGGATGGATGGATGGATGGATGGGTGGATGGGTGGATGGGTGGATGGGTGGATGGGTGGATGGGTGGATGGGTGGATGGGTGGATGGATGGATGGATGGGTTGGTGGGTGGATGGATGGGTGGATGGATGGATGGATGGATGGGTGGGTGGGTGGGTGGGTGGGTGAGTGGATGGGTGGATGGGTGGATGGGTGGATGGGTGGATGGGTGGGTGGGTGGGTGGGTGGGTGGGTGGATGGATGGATGGATGGATGGATGGATGGATGGATGGGTTGGTGGGTGGATGGATGGATGGATGGATGGGTGGGTGGGTGGGTGGGTGGATGGATGGATGGATGGATGGGTGGATGGATGGATGGATGGGTTGGTGGGTGGGTGGATGGATGGATGGATGGATGGATGGGTGGGTGGGTGGGTGGTTGCCAGGAAGGGCAGGGGCATGGGTAGAAAAGAGTTGTATGAGGTTCCCTGTGGTGCTGGAAGTGCTAAAGGCCCTGATGGCAGATGTGGATTCAGGTGCTTGCACAGGTAATGACACTGTGGGGAAGTGATGCATGTGTACCACCTCCCCGTAAGCAAGCCGAGTAGCTCCAGGTCCTGGCTGCGGTTAGACCTCAAGTTTATGTCCATGGACCCCTTTGCCCCGCCTACCCATAGTTTTTCGACAACAGGACCAGCCCCGTGTTTTGAGAGGACGTCTGTGGGTGCCTGCAGCTGTGTGCCAGAGTTCCTACCACTGTTAAATACAAATCACCTCATGGGCCCATCCCTCCAACCCTACTGAGCTCCTGGCACAGAAACCCAAATTCACGGTTTCCAAGAAATGCCCAGCACCCGACACCCGAGCTGTTCTTTCCAGAGGCCATCCTTGCTGTTCACTCTGTATCTGTAAGGTCCCCATTTTCAGCACGCTGAGGACCAGCTCCCCAACAGAGGGTCTGCCTGCAGCCTCCTGCCCGTCAGCCCCTATCACAGGCCTGCAGGACACCCCCTCGGCACGCTTAGTCCTGCCACCATCAGGGGGATAGAGTCTGAGTGCTGCCTCAGCTGAGACTAACTAGAGAAGAGGAAGGAAAACAAGCCCCTCTGTGATGGGTGGAGGCTGCCAACCTGCCTGCACTGACTGGCGGAGAGCTAGGGTGGCAGATTGGATTGAAGGAAGTCAGTCTGAGCCCTGAGCCCTGGCAAACACCCCCATATGTGGGAGAGAATAGGGGTTCAACCCCCTGCCGGCCACAACCTGAAGAGCAGGAAGGTTGGCACTTATCTGATACCACTGACACACTCGGGTATGCAGTTACCCACAACCCCAGGGGCATGTGGCCGCAATCTAGCAATAGAACCTAAGTGTTAGAGTCAGAAGCTGGGGTTTGGGGCTGGCGCTGGGCTGTCCACCACTCTGGGATGTGAGTAGTGAAGCCAGGAACCCACAGGGTCACAGGGAGGCCCAGGCAATAGCACTGAGGGGGACCTAGGGTCCTGGGAACACTGCCTGGAAATGCAACATGGACCTCGAGCTGTGTCAACAGCTCCAAAATCAAAGAGGGTGCGACCTTATGCAGGGAGACTCAGAAAACACAAAATCCTCGAGCAGCTAAGGAAAGCTATTCCACACTCCTCACCCCCACTCATCCGTTCATTCTTTCATTCAGCGATACAACTATCATCCCACCTCCCACTGGACAGGTGAGGGATCTAAGGCACAGAGAGGTTAAGAGGCTTTGCTGAGATCACAGAGCTGATAACTATGGTAACTCAAAAGACTCGGGTCTTCTTGCTTCACAACCACAGCGTCTCCCCCATCCCCAGACTTCCATTTCTCCTGTTCCACCACCGCCACAGCCACAGGGAAGTGAGAGAACGTAAGTGCACTGGGGGAAGTGCTCCTTGGCCAGAAAGAGAACCAACCAGTGGGCACCTGCACTGATAAGAGACAGGAAGGAGGACAGAAAGTGTGAACCTCTGGACTCATCTTATCTCTACGCCAAGACAGTCAGTGGAGCTGACTTCTGCCCAGGAGCCTCCAAGGTGCGACACCTTTGGTCAGGACATGCTGCCTGCTGTAACGGAGGCCACTGTGCAATAGCCCAGTAGCACTGGCCATCCCAACCATTTTGCTGGGTGTCTTCTGAGCCCCCACTTTTATCCCCACCTGCTGGGTCTTATCGCAGCCTTTTCTGAAGCCTCTGAAGGTCAGTGGGCCTGGCATGAGCCCCCAGTTCCATTCATCCCTGCCAGCTAGCCCAACTAGATGTGGGTGCATGGGCAGAGTTCAGGAACTGGAGGACAGGGCCGGATGGACCCCGCCCGCCCACCCAGCCCAGCTACAGACATCCCCATCCACTCAGATGAGAGGAACAATGGGGCAGACACAGGCAACCTGTCTCCTGTTCATACTCCCCACCCCACCCCCTGGTCTCCCAGAGGGGTCTGACCTGTCAACTCTTATCCCTTCCAACTCTTCGTCCCCCCATCCCCCATCCCAATCGAGGTCCACAGCAAACAAACATGACATCCAAAAAGCATTTTCTACCAGTCTCAACTGGAGCTGCTCCTTCTAAGGCGCTTACAATGCACCCACCTCGTACAGTACCAACCAGGTGCTGGAGACCAGGAAAAGCACCCAGCCCTAGCCAGTTTGGCTCAGTGGATAGAGCGTCAGCCTTCGGACTGAACGGTCCTCGTTTCGACTCTCGTCAAGGGCACGTACCTCCGTTGCAGGCTCGATCCCTGGCCGGTTGGGACACAAGCTGGGGTGCAGGAGGGAGGCAACCATCGATGTGGCTCTCTCACACCAATTTCTCTCTCTGTCTCTTCCCCTCCCTTCTACTCTCTCTAAAAATCAATGGAAAAATATCCTCGGGTGAGAATGAACAACAACAAAAAAAAAAACAAAGAAAGAAAAAGTACCCTGATGGTCGAATACCTTACAGCCGAGCTCTGGGACCCAACTCTGGGGACCCTGCTGAAAGAGAGAGGGACAGGCTCACCAATAGGAACACTGTGAGCGGCGCTCCCTAGCTTAATACCCATCACCCCACTTTATCCTTGCAATAATCCTAAGTTATTGTCATTTCACAGAAGAGAAAACCAAGACTCAGGAGTTACACAGGGACAGAAAGCCCACTCCAGCACTTTCTAGAACTTCCCAGCTTGGTCTTGGTATGGACACCCATATCCCAGGACTATTCCTGTAGCTTTTTAAAGGGAACTTATGCAAATAATCCAGTGGAAAGGGTAGTGATAACAGGACAAAGCTTCTTCAGCTTGCTGAGCACTTACTGTAAGCCATTTCATCGTACCATAGTGCTTCAGGGGCAGGGGCACCATTCCCATCCAACAAATGAGGAAACAGCACTGGGTTACCATGGTCCCACCCCAAAGCAAGCACCACCCCTGCTGCCCAGCCCTGGCTGGTAAGGTGGGGGAGAGGTGGACGAACCCAGCCTCCTACAGGGGGGCCTCAGAGACAGGCAGCTGTGAGGTGTGCCCTTGAGGACCCGTGTGTCCACCCAGCAGAGCAGAGGGCCACAGGCAGGTGGCAATGGGGCTGCCTGAGCAGGGAGCCTCACATCCAGGTAAGATGGGGTGTCGGGGGTGCCAGGTGACCATTCCATCCTCCTGGGGGCACTGAATCCAATCACAAATCAGTCACTCAGAACACATTTCTGAGGTCTGCAGGGCTCTGTGCTACGTGGCAGTGGGGTGGTCAAGAGCTGGAAGTAGGGGGTGTTTAAGGGAATGAGGAGTCACTCTGGCAGGGTAACACACCCACAACAGACCAGGTGCCCTAAGGCCAAGAGGCATAGAGAGTTGACAGGCCTAGGGGCACAGGAACTATGAACACCCCCTCCCACGAGCCAGCCACCTGAGGTATGGAATCCCAGTTCTATGAGCAGCGTGAGTTACACCAAAAAATAACCCTGCACTCGGGTTCCCAAAGCCCGTGGAGACATCCTGAATCCCATCCACTGCTCACAGACACCAGAGAGCAGGCCACCAAGGCTGACTGTCCCCATTGATCAGGCTGCAGCTGCAAGCTGGGAAAGGGGTGCCCTTTGGGACCAGAGATGGGACCGCTCCTCCCACTGCTCTCCAGCTCTACCCACCCACATGGCCCAGAGTCCCAGACCAGATGCACCCACCCCAGGGCCAGGACAGAGAAGAGACAAAAGCAACCCTCTGGCAGAGGTCCTCATCTAAGCTATGTCTGGTTTCCTAACGCCAGGGCCACAGGCGGTGGTAACTACAACGTGCTGTGGGGCTGCACCTAGGAAGACTTCACCACAAGAAGCAGAAAGTGAAACCTTCTGTGGTTAAATGTCTGAGGCTGAGCACTTCCTCCAGTCTCACCGCAGTGACCGGCACAGCTAGGCACACACAGAGCCGAGACCGGAAGCACAGTCGTCTGTGCAAATGGAGTTGAGTGCCAGCTCTGGCCCCAGAGCCTGGTGACACACCTGGTGAGGCCATGCTCCGAAGGCCTGCAACACTAATTGTCCTTTGTGGGGAGTCAGCCCGGTAGGCCCCATAGGACCAGGCACTGGGTGTCTTCCTGGGACTTGCAAGGAAACAGAGGACAGTGGGGTCCAAGGGCCGTCTGGGCTCCTGAGGCACTTCCAGGGACTGCACCCGGGAAAGCAAACCCTTTTAGCCAAAAACATTTAATTTCAAGCACAGTAAGACTCCTGGGGTGCATGGAGGTCCTTCCACAGCCCCAGGGGAAATTGAGGGACAGACAGGCCATCCATGGGCGCTTCCTGCTCTCTCGATCTGCAGGGGACCTGGCCAGGCCTCTCTGCCAGGAGCCAGTGACCACGCTCCGTTCTGCACCTCAAAGCACTGGGAGGCGCGCCCTTCCCGCTGGAGCCACCACACCCCATGCCAGATTCCGAGCCTTTTCACCGCCTGTGGGGCCCAGAGCTGGCCAACAGGAAGCCTGCGGAACTGACCGCCCTGCTTTATTTAGAAATCCCTGGAGCCACTGGGCTCAGCCCGGGCAGGCTGCTGGGCCTCTGGACCTCTGAAATGGGGCTCCCATGGAAGGCCTTAAGTTTCAAATGGGAAACCTGCCTCGAGGCACAGGTAAGGGACCCCCTCAGTGGTTTTCTATCAAATGACAGAAGCCACTGGGCCTGCCTGGGATCCCTGCCCCAGAGCTCCTACGGGCCTCAGGATTCTGTCCACAGGATAGGAGAGTGATGCATGCTGTCGGGACCTGCAGCACAGGCATACTCGCCATCCTATTCCCAACAACAGACAGAATATTAACAAGGACACTGCCGGAACACCAGAGCTATGACATTGAAGACCTGTATCCATGTATTCACATGTACACTGCGTGTTGAGTGCACACATACATGCACGCACACAGCTTTGGACTCTACAAACAAAAATACCCACTTTTTAAGCACTCACAAAACATTTGACAAAATAATTTACACTAATACACTAGCTCTGCAACACGCGTTTTATACTATGTTACCATGGGGCAGGGGCTCTCAAACAGAGGTAGTCCTGCTCCCCCAAAGTATACCAGGCCATGTCTGGGGACATCTGTGGTTGTCAGACTGGGGGTGCTGGCATAAAGTGGGTGGGGCCAGAGATGCTGCTCAGCTCCCCACGGTGCCCAGGGTGGCCCCCTACAGAGACTGACCTGGCCCCAATGTCCCATGCCGAGGGGGAGACCCTGCTGTATGAAAAAGAGATGCCTCTTTGAGATTTAAAAAGGAGCTATGGAGGGAGCACGGGGGACAGAGCCCAAGAGGTTCCCCCAGTCCAAGGGTCAGAGTCCAGCTCTAGGAGCTCCACAGGTAGGTCGTTCTTGCCACCAGGATGGGACATTAAAACCCCCACCAGGCAGAGAGGTCCCACAGATCACATGAATACAGAACTAAGGAGATAGGGGACCTACCTGGTGAAGTGGGCAAGGGCTTCTCCAGTGACAGTAATTTGCTCCACCTGGTTCCAAACCCAGGGGCCAAAGCAGACACCACCAGAACCTCACAGAAACAAGACCCCCACACACAGAGATGCCACAGGGATAGGGAAGCTGGCACTCCACTCTGAGCAGCTAAGGGGTGGAAGGCCCTCAGCCCAGACTGTAGCTGGAAAGCTCAGTCTTCCCCTGTAAAATGGGGACAGTCCCTAGCCAGTGGCTGGCTTGCTGGGGATGGGGGGCTAAAATGAGTCCTACAAGCAGTTGGGTACCAGGCAAAGGGTACTCAGTAAGAATGCCTCCCTGCATCCTCATACCCCACCCTGTCCTCTGGTCATCAAAGTCTTCCCAGCAAGGGGCATTCAATCTAAGAGGACAGGCTGCCTAGTACTAAGTGTTCCCAGGGTTCCCAAAAAGGTCCCAGGCCCAAAGCCTGCAGGATCACTGGGTAAGGAGGGCCTCAGGGTCAGTCCCCACCCCACACATCTCCTGGGCCTCTGCCCTGCACTGATGATGATCCTCCTCATGTCAGAACCCTTCACCTTGGACCTGGGCGCTCACATCACCCACACTGTCTTATCTGACCTCCATGCTTAGGACGTAACCTCAAGAAACAGGTGCCTGATCCCCAATTGTGCTGGCTGGGTGCCCTTAGGAGAGAAGGGGTGGGACTATAGACACAGGTGCCCCTGCAACTGACTCCCCCCACGTCTTCAGGTGGACATTGGCCAATTCCAGATCCGCTGCAGGGCTCCTGGGGGAGCCCAGGGAGAATGCAGAGGCACACCAAGGCTGCAGGAGCATAGGCCACTGACTTGTGGCCTTGACGCCCCACATCAATCCGAAGCCTGGACAGACTCAGGACAGGCTGCAGGGGCACCTCAAAACTCACACAGGCCCCAATCAAGGCCAGCTGATGACAATGTTGAGACACTTCTAATTTATAACGACCCCCCCCCCTTCAAAATAAACTCTACTGCCCACTGCAAAAGCCACCTACCACAAAGTCCTCCCAAGTGCCACTCGGATAGCATTGCAAGTTTCTGCCAAACTTTAAGGTTACTCTCTGCTTGTCTTTTCTCAGAGATAGCCTATTTTATAGTCTTTAGGTAAATCAGAATATACATTTGGAAAAAAAAGTAGAGAAGGTATTTCATAAAAGGGAGGACTCTGCAGGTGGGAGAAGCAATGCATTCCAGGCAAGACCAGCTGCCTCCCAAAGGGCCACCAATGCCTCTATTCATCATCAGGAGCTCCACACCACCTCTAAACCCTCCCCCTTATCCCGCCCAGGCCCATCAAAACTACCTCTAAGCAGCTTGCAAGCTTTTCCAACTTTCCCTGCAGTCCAGGAATGAAATTGAAGCAGGACTCATAAAGGGCAGGGCCCAGGTTTCTGTTTTGTAAATGACCTTCTTGCCTTTGACGGCAGAGGTAAGTCCTTCAACAGCCCTTATTTGGGGTGACAACACTTTGCTGACAGCTGGGCCAACTCACTCCCTGCAACAGGTGTGCCCTGGGGAGACAGGAACGGAAACAGGAATCTTCCCTTGAGGAGGAGGAGGACCCAGGAGAACCGGCCCCCACCAAGGCAGAAGTTAAAGACTTGGGGGAGGTTGACGAGTCCGCCAGTTCTGAAAACCTGCAAAGGCTCCACCTGCCCCCAGCCTCCAGCCGAAACAGAAACCTCCGGAAGAAAAGAAAGGCTGTCGCCCATGGTGTGTACCCCTTTCCCGAGGGAAAGAGTTTTTCCCTCAGGGGGCAGGGAGGAGCAGAAATGGCTTAAGGAATGGGGGTAGAGGGGGGACAGGCCCTGAGCGTAGGGAACAGGGCTCCACCTGGTGGGAAGGGTATGAGATGAGGGGCACGTCTTGTGGATTACAGACCAAAGGTCTGGGCCTGAACAGATCCGCTGGGGGCAGCTCGGGGGACACTCAGTAGGGTAGAAACAGAGGGCCAGCCCTCTGCAGGAAGGGGGCTCATCTCTTGAGAAGGGGCATAAGACAGACCTTCCAGACCTTCAATGTCATAGCTCTGGGGGCCCCACCTGGACAACAAAGTCGGGCTGATCCAGCAGAGACCAGGGACCCCCTGGCTGGCCCTGAGGACCCGGGATACAGATGTGGACAGCAAAGGCAGGAGGTGACTCCTAGAAACTCGACATGGGCCACAGAGGCAGGGGCTGGCTCTGAAGAAACTGGGACCTCATGTGGACAGCACAGGCAGGGGCGCACCCCACAGTACAGGCGAGGACAGACCCCCGAAAACCAGGGTCCCCGCCAATGCACAACACAGGCAGGGGCTGACCCCAAGGCCGCGGATGCCGCCGTGGACAACACGGGCACCGACTCCGAGGCCCAAACCCCCACCGTGGGCTGCACAGGCAGAAGCTGACCCCAGGCCCCAGAACGCCTGCGTGGACAGCACGGCAGGGGCGGACCCCGAGGCCCCCGGCCCGGCGCGGACAGCACGGCAGCGTCGGCCCCGCCCGGCAGCACGCGCACCGTCGCCGCGGACCCCGCAGGCCCGGCCGCACTCACCGAGCAGCAGCAGCTTGAGCTCGCGCCGGGCGTCGCGCTTATCCCTCCGCAGCTGCTTCTCGATCTCGGCGTTGATCCTCTTGGACTCCTTCACCTCATCGCTGAGGCAACACGCCATCATGGACTCCAGAGTCATCGTCCCGGCCCCGGCCGCCCGCCGGCCACCCCCGCCGCCGCCCCCCGGCCCGGCCCTCGCCTGGAGCCGCCCCGGCCGCGCCCGCCTGGCCCTCGGCGCCGGCCCCCGGGACGGCCGGTCTGCTCGGCTGCCTGCGAACGCCGGTCCCGCTCGGCCACGCACTCCAGCCCTGCCGCCCTGCCGCCCTGAGCCCGCGTCGCCGCCGCTACCGCCGCCGCCAACCGCAGCCGCTGCGACCAAGCGACAGCGCCGCACAACCTAACCCGCGCGGGCCCAGAGCCGACGGGCGTGCGGCACGACCAATGGGAGGGGGCGGCGGCCCGCGCGCCCTCAGAAAGGGCGGGACTAGCGGTCGAGGTGGGCGGGGTGGGGCGGGGCGAAGCGGACGCGCCCGCGGGTTTGGTTGCGCCAACGTGGGAAGGGGGACGCTCAGCTGGGAGCCAGGCGGGGCCGCCCGGGATTGTGGGAATGTGGCGGACTCAGCCGGCACGCTCGGTTGCGCTCGGCTCAGCTTGGCCAGCCAGGTCGGCCCCGCTCCGCTAGAGAGCAGGAGGCACGGACCCCGCCAATGCGGTCTGGGCGCTGGGGACCCCAACCCCACAGGAAACATTGGGGTCGAACCTTAACGGTCTCCCGGGAAGCGTCCTGGCATTGCCTAACCAGAAAGAACCTTCCACTCATCCTTTCTTGGAACAAACATTAATGAAACGCCTCCTGTATACTGGGCCCAGGCATATAACAGTTCCTGCTATATGCCACCTATGCAGCAAGCTTTAATGGAATGCCTACTGTAATGCCTTAATGCAGTACCTGCTATATACCAGGTATGGGCCAGACTTGAGTGCAGCACCTGCTATCTAGGCATGAAGCAAGCATTAATGTAATGCCTGTTATATACCAGAGGGCAAAGACATTATGGAGTGCCTACGGTAAACCAGGCATTAGTGAAGTGCCTGATATATTCCAGGCAGCAAACAAGCATTAATGAAGTGCCTACTGTATACCGAGCACTGCTCTAAGGCCCTTAAACCAACCCTAATACCCTTTTGATATTCTTGAGATGCAACCAGACCCCTTTATTTACATATAGAGCTCCGGGCTGCTTTCACCCTGCACCAGCAGACTTGAGTAGTTGCAACAGTACTAAAGTATTTACTATCTGGCCTCTTACAGAAAGAGACCGAGAGTGAGGCCCAAACACACTGGAGTTACTCAATCAATAACTTCTGAATAATGGAAAACGCAAACTGTGCAAGATGATGAATGTTCACTATTTTAAGGCACCATGTTTAGGTGTGATTTGTTCCACAGAAATCGATAACTAATACATGCACCCAAGAGAAATAAAAGCACATATCCACACAAGACCTGTAAATGTTCATAGCAGCTTTATGGATAACATCCTCAAACTGGGAATGTTAAGTGTTCCTGGTACTGGAAACCCACTTCGCAGACAAGGAAACTGAGGTGCCATTACCCATGGTTCCCTGACAATGGCACCTCTCCTAGCCCTGACCTGGCTGGAGCCCCCATCGCCACTCCCCACCTGGCCTTGCCCAGATCCCATCACACACCTTCCCAGCTGCACCTTGACACAATTGTACTCTCCGGTCTTGAGATAAGGGGTAAGAGGAGGGTCAAAGTCTCCATTTATTATTTGATTGGGAGGGTGGAAAGGTTAGCTCCCTGAAAGTCTCATCTTGGGGGCTTCCCACCTCAGTCAGGTTCCTCCCACAAACAGACAGAAGCTCCACTTGGACAAAGAACCTACCACCAGAGAAACAAGAAAAATGTTGTCCGGAAGAGATGAGACAGCTCTTCCTATGCCACCCCCACCCCACTTACCACCCTGTTGGATTCCCACCTCAGCCCTCTCACAAACCAAAATAACCCCTTTTCTTTATCTCTTTACTCAGTTATCCCACCCTCCATAATATAGCGGATCTACGTCTGTCTTGATCACTGCTATATCTAGAATCCAGCCAGGTACACAACAGGTGCTCAATAAATATTGAAGGAAAGAATGGGTGAGTTGTTTGTTGTTTGCAAACATGGTTTGCCATCCATATTCACCACCAGACTGTGCCCTCCAGTTGGGCAGTGATCATGTGTGCCTTGGTTACCATGGGGCCCCCCATGTCCAGCACAAAGCCTTGGGCCTCTCCTCTCCTCCAGCAACTGTGTGCCAGGTGCTAGACTGAATAGTGACAAGTGGAATCGGTCACCCACGTGTGTGAGTTCCATGTGTCCAGGGAACTTCCTCTATCTTGTTCTCTGTGGCTTCCCCAGGGCCTGAAACACCACCTGGCATACAGTAGGTGCTCGATAAAAGTTTGTGAAATCAATAAAGGAAAACAGCTCTCCTGGGTGCTTCTTTTCCTTGGGAATCTTATCTAATAAAGCAGGAATATGCTAATTGACCCTCACACCATCACAAATATGGTGGTGTCCACAGCCAATAAGGAGGGAGTATGCTAATTGACTGTCACGCCCTCAAAGATGGCAGTGCCCACAGCCACAAGATGGCGGCACCCAGTCCCCTCAGCCCCGCTGATTGAATTTAGTGTCACACTTTTAACAAATAGAATATGGCAGATGTGACTTCAGAGATTTGGTTATGAAATGTCTTTGGCTTACATCTTGGGCTCCTTCTTGCTTGCTCTTATAGCAGTCTTTACAGAAGTCTAGAGTCTAGACTCTAGACCAGTGGTCGGCAAACTCATTAGTCAACAGAGCCCAATATCAACAGTACAATGATTGAAATTTCTTTTGAGAGCCAAATTTTTTAAACTTAAACTTCTTCCAACGCCACTTCTTCAAAATAGACTCACCCAGGCCATGGTATTTTGTGGAAGAGCCACACTCAAGGGGCCAAAGAGCCGCATGTGGCTCACGAGCCACAGTTTGCCAACCACGGGTCTAGACTATCCTCCTGGAGAGCCATATGTAGTAGAACTGAGACCTTCTGCCAATAGCCATGTGAGGAGCCACAATAGCTCCTCCCTCCGGCCCTGGAGGAGCCTTCAGATGAGGCAGCTCTGGCCAACAGCTTGATTGCAGCCTCATGAGAGACCCCAATCCAGAACCATCCAGCTAAGTCGCTCCCAGATTCCTGATCCTGAGAAACTGTGTCAGATAATGAACGTTGACTGTTTTAAGGCACCATGTTTAGACATGATTTGTTACACGGAAATGGATAACTAACACATGAATCCAAGCTGAGTAGTTCACAAGACCTGTAAACTAATGTTCATAGCAGCTTTATCGATAACATCCCCAAACTGAGAACAACCAAAGTAAATGTCCACCAACAGATGAGGGGAATAAACAAACTGCGGTCAACGCAGACACTGGAATATTTAATCCTCACCTGAGGATATTTTGTCCATTGATTTTCAGACAGAGTGGAAGAGGGTGGCGAAGCGAAAGAGAAACGTCAACGTGAGACACATCAATTGGTTGCCTCTCGCACATGGCCCAACCAGGCCTATTGGGCTGGGGATCGAATCCACAACTGAGTTATATGCCCTGGATCAGGGGGAATTGAACTCCAGACCCGTCGGTCTTCTGGTCGATGCTCTAACCACTCAGCAAAACTGGCCAGGGCCAAGTGGTGGTACTTTCATTTTATTTTTTTACGTGATTCAATTTATTATTATTATTTATTGAAATCATAATACATCAAATTTATGGTTCCCTAACATACCTGTCCATAACTATAAGGAGGTGGTACTTGTAAAGACACTGAAATGGGGGCAGGTAGTGTTGGGACTGGAGTTAAGGGCAGGAAAACAAATCAGATGGGAGAAGAGTTAGGGGTTCATTTATTCCTCCAAGTATTGATTTATTAAATGTCATCTGTGCTACCCCCTCCTGGCAGCAGCTCTGCCTTGGGCATTGGGGGAGGCAGGGAGGGGAGCAGCTGGGAGCATGCCAGCATGAGGTGTCTTGTCATTCTCACCCATTCACTACGTGCCTTCTATGAGCCAGGAGCTGGGCAGGCACTGGGAAGGCCCCCAGTGAGTAAGACGGGGAAACCGAGGCCCAAGGCAGGTGGTGAGCTAGCCCCGGGGCCCAGCCACTTGCTAAATGCTGACTCTGCCTTCCCCACCCACAGGCGCAGAGAGACAAAGTCCACCCACAGCCGCCACACCCTGATGTCTGGGAGGCCTGCCTCCTGGCTCCCTGGGCCTCTTCCCCGCTTCCCCAGGACATTGGACTCCATGCCTTGAGGAGTTTGATTTTATGAGGGGCTCCAGGAGCCAGGGGACAACACCATTTCCTGGCACAGAGCTGAGAGCAAAGGTGAATAGGACCCAGGGCTGGAGGCAGACGGGACAGAGGGGCACCTGGGGTCAAAGTGCCAGCCCTGGAGTCAGGTGGAGGATTCCGCAGCACTCAAGTCCCTACCCTCCTCCATGCCTCATGTCTGAAAGGGAGAGCTCACCGCCTTCCCCAGCAAAGGAAATCGGTGAGCCCAGCCGATGTGGCTCAGTGGTTGAGCATTGACCTATGAACCAGGAGGTCACCGTTCGATTCCCGGTCAGGGCACATGCCCAGGTTGCAGGCTCGATCCCCAGTGTGGGGCATGCAGGAGGCAGCCGATCAATGATTCTCTCTCATCATTGATGTTTCTATCTCTCTCTCCCACTCCCTTCCTCTCTGAAATCAATAAAAACATATTTAAAAAAAAAAGAAAATTGGTGATATCTCGTGGACATAGTATTAGAGGAACCGGAAAGGGGGCTCACACCCTGATCCTGCCTTGTGCCCCCAGCACTGTCCCCAATCTGCAATCAGAGAGAATATTCATGTGTTTCCTTTTATTTCTAGTTTCTCAAAGACGGTATAATCCAAGAAGACTGCGGGGGTCTGGGTCTGTCTGAGTCACGGTTTTGTTCTCGGTATCCGACCTGGGCCTGGTCTGTAGTAGGCACTCACGAATGTTTGTTGCACATCTCCATAAACATTAGCTTTTACTCTTTACCAAAAAAGACATGCAGATGGCCAAGAAGCACTTAGGAAAAAGCGAATTAAAAGCACAGTGAGATACAGTTGGACCAGAATGAAAAAGTCTGACTATACTAAGTGCTGGCAAAAATAGGGGGCAACTGGAACCCTTATCCCCAGCTGGTGGGAATGCAAAATGGTGCAGCCACTGTGGAAAGCCATGTGGCAGGTTTTCAAAAGGTTAAACACATACCTACCGTTGGATCTAGCCATTTCATTCCTAGGCATTTACCCAACAGAAATTAAAATATACATCCACACAAAGACTTGCACACAGATGAACAGGGCAGTCTCATTTTGAGCAGCTAGTAGACTATCTGGTTCTCATACCTCACACACTTGCCCCTCCAGCCCAGCTGTGTGACTTTCGGGAAGTGGCTATCCCTCTCTGAGCCCCTGTGTCTGCAACTGTTAAAATGGGGTCATGATAAAAATTTCCAAGTATCAATAAACACATGAAAAGGTTCTCTGCACATAGGAGATACCCGGGAAAATGCAAATCAGAACCACAGTGAGATAACCTTCAACAGCCACTAGGATGGCTAGAATAAAAAGGATAGAGAAGCAGCCACTAGCCGGACCTGTAACGCCATTGCCCTACCTCGGCACCTCCCTCCATGGCAGCTCCCGAGACCCGACCCAACCACATATTTAGATCAACAACCTCAGTGAGAAGATCAAGAAGGATGAGCTGAAGAAGTCACCCTGCGTTCCATGCAGGGTTTCCCCTTCTATGACAAGCCCGTGCGTATCCCGTATGCCAAGACGGACGCGGACATCATTGCCAAGATGAGGGGCACTTTCGTGGAGCGTGGCCGTCAGCAGGAGAAGAGGAAGCCCAAGAGCCAGGAGACCCCAGCTGCCAAGAAGGCCGTGCAGGGCGGGGCAGCCGCCCCTGCCGTGGGGGCCGTCCCGGGGCCTGTCCCGGGCATGCCGCCGATGACTCAGGCGCCCCGCAGCATGCCCCACATGCCAGGCCAGCCTCTCTACATGCCGCCCCCTGGCATGATCCCACCTCCAGGCCTCGCACCTGGCCAGGTACCACCGGGGGCCATGCCCCCACAGCAGCTTATGCTAGGGTAGATGCCACCTACTCAGCCTCTTTCAGAAAACCCACCAAATCACATCTGGTTCCTCACCAACCTGCCAGAGGAGGCCAATGAGCTCATGCTGTCCATGCTTTTCAATCAGTTCCCTGGCTTCAGGGAGACCCGGCTGGTCCCAGGGCCGCACGACACCGCCTTTGTGCAGCTTGACAATGAGGTTCAGGCAGGGGCTGCTCGGATGCCCTACAGGGCTTTAAGATAGCCCAGAACAACGCCATGAAGATCTCCCTTGCCAAGAAGTAGCACCTTTTCCCCATGCTTGCCCCTACCTCCTGCTTGGGGGCCTTCCCTCTTCCCCTTGCCTCGGCCCCCTGAAGGTAAGTCCCCCTCGGGGGCCTTCTGGGAGCCACGTGTGTGAATGAGTGGTCACACAGCATCGTACCCAGAGTCTGTCCCCAGACATTGCACCTGGTGCTGTTAGGCTGGAATTAAAGTGTTTTTTATGTTTGATTTTCTACAAAAAAAGATAGATAGCCTGACCAGTGTGGCTCAGTGGTTGAACATCCACCCATGAACCAGGTCATGGTTCTATTCCCAGTCAGGGCCCTTGCCCAGATTGTGGGCTTGACCCCCGGTAGGGGGTGTGCAGGAGGCGGACAATCAATGATTCACTCTCATCATTGATGTTTCTCTCTCTCCCTCTTCTTTCCCCTCTCTGAAACCAATCCTACCTAATAATAGACAAATATGCAAATTGACCACACCTTCGCTACGCCCAAGCCATGCCCACCAGCCAAGTCACGCCCACCAACCAATCAGGATGAGTATGCAAATTACACCAACAAAGATGGTGGCTAATTTGTATATCAAGACAGCTTAGAAAGAAGCCAAGAGATGCTGAAGGGAGCAAAGCTGTGGAGAAGCAAGCAAGCCGGGGGGGGGAGGAGAAAGGAGGTGGGGGCCGGGGGAGAAGGAAGGAGAGCGGGGCGGGCTGGAGGAGAAGGCGGGCCGGGGGACAAGGGAGGAGCGGAGGCGGGGCCGGGGGAGAAGGAAGGAGAGCGGGGTGGGCTGGCGGAGAAGGCGGGCCGGGGGACAAGGGAGGAGAGCAGGCGGGGCGGGGTAGAGTGCAGCAGGAAACCCTATTGCAGGATTTTTCCTGCAACAGGAACGCTAGTAAAATAAATAAATAAGACCATTAAGAAAAGGCAGATAATAACAAGTGTTGGCAAGGACAGGCAGAAAACAGGTGTTCAAACAAAAATCGTGCACATGAATGTTCACAGCAACGTCATTCATCACAGCCAAAACGCGGGAACAACCCTAGCGCCCATGGGTGGCTGAACAGACACAATGTGTCCGTCCCCATGAAACCCAGAACACACTGGGCTGTCAGACAGCCGTGAGAAGTAGGGAGCACTGACATACACGCCATCATGGGCGAACTTGGACAACATGACGCTCAGTGAGAGAAGCCAGAAGCAAAGCCACACAGTGTGTGATTCCAGTTACAGGAGATGTCCAGAACAGGCACATCCACGGAGGCAGGAAGTGGGTTCGTGGTTGCCAGGAGTTTGGGGAGGGGATGGTGAGTGACTGCTAACCGGGACAGGATTTCTTTTTGGGGTGATGGAATATGCTGTAATTAGTGGCATTGGCAACACAGCATCTTAGATATATTAAAAACCACTGAATTGTACACTTTAAAATAAATTTTTAAATTTGTGTAAATTTGATATCTGAACTATACTTCAAAAAATAAGTGATAAAAAAATTCCCATAAGCTTGGCACACATAAGTGCTCAATAAATGCTCTGGTTTATCATTATAATGAGCTGAATGGACATAATAGAGCCAGGGTTTTTTTTTGTGTGTTTTTTTTAATACATTTTTATTGATTTCAGAGAGGAAGGGAGAGGGAGAGAGAGATAGAAACATCAATGATGAGAGAGTCATTGATCGGCTGCCTTCTGCATGCCCCACACTGGGGATCGAGCCTGCAACCCGGGCATATGCCCTTGACCGGAATCAAACCTGGGACCCTTCAGTCCACAGGCCGGTGCTCTAACTACTGAGCCAAACCAGCCAGGGCAAGCCGGTTTTTTATTCAACAAAAATTTATCAAGCACCTGCTTGTGTGTCAGGCACGGTTCTAGGCGCTGGGGACACAGCAATGAGAAATCAGACAAAAATGTCTGCCTTCATGGAGCTGGCATTCTAAGTGGGGGCAGACAGATAACAAACAAATAAAAATAGTTTAAATATATAAAATATTAGATAGGAGTAATGCTAAAGAGAAGGAAATAAAGCAGAGTAGGGAGCTTGGGAAGGGGTGGAATTTTAGATACAGGAATTAGAAAGGGACTCTGAGGAAGTGAGCAAGGCATTTGGTATATCTACAAGAAGAGCAATCCAGGCAGAGGACACAGCCCATGCAAATGTCCTGGGGCAGGACAGAGCCTGGTGTGTTGGAGGAATTCGTATAGCTGGAGCAGAGTGAGCCAGGGGGAGGAAGGGAGGAAGTGATGGCAGGGAGGGGAGGAGTGCAGATGGTGCAGGAACTTATGGGGGGAGGGGGCGAGGACCGGGAGGCCTGGGGCTTTTTCCCTAAGGGAAATGAGAGCCATGGAGAGCTCGCAGGCGCCCTCTGATGGCTGCCGCTGGGAGGACAGGCTGTGGTGGTAGGGCGAGGGTGGGAGCTAAAGGACTAGGGCGGAGAGGATTGTACTGGCCCAGACAGTAGACGATGGGTGGAGGCTGCGGGAATGGTGAGAAGTGGGCTGGTCAGTAATAGCCCAGACTCTGCACCCACAATTTCTGGGTTCAAATCCCAGCTGCATGATGTTGAGCTGTAACCCTGAGGCAGTGATTCAACCTTTCTCCATTTCATTTTTTGTAAAACAAAGACACTGTGTAACAGGTACCTACCTCAGAGGGTTTAATTTAAGCAAAATGCTTAAAACAAGACCTTGTACACAGGAAACACGTCCAGGAGTGTTGTTTCTTGTTATAATAATAATGATGATGATTGTCATTTATTATTCCACTAATTAATGGTGCTTCTTACCTGAGTGTGATTATGCCCTACAAAAGACAGTGATATTGGTCACATTTCTGGTTGTCACTACCATGGGTTCTTCTGGAGTTGAGTGGGTGGAGTCCTGGGATGCTGCTCAACACCCCCACAGTGCCCAGGATATCCCCCTACAGAGAGTGACCCGGCCCCCATGTCCCAGTGAAGAGGGGGGACCCTGGACTAGAATATCTGGGGGCTGCGCGGTGTCCGGCACAGTGCCTGACTCTCAGCGGGTGCTTTTCAGGGACGTGCAAGCTGAGGGATGCGGTACCCTTAGCTCAGCTTGTGCCTAAGTCTCTGGATCCTGGGACATACTGCCCCCGTGTGGACGGTCATGGAACCGCGCCCGTGGGCGGGGGAGACCGGGCTCCCTGCACCGCCTGACCGCGGGGAGGCTCTCCACGCGGCGCTGCCCGCCAGCACTTTCTACCAAGATGGCACTCTTCTAGTTTGGGGTTGTCGACAAGCCAGCCGCTGTGGCCATTGAGCCCTTGAGACGTGTGTGCCAGGGCAACTAAGGAACTCAATTTTTTTTTCATTTGAATTAATTTACATTTAAATGCAAATAGCCATGTGTGCTCCTCTCGGACCAGGCTGGACAGCCCAGTGGGTAGAGAAAGCAGCCACTCATCCTCGGGCAGCGGGGGTCCTGGGGGGGGGGTGTCTCTGGGTTGGTGGGCATGCTTGGTTTTATGAGCCCCGGGATCAAGCCCACAACCCAAACACGTGCCCCAGGAAATCTAACCGGCAACCCCTGGGGGCACAGAGCACCGCCCAACCAACTGAGTCACACCGGCCAGGGCCTTAGGACCATTTTAAAAAATTAATATATATCAAGTGCTTACTGGCTTCAGACCCTGTGCTGAGCTCTTTACTGCCATCCACTCAAGTCTTTGACTCAAGCACTTTACACAAGTAGGTACCAACATTATGCCCATTTTATAGAAGAAGAAACTGAGGGTCAGAGAGGACTTCTGCCCAACTAGTCTTACTCAGTGCTAAGCCCCAGCTAAGGGACTGTCATGCCTAATTTTTTTCCACCCTCACAACTTTCTGCAACTCTTAGGACTCCTCTTTTGCAGATGAGGAAACTGAGGCTCAGACACTGAATGTACCTTGCTCACATCCCTCAGAAAGTAGAATGCCAGAGTAAGAATTTGAACTCACATCTCTCTATTAACAATGAACCTGGAGGGGGGTCAATGGCGGAAAAAGGGGGGGGGGAGGGATATCTGTAATACTTTCAACAATAAAGACAAATTAAAAAACAATGAACCTAAACTGCCTCCCTGGAGTGGTTTGTTGGGGGGTGGGGGGTGGGGGGTCCAGGGAAGGTTTGGGAAATGCATGGGGAACTGAGAACTAGCCAGTCTTGAGTCTGAGTCTCAGGCCTGTGTGATCCTGGGGGTGTGTCTTGCCCTCTCTGGGCCTCTAGGTCTCCTTGGCTACAGCAGCTTCCTCCTGGGGCTATTCTGGGGATTAAATTACATAACTCCTTGTCTCAGTCTGCTCAGGCTGCCATAACTAAATGCCACAGATTGGGTGGTTTAAACAACCAAAATTTGTTTTCTCGCAGTTCTGGAAACTGGAATTCTAAGACCAAGGTGCCTGCAGGGTTAGAACCTTGAATATGTGAGGGCCCTCTTTCTGGCCTGCAGATGGTTGCTTCTCGCTCTGTCTTCACGTAGTGGAGAGAGAGCTCTGGCCTCCTTCTCGCTTTAAAAATTTTTTTTTGTTTTTTTTTTATTGATTTCAGAGAGGAAGGGAGAGGGAGAGAGATAGAAACATCAATGACAAGAGAGGATCATTGATCAGCTACCTCCTGCAAGCCCCACACTGAGCAATCTGAGCATAGGCCCTGCCCGGGAATCTAACCGTGACCTCCTGGTTCATAGGTCGATGCTCAACCACTGAGCCACGCCCGGCCAGGCTGCTTCTCTTCTTATAAGGACACTAATCCCACCAGAGACTCACAGACACATGTATAGAGCCACACAGCCCACCAGTTGCAAAGCTGCTGCAGGCACTAGGCCCTTGGGTGTCTCAGGAGAGCCGGGGAGTGGGGGGGCCTCTGGAGGGCAGGCCAGGTAGGCAGCCACACCTCCCTGCTCCTTACAATTCCCAAATGTCCTCGGGTGTCCCCAGAGACACGCCCACGGAAGGTGTTCTCCTAATCACCAAGCTTAATGACTGCGCAGCATCCGGGAAATGCTGAGAATACCTTTTAAAGGCCTTTAAACACTCCAACAGCAGATCCTGGCCCTGCCAATGCCAGGTTCCCCAGGGCACAGCTGAAAGCTCCCAAGAGAAGAAGAAACACAAAAATAAAACACATTCATTGTCGAGCAGGGCCCTGAGTGGCGGTGACGGGGCTCAGAGACGTGGGTGCCCAGCCCCTTCCAGGCGGGGGAGCCTCCAGCCAGGCCATAGTCTCTCTGAGCCTCTACTGAGCCCGTTTGTAAAATGGGTCACTAGCAAATGAATGAACGTGTGAGGAAGGTTTAGAACAGCTCCCAGCACATGGGAGACCCCTGCCACCAGCGTCACCATTATTGCCGTGTGCTCGCTTTTCTTGCCTGGGTTTTATGAGTCGTAGACCAAACATGCGAGGACTGTGGGAACCAGGAGCTGCTCTCCCCACTGCAGGGCTGGACGCGGGAGAGACCAGTGAGGGGGTTACCTGAGGTTGAAGGTTGAAGGAGGCTAATAACTAGTGCTGGCGAGGACTTGGAAAAATTGGGACCCTCGGGCATTGCTGGTGGGAATGAAACACGATGCAGCCGCTGTGGAAAACAACCTGGCAGTTCCTCAGAAGGTGAAACAAAGTTCCCGTCTGACCTAGCAATTCCACTCCTAGGTATCCACCCAAGAGAGAAAAAAACGTATGTTCACATGAAAACTGGTACATAAGTAAGGTGGAAACAACCCAAATATCCATCAGCTTATGCATGGATAAATAAAATGTGATGTGGAGGACATCCTATCTAATAAAGAGGGAATATGCTAATTGACCCTCACGCTGTTGCAAAGATGGCGGCACCCACAGCCAATAAGGAGGGAATATGCTAATTGACTGCCCCGACCTCAAAGATGGCGGTGCCCACAGCCACAAGATGGCAGCACCCAGTCCCCTCAGTCCCCTCAGCTGCCCAGGGCAGCCCGAGGCTCAGGTAACCAGGGCTGGCCAAAGCTTGCGCTGCCAGCAGTGGCAGCACCAGAGGTGTGATGGGGCGTCAGCTTCCCCTGATTGCTGGGTCCCCTCCCGCCCCTGAGGGCTCCCGGACTGTGAGAGGGGGCAGGCTGGGCTGAAGGACCCCACCTCCAGTGCATGAATTTTAATGCACCGGGCCTCGTGTGTGTGTGTGTGTGTGTGTGTGTGTGTGTGTGTGTGTGTGTGTAATGCAGCCATTAAAAGGAGTGAAGCACTGACACAATGTGGATGAACCTTGAATATGTGACACTCAGTGAGAGAAGCCAGACACAAAAAGCAATATGGTGTGTGATTCCATTTATGTGAAATGTCTAGAACAGGCACATCTAGACAGAAAGTGGGTTCATGGTTGCCAGGGGTTTGGGGAGAGGGACAGGGAGTGACTGTTATGACTGTTAATGGGGATAGGGCTTCTTTTTGGAGTGTTGAGTGAATGAAGTAAGCCAGTCACAAAAGGACAAATACTGTGTGAATTCCGCTCATAGGAGGCCCCTGGAGGAGTCAAATCCACAGAGACAGAAAGTAGATGGTGGGAGCCAGGCGCTAGAGGAAGCGGTTGGGGGGGTCAGTGTTTAATGGGGACAGAGTCTGGGAAGATGCAAAAGTTCTGGAGACAGAGAGTGGGGATGATTGTCCAGCAATGTGAATGTACTTCGTGTCACTGAACTGTGCACTCAGAAGTGGTTAAGATGGTCAATTGCGTTTATCTATTCATCCATCGATGGACTCTGGTTTCCACGTTTGGCTGTTGTGAATAATGCTGCTACCAACATTGGTATACAAATATCTGTTTGAATTCCTGCTTTTAAGTCTTTGTGGCGTACACCTAGGAGTGGAATTGCTGGGTCATGTGGTAATTCTATGTTCAACTTTTTGGAGAACAGCCATTCCATTTCCCAGAGCAGCTGCCCTATTTTTCATTCCCACCAGTTGTGCACAAGGGCTCCAATTTCTCCACAAAATCTGTCCTAGCTGCTTTGACTCAGTGGTTGGAGCATTGGCCCGCTGACCCAAGTGTCTTGGGTTCAATTCAAGTCAAGAGCAGGTACCTCTATTGCAGGCTCGATCCCTGGCCCCGACGGGGGCGGGGGCTGTGGAAGGCAACCAGTCAATGTGTCTCTTTCACATCAATGTTTCTCTCTGTCTCGCCCCCTCCCTTCCACTCTCTCTAAAAATCAATGGAAAAAATATTCTCAGGTGAGGATTAATAAACAAACAAAAAGTTACTTTTCATTTTTTATTATAACCACCCTCATGCATGTGAAGTGGCATCTCACTGTGACTCATGCATCTCCCTAATAATTAGTGATGTTGAGCATCTTGGCCAAATGCATGTCTTTTTTGGAGAACGTCTGTTCAAGTCCTTTGCCCAGTCTTTTATATATGTAATATATATATTTTATTATTGATTTTTAGAGAGAAAAAGGGAGAGGGAGAGAGAGATAGAAACATCAATGATGAGAGAGAATCATTGATCAGCTGCCTCCTGCACACCCCACCCTGGGGATCAAGCCTGCAACCTGGGCATGTGCCCTGACTGGGAATGGACCATGACCTCCTGGTTCAAAGGTCGATACTCAACCACTGAGCTGTGCTGGCCAGGCCTTTGCCCAGTGTTGAGTTGGGTGGTTTGTTTGCTGCTGTTGAGGTGTAGGAGTCCTTTCTATTTCTTTATATTCAGAATGGAAGATAATGGATTATGCTCAGATACAGGATTTGCAACTATTTTCTCTCATTCTGAGATGTCATTTCATTCTCATAATGGTGTCCTTCGATGCACACATGTTCTTAATTTTGATGAAGTCCAGTGTATCTATGTTGCCCCTCCTTGACATTTTTGTGGGCGTTTCACAGGGTTCTTGCACTCGGCTCATCCAAAACGGAACTAGCGAGCCACCCCAGACACCGTCTCCCGGGCCAGCTCACTCCCACGATGGCTCTGCCCTCCAGCTCGCTGTCCATGCTGAACACCGCCCTGCTGGATCTCGCTTGTATCTTGTATGGGGTCCTTTCCCTCCCTGCCCATCCCTACCCTTGTCCAGCCTACACCCCATCTCCACCTGCCCCACTTCCTCTCTGCTCTCTGAGGTTTTTCCTACCAGGGCTATGGTAGCCACTGGGCACAATGCCCAGGCCCCATGGTACTTTTAGGAGCCTGTAACATGTTTTTAATTTCCTTTAAAATTGGAAGTCCTGGCCAGGTGGCTCAGTTGGTTGGAACATCGTCCCGTACACCAAAAGGTTGCGGGTTCGGTCAGGGTGCGTACAGAAGGCAACCGACCAAGGTTTTTCTCTGACATCAGTGTTTCTCTATCTCTCTTTCTCCCTCTCCCTTCCTCTCTCTAAAATCAATAAAAGCGTATCCTTGGGTGAGGATTTTAAAAAATCGGAAGAAAACAATGACTATAACAATCACAAATAGATTGTCATACATCCAGCCCAGCTGGTATCTGTCTGTGTACCAACACCATGGCAAAACGTCTTAGTCATTCTTGCAGAGGAAGGGACCCATGGAAGGCATAAGGCCACCCTGCCCCCTGCTCGCTTTGGATACTCACAAACCTTCCGGGTGAATGCAGAATCCAAGGCCCTGGGGGTCTGCCCCCCTCACTCCCCATCTTCTCTCCCTCTGGCCCACTCCCCTCAGCCTCCTCGTGCTCCCCTGTCCCAGCAGCTTTGCCCCCTCCTCAGGGCCTTGGGACCTGCAGTTTCCTCCCACTGAATTAGCTGTTGCCTAGGTAGCCCCACATCATTTATTTTAGGGGACGCCCTCCAGTAGGGACCCCCCAGCCTCCGACCCTCTAGGCAAGGTCAGGTTCCTTGTTACATACACTCCTGCAAGGGAACGCCTCACTCTCTTCTCCCAATTTGTCACTTGGCTCTTACTAAGGCATCAAGGTCCCTCCTTCTTCTCAACAGGGCCGGGTCACTCTGTTGGGGACCGTCCTGGGCAGCATCCCTGGCCCCCACCCACTGGATGCCAGGAGCACTTCCTCACTGTGACAACAGATGTCCCCAGATATTGCAAAATGCCTCCTGGGGACAGAATCCCCCCTGGTTGGGAGCCACATTAGAGGGGCAGTCAGGTACATGCCTGCCTCCCCAGCTACGCGTGCACCGAGTGGACGGGGGAGCCTGTCCTCCTCATTCCTTCCTGAGGCTTCAAGGCACTACTCAGGGGTAAAACCTTCTATGCCCCTGAGCCGAGGGATAGAAGGTTTTGCTGGGAGTGGGAATGGGGGAAGGCAAGGAGAGAGGCCAGTGGGTCCGGGGGGTGCCCAAACTGAGGTTCGGGAGAGGGGCAGGCTGGGCTGGGCCCACTGCTCCAAGGAGCTTTTTTGGGGGGTGGGGGGGAGGCTAGGGGAGTAGAAAGAATAGAACACAGCAGGGGAGGGAAAGGCAGAGTGGAACGCTACAACCAAGAAGGGGGCAGCTTGATTATGTAATAAATTGGGGGAGAATCAGGGCTTTCGAAGATCTTCCTGTCTGGGTGGCTGCCATTCCCCAACCCTCAGACCCCACTCATCCCCAGCCCCTTGGGCCCACATGCTGGTCTTTCCTCCCCCGGGGGTTCTCAGGGCCACATCTGGGGCCAAATTGGAGCAGGGATCTGTCTCGTGTCACCAACCATCTGAGACTAGCCTGGCCGCCTGCTTACAAATGAGTGCTGGGCCCCACGGCCTCCCGGGCAGAGCCAGGCGCTGGCTGGCAAGTGATGGATGGGGCTGCTTGGCCATTAATCACAGGCAGGGGAAACAGGTGGCCACCATTCGGGCACGGGGACTCCCTGCTCGGTCTGGCGGAGCTGGGGCCTCAGCTGTCCAGCTCTGGGTTCAGTCCCTGGCCTGCCGTAACCTGGCTAGGTGACCTGGAACCATGTGATTTTACTGCTCTTGGTGCCCCCCAACCCCCAAACCCTAAGGGAGCTATTATTCATTCATTCCCTCAGTAAAAATTCATTGCACTTACTGTGTGCCAAGCACGACTCTAAGTGGAGACTGACAGCAGTGACCCGGGAGGACCAAATCTCTCCCCTTGCAGAGCTGATAGGCTTTCAAATCCTGACTCAGATCCCGTTCCTCCTCTGCCCACAGCTCTCCGGGGCTCCAACCTCCCTTGTGGTAAAAGCCCGGGCCCTGGCCTTGGCCCACGAGGCCCTGTTCAACTTGCCCCGATCCCCTCCCTACCCTCACTTTCTCCCTCTCTTCCCCTCGCTCACTCCGCTCCAGTCACGCAGGCCTCTTGGCTGTTCCTCCAACCACCAGGCCTTATCCTGCGTCAGGGCCTTTGCATGGCCGTGGCCTTGGCCTTGAAGGATCTCCCTCTAGACATCACCTCGCTTCCTCCAGGTCTCAGTTCCGATATCACTTCCTCGCACAGGCTGTAGTGGATCCCCGAAAACGTCCTGCCATCCATTCACTCACCCTTCTGTGTTTTTCTTAATAATAATACCTGTCTTTATATTTCCCTGTATGTGCTTATTATCCCCATCGGAGTGGCAGCTCTGCAAGGCAGGGGTTTGGTCTTTCCCACTCCCTGCACAGTGCTTGTCACACAGTAGGTGCTCAATGAATGTTGGTGCATAGGAACATGGTCTTTGTCGGGAGTGGGCTGCCCCGTCAAAGCAGAATGCAGCTGAGTCAGCTCAGGCTGCCGTAACCAAACACCACAGACCGGGCGGCTTCTAAACAATAAACATGTATTTCCCACAGACCCGGGGGCTGGGAAGTCCAAGATCAAGGTGCCAGCGGATTCTGTTTCCGGTGAGAACTCTCTGGCTTGCAGATGGCCGCCTCGCTGCTGTCCTCCCGCGGCCTTTCTACGGGTGAGTGTGACAGAGCGATCTCTCTTCCTCTTTCTATAAAGACACAGGTGCTATCAGAGGAGGGCCCCACCCTGACGACCTCACTTAAGCTTATCTCCTAAAAGCCTCATCTCCGGATACAACCACACTGGGGGTGAGGGCTTCCGCACCGAGATTTGGGAGGATAGAACTCAGTCCCAGGCACAGCTCTACCGAGATCTGCCCAGCCTCAGGCCCTCTCTGGAAGGGCAGTGACTTGGAGTCAAGGGTCTCAGTCCCTCGGTTCACACCCTGGCTCTGCCACCTCCCAGCTGTGTGACTGTGGCCAAGTCCCTTAACCTCTCTGTGCCTTCGTTCCCCCTTCATTCAAATGTGACCATGGCAGTGCCCAGGATTAAAATGCTTAAGGCAGCCGAAACTGGTTTGGCTCAGTGGGTAGAGCATCGGCCTGCGAACTGAAAGGTCCCAGGTTCAATTCCGGTCAAGGGCATGTACCTTGGTTGCGGGCACATCTCCAGTAGGGGGTGTGCAGGAGGCAGTTGATTGATGTTTCTCTCTCATCGATGTTTCTAGCTCTCTGTCCTCTCTTCCTCTCTGTAAAAAATCAATAAAATATATTTTAAAAAATAAATAAAATAATATACTGTAGAAAGCTTCATGTCTTAAAAATATTTTTAAAAATAATAATAAAATAAAATGCTTAAGGCAGAGCCTGGCCTGTAGTAAAGACACATACATGTGGGTGAGTTTATTATTATTCATAGTTTGGGCCACACTTCTGGGCTTTGCTATGTGCTGACAGGCCCTTTTATCTGAAAATTACTTTTTCGTAATTACTCTCCTTCAAAGGCAAAGCCCGGAGTCCCTCCCCGTGGCCCTGCCCTGACCCCACTGTGCTGGGAGTGTCTGTGATCAGCTCTGGAGTCTGTTAACGTGGAAGTGTTTGGTCACCGAGTGAGTGCCTTGATACTGGGAGGTGCCTGCGCAGGTGAGGGTCAGATGCAGGGGGCCTCCCAGGAGAACGGGTGTCTGGTCCCGTGGTGTGTGGGAGGTGTGTATTGGGAGTAGGGCCAGCTTCAAGGGCAGGAACTCATGCGCTCAGACAGGACCCTGTCCTCTCCAAGGAAGGACCCTGCCCTTGGTTCACTGCTCTGTTATCACCATCTCAGAATTCCTTGTCATTTTTGAACAAGTGGCCTTACATCTTCATTTTGCCCTGAGCCCCCAAAATAATATAGCCCGTCCCAATCCGGATTTTCTCATATGACTTGTGGGGTCTGTGTATTCCAGAACCCGACTGGAATATTGAAGAACTTTCCAAAAGCTGTTCCTTTTCTGTTACAGCACCAGGACTGGGGAGGCCCTGAATTTTTGTAACTTGTCTCTGGCCCCATCGGATCCCGCCATTATATAATAGGTTGGCATTTTGCTCATCATGCATTTTCTTGTTGTTGTTGGAAGGGAAGGAGGAGGGGGGGGAGAGAGAGAGAGAGAGAGGTGAGAGAGAGACGCATCCATTGGTTGCCTCCCAGGCATGCCCTGACCAGGGCCGGGGATCGAACCCCTGACCCTTCAGTGTGTGGGCTAATGCTCTAACCACTGTGAACACACTGGCCAGGCTGCTCATCATATATTTTTATGTATTTATTTTTATTAAATTTATTGGGATAACATTGGTTAATAAAATTATATAAACTTCAGGTATAGAACATTATAATCCTACATTTGTATATTCCAGTGGTCGGCAAACTCATTAGTCAACAGGGCCAAATATCAACAGTACAACGATTGAAATTTCTTTTGAGAGCTGAAAACCGACTTCTGCGCATGGGCCATGAAGTTTTCATCGCACTGTACGTGCGCGCCCGCACTTGGTATTTTGTGGAAGATCCACACTCAAGGGGCCAAAGAGCCGCATGTGGCTCGCGAGCCTCAGTTTGCCGACCACTGGTATATACTATCGTGTGCTCACCTCCCAAAGTCTAGTTTCCTTCCATCACCATGAATTTTTTTAAAATGTATTTTTTCATTGATTCCAGAGAGGAAGGGAGAGGGAGAGAGAGATAGAAACATCAATGATGAGAGAGAATCATTGATTGGCTGCCTCCTGCACACCCCACACCGGGGATCCAGTTCACAACCCGGGCATGTGCCCTGACCAGGAATCAAACCACCTCCTGGTTCACAGGTTGACTCTCAACCACTGAGCCACGCCAGCTGGGCACCATGAAATTATTTTACATTAATTTTTGTTTTTAAAAATATTACATTGAAGTATTATTTATCTTGAAGGGTTTGCAGGGGGGGGGGGGGGCTTTAAATTTTGTTTATTCAATTCGCCCTCATTCTAGGCCCTCATCTGCCCAGGAAAAGTGACAGGGTCTGACTTCCCATTTTACAGATGGGAAAACCCAAAGCTCAAAAAAGTTATTCTTCTGTAGAGGGCAAGCTGCACAGTTACAGATGATATGAGAATTAAGAGACTGTGTATTTAACACTTGCCAGGGCGGTAACACGCATTATTTCAACAGCTTCTTTGAGGCCTGATCTCCACATGGCAGGGAGAGACATTCTATCAAATCTGAGTCAGGTGCCATCCCTCCTCTATCCACAGCCCTCCGGGGCTCCCACCTTCTTCAGAGTAAAATCTCGAGTCCTTCCTGCAGCCCACAAGGCCCTGCACCATCTATACATCACCAGCCACAGAATTTGCGGGGCCCAGTGCAAAATGAAACTTCGAGACCTCTTGTTCAAAAATAATTAGGAATTTCCAGACCACAGCAGCAGATCATGAATCCAAGCACAGGATTCTGATGCTGGAGCTGCTAACCCTGCCTCCTGGCCCTCACTTCCTCCCGGGCTCCAGGGAGCCAACACCAGGGCTGCTTCAGGGCCTTTGCACTTGCTGTTACTGCCTCCTTGAATCAGCCACCATACCCTGTACTCCTCTTGGCTCCCGCTGTCACCTTCGGGTCCTTTTTCAGGCAAGGAAGCCCTCTCTGATTTACCCCTGTTTAAAATTGCACCTTCCCAGCCGTGTCCACTGATTCATTTTCTTCATAGCTGTCACCAACATCTGACCTGCCAGGGTTTGGGCTCTACTGTTTGTCTCTTGTCTGTCCCAAGTCATCTCCACCAGAGTTGGGGCTTGGTATGCCCCACCCCCACCCCCACTTCCTGGAGCAGGGCCTGGCACACAGTAGGTGCTCAATAAATGTGTGTTGCAGGTATGACCCCTGCCTTTCTACAGAAGAGAAAAACGAGTTTCAGAGAGAACAGCCAGGCAGCCAAGGTTACAGAGCATGTCCCTGGCACGCGTCCAGGTCTCCCCATGACAGCGCTGGCGGTTTAGATAGGGGCTGCCGGGGCCCCTTTTTTTGACAGGGAAACCGAGGCCCAGGCAGCTGCCAGGGCCGAGGCCGAGCCGGGCCCAAGGTCACTGAGCCGGCGGCCCGCAAGAGGCGGGCTGGGTGGGGATCCGCAGGCCTCCCCGGGCGCGCGCCCCCCCCCCTCGGCGGCGCGCACGGGGCCCGGGCGGCAGCAGCAGGTGGAGTCGGAGCCTCCGCGCAGCCGAGGCCGCGGCCACTGCCGACGTCGCCGCCATTAGACAATAGGAGCGGCGGCCCGGCGTGCGAGGAGGCGGGCGGCGGGAGGGGCGCCGGGCGCGCAGGAAGCGGGGCCCGGGGCGCGCCGGGGCCGGGCGCACGGGGAGGGGGCGCAGGAAGCGGTCGAGGCCGGGAGCGGGAGGCGGCGGCGGCGGCCCCGGGAGCTGCGGATCAGCGCCGGGACAAAGGCGCGGCCGCCCGGCGCCCCGAGGCGCCGGAGCCGGGGCGCACAGCCGGGGCGCAGCCCGCGCCCCCCGCAGCGACTGACATGATGTTTCCACAAAGCAGGCATTCGGTAAGCGGGGCCCGCGGCCCGGCGCCCCCCCCCCCTCCCAGGTTCGGGCCCTGCGCACCCCCCAGCTCCCGGCCGGGCCACCCCCCCCCCACCTCGCTCCCAACCCTGGGCCCCCCTAGATCCTCGCCTGGCTCCTCTACTCCGGGTCCGGGCGCTGCGCCCCCCAGTTCCCCGCCGGGCCATCCCCCTCCAGATCCGAGCCCTGCGCCCTCCCCCCACCCCAGCTCCCTGCTCGGCGCCTCCCCCCAACTCCAGGGCCCGGTCCCCTCCAGCTCCGGGCCCAGCACTACTCTGCCCCCACTCCCTCAGCTCTCCAGACTTTCCCCCCACTGTAGCTCCTTGCCCCCCTCCCAGCTTCCGGACCCGGTGTCCCCCCCCCCCCCCCCAGCTCCCAGGCGGGGTTCATTCCAGCTCCCCGCCCGGACAGCACCCTAGTCCCCGAGCCCTGCAGCCCGCCCCCCACCGAGCCAAGTCGGGCCTGGGTGGCCTTGGCCTCGGGGGCTCCCGGGGCGGGAGCCCCACCAGGCACCTCTAACGCTTGGCCTGCTTTCGGGGCCTAGGAGCCGGAGGAGATCCGAGGAGCACCCCTCGCGCGGAAGAGTGCGGCCTGGAGGGAGGGTGCTGGGAATCTGGGGTGGGGGGCCCCAGTTAAATTTCGGGCGCTGAGTGACACCCCTCCCCCAATGGGACTTTGCGGGGAGGCCTCGTCCCCCCCGACCCACACACATACTTGGGGAAGGGATTCCCTAGGACTTGTTCTCCCCCCTCCCGGAGGCAGTTGGGGTTCTTGGATGTGGCGACCCCCCGCCCAGAGCTTCGAAGCGGCGGTAGAGGGCGCACCCTGTCCCCCACCAAGGGCGTGCTTGGAAACACACCTCCACAGCCTGGGGGTGGGAGGGATGGAGCGGCTCCGGTGCACCCACCCCGTTGGCTTCCCTGGGAGAGGCGGGGGCAGGAAGCGAGGGCGGGGCCCGCGCCAGGGGCTGTAAACACCAGCGAGGGAAGTGGGGCAGAGTGTGTGTGTGTGGGGGGGGGGGGGGGCGGTGGCGGGGGGTGCGCTCTGCAGCTGCGCCGGCTGCTGCCTCGGGGCGCCCCAAAGGGAAGTGGGCGGCCGCCGCGCCCGCCTGGCCCTGACCGGGGCCCGTCCCCTCCCCACAGGGCTCGTCGCACCTACCCCAGCAACTCAAATTCACGACCTCGGACTCGTGCGACCGCATCAAAGACGAGTTTCAGCTGCTGCAGGCTCAGTACCACAGGTGAGCTGGGGGCGTAGGGCCCTGCCCAGGGAGAGGTGGAGCCCCCAGCGCAGATGGCAAGGAGGAGGCCTGGAGCGGAGGTGGTGGGCCTTGCTGTACACAAAACTTGAAAAAATGTAGGTGTAGGGTGTCCTATTGTAAGGCGGTCGCTGTCCTGGGCACTCAGCAATATTAAACTCATTTGGTCTTCAGAGTAGCCCATTTCACAGGTAAGAAAACTGGAGGCACAAAATTAAATCATTTGCCAGACTCAGCTGTATGGCTTCAGAACCCTGCTCCCCAGCCCCCCACTCCAATCCCCACTGGATTAAAAACCTGGCAACAACTGGGGTTGGGCTTGGACCTCCTGCCTCCCAAAAGAAAAAAATAATGGAAAAAGTTCCCCCAAAGAAAAAATTCTTCTGCCTGTTATCTCTCTGCCCAGTTCTGGGGAAAGGATTCCTGGCATCCAACAGATTTCCATTCTCCTTCCAGAATTTAATCTTCTAACATTTGCCATGTACTGGGATCTAAGGGAAAGGAACTATTATTATCTGTAACTTACACTTAGAGAAACCAAGCCCAGAGAATTTAGGGGTATCTAGGGGAAGCACAGCAAGGAAGTGACAGAACTGAGATGTGCACCCCATTTCTGGGTTGAAGAAAGCAAATCCTCAACAGCTCAGTTATAGAAGAGAGCTTTGCCTGGCAATCAGAAGGGGGTCCCCAGCCGCCGTTTTCAGCAAGGCCTTGGGCCCTCTCTAAACCTTAGTTGACCCGCCCAAAAAGATCTTTCAAGAAGAAAGGGGGAATAGTGATATATAGTCTTTCTTTTTATTTTAACAAACATCCCTCCTCTTAGGGTCCTTCCCATGCTCCCAAAGTGTTAAATACTGAAAATACATCATTTTACTTTATTTTCCTTGCTGTTCTCTTAGTGTGCCCCTTTCAAAGATGAGGAAACTGAGGCATTGATGGTGGAAGGGCAGGCGCGGGAACTTGGCTCTGGTCCCATGATGTGGAGTGTTTGGGGGCTTTGCCCGGCAGGCCTGGCCTTTCTGAGCCCCTGCAGGAGGTCCTCCCCACCGGTCTGGCCCGTGCCCACCTCAGTGTGAGCACAGGACTGCCACTCCCTGAGACCAAGGTCACAGTGCTGCGACAGTGCTGTATCCTTGGGTAAACCAGGCCCCCAAGCTTTGGGGCCTCCATCCCCTGGGCCTGGGCTTCCCACTATACAATGAGGGGTCCTACCACGTTGGCACACAGGATCTGCAAGGCCCTCAAGAAGAGCCAGAAATCCAGAGTTTGGGATGAAATTGCCTGTTGTTGTTTTTAAATTATTTATTGATTTGGTGGGGTTTTTTTTTTGTGTGTGTGTGTGTTTTGTTTTGTTTTTGTTTGTTGTTTTTTGGTGTTTTTTTTTTTTGAGAGAGAGAAACATCTATTTGTTGATCCACTTACCTATGCATTCATTGGTTGATTCTTGTCTGTACCCTGACCGGGGATCAAAACCCCAAACCTTGGTGTTTGAGGACAATGCTTTAACAACTGAGTTACCTGCCCCACCTATTTTTGTTTGTTTGTTTGAATCCTCACCCAAGGAGTGAGGATATGTTTTCCGTTGATTTTTAGAGAGAGTGGAAGGGAAGGGGGGGGGGGGAGGAGAGAAACATTGATGTGAGAGAGACACATAATGAATGGTTGCTTCCTGGGTTTGAACCTGCAACCGAGGTATGAGATACATGCCCTTGACCTGGAATCAAACTCACAACCCTTCAGTCCTTGGGCCCATGCTCTAACTACTGAGCAAAATTGGCCAGGGCTGGGTTTTTTGGTTTTTTTTTGTTTGTTTGTTTTTAATGGTAGCAACAAATGAACTTTAAAAAAAATCTGAAAACAAAATCAAGGCGGGCGGGCGGAGGGAGGGGGTGGTGGTGTCACAACAACCCTAGCCATGGCTCATCTCTGAACTGGATGTGCAGTTACGGTCAGTCTGGCAGAGTGACACACAGGTTCCTGGGGTGACTGTGAGCTCAACAAGCATTTATTGGGTGCTAAAGTATGCCAGGCATTATTCTAAGAACATCTCTGATTTAATCCATTTCGTTTTCCTCATCCCACCAGGGAGGTTGGTACTTTTAACAGGCACAGAGACTGAGGCCCAGAGAGGCAGGAAGGGTTGCCCAGAGTCACACAGCATCCAAGTCCCAGGGCTGAACTTTGAACCCAGTCTGTCTGGATTGAGTCTGTACTGTCGGATTCCTGCCCTTCCCCCAGGAGGCCTTCATGGTGGGGGTGGCCGGGGAAGCTTTAAGAAATGCCTGAAGCTCCTCCTTGCTTGGGGGAGCTTGAGAGAGGCCAGGGGGGCCCCATCTCTTACTACCCCACAATAGAGCTTTTACCCCCAGGTGAAATCAAGGCCATAAGAGGGGCTGGGCCCCAATGGAGATTACTTGGCGAGTCCAACCCAGAGCCCTATCAGTCAGCCCCTGGACCTCTCCTGGGCCCCTTACAGTTTCTATTTGTCCTTCCCCTCGTTGGAGTTTTCCCTAGTGGTTAGTGTGTGGCTCTGAAGCCAGCTTCCTGGCTCTGTGACCTTGAGCCAGTTACTCAACCTCTCTGGGCGTCCATTGCATCATCTATACAATGAGTGATGCTCACAGTACTGACTTCATTGGGTTTTGGGATGGGTAAAAGGTTGTTTGAATCCCTGGCTGACCCCACAGGGTGTTTGCTCTGACTTGTTATTTTTGTTATTGTCATTGTCGTTTTCTCCACCACCAGATCTGCAAGGCTGGTTTCTTAATCCCCACTTTACAGTTAGGGAACGTGAGGTTCCCCTCACCCTATCCTCACAGAGGAGGTCGTGTTGTGTTTGTCTCCTGTCAAAATTTGGGGGGTAAGCCCAGCCCCCGCCCCCTGTCCCATGTTCTTTTTCAGCCTGAAGCTCGAATGTGACAAGCTGGCCAGCGAGAAGTCGGAGATGCAGCGTCATTATGTGATGGTGAGCCGGCTGAGGTCCAATGGGTGGGGAGGGGGGGAGCCCAGACCGGCCTGCACCACCAGCAGCTGCCGCTGAAACCTGGCCACCTCCTCTGGGAAGTGTGAGGATTCAGGGTCCACCTTGCTGGCCTGGCTGCTGGCCCAGGCGGTGGTGGAGTTGCCAAACCGCCGGGTTGCAGCCTGGGCCTGCCAGGTCCCCTGGCTGTCCTTGGCAGCCAGCAGAGGAGGCAGCGGCTGTGGAAGCCAGGAACTGACGTGGGGGAGCAGCCGGATCCCCGCCCCCACTATCCAGGCATCCCAGTGCTTAACCCCTCCTCTCCCAAGCCTTGGGAAGAGGACTCCTGGGCTTTCCTCTCCTGCCCCCCAGGAGGCTGACACCCTTTGAGGTTGGTGGGAGGGAGGGGGTCACAAGGCATTCTTCCCACTGACATTTGAGACCCTGCCCATCCACGCTGCCAGAATCACTTGCTGTTTCATACTCACCGGGTGGTGAGTTCCACATCAAAAAACCCTTGCCTTGGCCCAGTCTCTAGCCCAGCTCTCCCAGGCTGTGGGGGAGGCAGAGACGGACACTACAGCTCCCAGCTCCAGAAGGAGGGGGCCGGGCAGAGAGGGACCCCCGCAGGGACTGGGGGACTCCAGAGGGTAGCTACTGCCTTCCAGAGGAAGGCTGCTTGGAGAATTGGGGGCATTGCCCCTGGGGCCTTGAAGAATGAGTAGGAGCTTGGGGGATGGAGGATGGGGGACAAAGGACTAAGCAAAGGCCTAGGAACCACGGGGCTTGCGGGGGCGGGGGGGGGGGGGGGCAGGGGGCGGTGATGGGAAGCCATGAGAGGGTTTAGAACAGGGGAGAGGGCAGGGTTAGATCTGGGGCTTGGGGAAGGGGGCTCCTGGCTCCAGAGCCAAACCCAGCAGGCTTTGTTTATCTTCCATTATTTATACCCAGGAAGGCAAACTTCCCTGCAGTCTGGGGCCACCCGCAGACAAGACACATAAAGATAAAAGATTAGGAGCCCTGGAATGTGTGTGTGTTGGGGGGAGGTGGGGCTGGGTAATTCTTCAGAAACCAGGGAGCCAGGCTGCGGCTCAGGCCTTCGAGCTCCCTCAGCTCTGGAAGCAGCCCCACCAGGCCCCTGGGCCCATTCCTGGTGTGGGTCTCCCCCTCCTACCTGCCTGTCTCCACCGCTCCCTACTCCATGTCTCTCTCTCGCTTTTTCCCCTGCTCTGCTCCCCGCTTTGTCTCTGTCACCCACATCTCTTTGTCTCTTGAGCCTCCCCCCCCCCCGCCCCCCGCGTCTTTCACCAGCCCCCATTTCTTTCTCTTTGTCTTTCCTCTTGCAGTACTACGAGATGTCCTATGGCTTGAACATTGAGATGCACAAGCAGGTACGCCCTCTCACTCTCTCCATGGCACCCCCAGGCAGGTAGGAGCCCGCCCCTTGGCTGAATGCCAAGCCTGCCCTGGTGATCCGATCTTGCTCCCTCCCAAGCACCCCCCTTCTTTCTCAGGTCTCCCGGGGAGGTTGTTCTGCCTGAGGAGGAGGGGCAGGGGCCTTCCCTAGACCTGCCACCCCTTTGTGGCAGTGGCAGGAGGGTGACATGCACTCACACTCACATACTTGGTAAGACCCTAAGATTGCTTCTCGCCCTCCGGCCTTGCTTTAGCCGTCTTTGCCCTGAGGAGGCCACTCTCAAGGATGTCACAGACTAATAATGCCACTGCTCCGCCCTGTCTTCCTCCCACCGAGTGCTCACTACCTACCAGGCTCTGCGGTCATCTTCCCAGGGCCACCCACATCCTGAGCGGCCCAGTCTGGATTCTGGACTGTGCCTGCGCTGTTAGCTGCAGGGCTGAGCACCAGCCTCAGGTCCTGCCTTTGCCACTGATTAGATGCTGGCGGGGCCCCACGTGTTGATCCCACCCTGGGCTGAGCTGATCCCTCTTAGACAGAACCCCAGGCCTCTGGGGCTGGTCTGCGCCTGGCCTGCGCTCGGGAGAGAACTGGGGACTAAAGAGTCTGTGTGTTTGTTCTAGGCTGAAATTGTCAAGAGGCTGAATGGGATCTGTGCCCAGGTGCTCCCCTACCTTTCCCAAGAGGTAAGCTCTGTCCCCGGGGCTTCAGGGAAGAGGAGATGATAGATGAACTTGCTCCAGGTCCTCCCCACTGCAGTGATCTGGGTGCCCCAGGGCACAGGCCTCCCCTCTCTGGACCTCCCAGCTACTAGTCAGCCTGTGCAGAAAATCCCCAGGCTGGGGAACCCCCAGGGGTGCAGGGCAGTGGAAGGAGGGGCCTCACCCTACTCTGGAATTCCTAACCCGAGTGAGTCATTTCACTGTAAAAATGTTAGCTATGCCAAGGGCTGCACCAAGAATGTTTCCCCCCTTGTTTTGCTTCTACCTTTCACCCTCCTGAGATTGACCTGCCAGGCCCTGTGGGCTGCCTCACGCCAGGGACAAGGGGTGTGTGCGGGAGGGCACTCTGCACACACACGAGGACATACAAAGAGACAGATAAACAGATGCAACACACAGATACACTCGGTGCACATACCCATAGGCACACACAGATACATGCTGTGCAACAGGTGCAGAGACATGCACACGTGCACAGATACAAATGTGGATGTGGTCACGACACAGATACACAAGCAGACACAGCTGCATACACAGGTAGATGCACACACAGATGTGTACAAATGAGAGGCACACATGGACACATGCACACATCCAGGAGAACCAGGCGCCCCCTGCTCTTCCTCTTCTATTTTTCGGGGTTCTCAGACTCTTGGTGTAAGACCCGCTCTACAGAGACCCCACACCTGTGCCCCACCTGACTGAATAAGGCCCAGCTACTGCTCTCTGCCAGGTTTACTGTCGATCATCCATCATTCCCTCTTTAATCCCTACCCATGTCTCAGGGACCTTTGGGTGGTGTGTGTGCCTTGGGACCATTCCAGAAGGACACCATGAAAATCCCAGAGAAGAGGGTTCTGGGAGCCCTGCAGACCTAGACTTGTGCTTACTTTTCGTGACAGGGGCCTCCCAGCAGCCAAGGCCTAAAGGAAGGTGACAGATTCTAGCACCTGAGAGCAGGAGAGACTGACTTTCAAGGAGGGGTGGGAATAGGTGGGAGATATTCCCTAAACCTAGACTCCTACCCCAGTCCTGCCAGAATTCATGGCCAGGGACAAGGGGCGTGTGCGGGGAGGACAGGAGCTTGGACTAGCAGATCTCCCAGCCCAGCCTCTGAGCTCTTGAAGGAACGAGACTTCCCTGTACAGTTGGCCAGGCTGTGCACTGTTCTTTGCACATGGCATCGGGAGCCAAGGTTTCCTCCTCACCCAAAGGCCTTTTCCCAAGTGTCTGGCCCCAACCCCTTTGGGTTTTCTATGCATCTCCATTTGTCCCCATTTTCCAAATGAAGAGCCTGAGGCTTGGTGAAAGGAGGCGGCTGAGAGAGGGGGCTTTCTGGTGGGATGGAAAGCCACGGGGGTTGGGATAGCACTACCAGGCCAGAGGGGAGCAGGGCTTCTCCTGGGCTGACACAAACCCCCTGTGTCCTCTCTCTTCCAAGCACCAGCAGCAGGTCTTGGGAGCCATCGAGAGAGCTAAGCAGGTCACAGCTCCAGAGCTGAACTCCATCATCCGAGTAAGTCTGGGGGCTAGGGTGGGCGGGAGGATGACAGGTGGCCAGTGAGCCCAGAGTGGCTAATATCCCCCCTCCCTCTGTCCTGCAGCAGCAGCTCCAAGCCCACCAGCTGTCTCAGCTGCAGGCTCTGGCCCTGCCCCTGACCCCACTGCCCGTGGGGCTGCAGCCGCCTTCCCTGCCGGCGGTCAGCGCGGGCACTGGCCTCCTCTCGCTCTCTGCGCTGGGCTCCCAGGCCCATCTCTCCAAGGAAGACAAGAATGGGCACGACGGTGACACTCACCAGGAAGATGATGGGGAGAAGTCGGATTAGCTGGGGGCGGGGATGGGGAGGGTGGGGGGACAAAGAGGAGACACAAGATACACAGAGAGAGGAATGTTCACTGCAAGACAGTATAGCTCGGGATTGGCTAAACTCCGGTAGTATTTATAGTAGCTGCTGGGGCCTTTAGCCCTGCTTGTGTGCCACCCCCCTAGCTTTGCTCTGGCTCCCAGCCTCCCTCCTCCACCCCCCTGCAGCCTGATTGGGTCAATACCTGCTTGTACCACAGATGAGGCAAGCTGAGGCCTGGAGATGCAAATGGGAGGCCAGGTCCGGAGGCAAAACCTCAAGAAGTCTAACACCCCCTGCACTTCCCCATTTGCACATGTGTAACTGACAGTACGCCTGCTGGGCCCCCTTAGGGCACACCCCAGCCTCCCACCCTGGCACTGCATGCAAACACAATGCTAGCTGCCCCTTCCTGCCCTGGGCACCCCTGTCTCTCCCTCCACCTCCCACCCACTCACCTCTGCTAGTTTCAGATGCTCATGCCCACCTGGTCCTCTCTCCTCCTCTCCTCGCCCACCAAGGGACAAAAGTTAAGCCAGGATGAGCAGGGTGGGGGTGGGCAACCCAAGATTCCCCTTCTCCCTTTCCCGAATAAAGATGAGGGTACTCAAGTTGTCTTGGTTTTTATTTTTTTTCCTTTTTCCAGTATACTAGCTTGTCTTTTAAGAAAGGGGATATTAAAAAAAAAAAGACAAAATGTTTAAAAAAAAAAAAGAGCAACACCCACACCTGTGTCTGTATATAGCCTTTTAGACTGTCAGCTTTTGTTGTGTTCAGTCGTTTGAACTCTGCAGAGAAGTGAAAATGCTGTATCGAGGGTGGGCTTAGCTGTGCCTTTCAAATAAAGATGTGAGAAGGTTGGTTGCTGTGTTCCTGCCTTTGTGTTGCGGGCTGCCTGTGGTCCCCCCCCCCCCCTTCCCGGGGAGAAGAGGACTTCTTTTATGTCTGGGCTCCCTCCCCTGTTACAGGGCCAGACATTGAGAGTCCTAGATGAGTCAGTCTTATAAGTGTACTCCCTAACTTGATGCATAGACCAGAGAGGGTCAGCTGTAGGCTACAGGTCACACAGCCAGCCCAGGTGCTGGAGGTTTAGCAGGGCTGGTTTCTGATTAGCAGGCCCGAAGGCCCCTAAGTGACATTATTTTCCCTTAGAGACAGAAGATACTGAGACTGCAGAATCTAACCCCACTATGCACACACACATGGACCCTTTTTCCAGGTCAGAGAATACAGACCCCCAGCTGAACCTTGACCCCCCCCCCCCCCAAGGAACAGATTGAAAGCCTTCCCCTTCCCACCCCGCCCAAGCCAGACCCCCCCACCCCCCGCCCAGAGAGAACCAAAAGGAAAGATTTCCTGATGTGGACTTGGGTGGGCATGGGGGTGAGGAGGGCGGGCAGCCATCCCAAATTTGCAAGATCTTTGCAAGGACTGGATGACAGAAATCCCACCCTCAGGGAGCTGGAGCACCCAGAGGACTTTTTAAAGTGCATGAAATTCTCATCTGCCTCCCTGATCCAGTGGGTTCCCAGGGGCAGGGGGCAAGTGCACAGAAAGGGAGGCCGGCTGATGGGTGGTGATGGCCCACGGGCCTCAGGGAAAGGTCTCATGTTGCTGAAGAGAAAAGGAGACTGAGAGGGGAGAGGAGCCTGGGTAGTCACACCAGCCTCCGGCCGGGTCCTGCCTCTCCCCACTGTAGCCAGAGCACCTCTGAAGAACACCCGTGTGACAGGGTAACTCACTGCTTAGTGTTCACTCCTGTGTTGAAAACCAGAAGTCACACTTGGGGCGTGTAAACTGTTAACATCTATTTTGGAAGGCTGCTTGGCAGCCAGCAATGCCCCTGTGAAAGCCATCCCCCAACAGACATGCCACTTGAGTCTGCCGAAAGAGACACAGAGTGTTCAGAACCGTGGAGGTGAGTCGTCATGGCCCCAAACTGGAAATTACCAGATGGTCAGTAACAGCAGAACACATACGTTGGGACACAGTTGTGTGGTGGAATATTATACCGCCATGAAAAAGGTGCTGTTGCTACACTCAGCACCATGCAGTTCTCATGCATAATGCTGAACCAAAGAAGCTGGGTACAAGAAAAGTAGGGTGTGATTCCATCTGTACAAAGAACAAAAGCAGGTCCAAGTGACTTCATCTGGTTATACCCTTGAGAGGAGGTAAGAGTGAAGGGGATTTCTAACAGCGCTGGTCATGTTTTGTTTCACTTGGGGGGCTGGTTGCCTATGTCCACTTCGAGATAATTCATCGAATTGTTCACTTACAATCCGCTTGCTCTTTTGTGTGTGATATTTCACAATTTAAAACAATTACTTAAAAGAATAGGTTATCTTTGGCCTCCGTAGCCCTCAGAATACATTCTAAGTGTTTCACCTAGTCCCACATGGCACACCTTGCCATCAGTCTCCTTCAGCAAACTGCAACCAGGTTGAAACATCTTGCTGTTCCTTGTCTAGAGACCTTTGCACATGCTGTTCCCTCTGCCTGGAAAAATGTTTCCTTTTTCCTCCTCTGCAGCATTCTAATCCTCCAAGACTCCCAGAAGTTACTTTTCTGAAGGCCTCCCGCTAACCTCCCCCACCTGGAAAAGTGCTTAGAGCAGAGCCTGGCCAGTCTTCCATTCATTTAGAGACCCAACTATGAGCCCCAGAGACACAGCAGGGAACAAAGCAGACACAAATCCTCGCCCTCCTGGGTGGAATAAACAAATAAGGGAAACACAAAATGTATCAGGAGGCTTGTTGATAGAGAACAAAGCAGGAAAGGGATGGGGACTGTCAGTAGCATTTTTTTAAAAAAATGTGCACATAGAAGCAATTCAATACATGTTAGCAAATGTACTGAGGGCAGATCTGGGTTTGTACCCCCCTCCTACCCTAAGTAGTGATTTGAGGCATGAAGTCACTTGTCTGATCCCAGTTTCTGGGAAACTGTTGGGAGAATTAGCAGAAAGCTTGCAAGGGCTCACTAGCTGTCAGGGATATTATCACTGATGTTGCTGGCTGATGAAGAGCACTGTGGAGGGGCGGGGCGGGGGGTCACAAACCCGACAGCCCCACCCAAGGGTCTTCTCCGAGGAAGGTGGAGGCCTGCTGAACTAAGGACAGATCTGTGACCGCGGGTCTCCCTCTAGGCCTCGGAGCCCCCCATCGCCCCCATCCCGCCTGCGGGGCGGGCCCCCTGTGGGTTTAGAGAGGGTCCGGGGGACCGCCGGGGCGGGGGTGGGTGGGTGCGCGGTCTCCGCCGGGAAGCCGGGCAGGAGGAGGTGCCATCTCCGGAGCTTCCTCCCCGCCGAGGCCTCCCGCGCTTAACGACGCGCCGCCGGCGACCTCGGCTAATTGATCCGCTAATGGGCCCCGCGCCGCGGCCGCGCCTAATGAGGCGGGAGAAAGGGGAGGAGGGGGCGGTAGGAGGAGAGGAGGGGGGTTAGGGGCTGGAGGAGGAGGAGAGGGGGAGGGAAGAGAATAGAGGAGGAGGTGGGGGTTAAGCAGGGATGCAGGAGGAGGGAGAAAAGGGAAAGGGTGGAGGGGGAGGGGAAGAGAATGGAGGGGAAGAGGGGGGTTAGGGGGAAAGCGGGGAGAGAAGTGAGAAAGGGGGGGGGGGCTGGAGAGAAGAGGGGATGGGGAGAGGGAAGGGAGGGGGAGGAGAAAGGAGGGGGAGGGGTGGAGAAACTCCGGGAGGGAGTTCAGGAGGAAGGGGGGAGGGGGAGCAATGCTCCTAGCTCCCTGGGCGCGGGACCTTAGGGGAGAGGAGCAGCGGGGACTGGGGTGAACCCATCCTTTATAACTGCCCAGCTCCCCGCACCCGACTCGGGGTCTGAGACCCCATCACCTCTGGGAATCCCTCTGGAAGGCCCCTCCCCTATGTGATCCCTTCTCTTTCCCTTCCTCCTCTCGCTTGAAGGGTCTGAGTGCATCAAGGGTGTGAGGGTACCCAGCTCTCTCTGTGCCTCGATTTACCCGTCCAAACAATGGTTCTAATGGCCTTAGTATTGGAGAATCCCACAAGTCCCAGTTGCCCTGTCCCAACAAACACTCCACTCACTCTTGCAAATGGGGCGGAGGGGGTTGGGGGGATTATAGGGGGGATGTGGGTGGAGAGACTGAGAGCACCCAAGCTCCCGGAGCCAGGCGCATCTCCTTCTCCTGGTGTGGCCTCCGGGGCTCAGCAGGAGCGGTAGGACTGCTGGATTGCCCAGACCTGGAGAAAAACACCCTCAGAAGATGAACTGTAATTAGGATGTGACACATTAAACATTCACAGGCCGGCCAGGTCCATCCGCTGCCTGAAATATTCCCGTGGCCTTCCCCTTTCCCAAGGTATCTGGGTGTTTTTGGCTTGAACATGGTCTTGGAGAAACAAAAAGGAGCTATACTGCAGTGATGGTGGAATTAGAGACCTTGATGATAAGATCTCTCTCCCCATTGTGCAGAGGGTGAAACTGAGACCACAGGAAGGGCAGGGAATTACCAAAGTCATAAAACAAGGCAGGCCACCGCTGAGTCTCCTGCCCTTGACTGGAGACCAAAATAATCACAAAGTGCCCAGCGGGCGTGACTCAGTGGTTGAGCATCAACCTGTGAACCAGGAGGTCACAGTTCGATTCCTGGTCAGAGCATATGCCCAGGTTGCGGGCTTGATCCCCAGTGTGGGGCGTGCAATCAATGATTCTCATCATTGATATTTCTATCTCTCTTCCTCTTCAGAGAGGAAGGAAGAGGGAGAGAGATAGAATCAATGATGAGAATCATTGATCGGCTGCCTCCTGCACGCCCCACACTACTCTGGTATGTTCCTTCTGTGACCGTAGAGATTTGGTCCCTTTTGGTCAAGCCTGGATCCCCAGGACTTAGCTTAGAATCCTCCGTGGCATAGACATGTCAGTGAGGGAGAAAGTGAGGAAATGGTTGAAGTGAGACGGTTGGGTCTGGGCCTGCCCTGCAGGACCCCACCTGCTTGCAGAGGGGGGCGGGGAGTAGGGGGAGCGGGGCTTCTGAGAGCCACAGGACGTGTTTAAGCAGGGGAGGGTTACACCCAGAGGTGCCATGAGCAAGCTCTTCTGGAGACTAGAGTCAGGCTGAAGTAGAGAGAGATGCAGGGGCTTGGGAAGAGGTTGTGAGTATTTAGATGTTTGCTGGCATTTGGAGCTGCAGGAGGGAGCTGCATGCACCCCAGCCCCCTACACACTGCCCAGGATGCCCCTCTGAGGATCTCTCCCCAGTCTCCACCCAGCTCTGACTATATCTCCACCTCTCTAGGTTTGTGTGTGTTCTCTCTCTCTCTCTCCCTCTCTCTCTCTCTCTCTCTCTCTCTGATCTAATTCTCCCTCTGTCCTTCAAGGTCTTTCTTAGATTTCTCCTCCCTCTATCTCTCCCTCCTACTCCCCGCTCTGTGCCCCTCTACCGTCTCACCCCCGCCTCTCACCTGACCCAGTGTGTCCCCACTCCCCTCCAACACCCCCCGCCCCCCCCCTCCGCCTCTTCCTACCAGCCTCTCCCAGCCACCAGGCCCCCTGAGCCCTGTTGCTGGGCGACTGCCAGGCCTGGAAGCCCGCCCCTCCGCCGCCCTTGACCCTCCCCGCCCTCCCCTCAGCCTCCTGGAGCTTTGCCCATTCAGTTTCCTCCTCCCCTTGCCCCACGCTCCACCTCCGCCTCCTCCGGGAGCCCGAGCTCCCGGTCCCCTGCTGGGCCTGACCCAGCGTGTTGGGTTATAAGCTGGGCCGGGCTGTGTAGGTAATGGTGGGTTCCCAGGTGGCAGAGGCAGTGGGGGCTTCAGGGGAGGAGGAGGAGGCCAGGGAGCTGGCATTTTGCCAGGCGTGGGACTAAGGGAGCGGGTGGTCCCAGGCCCCTGAAGGGCAGCCACAGAGTGCCCCCATCCCCCACAGCAACAGCTCAGGGCTGTGACCTTGTACAGGTCCCCAGGCCTCTCTGGGGCTTTGCCCCCCTACCCCACCCCATCCCAAGCCAGGCCAGCTGACACCTGAATGTATTAGGCGCCTGCGTGCAGTGTGCCAGACACTGAGTTGGGTGCCCAGAGACCCTGACTTAGGCCTTCTCAACCCTCCTGGAACCCACTGGGTGGTGGGGAAGACAGACAACAAACAAATTAGTAAATAAGATAATTTCAGAGAACAGTCAAGTGCTAGAAGAAAAATCCAGCAGGAGCAGCAGACAGAATGACAGGAGACTGGAGGAGGCCCCTCTGAGGAGGTGACAGTTGAGCTGAGACCTGGATGACAGGAGCCTGCCTTGCAGGGGGAGATGGCTTCCGGGTGGGAGGGTGTTCCAGGCAGAGGGAACCACGAAAGCCAAAGCTGGAGGCAGGACTGAGTATTCTGTTGCAGGCCCTCAGCCCCTGTTTTGCAAGGCCTAGTGATCTCACACAAGGTCAAGTGAATAAACCAGCTAGCTCCAGAACAATAACAGTTGCGGATACCATTATCCGGGGCTAGCTAGCCCCTCTTTTCTAGCTGAGCAAGCTGAAGCCCAAAGAGGATGAAAGGTCTGAGCACAAACCAGAAACTGGAGGAGTAAGATTCATATTGGGCTCCAGGATTTGTTCCACCTACACCTGTGCAGTGCCTACAGGCAGCTGGGCCAGTCTGGGGTCAGGCAAGGAGGATGCCAGGTCAAAGGGTACAGAGGGTGAAGCCGGGACTTGGGATGGAGGGGGCATGGAGGGTGATGGGTCTGGAATAGAAACTATGACCAGGATGCCCCCAGGGCTTCAGAAATTTGACACCCTCAGGGGCAGCGAGGTGATGGAATGTAAAGTAATGAAGACAGAATGAGAGGGTGTGTCCAGATTTGTCATGTGTACCTGACAGCCAAGTTCTGCAGAGAGGGAGCCCCAGATGAGCAGGGCTGTGGCTCCAGCACTGTTCTGTGCACTGACTGAGGCATCGCCACCCTGGCCTGGAGACTAAGCCACAGAAACCTTGGCACATGGCTAGCCAGGGGATGTGCCCAGCCGGTGTGGTTCAGTTGGTTGAGTGTCTCCCATGAGGTGGAGGTTCAATTCCTGGTCAGGGCACATGCCTGGGTTTCTGACTGGATCCCCAGCAGGAAGTGCCCAATCAATGTTTCTCTCTCATCATCAGTGTTTCTATCTCTCTCTCTCCCTCTCTCTCTCTCTCTCTCTGAAATCAATAAAAATATATTTATTTAATTTTTTAAATAAAAACATATTTTAAAAAAACATTCTATATAATAAAAGGCTAATATGCAAATTGCCCCCTCGACCAGGAGTTCAACCAGGGGGCAGAGCCAGCTGGCCAACCGCCTGCAGCACCTCGCCCCGGCTGGCCCGGCCCCATCACCGGACCCCACCTGTACACAAATTTGTGCACTGAGCCTCTAGTTAAAAAATAAAAACAGGGGATGTCTTTTGATGCCAGCTCCAGCCTTGCTCCCCACCCCCCATACCTACCCTTTTTTCTCTCTCTCTCTTTCACACACACACACATATATGCACAATAATAGCTAAACCTGGTTCACCTATTGAGGTATTTGATCCTATAACAATAGGATGAAGTTTCCGATCAGGACCTCCGGTTTATAGAATCACAGTGACAGAGCAGCCAGGCCATCAGGATAGTGTGACCTTAGATTGCAGAGGACCCCGGGAGGCTGGGTTGGCACTGAGCAGGTTTTCAGGAGCCCTGGAGCCCTCCCCCACCTGTTGGGTGGCCTAGCAGCTCTGCTGGGAGGGCTCTGCTCCTCTCTAGGCTTGCTCCTTTATCCTCCCTGTATACACGAAGGGCAGGCACTGGGTTGGGCCTGGGAAGACCATAAACACACAAGCACATACTAGTACACAGAAAGTGTTCCGAAAGTGATGAGGCTTGTGAAGGAAATGAAATGAGAGGCTGATCGGGCAGAGAGGTGGGGGCTACTGTAGCCACAGGCTGCCTAGGCCAGGCCTCACTAGGATGTGGTGTTTGATCCAAAACTGGAAGGAAAAGAAACCATTGTCCAGGCAAAGGCCCTGAGGCAGGACCTGGTGTGTTGGAAGATCAAGGAGGAGGCCCAAGTGGCTAGAGGCCAGTGAGTGAAGGGGAGAGGGAGGAGGTAAGAGTAGGGAGGGACAGGGTCAGATCTTGTAGACAGTGGTGGGGAGTTTGCATTTTATTCTGAGAGTGAGGAGGACCTATGGAAGGTTCTTAAGCAGAGGGCAGGATGGTATCTGATTCACATTTTAATGGTGGATCAAAGACGTAGGAGGAATGAAGAATGAGTGTCTACCCCAGCGGTGGGGTGTGAGGTCAGGGTAGGAGAGAAGGGCCCTTTGGGGAGTTCAAATGGCTACCCCTTATCGAACATTTACTATGAATTGTATGAAGTATTTCATAGGCCTTAACTTATTTGAAGTTATCAACCTCATTTCCTCCAGCGAGGGTACATACGGGGCTCCTGGTCACTCTCTTCTCCCCTGAGCTGCCCCATTCTTGCCCAGGGAGAGGGTGGAGTGCTTCCTGCCGCGGAGCCTATGGAGACTTTACAAACCCTGGGGAAAGTAGGCAGAGGGGCGTATAGTCCGTGGGTATGTCCACCTCCCCCCATTGCTCAGCCCGGTCATGTTCACAGGTCCACCCCGCAAGGCCAGGAGTTCATGGCTCCTCAAACCCAAGAGGGACTTAAAGTTGCCCCATCTTTCCTCTGTCCACTTTGGGTTAGGGCAGCGATTTTCAACCTTTTTAATCTCATGGCACACATAAACTAATTACTAAAATTCTGCAGCACACCCAAAAATATATTTTTTGCCAATCTAACAAAAAAATAGGTATAATTTTGATTCATTCACACTGGATGGCTATTGTTGTGTTGGTTATTATCATTTTTTGTTAATCATCACCCAAGGATTTTTTTTTTTTTTTTTTTTTTTTTTTTAGGGAGAGTGGAAGAGAGAGGGAAAGACAGAGTGAAACATCAATGTGAGAGAAACACATCAATTGGTTGCCTCCTGCACGAGCCCCAACCAGGGCCCAGGCCAGGGAGGAGCCTGCAACCAAGGTACGTGCCCTTGACTGGAAAAGAAGAATCGAACCCAGAACCCTTTGGTCTGCAGGCCGACTCTCTATCCACTAAGCAAAACTGGCTAGGGCAGCTGTTATCATTTTTAAATTTGACAATCCAAGGGAAAAGGGATCAGTGCCCCTGATTAAATAGGTGTTATTGCATGTTTTAAAAACTATTGCGGCACATTGGTTAAAAATCGCTGGGTTAGGGTAATATAAATGCACTGCCTAAATGAGACATTCTATGCATTCTGCAGAACCCCAGTATAAACACCCCCACCTGCCATCTAAGAAGCCTTTCCAACTTCCCAAGCAGGGACCTCACTCCTGGATGAGCTCCCCGCCACGCCCACCCCTGGTCACTCCTTCTACCCCAGCCCTGACCACAGGGGCCTGAGAGAGTTCTGCTTGGTCTCCCCCAAATTCCCCCAAGTTGGGAACCCTTCTTGAGTCCCCAGCATAGTCTAGCCCTGGCTATGCACAGGTGAACAGCAAAAAACAACAACAACAACACTGGTTTTCATGAATAAGTCTTGTGGAACAATCTCACTATCTAGGTAAGTAAACTGAGGCCCAGAGCGAGGCCCTCAAGGATCTCAAGGTCACATGAAGCAGTGGGCGCTAGAACATGGCGAGGGACTCCCCATATTTCTGGATGGAAGGAACCACGTGTGTGATTTTCCAAGGGGTGGGGGCTCACCGCCAACCTTGGCAGGGAATCGAGGCTCTGAGGTCACCCAAGAGCCCTAGCCTGCGAGAGGGGACAGGCCTGGCTGGTGGCCCAGCAGCTCTGCTGGGAGGGCGGTAGGCAGAGGTTGGCGATGTCGGAAGCCAAAGGCTTGGCCTCCCCGAGGGAGCCGCTTTCCCGGCCCGGGTCGGATCAATGGGCTGTAATTATACCGCGCCGGGCCCAGAGCCGGCGGGGAGGGAGCGGGAGCTGGCAGGAGCTGGGAAGCGGGCGGGAGAGCGTGGGCCGGAGCGGTACCCACGTTACTTTGATTGACAGCCCGGGAGGGCGCCGCGCGGGAGTTTCTGGGGATCGTAGTCTTTCCAAGAAACCCTGCTCCCGGTCTCTCCTCCGTTCGCGCTCGGGTAAACTGAGGCACGGGAACAAGCAACAACCGCCCCCCCAACACCCCCGCCTATAAATCGATCCATCTGTCCCCCCCCCCCCCCATCTGACCTGGGGCCAAAAATGGAGCGGTGCTAAAAGCCTTGAGTCTTCCGTGATTGTCTCAGCTCTTCCCTGAGGGGTCCAGCGCGACTTAACGTCTACCTCAGTTTACCTACCGGTGAAATAGGGCGAAAGGCGCCCAGTTGGCCCCGTCAGCTGGCCGGGCTTTTCCCAGAAGTTGTTAACTGAGGGGCTCTTGTCTTTAATAGAGACCTGTCAGGCTCGGGGGTGGCTCCCTTCAGTGTTTTAGGGTACTAATCGAGCCTCCGCCCCCTCCTACCCCGCCAGGTTAGGCATTCACAAGGGTCTCAGCTTCCAGGGAGGGGGAGAGCCACACTCTTCACACCCTGCTGGGAGCGCCCCGCCGCCTTGCGATTGGCCCAGCCAATCTTAGTGCCTCCTGCCATTGGTTGCTAGTTCCCCGATCCCCATTCGCCAGCCCCACTGTGTCGTCACGGACCCATGTGGGACCACCGCGAGCGGATTGGCTGGCGCGCCCAGCCAACCACCGCAGAGAAAGGAATTTCCACAGTAGCCCAGGCTGTGAGGCTGATTTAAGGTGGTCTGAGCAATCCGGGGTCCCACCGCTGCTTCTCGGCTTTTTCCTTTAAAACACATGCCACACACACACACACACACACACACACACACACACACACACACCATAAAAACCCAGCCAGGAATCTGAGCTGAGCCTTTCTGTACAGTGACACACACACACACACACACACACACACACACACACACACACATCCTCATCCTAAAAACCCAGCCAGAAACCAGGGCTGAGCCTTTCTGTACAGTCATAGTGAGAGGGGAGATATTGGAAGCTAAACCCCTTCCCTCATTTTGCAACTTCTTCCTGAATTTTGCAGATGGGGAAACTGAGGCCCAGAGAAGTGGAGCTTGAAGTCTCTCCCGCCCCCCCCCCCCCCCCCCCGCCGCCACCCCCCAATCACCACAACCATGGTAAAGTTAGCTGGGGAAATAAGAAGGTCATGCTACACTGCTCAGGCTGTAACTCACACATGGCAAGGCCTTCCCCAGCCTCCTGCTCTGGCTGGATGTGGGATTTCAGCAAGTTATGGAGTTGCCTAGGGGTCTCCCTAGGGGTCCCCCCCATCTCACAGACTGCTCTCAGCTGAGTCTCCCCAAACTCTCTAAACTGCTCCCAAGCTAAGGATGCTACTGCTTAAAGCAAAAAAATGTCTCTTCTTTGTGTGTGGTCTTGTGGCTTCTCAGACAATCCACAAATCTGTATTTATCCTCCCCTGTGGAGTGTGCCTGGCTGAGAGATCTAAAGACTGGTGGGTAAAGGTCCCCTCCTCCAGGAAGCCCCCTGTGGACCCACTAGGCACAGACTCTGTTCTAACTCGGGGTCCCTTGGGCCCTGGGTCTGTCCCTCTGTCCTGGTGTCAACTATGTGGGCCCTGGAGTGTGTCCTCAGCTCTCTCTCCCCCAGAATCCACCCTGGGAATTCTCTTAGCAAAGCCTGGGGCTGGGTCCTTTCTAGGGCCCTAGAATCTATCATGAGGAGGTGGTTATAGAGCAATTATCCACTTACTACCAACTTTAGACAGTCTGTGTTCAATGTGTATGTGGAGGAAAAGATGCCTTCTGGAGGAGATGCCTTTTGGGCTAGGCCTTGAAGGAATGGATTTTGTTCAGGCAGAAAAAGATCTGAGGGAATTCAAGGAAGAGATAAGCAAAGGCCCAGGGGTGGGAGAGAACAAAGATTAAGTAATCTGGCTGGAGGAGCTGTAGCAGAGGGAGTGTTTGAAGTGGTGGAGGGAGGTGAAGCTGTGCCAGGCCAGGAGGTGAAGGCCATGCATGCTAGCCTGAAGATCTGGGAATTTGTCCCAAGGTCAATATGAAGCCATGGAGGGTTTTAAGTGAAGAAGGGCAGACTCAAATGGAAGGTGACCAGAGTGAAGGCTGCTCAGAGTAGGGAGCTGGCTTGAGGTCCAATGGGAGAGGATGAAGGGCTGATGCAGGCAGGAGGCTGTGGGGATGGGGAGCAGGGTTGCATGGCAGGTGATGGGGAGAGAAGAGGCTAGGCTAGCCTAGCCAGCGTGGCTCAGCGGTTGAGCATTGACCTATGAACCAGGAGGTCACGGTTCGGGTTTGATTCCCAATCGAGGCACATGCCTGGGTTTCTGGCTTGATCCCCAGTGTGGGATGTGCAGGAAGCAAATGATCAATGGTTCTCTCGCATCATTGATGTTTCTATCTCTCTCTCCCTTTCTCTCTGAAGTATATGTATTTTATTTATTTTTTAAAAATATATATTTAAAAAAAATAAAAATAAATAAAAATATATATTTTATTGATTTTAGAGAGGAAAGGAGAGGGAGAGAGAGATAGAAACATCAATGATGAGAGAGAATCATTGATTGGCTGCCTCCTGCACGCCCCCTACTGGGGACTGAGCCTGCAACCCAGGCATGTGCCCTTGGCCGGAATCGAACCTGGGACTCTTCAGTCCACAGGCCAATGCTCTATCCATTGAGCCAAACCAGCTAGGGCTGAAGTATATGTATTTTAAAAGAGGCTGGGCTGATGCTCTGTCTTGGGGGATCAGGGTGGACGTGGGGCCTAACAGGTCTGGGGAAGATGTTTGGTCTGTAGCCCTGGGGTTCGTGGCTGGGTCTCAGGGTAGGGATTGGGTATGGAGCCAGAGCTTGGAGCCATCCTCATGGAAGAGTCAGGAGAACATGGAGGCAGGGGGAGGAAAAGATGCCTGGAAAAGTTTTTAAATGAGGACTTCACAGACACCCGCCCCCCATCCCCACCCCAACCAGAAGCATTGTGGAATCTTGGAACTCCCTCTTTCTTAGTATTTCCAGGAGTGTGGCCAGTGATCGCTGCCTTTAGCTACATCAGCTGTTTCTTCTCACCCCACTTGCCTGTCCATTTATTGAGCATTTACTGTGTGCCAGCTCTGCAGGGACCAAGACAGGCTTTGTCCCCACGCAGCCTAGTACTAGGGGGAGACGAGTAATGACTAGAGCAATCCAGGAAGAAACAGGATCATGTCAAAAACAAAACAAACTCGGTTAGGACCCAGAAAGAGAGAGACTAGGATGCAGTGTTTGAAAAATAGCAGGTAAATGCCTCTTAAATGCGTGGCCAGCAGGGGCCTTTCTGAGGAGGTGACATTTGAGCTGAGACTTGAATGATGAGAAACAAGGGAACAGTGTTCCAGGTAGAGGGACTAGTCAGTTCAAAGGCCCCGAGGCAGGACTGTGCCTGGTGAGCTGGAGGAACAGTGAGGAGGCCAGTGTGGCTGGAGCAGAGTGAATGAGGGTGAAGGTGAAAGGAGTTGGGATCAGGGAGGGGAAGGCAGGGAGGAGGTTTGGGCAGGGCTTTGTGGGTAGAATTTGGATTTTATTTTGAGGGCAATAGGGAGCCATGGAGTACTCCCTTCAACACAGAGACACTTTGAGGACATCTCTTCCCCTCCCCTCCCAGGCTTTCCATTTTTATCCTTCAGGTCTCATCTCCAATGTTAACCTCCTCAAAGAGGCCTCCCTCAGCTACCCCAGATAAGTAGGTTCTCTCTTGTCTACGTCTATCACTGCTCCCTAAACTTTCTTTGTGCACACAAATAATTCCGTAATTACCAAGTTGTGATCTTGTCAGACAAGGCCACAACCTGTTCTCCTTCACCCACCCTTGTATTCCTGGAGCCTGAAGGATGTCTGGCATATAGTAGATGCTCAATAAATTTGTTGGCTAGAAAGTGGTACTTTTAAGTTTGATAAACACTTTTGTATGCTTTCACTCACCTACTGACATGGGTGCAGTCATTAACACAGGGCAAGAGTTTTTCTCTGTTTAGTTCCCTTCTTTTTTAAAAAAAAAAAATATTTTTATTGATTTCAAAGAGGAAAGGAGAGGGAGAGCAAGATAGAAACATCAATGATGAGAGAGAATCATTGATTGGCTGCCACCTGCACGTCCCTTACTGGGGATCAAGCCCGAAACCTAGGCATGTGCTCTGACGGGGAATCGAACCCTGACCTCCTGGTTCATAGGTCCAAGCTCCATCACTGAGCCACGCAGGCTGGGCTGTTTTGTTCCCTTCTGAGCCTCGTTGCCTAGAGCAGTGTCTGGTCCACAGTAGGCACCCACTCAATACATATTTGTTGATTGACTTAATGAACAACCCTGAGGTTCCTTACATGCAAGATGGAATAGGAATGGCCCACTTCCCAGGTGAGTGGGAGGGACACTCACTGGATGTCTGAGGTCTGTGGTGGGGGGTGGAGCCCCTGTCCTTAGAGACCTCAGTCTGATGGCAGAGATTCAATGTCCATTCTCACTGGGACCTATGCTTTCTAGGAGCCCATAGTCCGAGAGGGGAGGCAGCCCAGTCTGCTGGTGGTGGCGATCAGGACACCAGCTCCCATCTCTGCGAACATACTGTGTGCCTGGCCAGGCTGAGGACTGTTCATGGACCCTCTCATTTAAAAATAGCCCCTGACTCTGCCATTTCCAGAGAATACTGAAGCCCAGAGTTGGGGTGAGCCTGGATCTGCCCAGCACCCCCTCGGGGCCTTTGCATGTACTATTATCCCGTCTCCCCTGGGGGATGCCTCCCTGCCAGCACTTGGCAAGGCTGCTCCCTCCGGATCCTCAAGCCTCAGCTCGCGTCCTCAGAAAGGCCGTTTCTGACCGCAAACAGCTCCCCTCCCCGCCCAGCGACTCCCCACGGTGGGCCACCAGGTATTTATTTGTTTCCTCGTTTTTCTCTCCGGTGCTCTCGGCGGGGAGAGAGGGGAGGGAGGTCGATGTTTGCGGGGTTGGACGCAAGTCTCAGTTTCCCGCCCGGCCCCGGTAAAGGGGAGGGTGGGTTCGAGGCTGGGAGGGCGCAGGGCGGGGGCGGCGGGCCGGGTGGGCGGGCCCGGGGGACGGCGGCGCCACCTTAAGGCGGCTCAGCCCGCGGCTCCCGGCCGAGCCCCGCCGGAGGGAGGCGGCTCCGTGCGCGGCCCGCCGCCCGCGCCTCCGACACCCGGCCGCGGCTCGCCGACCTTCCCCGACCGACCGCCGCCCCGCGCCCCCGCCCGCGGGAGGGCCTCGGCGCCCGCCTCGGTCCCCGCTGCCCCTCGCGCTAGCTCGGGGGACGCGGGGACTCCGGGGTCCCCTGCCCCACGCCGCCTCAGCCCCCGCTTCTTTCTCCAGGAAGCCCCCCGCCACCCCACTACCCCCCTCATCACATTGTCACACTCCTGCGCGAGGTGGGCTCCCCGCAGCGGCAGGATGTACCCCCAGGGAAGGCACCCGGTGAGTGGGGTCCCGGGCTGCGGGGGTGGGGATCCCGGGCGCCCGGGAACTCATCCCTGGTGTCCCCCCCCCCGCCCAGACCCCGCTTCAGTCCGGCCAGCCCTTCAAGTTCTCGATCTTGGAGATCTGCGACCGCATCAAAGAGGAATTCCAGTTCCTTCAGGCTCAGTACCACAGGTGAGGGGGGGCGGGGCGCCCCGCCCGGGGACCGGGAGTTCACCCGCCGGCTCACCTGGGAGCCGGGGGAAAGGGGCGGGGCCCTGGAGGCGAAGGGGCGGGGCCAGGCCCGGCTCGGGGTGAGGGGTGGCCTTCCAGGTGGAAGCACAGGTGAGGTGGATGGGGACACTTAGTGTTGGGGGCCTGGGAAGGGGTGAGAGGGCCTGGAGAGGGGTGAGAGGGGCTGGGACGGGGTGGTATAAGGAAGTGGGGAGGGCAGAGTGAAACCCATCACTTTGAAGCTGGCCCAGATGGGGTGTGCGTGGGTCTCCCCTGGGGGAGGCAGGGAGAGTGGGGCCCCCATGCCCTGTCTCCTCCCCAGCCTCAAGCTGGAATGTGAGAAGTTGGCCAGTGAGAAGACTGAAATGCAGCGACATTATGTCATGGTGAGGGGGTTAGCATGCCAGGTGGGGGTGGGGGTGGGAAACAAGGCTCGGGGTGTGAATCCGGACTCACTGTGCCGTTCTGGGGTACATCCCTGCCCTTCTCAGGGTCTCGTTTTCCCTGTCTGTAGAGTGGGCTGGTTGGGATTGTGGGCTGTTTCTCCAGGGACCCTCACAGCTCTTAAGAACAGTAAGACAAGGATGCCCCCTGTTCTCATGGGCATCTCCGAGGGGTCAGCGTCTTTGGGCACCACCTGCCCCACCTCCCTGGAGAGAGTGGAGGGGGCCCTGCTTCCCTCTAGGGGGTCTCATGGGTCTGGATGAACCGTGTCCTGCTGTGGTCCCCCCAGCCTGGGGGCTCCTGGAAGACCCAGAGTCACCCAGCACAGGGCTGGACATCCATCGGCACCGTGGACACTCCAACTGGCTTTTCCTTTGCAGTACTATGAGATGTCCTATGGGCTCAACGTTGAAATGCATAAGCAGGTAACTGTGGTGGGGATGAAGGTGTTCAGCAGGGAGAGTGGGGGTCAGGAAGCTGTGGGAGGGGTAGCTCCAGGGCATTCTGGGACAAGGCAGATTCAGGGAACAGGGGTCTTCACCTGCAATCTCTGGGACCAGGGGGCCAGGTTTTAGCCTCAGGATAGAAAAATGATCCTGGACTTCTGGAGACTTTGTCCAGCCTCTGGAGACGTTACCAGCAGAGATGGGAGTAGTGAGCAGAGCCTGGCATCCCTGTCAGGGAGGGCTCACAGCAGAGGCCGGCAACAAGTCCGGGAGTCTGTGGATGTGACTTCTGTCTTGGGAGCGGGCCAGATGGACAGCCTTGGAGGTCCCTTTCAGCCTGGAGAATCTGAGGTTTGGAGAGGGATCCTGAGGGTCTGAGAGAGAGAGAAAAGGGGAGAGAGAGGTGGAGAGAGAGAAAGAGAGAGAGAACGAATGAGTGTGTGTGTGTGTGTGTGTGTGTGTGTGTGTGTGTGTGTGTGACAGAGAGAAAGAGGCAGAGAAACATTGATTTGTTGTTCCACTTATTTATGCATTCATTGGTTGCTTCTTGTATGTGCCCTGACCGGGAATTGAACCCAGAATCAAACCCACAAGTTTGACGTATCCAACCAACTGAGTTACTTGGTCTGGGCTTCTTTTGCCGTTTCGAAGGGTCTGAGATTGACTCTGGTGCTTTGAGGTTCTGAGACTGTCCTACACTTCTAAGAGTGATCTCAAGGTTCTGAGTTAGAACCAAAGGTTCTGACATTGACTTCAGTTGTCCAAGATTAACCCCAAGATCCTGAGCCTGAACTCAGAGTTCTTCAATGGCTTCTCATAGGATGGAGATTCTGAGGCTGATGGAATCTTAGATTCTGTCCATCAGAGTATTAGAGTTAATGGGCAGAGCCTAGTGCTGGGTCTTCTGGGTAGGTGGGCTAGGAATGTAGGGTGCTGGGGGTGTCTGCCCTGGCATGCTTTTTCAGGTATGGGTGGGCTCTGATGGTTCTGGGGTGGATGGGAGGGGAAGTGTCTTTCTGGAGCATGATGTGGTCCCAGAGGTGTATGAAATAGACCCCCTATGGGGTGGCAGGCACAGGGTAGGACTCAGGCCTTGGGAGCCTAGTTCTGCCCTCCTGGTGGGAACACTCCCACCCCTGACACACACAGCACATAGCACCCCTGTCACCTAGGCAGAGGCAAAGCACAGGCTGACTGCACCCACACTTGGATATGCCATAGCCACCCCTTCCCCATCCACAAGGATTCCCCTCTGTTCAGCCTTAATGAGGCTCCCCGAGCCCAGACCTGGTCCCAGATGAATCCTACAAGTAAAGCCACTCTGTTTTCTCTCTGCTCCACACTTCCAACACTAAGTGTGGGTTTCCCCCACACCAACCGACTCTCCAACTTCAACACCAGCGGGATGTCCGCAGTTCGCTCCATTCTGACACTCTCTGCCCAGAGTTAGTGCAGACCCACAGGCGCCGGGCTCAGTCCCCTCTTCAGGCACCAATTGCAAGTCTGGGCCACCATTACCAGTTGGCTATAAATTGGGGGGCGGGGGGTTCCCCACCACTTCTTCCATGGGTTCAATAATTTGCTAAAATGGCTCACCGAACTCAGGAAAGCTCTTACTTACTATGACGTGTTCATTATAAAGGAACAGCTGGATGGACAGATGCATAGGGTAAGGGATGGGGAAAGGGCTAGAAGCTTCCGGGCCCGCCCCAGGGCACCACCCTCCCAGCACCTCTGTGTGCCCACTCACCCAAAAGCTCTCTATAGCCTGTATTTTAGAGTTTTTAAATTCTTCAAAGTTTCTCCTGGCCACTGTGGCTCAGTTGGTTGGAGCATCATCCAGTACACCAAAAGATGGTGGGTTCCATTCCCCGGTCAGGGTGCTTGTGGGAAGCAACCGATGGATGTTTCTCTCTCTCTCTCTCTCTCTCTCTCTCTCTCTCTCTCTCTCTCTCTCTCTCTTCCTCTTTCTCAAATAAAAATTTTAAAAAAGCATATCCTCGGGTGAGGAAGAAAAGAAACTTCAGAGTTTTTCATCTGCACGTGTTCCAGGGATCCCTCGTCCCCAAATCAGCCCAAGGAGCAGTTAGAGACTAGAGGTGCTGGGTCCTCAGGCAGAACCCTAAGCTGGGCCCAGGGGTGGGGCCCACTCTGCCCAAGGCCAGGAAAGGACAGCAGCTGCCTGACCCTGGAGGAGGAGCCCACTGTCAGTGGGGGCTGAGGGCCACAGCCCTGAGAGGTGGCTCAGAGCCATGGAGGTCACAGGGAGGGGCCGCCGCCTGCCCCTGAGGGTAGTGGGAAGAGGCAGGCCAGGGAACTGGGCTTGGGCAGACGGCAACTCCCACCATGTCCTGCGGAGCAAGGTCCGGAGGGGCCAGCCATACTGCCGAGAGCCTGTAGGGTACCTGGCAGAGGCCAGGAGGTTGAGGAGCAGGGTGAAGCCAACCAGACCCAGAGCGGCGGGCAGGGGGAAGAAGGGCGGGTCCTGGGTCTGGTAGTATCACAGCAGCAGCAGGAGCAGGGGCTGCAGGCTGCCTATTTCCAGCCTGTAGGGGCCTGGCTCTGACCCCGGGGGGCAGAGGGGGCTTGGGGGCCAGCCCATGTGGACACGTGGAAGTGGAGAACACAGTTGGGAGGGAGGTGAAGGCTGCCCAGGGTCTGGGTGTTGTCTCCCAGGAGTTGCCCTTGGTAAATGAGTAGTGCCTGTTGCTCCCAGCTGGGAAACTGGGTCCTTCTCCGGGAGCCAGTGGTGTCATGGGGCCAGGCCCTGGCCATCTGATTAAAACCATTGGGCATTTCAGCAGTAGTACGAGGGGCCCCGGCGGGGGGGTGGGGTGGTGGTGGCTCAGGAGCCGCAGAGTTGCTGGGAGCCCCGTGCCAGGCTCTGGCTGTGCGGCCTGACCTGTGTCTCCGGCTGGAGGTCTTGGCTCCTGGGGCCTCCGCTCTGATGCTGTCGGTGACCACCATTGCTTGGCTGTGCCGTGCCGGTGTTGGCCTCCCTGACACCTGGGGCGGGGGGTCAGCGCCCTCTGGGGTGTATGTTGAGACCCAGGCAAGAGCCCACAGCAGAAGGCAGGCAAGCACCCTGACCATTCATCTCATCACCCACCCCTTCAGCCTGGGCCACGGCAGCCGCCTTTCCTGCCGCACTGCCGAGTGCCCGGGTTGGCCGACTCCATAGCAGACCCTTGGGCACCTCTGGGCCGGAGGCACGGGCCGTAGTCGCAGATACCTGAAGGCACCCACTCCCCTGCCGCCTAGAGGCTTCATGCCACAGGCGGGATCGATCGGATCGTTGGCCATTGGTGACTGGCTCAATCCCAGTGTTTCTCCCCTCCCTGGAGGTCAGGGATGGGGCGAAAAGTTGGAACCCTTTAATTAACTCAGGTGCGGTTGAAAGGGGCTTATTACAGATAGCCAAAGGTACCCCCTTCACTCAGAAATCCCAAGGGTTTTAGGAGCTCTATGCCAGGAACAGATGCCTCCTTGTTCTATCCCACCACCACGCCCTGGCCTGAGTGTGGTGCCCCGGGATCTCCGCCTGGCTGCAGCCCCAGGTTGTAGAGGACACCTAGAGAGGGACGTGGGTTCAGCCAGGGCTCAAACCGGGGACTCCCCGAGGAGGCTCCCCCTCCAAGCCCCTCCCCATTGCTTCCTGCCAGGCGGAGATTGTGAAGCGCCTCAGTGGCATCTGTGCTCAGATGATCCCATTCCTGACTCAGGAGGTGAGTGGGCTGGGGGCGCAGGAGGAGGCTGGGAGGCCTGAGGGGGTGGGTAGGGCTGGATGATGGATGCCGCAGGCAGTGTTTCTGCAGACTGGCTTAGGGCCTGGGCACGGGCTGGGGCATGGGCTCCGGGGATGGAGGGCGGGCTGGCTGAGGGGGAGGAATGGGGCTCAAGCCCTGCACCAGGGTCTGAACTCTGGCTGCGTGCTGTGGCCTTGGGCAGGTTGCTTGTCCTCTCTGTGCCTCTGCGGTCAAGTTTAGAAGAGCTGATCCACACAGAGTGTTGAGGAGGATGCTGGGTGCTTAGGAAGCCCCCAATAAAAGTTAGCCCTTACATTGCTCTCAGTGAAATCAGCCAGACACAGAAGGACAGATACTATGTGATTCCACTCATAGGAGGTCCCTAGAGGCGTCAAACTCAGAGAGACAGAGAGGAAAACAGTGGAAGTTGCACCGGCCACACTTCCAGTGTTCAGTGGCTACACGTGGCCAATGGTTTCTGTATCCGGCAGCACAGATCGAGAAAATTTAATCATTGCATCATAGAAAGTTCTACAGCACTGCACGCTGAGCACAGCACAGCCCCCGGCCACATCGTGGATAAGGCTTAACACATAATGTTGGGTGAAGGAAGTCAGACACAAAAGAGAACACAGGGACTGAGACATGCAGTAGTTCCACGTGGACCGATTCGGGCAGATCTGGGAAGGCAGCTGTAGGGGGGAACTCTATACAGCAAACGAGAGTTGTTGTGGGAGGGGAGGGGAGGGAAGAGAGGCATGAGGACAAGAGGGCGGGGTGCGTGGGGCCCCCCAGGGCGGCCAGTGTGTGTTTTCTGACCTGGGTGGTTGGTGTATCGGTGCTGACTTACACGGTGGTTCTTTACTGGAGGTGAGCAGGCCCCAGGGGACACTGGGCAATGTCTGGGGACATCGGTGGTTGTCCCTGGAGGGGCTCCTGGCATCGAGTGGGCGGGGTCAGGGGTGCTGCTCAGTCCGCCGCAGTGTCCAGGGCGGCCCCACAGAGAATGGTCCAGCCCCCATGTCAGCAGCGCCGAGGGGAGACCCCGCTTTATAAGCTCCAACTTATAATTATTAGTATTAATTGCATTTACATGCTTTGTTTCTCTATTTCGTGATTTTTTTTTAAAGGAGGAGACAGATAGAGGAGAAATAGCAAATGCCATGGATGAGGGTGGGGGAGGGGAGCGGGCCACAGAGGGAATTGCCTGGGCAGATGGGGTTTCCAAGCAGTCAGGGGGTTCTGAGCACCCCTTTTCCATATCCCCCACCTCCCAGCATCAACAGCAGGTGCTACAGGCCATGGAGCGTGCCAAGCAGGTGACTGTGGGGGAGCTGAACAGCCTCATTGGGGTGAGTCATCCTGGCCCCTGCCCTCTCCTGGGGAGACCCTACCCCAGGTCCCTGCACCAGTAGGTGCTAACGTTGGGGGTGCTGTGTGGGCAGCTGGTCTTGGTGGACCTTGTCCCCACTCTGCAACCTCTTGGGCCAGGGGTATTACTGGGTACCCGAACACCCCACCTGCCCCTGGCCCACCCCTCCTCCTCTCTAGCAGCAGCAGCTCCAGCCGCTGTCCCACCACATCCCCCCTGTGCCCCTCACTCCTCGCCCATCTGGGCTGGTGGGTGGCAGTGCCACGGGGCTGCTGGCCCTGTCCGGAGCACTGGCTGCCCAGGCTCAGCTGGCCGCGGCTACGAAGGAGGACCGGGCAGGTGTGGAGGCTGAGGGGTCCAGAGGTAAGTGGATGGGGCAGGGTGGCATTGGCCAGGGGTTGTGGTGGTCGCGGGGAGGACTGGCAGACCACGCTGCCCAGAGCACCAAACTCACATAAGTGTGAGGGGGCTGCAGGGCCCCTTTACTTCCAACTGACTGTGTGTCCTTGGGCAAGTTACTGACCCTCTCTGGGCATTTATCTGACTGGCATGTGGAAGGGATAACCCACTCTGTGCAATGGTGTTGGAAGGAGAAGGGAGATTCTGAGCTGGGAAGAGGGATTTATAAACTGTAGAGGGCTGTGCCATGTCTGGTACCATGGGAGATGAAACCCTCCTTCTTTTTCCTTCTCTCTCTCTCTCTCCTTTGCCCCCAACCCACCAGTGGAGAGAGTTCCGAGCAGGGTAAGTTGAGGGGCATCCGGGGACTTGCCCTCTTATATAACATTTGCTTTGTATTTGTGTATGGCTAAAGCCGCTTGTTCTGAGCTGATAAGGGCCACATCCAGCTTTCAAACTGTGTTGCCTGGGAGATGCCCATAGGCTAGTTTTATTTATTTAAATTTTTGAATCTTGAGCTATTTTTGCAATTGAATAAATGAATGCATGCCCATGAGAGCATTCTATACACCTTTCCATTCATTAATTTACCCATCCTCCATTCAATATTATCTACAAGAGCACTACCCAATAGAAATTCCATGTGAGCCCTGTAATTTTTAAAAAAGTTGATTTTGAAATAATTAAAGGTGCACAGGAGGTTGCAAAGACATGTGCAGGAAGGTCCCATGCACCCCTCACCCAGCTTCCCCCAGTGATAAAATCCTACAAAACTGAAGTCCATATCAAACCTAGGAAACTGACATAGGCACAAGCCAGGGAGCTTATTCACCTTTCACAGTTTCACGTGCAGGCGTTCATTGTGTGTGCTATGTGTGTGTGTAGTTCTTTGCAGCTCTAGCACGTTTAGCCGTGTACCTACATCGCCGCATCTCCTACGCAATTGCAAATTTCCTAGTAGCTACGTTAGAAAAGTTAAACAGGTGAAATTAATTTCAATAATATATTTTATTTAATGCAATGTATCCAAAACGTTTCAACTTGTAATCTGCATAAACATTATAAATAAGGTATTTTACATTCTTTTTATTGAACTAGGACTCTAAGATCCAAATGAATGTTGCACTCAGAACTCACCTCAGCTTGCACTAGTGCCCCCCAGGGGACACTGGGCGATGTCTGGGGATGTTTGGAAGGTGTTATTGCCCCAATGGATGCTTGATGAGCAGACCCTAAGAACAGCAGTGGGGATGCTCATCTTGGCTGGGCCGGGGTGCAGGATGGGGGCCCAGGACCCTGATCTTCTTCCTGCCTGGCTCCTCTCTCTGCAGAGTGCGTCCCCCTCGCCCCCTGAGAGTGTGGTGGAAGAAGAGCGGCCAGGCGGCCTGGGTGGCAACGGGAAGCAGCAGGCTGAGGAAAAAGACCTGTCGGGGCCTTATGTGAGTGGGGGCAAGAGGAAGAGTGGGGTGGGCATGCATGACCTTGACCTGCCCCAAGCCCCACCCCTTGGAGCCTTCCAGAGCCCAGTTCTGCCCATGACTCTCACTCCAGAGCCTTCCAGAGCTCCCCATTGCTCACGGAGCACTGGCCAATCAGAAGAGGCCCTGTGGAGTCAGGCTTAATCCTTCAGTCGATTAAGTCCCTGTAGCCTCTGAACCGTGCACTGTTTTCCCACCTCCTGGCTTTTGCTCTGGCTGTTCCCTAACCCTCTGCCTCTCAGGCCCCAAACTCACTGTACTCTTCTGCAGGAAGCTGTCCCTGACCCCCTCCCTGGAGGGCTGGGACCGCTCTCCCACTGTCAGAGCAATTGCTGCTCCTGTAGTTTCAAACTCTGGTGCCCCAGGGGTCATGTTGAAAGTGAGGCTTGGGACAGTGGCCAGCTGGGGGGCATTTGCCCCATCTAGAGGGGCAGCTGTGACCTGGTCCTGTCTGACCACTGAGCCCAGTGTTGGCCAGTCTTTCTCAGAGAAGCTTTTAATCTTTTTTTTTTTTTAAAGAAGACTTTAATCTATATATTTTTTAAATCCTCACTGGAGGATATTTTTCCATTGATTTTTAGAGAGAGGGAAAGACAGAGAGAAATTTTTATGTGAGAGAAACATACCGATTGGTTGCCTCCTGCACGAGTCCCAACCAGGGCCTGGGCCAGGGAGGAGCCTGCAATCGAGGTACATGCCCTTGACTGGAACAGAACCCTGGACCCTTTGGTCTGCAGGACAAAGCTCTATCCACTGGGCCAAACTGGCTAGGGTCTAATTCTGTGTTAAAGAAGAAAACTGGGGATAAGGAGGTCCAAGAAAACCCACCTGCTGGGCAGATGTGGCCTCCCTGCTGCAGCCTTTGGTTCCCCCGTGGTTTCCAGCCAAACCAGAGGGCAGCCCAACATGTGTGTCTCCAGGGGCCATGGGGAGCCACAGGAGGATGCAGAGCAGGTGTGGGAACAGGTTTTAAGAACATCTCTCTGGGCCTAGCTTGGAAGGCTACTTGGAAGGGGCAAGGTGGCAGGCCAGGAGACCAAGGAGGGGATGTGCTGGGGCCGTGGGGATGGGGACGCAGATGGATGAGTGAGAAGGAAGTATGGATGACTCCTGGTCTCTGCACAGAGGAGGAAACTGAGGTCAGGGTGGGGGGGCTGGGAGTCACTCAGGAGTCATTCTGTTGCACGTAAATAAACGGCACCACAGCAAGTCTTGGGCATTCAGCACTGTCTCCCTCATCCTTCTCTAGGAGGGACCCACTCCCTTCACCCCCTTACCTCAAACCCTCCCTTGCACTGAGCCAATGCATCGTCGCCTCTGAACCAAGCCAATGGGCTGCTGTAGCCCCAGAATTCCTATCCAACCCGGGGCCTGCTGGATGCATGGTCCCCTTCCCAAGGAGATGAAGGGGGTGTGGAGGCAGGGGCCTGGCAGGGTGAGCTCTCTCTCCTTGTCCCCCCAGGAGAGCGACGAGGACAAGAGTGATTATAACCTGGTGGTGGATGAGGTGAGTTGAGGTCCAGATTCTTTGACTCCAGGACTGAGGCAGGGAACTAGGTCTAGACACAGAGCAAGTGGTGGGTTTTGGAGTCGGGGGCGGGAGGGGGGGGAGAGGTGGGGGAGAGGGCCAGAGGGAGTGGGATTACTGGTCCCCTCTCTGTGGGATGGCTGGAGCCAAGGAAGTAGGGGTTATTGGACACTTCAGGTGGACATCTTCTCCATAGCACAGTGGGGAAACTGAGGCCCAGGGCACACTGGAGATGGACTGCAAAAGTGGCTTCAGGCACTGGCTCCCTGTGTGACTTTGGAGGAGTGTTCCTCCTTTCCTGGCTGCTTCTTTCCCCACCTGTCCGGTGGGGAAAAACAAAGCCAAGCCTTTATAAGTCCTTGCTGTTTGCGCTTATAGAGTAGGCCCCAACGTTAGACCCTTTTACAGATGAGTAAACTGAGGCACAGGGAGGTTTCATAATCCTCCCAAGGTGGGTGGCAAGTGCCCTGTCTAGAGGTTGGGGTAGGGCTCAGGAGGGGTAAAGAGAGAGGCGCTCTTTCTCACCCACTCAACATCACCTCAAACTTAGGACCAACCCTCTGAGCCCCCCAGCCCAACTTCCACCCCATGTGGAAAGGCGCCCATCTGCGTTCCTGCTCGTCGGGACCTTGTGGAAAGTCCAGCCTCCTTGGCCTCCAGCCTCAGCTCACCGCTCCCCAGAGCCAAGGAGCTCGTTCTGGTAAGAAGTAGGGGAGGCCTTGAAACTCACTTTGTTCACCCTGAGGGCCTGGAAACAGATACTTCCCGTTTGACATGAGGAGATGGAAAACTGGCCAGACTGGTGTGTCCAGCATTCCCCTCCAGATTATTTGGCCACCTTCCTAAAACGCCCCCTACCCGATTCAAGTGGACTCACTCTGTTGCACCTAAATAAACAGTAAGAGGCAACTTTGTAAGTAAACTCACTTATGGGGAAGTCAGGTATCTCTTGCAATAAATGGAAAATCCTCTGAAAATAAACAGTGAAACTGTAGAATGGACCAGTCACAAGGCAGACTTCAGCCCTGTGAGTGGTAAAGCCTTGGAGAGGCAATGAAGACACACCAGTCCCAACCTGAAATGCTGTCCCCACCAGGAACCAGGATCCATATCAGAACAACTTTCTCCTTGCCTCTCCCAGGTTTAATGCCAGGTATAGGACCACCTGATTACATACATCCCTGGGGGGAATTTTTAAAAAATTTTTATTGACTGATTGAGAGAGAGAGAGAGAAACAGCAGTTTGTTGTTCCACTTATTTATGCATTCACTGTTTAATTTGTGTATGTGCCCAGACCAGGGATCGAACCTGCCACCTTGGTGTATCAGGAAGCTGCTCTCACCAACTGAGCTACCCTACCAGGCACACACCCCCAAGGAATTCTTAATTCAGCTCTATTTGTCCCTCTCCCTCCCCCAAGTCTCCCCTAGACCCTTGCCCTGAACTTACTTGGGAGATTGCTTCAGTTTCTAGGCTTACCCTCCCAGCAGGTTGCTATGGCAACCGTCAAGGTTAGGGCTCACTTTGCTTCTCAAGAGACCAGAGAGGGGGAGGAGCAGCTGTGTTCTAATGGAGAGGCCCCATTAGAACACATGTTGTCCCCGTCCACTCCCTCTCGTGGGTGGGTGAGTGTGGCTGTCACAATACATGTCATTTTGTGATGGGAAGATAAGATGTAACGGACACAGGACAAAGATGCGAATCAGTCTCTTAAAAGGCAAAGTTGGTAATGGCAGACAGGAGAGACAACAGCGTGCTCCTATGTGGGGGTCCGGCTTCCCTCGTCTCCAGTGTTCCTGTGGAAGGAACAGCTGTGAGGAATAACCCCCTCCCCCTGGGAGAAGGAACAGTCCACCAGTACCAGGTGCTGTTCCTTCATCTGGGAGAATGCTGTGTGGTCTCCAGTGTCTCGAGCCCATCCCAGAGGTTCCCATTCCTTGTCCCCAACAGCCTCCAACTTTGTCCTTCCCCCCCTTCCTCAGGGTGTGACCTTGCTTGAGGGCCCACCTTGCACCATTCTGTCTACATCGTGTTCCTGACTGTGTACCCACACTGCATACCTTATCATATGCCTGCATGGTTCTCACCATACATGTGCGTGTTGGTTCCCATTGCCTTGCATGTGTGAGCATGTGCCCAGGTACCCACCTGGCATTCCAATGTGTGCAGACACTCACGTGTCCCCTGTGCCTAGGGGGTCAGCTGTGGGCCCCTCTCCTGGTGAGTACATGTCTGAAATTGTCTGCAGCTGCAGAGGTGCACTGCCATGTGTGGTCACTTCCCTTGAGCCCTGGCCGACCAGGTCTACCTGTTCCTTCTTCTCAGCCATATCTGACCAGATCCTTGGCCTGCAAGGTGCCAGGTGCCTGGCGGTGTTCTGTCCTGCCTTTTCTCCCCAGAATGATCTCCCTGCCAGCACCCCTGCCTCCAAGTCCTGCGACTCCTCCCCGCCCCAGGATGCGTCCACACCCGGGCCCAGCTCGGCCAGTCACCTCCGCCAGCTCGCTGCCAAGCCAACGCCTTCCACGGACAGTATTGGTGAGCGCCCACTGGTGCCTGCCAGAGCAGGTCTCCTCTCTGGGAGGGGGGTTCTAGAAAGTGGTAGGGGGTGAGGGAGGCAGGAGATTGGATGCCAGCCCTAGCATTGCCTTGATCCTTTTCATGACTCTGAGTTGGACGCTGCCTCACTCTGGGCCTTGGTTTCTCCTTGTCTTCGTTGGAAAGGTGGGCAAACAGAGGCCCGGACTTACTCAGGGGCTTCAGCCTAGTGCACTGGAAAGACAAGCTTTAGAGCCAGAAAGGCTTGGGTTTGAGGCCAGCCTTGGACACTGGCCAGCTGTGTGACCTTGGGGAACGGACCCAAGCTCTCTGAGCCTCACATTCCCTGTTAGTAATATGGGGGTGACAGTGCTCTTCTTCTAGGCCTGTGCTGGTTTCGGGGTCCCAGAAAGAAAACAGACCTGGAACTTGTCCTCAAGGAGCTCCCAGATGGTGGCAAGGAGACCCAGACCTCAAAACTCCCAGCCCTGTGTAATTACACCTGGGGCAGGGTGGACTGGAGAGGCTCAGGGGTGTTCCTGAAATGTTGTTAAACACGACACCTAGGTTTGGAGGGATGAGTAGAAGTTCAGAAACTGAAGAAGGAAAGGGAAAGGCATGTCAGCCAGAGGGAACGACATTTGTAAATGCCTGGAGATACGACAGGGCATGGTGAATGCTGGCGCAGGGCATGGGAGCCCTGAATGACAGGTCACAGTGCTGGCGCCCGGGCCCCAAGGGAGTGGGAGGCGGGATCTGGGTCCAGTGTGTCTGAAGACCTGTCTTTGTCTCTTCTCACTCAGCCCTGAGGAGCCCTCTGACCCTGCCCAGTCCCTTCACCGCGTCCTTCAGCCTGGGCTCACACAGTGCACTTAATGGGGACCTCTCTGTGCCCAGCTCCTACGTCAGCCTCCACCTGTCCCCCCAAGTCAGTGGCTCTGTGGTATATGGACGCTCCCCCATGGTGAGTCCTCAGTGTGGGAGATGTCAGCAGGGACCCAAAGCTGGAGGCTGGGAGGGAAAGCCAGTTATACAGCGGGAAACAAGGAGGTGGGGAAAGGAAGGGGGCCCTGACTTGACGAGTACATGTGGAAAGATACTCTGAGGGTCTCAGTAGTTCCACAAGCTTAATTCAAATCAGCACATGTGACTGTGGAAAAGCAACCGTGAGTGTGCTGCATTAAAGAGGAATGGAGAGCTCCAGCCAGGAAAGGTGAGGGTCCCATTCAACCTCCTGGCAGATGCTGTCAGTTGTTAGCCTTGATTTTAAAAAATATATTTTTAAAATTGATTTTAGAGAGGAAGGGAGAAGGGTAGAGAGATGGAAACATCGATGAGAGAGAAACATCATCAGGAGGTAGCACCCCCCACAGGGGATCGGGCCCACAACCTGGGTATGTGCCCCAATTGGAAATTGAACCAGATGCCTCTTGGTTCCTGGCTCAATGCTCAACCGCTGAGCTCCACCAGCTGGGCTTAGCCTTGATTTTTAAGGGCAGTGACAATTCTGGTAGATTGCAGAGGAAGGACTAGCCTGGGGAGTGAGCTGGAAGTGATTTTCCATGAGGAGGAGCTGAAGAAATGAGACACGAGACTCCTGAGCTGCAGTGGAGGGGGCAGACAGGTCTGCATGGCTCCAGAAGGCAGTACTGGGACAGATGACTGCTAGCGTGAGCCCTCCCGAAGTGGATCAAGGTGCCTCCAGAGGCAAGAAAATGCCTTTCACTGTAGATACCCAGGCCAGAGGGCACTTGCAAGAGATGCCATAGAAAAGGAGTCAGTGCCTGGCCGGTGTGGCTCAGTGGTTGAGCTTTGACCAATGAATCAGGAGATCAGGCTTCGATTCCTGATCAGGGCAAATGCCTGGGTTGCGGGCTTGATCCCCTGTGTGGGGTGTTCAGGAGGCAGCCAATCAATGATTCTTTCTCATCATTGATGTTTCTATCTCTCTCCTTCTCCCTTCCTCTCTGAAATCAATAAAAATGTATTTAAGAAGAAAAAAAAAAGAAAAGGAGTCAGCAAATGTTTATCTGTAAGGGGCCAGATAGTAAATATTTTTGGCTTTGCAGACCAGTTGGTCTCTGTCACAACTATCCAACTCTGCCTTTATATAGCTCAGAAGCCACCATAGACAAAATATAAATGAACGAATGTGGCTGTGTGCCAATAAAGCTTTATTTACAAAAACAAGCAGGGGCCTGTAGTTTGCAGACTCCTGAGCACCGGATGGAAAATTCTTTTTTTTTTTTAAAAATAAATATATTTTATTGATTTTTTTACAGAGAGGAAGGGAGAGGGATAGAGAGCTAGAAACATTGATAAGAGAGAAACATCGACCAGCTGCCTCTTGCACACCCCCCATTGGGGATGTGCCCGCAACCAATGTACATGCCCTTGACCGGGATCGAACCCGGGACCTTTCAGTCCGCAGGCCGACGCTCTATCCACTGAGCCAAACCGGTTTTGGCGAACCTGGGACCTTTCAGTCCGCAGGCTGATGCTCTATCCACTGAGCCAAACCGGCTTCGGCTAGATGGAAAATTCTTTAGGTTCCTTATGACTCTGGGGCTCTAGGATTCCCTGGACAGTGATCTTGGGGTTCCCTCATGTGAAAGCCTCCGCTCTCCCATCTGTAGTATGGGAGAGGAGAGGGCATCTATGCTTTCTTGGGGAGGAGCTAATAAACCCATTGGGGTCCTCTGGTAAACAGGGGCTGTAGTGGGGAGGGTCTGGGAGAGGGCACATGCGAGTTTGAGTCACCTACCCCGTGACACCCCCTTTGGCGTTTGACAGATGGCTTTTGAATCTCATCCACACCTCCGGGGGTCATCCATCTCCTCCTCCCTGCCCAGCATCTCCGGGGGAAAGCCGTGAGTACAGAGTGGGGCTCCCTGCTCCCTCCAAGGGCATTCCGTGCTGGGGTGGGGGTGGGGTGTCTTGATGCCTTTGCAGAAAGTCTCTTCTGTAAGATAATGGGAGCTCCCACCTACCGCAGGTCTACCTGCTCCCTTCTCCCTTCTCCCTTATCTCTGGAGAGAGGTAGGTCACCAGGAAAGTTTAGACCAGTGGTTCTTAACAGGGGTACATTTTGCTGCCCTGTTTCAGGACATTTGATGATATCCGGTGATACATTTGGTTATCACAGCCAAATGCTCCCAGCCTCTGGCGGGCGGGGGGGTGGGGGGTGGGGGTGGGGGGGTAGAGGATGCTGCTCAATACCTACAGCGCCCAGGACGGCCCCCACAGAGAATGACCTGGCACCAAGTATCCACAGACCTTTCTGTCATGGGAACGTTCTATACCTGCTGCTGTCCAGTCTGATTGCCATCAGCTTCCTGTGGCTTTTGAGCGCTGGGAATATGGTCAGTGCATCCAAGGAAATGAAAATTTAGACTGACTTAAATTTAACTTGCCCCATGTGGCTGGTGGCCACTACTGGACAGCATTCTCTGGAACTCAAGGCCTCTTCATGGACAAACATTTACTAAGTGTTTGCTGACCATGCACCAGGCCACCACCTGGGCCCCTTTCTCTCTTTTGTACCACACCTACCTTCCCCCTTTGATCCTGTGGTTCCCTTGCCTAAATGAGGCACCGTGCTGCCTTCTGGGGAGAGGGTGCGGGGGCCTCCCCCATTCCCTCTGGGGCGCGGGTCATACCCATCTTCCGTCCAGGGCCTACTCCTTCCACGTGTCTGCGGACGGGCAGATGCAACCAGTGCCCTTCCCATCCGATGCGCTAGTGGGTGCAGGCATCCCACGGCACGCGCGGCAGCTGCACACGCTGGCGCACGGCGAGGTGGTCTGCGCGGTCACCATCAGCGGCTCCACGCAGCACGTGTACACGGGCGGCAAGGGCTGCGTGAAGGTGTGGGATGTGGGCCAGCCTGGAGCCAAGACACCGGTGGCCCAGCTGGACTGCCTGGTGAGGCGGGGCGGGGCCTGGAAGGCACGGGGGCGGGGCTTGCGGCCAAAGGCCAACAGTACGGGGTTTACCTACCAAGGAAGGGGGGCGCTTACAGGCCTACCAGGGGCAGGGATTATCAGTCAAAGCGGTGGAGTTTATATGCAAATCAGGGGCGGGGCTTGCAGGCCAATAAGCTTATAGGCCTGGCTTATCAGCCAATGGGTAGAACTTAGGCCAATCAGGGGCGGAGCTTGAAGTTCAATGGGGCGGGGCTTAAGAACATCAGCGTTCATAACTGCTATAAATTCTGTGGGGTTGGAGTTTACAGCCCAATGGGTGGGGCTTACAAGCCAACCTGGGGCAGGACTTTCACGCTAACCAGAGGTGGGGTGCAGCTTCTTCAGCTGGGCTCTTGGAGGCAAAGGGGAGAGGGGGGTTAGCCCCACGCCCTTGTTTCTCTCTCCTCCAGAACCGGGACAATTACATTCGTTCCTGTAAGCTACTGCCTGATGGCCGGAGCCTTATCGTGGGCGGTGAGGCCAGTACTTTGTCCATTTGGGACCTGGCAGCGCCCACCCCCCGCATCAAGGCCGAGCTGACCTCCTCAGCCCCCGCCTGCTACGCCCTGGCGGTCAGCCCCGACGCCAAGGTCTGCTTTTCCTGCTGCAGCGATGGCAACATCGTGGTGTGGGACTTGCAGAACCAGACCATGGTCAGGTGGGTGGAGGGTACCAGGAGACCTTGGGCAAGCCTCCCTTCCTTTTGTGCTGTGGGGGCAGCCGAGTGGCCTTGGGGGACGCTGGAGCAGCACCAGCTCCAGGATGGATGCCCGGGCCCTTCTCCCTCCAGGCAGTTCCAGGGCCACACGGACGGTGCCAGCTGTATTGACATTTCTGACTATGGCACCCGGCTCTGGACAGGGGGCCTGGACAACACCGTGCGTTGCTGGGACCTGCGGGAGGGCCGCCAGCTGCAGCAGCATGACTTCAGCTCCCAGGTGCCGGAGGGGTCCAGCGGGAGGGGGTAGAAGCTCCAGGAATCTGGCCTCTTTTCCTCTCCCCGGGGCACCCGCTTCCAGATGCGGAGCAGAACCAAATGCCTGCTACAAATGCCTTCAGATACAGGCCTTCCCCTTTATTTTGTTTTTTTCTTAATATATTTTTATTTCAGAGAGTAAGGGAGAAGGAGAGAGAATTATTGATTGGCTGCCTCCTGCATGCCCTGCACTGGGGATGGAGCCAGCAATCCGGGCATGTGCTGCTGACTGGAATTGAACCCCGGGACCCTTCAGTCCGCAGGCCCACGCTCTATCCACTGAGCCAAACCAGCAAGGGCAAGGCTTTCCCCTTTATTCTCCAAAGACAGACACAGGGAACCACAAAGGAGCTGATCATATTACACTGCGGGGCTGCTAAGACCCTCAGATCATTTCCCCAGATGCTCTGGCCGAGCCATTCCCCCATTCCTTTGTCTCTCCTTGTATAGCTGGTTTCTCCACCCAGCCTTCAACCTTTGACCTTATTGAGAGCTTTTGACCACCCCCACCTCAGGACTTACCATGGGGGACCTGAGGGAAAAGGTAGAGGTTGACATAGGAGCTGGGCACCGAGAGGTCTCTGTAGAGGGCCCTGTGGGAATCTAGGCTGCAAGATGTGGTGAAGGAGCTGGACAGAATCAGGGGGCTTCTCAGGGCTGAGCAAAGAGTCAATGAAACAGGCCTTCAGACACCCTGACCCCAGACCCTTAGGGGACAGGTGGGAGCGCCTGGGCTTGTCATTTAAGGCTCCCATTCTCTAGTCTCAAACACACCGTGCCCTGGGACACCGCTAGGCCTCACTTATTGTTCCCTCTGACTGGCATGCCTTCCCCTTCCTCTCTCCAATTGGTAAACTCCTACTCATCCTTCAAACCCCATCAAATTTGCCCCCCTCCTTGAAGCCCCCAACTCTTTACGTTCCCCAACTTTTTCTGTTCTACCTTCTCTTTAGCTTGAATGTTTTCTTGGTAGGGAAGTCAGGGGTGCAGGTGGATAGTTGTCTATCCTCTATCTCCAAAACGTAGATGAGTTACATACATATCAGGGATTCCATGGTGAGTGTCCCCTATCCCACGTGGGCACCTGTCTCTGTACAGGAACATTCTATATGGCCAGAAGAGAGATGTGAAAACTTCCAGTCTTCTCTCTATATATTTATGGTCCTTCCAAACATGTCTTACTTGGAAGACTTTGCCAGGTTTAGGATGGAGCAGGGCTTTAGTCCTCTCTGTGCCTCGTGTGGGGTAAGGCACAGAATGATGAGGCCACCAAGTCCTTTCAAATCAAAATAAAAGGAGGCGTTGGCAGTCGGGAGAGTTCCAAGCTGGGAGCTGGAAGGCCTGGTCCTTCACAGACTTGCTGGACCTGCTTCGTGACTTTGAGCCAGACTTGGCCTCAGCTTCCCTTCCACCATCTGCTCAAGGGGAGCGACTGTCCTCGCCTGGCTTCACCCACCACCCCCTCCCACCCTCCCTCCCGGAGCTGTTGTGCGTTCAAAGCAGATAATGGATGTGAGGCCCCGGGGTTCCGTGTAATGCTGATTAATATTAATGATTTGACATGCAGTTGCCTGCTGCTGCTAGGCCCTGGGCCAGCTGCACTCCATGCAGGGGCCTCAGTGGGAGAGCATTGGGCTTTCCCCCTCCCCCACCCCTTCTTCTGGGCATCTCCCACTGTCCCAAGGGGTTTTGACCCTACACCTTCCCTCTTCCCTCCCAGATTTTTTCCTTGGGCCACTGCCCCAACCAAGACTGGCTGGCCGTTGGCATGGAGAGCAGTAATGTTGAGATCTTGCACGTCCGCAAGCCAGAGAAATACCAGCTGCACCTTCATGAGAGCTGTGTGCTGTCCCTGAAATTTGCCTCCTGCGGTGTGTCTGTCTGGGGCTTGGGTGGGACTCCAGGGCTTTGGGACAGGGTTGCCAAAACACAAAATAACACTTCCCACACACCAAAAAAACAAAAACAAAACAGTTAAATTTGAATCTTAAACAACACATAATTTGTTACAATAAGTATGTCCCAAATAATGCACGGGACATACTTATACTAAAAAGCAGTTAATACATCCCAAATATTGTATGGGGTTTACTTATGCTAACAATTTTTTTTAAAAGTATAAGTATGTCCTAAATATTGCATGGGACACACTTAAAAGAAAGAAAGAAAGAAAGAAAGAAAGAAAGAAAGAAAGAAAGAAAGAAAGAAAGAAAGAAAGAAAGAAATCATTGGGACACCTGCATTAAAGATAATTTGTGTTCCTCACGATTCAGATGTGACTGGGCACTGTGCGTTTTATCTGGCCAGCCCTCTCCTGGGGGCCCCCCTTCTTGAAGACCAGATGGAGCCCTAGGGCCTTGACTTTACTATCTGGAAAACGGAAGGGACAAGCCTCAGTTCCCTCAGGGAGCTTGTGTCTCCCTAAAGGGAGAGGCTAGGCCCACCGCTGCCAGCGGCCCCCAGTCCCGGGCTTCTTCAGTCCCTCCCCCTCCAACCCCCCCTGCTCTCCTTCCCCCAGGGCGGTGGTTCGTGAGCACAGGGAAGGACAACCTGCTCAATGCCTGGAGGACGCCATATGGTGCCAGCATTTTCCAGGTACGTGGGGGCAGTCTGGAGCCCAGCCCCTGGCAGGATGCCATGTGCCCAGGGCCCCAGGGTGGCTGCCCTGGCAGTGAAACAGAAGAGCCGCTCCTGGGTCCTCCGTCTCACCTGCAGATGGGTCAGCAAACTTCAGCCCACGGGCTACATTGCTGCATGGCCCGTTTTCCTTTTCATTGTGGTAAAATGTAACAAAACGTGCCATCTTAACCATTTGTTTAAAAAATATATTTAAAAAAAAATATATTTTTTTTTTATTGATTTTTTTTTTTTTTTACAGAGAGGAAGGGAGAGGGATAGAGAGTTAGAAACATCGATCAGCTGCCTCCTGCACACTCCCCACTGGGGATGTGCCCGCAACCAAGGTACATGCCCTTGACCGGAATCGAACCTGGGACCCTTGAGTCCGCAGGCCGACGCTCTGTCCACTGAGCCAAACCGGCTAGGGCCCATCTTAACCATTTTTAAGTGCACAGTTCAGTGGCATTAAGTATATTCACACTGTTGTGCCACCATCACCGCCATCCATCTCCAGAACTTTCTCATCTTCCCAAACTGACATTCTATTCCCATTAAACACTAACTCCTCCTTCCGCTCCCCATCCTCCCTTCCCTCCCCCGCCCCCACCATCCAGACCTGCTGTCTCTATGACTCTGGCTCCTCTAGGGACCTCCTGTGAGTGAAGTCATACAGCGTTTAACCTTTTGTCTCTGGCTTATTTCACTGAGCATCATGTCCTCAAGGTTTATCTACTTTGTAGCAGGTGTCTCATTTCCTTCCTTTTTAGGGCTGAATAATATTCCATTGCATGAATGGACACTTTACCCATTCATCTGTTGATGGACACTTGGTTATGTCTGCCTTTTGGTGATTGTGAACCATGCTGCTGTGAACATTCATATACATGTTTTGGTGTAGACACATTTTCATTTCTCCTGGGCATATCCCTAGGAGTGGAATTGCTGATAATTTAATCTTCGATGGAACTGCAAGACATTTCCAAATTTTCTATTCCTATCAGCAGCATAGGAGTGTTCAAAATTCTCCCGTCCTCAGCAAGGCTTGCTATTGTGTCTTTTTGTTTGTTTGTTTTAAACCCTCACCTGAGGACATACTGAGAGAGAGAGAGAGAGAGAGAGAGAGAGAGAGAGAGAGAGAGAGAGAGAGAGAGATTGGGTTACCTTCCATATGCTCCCTGACTGAGGATCAAACCCGAACCCAGGTATGTGCCCTGACCAGGAATCGACCCAGCAACCTTTCGGCGCACCGGACAGTGTTCAACCAGCTGAACCGCTCTGGTTAAGGCTGTTGTGTCTTTTGTATTGTAGTCATCCTGGTGGGTGGGAAGAGGTTTTTACATTTTTAAAGGATTGTAAAAAAAAAAAAAGTGAGGTTGATTTATTTAGTCTCTGGATTTAATGGCTAATGTCGTATTTGGACTTGAGGCCAAGCCTGGAAATTGACTGTTGTGCCTGGACGGAGAGTTTGCTGCGCCCTGCAGGAGGCCATCGTGCCCTAAGCGTGGCCCTCTGCTGCTGGGTGTCTGCCTGGTGCACTCTCTGCGCTTCCCAGGAAGGGGCGGTGTTCCAGCCCCGCCTCTCGGTGTCCAAATAGCAGAGGTCCTGCATCACCACTTGTCCGGAAGGACCTTTCGCTGGGACTTGGGTCGCCTCCTTGTTCCTGGCTCCCACTCTGGGCTCTCCTGTCTTGAGTCCTGTCTTGGCCCCACTTTGACGATAGGCTCATGCTTGGAGGCTGGCAGTGGCCCCAGTCACCTTGCCTCTTCCCTTTGAACATCGTGCAGGTCGTTGGGAGCTTGAGCAGCCTGTGCGTGTCAGCCACGCCTCACCTCTGCCTTCTCTCCTCCCTTCTACAGTCCAAGGAATCCTCCTCCGTGCTGAGCTGCGACATCTCTGGGAATAACAAGTACATCGTGACGGGCTCGGGGGACAAGAAAGCCACTGTGTATGAGGTGGTCTACTGAGGGAACCCCCTTCCCGCACTCCTGGGGAAAGGGTGTGCAGGACAGACCCCAGCACCCCCCTCTCTAGTTGTACCTGTGGCCGCCAGATCTCATCTGCTCTCTGGCCAACCCCCCCCCCCCCCCCCCACATCTTCCTCTGCTGGATGTGGGGCCAGATGGGCAGAGGGACTTTGGGGAAATAAATGTATTTGTCACAATTTCTTCTGTCTTGGGCTGGGGAATTGGGTACTGTGGCTTTTCTTGGGCAACTGCTATTGAAGGAAGGTCACTTTCTAGCTGTGTGGGTGTCTTCCTTTTCCCTAATCTGGATGAGATCATTCATTATGTATGGAATCCTGTGTTGTATTGGGCAGTGTAACAAATGGCCCCCAGGTCTCAGTGGTTGAACACCATAGATATTTCTCGGGCAAGTCCATGGGGCATTTGGGGCTCAACTCCAGGTACACTCAGGGCTCCAGGCTGGCGGAGGTTTCACCACCTCAATTATGTAACTTCAGGGTCCAACATACCAGGAAGATGGGTCATACGTGGCTTTTAAACCCCTAGCCCAAAAGTTTCATGTGATCACTTTTAGCGCCAGCCTTTTTTTAAAAAAATATTTTTATTGATTTCAGAGAGAGGAAGGGAGAGGGAGAGAGAGATGGAAACATCGATGAGAGAGAATCATTGATTGTCTGCCTCCTGCATGCCCCCTACTGGGGATCGAGCCCGCAACCCAGGCATGTGCCCTTGACCAGCATCGAACCCGGGACCCTTCAGTCCACAGGCTGACGCTCTATCCATTGAGCCAAACCGGATAGGGCTAGTGCCAGCCTTTTGAATGGAATCATCCCAAGACATTGCCCATTTACAAAGAGTTGGGGTTTATAGTGGAGCATGTGGCTGTTTGGGGTGGAATCGTGTTTCCTTTGAGGCCCAGAGATAACTCCTAAGAGCCTGGCACACGATGCCTGGCCCACTGTCATCGTCACAGCACAAGTCCCAGTCCCAGAGGAGGTGGCTGAGCCAAGCGGTAAAGGAGGAAGGGCCACAAAGGCACAGGGAACAACACGTGCAAAGACTCAGGTAAGTAAGGAGCGAGGCCTGGTGAAAACCAGGAGCGGGGGGCGGGGGTTCCTCCTCAGCTGCAGGAGGAGTTAGGTCTCCAGATCAAGCTTAAGCAGAGAGAGCCAAGGAAGTAGGAGCCAGAGGGGGCGGGGCTGGTAGGGGTGGTGATGTAATCAGATCTGGGTTCTGGAAGCTCCCTTGGGCTGCCACAAGGACCATGGATTAGAAGGGGCCGGGGGACCAAGAGGGATGCTGCTGGGACCTTCTGGCGGGAGCTGGCAGGGTGACAGGGTCCCTGCTGGAAGCCAACGCCACACCCAGCTGGGGTTTCAGAAGATTCTTTATGGAGGAAGAGAATTCTGTGGTTGGTTGAGGGAGCTAGGCCTGTTGGTGCCATTTGGGACTCCTTATCCTGGAAGGACAGGTGAGCAAATGGTGATATCGGAGTCCTACTGGGAGGGTGAGAAGCTCTGGTCTAGTCAGACAGGGTGTTTTCGGAAGGACCCAGAACTCCATCCCTGGAATTGTGCAGGGAAGTGGCAGAAAAACGCGCTGTGAGATGAGGAGAGATCAGCTCAGGGGAACAGGAAGTGCTCCATATCCCAACCCCCCGAAGTGGGGGCTAGTGGCTTTTTTTTTTAATGACCTTGGCCAGAATCGAACTCGCAACCCTTCAGTCCACAGGCCAGCGCTCTATGCGCTGTGCCAAACCACCTAGGGCTAGGGGTGAGTGGCTTTGATCAGATTCTCAGAGAATGTGGACTCAAAGGCTCAGAGACCCAGGCTGGACACGGTCCTTCCGAATCTTCACACGATGGCCAGGGTGCATGACCCAGGGTACAGAACCAGGGCAGCTCTGCCTTTTCCAGTTGCTTTATTACACGTGACAAAGATCGCCGGCCCACCCACCATGACCCTCCACCGCCACCCCCCTCACTGGGGGGAAAGGACCCTGAGCTGAGATGGCAGTAGTGAGCCCCTCAGTACTTGAGCTGGTACACTGAGGCATGGTCCCTGGACCCCGTGGCGATCAGGCGGTTGTTAGGGGAAACGTCACAGCACATGACAGAAGTTCTCTCGGGAACCTGGGAGGATCAGGGAGCACAGCATGGGGGGCTCACTCACCCTTGCCCCTACCCGTGCCTGTCCGTTCCAATGGGTCCCTATGGGCCTTTGCACTGGGACTCCGGGCTAAGCACTGCCTGCACCCCTCCCCCCCGCCCCCAGGCCTCCACGGTACCTGGAACTGCATGTTTCCTGAGGGCATGCTGTAGATGCTGACCAGGTTGTCCATCCCCACGCTCACCCACCACTGGCCTGGAAGGAGGCAGAGGGGCACCAAGTCAAACTGGCAGCTGAGGGCCACACTCCTGGGGGATCTGGGAAATGGAGGGAACCCCCACCTCCCACATGTCCCCAAGGATAGCATCAGTGTGAGAGGTTCCTGCTGATGAAGGGTAGAGGGGAGGAAGGGGCTCGGGGAAGGCCAGAGAGGGTTGGGCCCCGTCAGAGCGGGGTGGGGCCCTGTGGCTGGCGGGGGGGCCACAAAGTACTCCCCCTGGCCACTCACCGAGAGGGGAGAACTTGAGACCGAGGATGGTGCTGTCCTTACAGCCCACCATGTGTTTCTGGCCCCCAAGGGTGGACTGCAGCCACTGCTGGCCACTGGCTGTGCCCACCAGAACCCAGTTCTCCCGGGGGCTGGGGGACAGGCTTATTATCTGGGGGTAGATGGCAGGAAAGAACCTGGTCAGGGCCCAGCCTGGCCCAGGAGGTGGGCGACGGTATGGGAACCAACCCCAGGGAATGACCACCTGCCCGTTTCCTGGTTGCAAGGCCCCAACAAGCAACTTCACATCTCCAAGCCTTGGCTTGCTCATCTGTAGAATGGGTTGGTCCTCTCTACTTTATGAAATTATCACAAAGACTATGCAAGTATCCAATGCTATTTGGGCAACAGGAAGGAACATTTCTAATGGCCCCTATTCCTCCCAGCATCACCAAGACTTGGGGTAACACTACCCCCCCACACACACCTGACCTCACAGCATCCACCTCCTTCTCTAGCCCGAGATCCAGCTGCTACCTGGCCAAGCAGGCCCCATCCCAGCCTGCATACCTGAGAATCAAATTGGTATTCCTGGGGCTTCTCGGTCCTCAGGTCCCAGCACCGCAGGCAGGCATCGAGACCCCCGGTCCAGATGTTACTCTCTTTGACAACAATGCTCTTGGCTCCATTAGGCGGGCCCGGCAGGTCCCTGGCCGGGAGAAGCAGCAGAAGGGGGTTGGAACGGAGACTCTAAGCTTTGGGCCCAAGGAACATCACTCACCCAACCACCCCCAGTTGACAGATGGGGAAACTGAGATAGACAAAAAGTACCAGGACCGGGCTTTGAGGAAACAGCCCAGCCCAGCCCAGCCAAGATTTGAACCCGGGTCTTCAACCCCCTCAGATCCGAGTTCAAGCAGGCAAAGGCGTTAACCTTGAGACTGCTGGATCCCTGCTCAGCAGATGATGTCTGCAGGGGCTCTCGGGTGGGTGGGTGGGGGGGGGACCCCGCCCACCCCGGGGCCACACCTGACCACACTGTGGTCCCGCAAGTCCCAGATCCTGATGTTGCCTTCAGTGAAGCTGGCAAAGGCCAGGCTGTCCTCCAGGTCGGCAGCCAGGGCCTGACAAGTGAGATCTGCCGCGGGGAGCTCATCTCTGATGTGCAGGGAGGGTGCCATCAGGTCCCAGACGCTCACACTGGTCAAGTTGTGGCCACCCGTCAGCAGCGTGGTGCTGTCCGAGAACAGGAGGCAGGTGCGCAGGTAGGCCCCCGGGGTCTGGGAGGGGCAGAGGCACAGGTGAGCTTCCTCCCCGCCCGGTAGCTCTTCCTGCTCCCACAAGCCTCACCCCCCGGAACCAGCCCCACTCTCACCTGCACACGCAGGTGGCTGACAGGGAATCTGTCCTCCACCATCTGGCCGACCAGGCTCCACACCTTCACGCCACTCCTGCCGCAGGTGAACACGTGCCGCGTGAAGCTGCTCACCGCCGTGGCCAGCACGGACTCCCCGTGCTTTAGCATCCGCATCAGCTTCATTCTGTGTGGGACGGCCAACTTCTTGGGTTGCCAGGGCAAGGCATCTGGCCTCTTCCATGTGACTTCGAAGTCCTCAGGGTCCCAGCATCTTAGGAGGGGAAACCTTGGGGTCACTGGCCTGCCTGTGAGCCCCTTTGCCCAAAGGAAGGCACCCATCAAGCCCTCCAGGGACTTTTTTTCTTTTTCGGATGTGGGGGTTTTCTCTCAGGCCTTCTTTCCCTGCTACACTACAGTACACTACACTACACTCTCCCCATCTCCTACCCACATCCCTCCAAGTATTCTCCCTGTCCCATAACCAAATACTGCTCCCTTCTGCCTGCAATGATTTGCCCCCCCCTGGAAAACTCCTGCTCATCCCTCAAGGTCCCAGCCATTATGCCCCTGCTTCCAGGCAAACTGTCTCTCCCACATCTGGGCTCCCCTAGCTTCAGGCCACAAGGTTGGGGATGCCTGCATCCGGCTCTGAAACAGCCTCTCTCCCTCCCCATTCCAGGGGAGTTGCTTCCTCAAATCCCTTGAACCTGGGCTGGTGATGTGGGTAGGGATAGTGATGCTGGTATGAAAGTAACTCGAGTTTCACATCCCTACCCAGACCCCTCCTCTCCAGCTACTGAGGACAGTGTGGTGGTGACGGGGAGGGGAGGGCATGCCTGTACCTGTGGGCTCTTCCACCTCCTGGGACGGAGGCACAGATAGGAGAGGCAGGTCTAACACTTACATGGTCTTCAGAAAGCGGTAGGTTCTCCTAGCAGGCTCCTGCGGGTGGACCGGGATCAAAGCTAAGCCATGTCGGCTCTCTCTGCCCCAGAGCCCCAGACTTTCAATGGGGGGCGGGCGGGGGGCGGAGAACCAACTCATGCCTGGCTCTTGCCTGGGTCTCACCTGGGCCACACGGGACAGCATCACCCCCGGTGCCATGCCTGGCCCTATGCTCCCTTCTTGGAAACCTGGAGGGGAGATGTGGAGGGGCATAGGTGGGTGGAGAACTGGCAGTTTAGCAGCAGATATGGCCCCCCTGGAATAAGCTGCCTGCCCCCTCCCTCCCCCCCCCCATCCCACTGGAATTACCCAAAGCATCTTCGATATAGGGTTCTGCTCCAAAGTAGAACGGTCCTACGTTCTGGCTCTCCTGCCAGCAGGAAACAGGGTCAGACCAAAGGACCTGCCCAAGGTTAGTCTTAGAACCAGAAAACCTCAGGGAAGCGCAGGCAGTGAGGATGGGACTAGGCAACCGCCCAAGTCCTCTGATCCAGGCAGAACTGAGAGCCTCAGGACAGAGCCCCGACTCCTTGGAGGGCACGGAAGGGCTGAGGGTGGAGGAGGCGGGCCAACCCCACAGAAACCTGAACACCCCCACTGGGGCCCAGCCGGGCTCACCGCCAGCCCATTCACTTACCATGCCTGGCATCTGCTCTGGCACTGTGGCGGTGGGAGGGGAGGAAGGGGTGGGGAGAGACAGTAGAAAGACAAGGTTCAGCCTGTGCTGCCCTCCACGCGTTCCGAGGCCGCCCGCTTCCCAACCTCGGGGAGACTCACGCCTGTGTCTCGATGGGTCCGCCTTATCGTGGGTCCCGGCGAAAATCTGCCAGAGTTGCTGGGTCAGAACATCCTGCCAAAACAGGGGCTCAGAGTCGCAAGACGACCCTGTGTCTAGCTGGGGAGCTGGGGAGCCGCCCACTCCAGAGGGCTGCTGGAGCCAGTCGGATGACCTGGTGGCCATGACGTCTTGGAAGTCTTGCTCCTGAAGACCGGAGGGCTGTGGGGGCTTGACCTTTGGGTGCTGGGAAACCTTGGTGCTGGCGGGTCCCCAGGAGTCCTGGTCAGCCTGCTCATCAAAGGAGACCTGGCTTACCTGGTACCGCCAGCACCGGGTTGTGAGGGACGGGAGGATGTGCCCTCCCTCCTGGAGGACCCAGGAACCTACCTCCCCTGGCTGGAAGCCCTGGGACTGGTTGCATGTCTCCATGAGCTGCCGAAAACGCTCTGTCTAGAGGAGGGAAACATTATTCCAGCTAAAGCTTTGTAATTGGACAGACCTGGGTGCGAACCCCCACTTGCAAGCCAGTTTCCCTGTGTGTGAAATGGGGATACACCACCTATCTTGAACATTCTGGGGTGATTACCGATAACACAGAGCCCTCTGCACTACATAGCACAAAGCAAGTTCGGGGTACCCAGAGGCCAGCCTCGGCAGTGGCCGATAAAACCTATCCTGAGGACAGTGCTGCTATCGGATGGTAGACAGTGGAGTCAGATCCGGGTTCACACCCTAACTGTTTTCTTGGAATGTCTGAAAACTAAAACCTGAGCCAGCTGGTGTGGCTCAGTGGTTGAGCGTCGACCTAGGAAACTAGGAGGTCAAAGTTCAATTCCCAGGCAGGGCACATGCCTGGGTTGCGGGCTCGATCCCCAGTGTGGGGCATGCAGGAGACAGCCAATCAATGATTGCCTCTCATCATTGATGTGTGTGTGTCTCTCTGTCCCTCTACCTTCCTCTCTAAAATCATTAAAAATATATATATATTTTTAAATAACCCTAGCTGGTTTGGCTCAGTGGATAGAGCATCAGCCTGCAGACTGAAGGGTCTCGGGTTTGATTCTGGTCAAGGGCACATACCTCGGTTGCAGGCTCCTCCCCAGCCCAGGCCCTGGTCAGGGCACATGCAGGAGGCAACCAATTGATGTGTTTCTCTCACATCGATATTTCTCTGTCTTTCCCTCTCTCTTCCACTCTCTCTAAAAATCAATGGAAAAATATCCTCGGGTGAGGATTAACAAAAAAAAATTTTTTTAAATAAATAAATAAATAAACAGGATTAAAAAAAAAAAAAAAGTTCTATGGAGCCTAGCAGGCGTGGCTCAGTGGTTGAGCATCGACCTATGAACCAGGAGGTCACAGTTCAATTCCCGGCATGGTTGTGGGCTCCATCCCCAGTGTGGGGTATGCAGGAGGCAGCCGATTAATTATTCTCTCTCATCATTGATGTTTCTTTTCTCTCTCTCCCTCTTCCTTCCTCTCTGAAATCAATAAAAATATATTTTTTTAAAAAGGTTCTATGGCCCTAGCTGGTTTGGCTCAATGGATAGAGCGTCAGCCTGCGAAATGAAGGGTCCTGGGTTCGATTCTGGCCAAGGGCGCATGCCTGGGTTTCAGGGGCATGCAGGAGGCAGCCGATCAATGATTCTCTCTCATCATTGATGTTTCTATCTCTCTCTCCCTCTCTAAAATCAATAAAATATATTACATTAAAAAAAAGGTTCTATGGAGCCCTAACCGGTTTGGCTCAGTGGATAGAGCGTCGGCCTGCGGACTCAAGGGTCCCGGGTTTGATTCCGGTCAAGGGCATGTACCCTGGTTGCAGGCACATTCCCAGTAGGGAGTGTGCAGGAGGCAGCTGGTCGATGTTTCTCTCTCATCAATGTTTCTGGCTCTTTGTCCCTCTCCCTTCCTCTCTGTAAAAAATCAATAATATATATATATATATATATAAAGGTTCTATGGACATGGAAGGGACAGAGTGACCTATCTTTAAGTTTCCTTTTTCTACCTACCCACCAGCCTACCTGTCTGTTCTTTTTTGTTGTTGTTAATCTTCACCGGAAGATATTTTCCCGTCAATTTTGAGAGAGAGTGGAAGGGAGGGGGAGAGATAGAGAAAGAGAAACATCGACGTGAGAGAAACACATCAATTGGTTGCCTCCCACATGCGCCCTGACCTGCAACCAAGGTACTTGCCCTTGACCGGAATCAAACCCGGGACCTTTAGTGTTTGGGCCAACACTCTATCCACTGAGCCAAACTAGCTAGGGCTCTTCTTTTAGGATATGCTCCTCCCTACCACATACCCTCCTCCCTTTTCTCCATGGCACTGGTCTGACACAGATACCGGGTTTGTTTTTAACCTCTCCGTCCATGGGACTGTGCAGCCCTGCACAGAAGCTACCAGCCACGGACGGCTATTTAAACAGAGCTAGGGACAATGAAAAAGGACATGCCTGCAGTTCCAACAGGCACATTTCCCGTGCTCAGCAGCCACGTGGGGCCAGAGGCTTGCAAACCAGATGGCACACGCGCCTAGAACCAAGGACAGTGATTCCTAGAACGTGCCTCCAGCTGAGGACGAGAGCAAACAAGGCTGGGACCTCCTGGCCAGTATTCCCAAGAAGTGGCATGTGGAAATGTGCGCATGTGCAGCCGTATTTAATCCAAGTACCGGACGAAACATGGTGCCCAGCAAATTGTCCTAGACCTGCCTGTCCAATGGGGTAGCTGCCAGCGTCATGTGGCTATTGAGCACTTGACATGTGACGGTGCCACTTGGCTACCCCAGTGCCCATGGCTACCGTTTAGGACAGCACCGTTGTCTGCTGGCCTACGGCTCCCACTCCCCTCCAGGAGCTCCCCAAAGCCGTCGGGCCCAGGGCAAACGCCAAAATACTGGGGAAATGTCCCGATTCACAGAGAAAGATCGTAAGGAAATGCAGCATAAGCACTCATGGCAGTCCGTTGTCTAACAGGCATTACTGCCATTCCCATTTTGCAGGCGAGAAAACTAAGGCCCAAAGAAGCAAAGCCAATTCCCAAAGTTAGAGGAGAGGGGGTTGGGGGGAGGGGGGGCAGCCAGGCAGTGTTTACCAGCCTCTTGGAACAGCCTGGTCCCTCCCCTGCCTGTTGGGCAAACAGGGTGGTGGTGGAGGGGTCTGGGATGTGGGAGCCCCTCTCTGAGACATCAGAGCTTAGGGCTGCTGCCTCCTGGGGCCATCGGTGATGGATTCCCAGCTGGGCCTCCCAGCCGCATGAGGCCCAGGGGAGCCTTCCCCAATTCGCCCTGGCTCGTTAATGCGCAATTTACTGGCACTTTAATGCACTCAGCATGAAAAGTGCTGCTCCCTCCTGCCTGCTGGCTGGCCTTCCCTGGGGAAAGCTGTGTGCAGGCAGACGGTGGGGAGCAGTGGGAGTGGGAGTAGCGCCTGGCTGCTGCTGCTGCTGCTGCTGCTTGGATTTTAAATGCACAGCAAAGAGGCTGGGAAAACAAGGAGGGGGAAATAGAGAAGAGGGGGAGGGGGAAGTGGTCTATTGGGGACCAAAAGGCCATCAAGGCTGCTAGAATCATCACCTGGGGGTGGGGAGGATGCTCCGGGGTTGAACAGCAACAGAAGTGGCCCATCTTGGGCCTTGGCACCCCCCCCCCCCCCACTAAGTCTTTGGCCTCTCCCCAAAACACGGTCCACAATCTGATTACTTCTCACCACATAACTGTTCTAAGTGACACACATCCATCACCTGGTCCCCCAACCCCCACACAGCTCCTGCCCAGCTATAGTCAGTCCTCCCTTTAGCAGTCAGAAACCGCCTGTGAGCACCTGAGTCAGGTCCTATCTCTGCCTACAGCCCTCCAGGGCTCCCATCCCCACTGCGGGTAAAAGCCCAAGCCCTCACCGTGGCCCACACAGCACCGCACAACCTGCCCTCGCTGCCTGCCCCTCTCACTCTGCTCCAGGCACCAGAGCCTCCTTGCTGTGCCTCCGGCATGCCAGGCCTGGGACTGCCCCAGGTCCTTTGCATGTGCTGTTTTTCAGATACTTTCATGGTCTGCTCCCCTCTCCTTTAGTTCTCTGCTCAAATGTCACCTTCTCAATGAGTCTTTCCTGACCACCCTGAATTGCAACCCACTCCCATTCTGGCCCCCCACGTCCCCCGGGGGTTGCTCAATTCCACGTCCACCTTGCCCAGCCCTCACCATCTGACACTTCTATTTACCAAGCTCCTCTCACCCCAAGGGCCAGGGCTTGTCTGTGTTCTTCTTTGCTATTTTCCTGGCGCCTACAACAGCGCTTGGCAAGGTGATAGATAAATATCTGTTGAATGAATAACTGTTCTGGTTGCTTCCTGCCTCTCCCCCATCTGTCTCTCCCAGGTCCCTGAGCTGCCCACCCCAGGCCCTGCTAAATCGCAGACATGGCCCTGGCCTTCTGCCAGTCACATCTGGCACAGGCAGAAAGTCCTGCCAGCACCCAGGAGAAAGAGGCCAGGTGGCAGGAGGACAGGCCGGGGTGGAAGTCATGCTTCAGCCTGGGCAAGGCGCCCTGTGCAGGGAGCCAGGGCCTCTGGTGCAGACCTGTCCCTGGCTCAGATGTGAGCCAGGCCCTTGAGAACTCGAAGACATAAGGAAGATGGTAATCCAGGTATGTCTGGCACACACAACAGGCCCTTCAGCGCTGAAGCAACTGACCTGCAGAGTGCGAAAAACACTCCTGGACTCATCGGAGCCACGCGGAAACCCGGGGAGCAGGCCAGGAAGAAGAGGCTCAGAGAGAGGATGGGAGATATACTCCCAAGATGTGTGGATCCACTGATATCCTGGGGGGGGTCTAGCCCCCACCCCTCCTCTGCCCACAGCCTTCCAGGGCTCCCACCTCCCTGGGGTAAAAAGCACAAGTCCCACCGAGGCCCAAAAAGCCTTGAATGACCTGCCCCCACCCCCACCCTGCTTTCACCTCTTCCCCTTCTCCCCTGCCTTTCCAGGAGAGGCCGCTGTACCCAGAGCTCCTGGTGACTCACCTGCCTGTGATGTTCCTGCAGATCCTGCCGAACCTTCTGGACCTACAAAGGAACAACAGGGATCACACCGGGCGGTGGTCAATGGAAGTGGGCAAGGATCTGGAATTTGAATGCTGTGCATGCTTCTCCCCAGCTGTGTGACCCTGGGCAAGTCACTTTACCTCTCTGGTCCCTACTCTCATCAAATAGAATGGCATTTCATACCCTCAAAATGAGAGCTAATTAGGGAGACCCCTGGGTTCCATTCTAGATGTGAAGGTCAAAGGCCTTCCCAGAGACCTCTCCCCACCCCTTCTCTGTCCCATCCTCACCCTCTTGCTCACTCTGCTCCAAGCAACACTGGCCTCCTACTGTTCCTCCAACACGTCATACACAATCCTGCCCCAGGGCCTTTACACATACAGTACCCACTGCCTGGAACACCTTTCCCCTGTTCTCTCTAGGGGTAGCAGGAGCCCTTATCCTCTGTGACCATCACTTCCTCTCAGAAGCCCTTTCTGACTACCCTAGCTCAAAATCTTTACTCATTCTCAGCTCATCATTTTCTATTTTACTTTTAGTTCTGACTTTTTTTTGGAATTTTTTTTTCTATTTACTTATTTGTCCCTCTCATCCCCTTAGAGCTGCCCTGTCCAATGTGGCAGCCACTAGTCAAGTGTGGCCATTTAAATTTAAACCAGTTAAACGTTCAGGTCCTTACAAGTGCTCAACTGCCACATGTGGCTAGCAGGTGTCATATTGGACATTGTGGATATAGAACATATGGAAAGTTCTAGAAAACATAGCACACAAGAATATACACGCCTCAAGGGCAGGGACTCTAGTCATGTGCTGTGAGTTAAAGAAGCCCCTCCTTTAAAAGAGTGGAATTTCTAGTTTTCACACAAGAGTATTATTAAGAAAAACTCACATGAAGCTGGGGTTCAATGGGGTAACTCACTTGCCCAAAGTTAGCAAAACAAATTTGTCTCAAAACCCTGTTCCTGAGGTCAAACAGAACAGCCTTTCCAGGGGCTGCCCAGAGGCAATGCCTGGTTTGTGGCTCACCAAGTAGTAAAGGCTGTCCACCTGTGTCCGCAAGTGAGGCGGGAACCTGTGGGGAAGAAAGACCAGCTTGCGGGGGGGAGGGCAGGACCTTTCCCCAGAATGAGACCCTGGCTGGGAGGGAAAGAGGGTCCCCTTCAAGGGACCCCCTGTAAAGCAGTGTCAAGATGAATACAGTTTTAATGCAGCATTTAAATCCATCTATAAAGTTAAATGCATGCCAATTCACACTAAACAACAACAAAGACCAAACATTTAAATAAAAGCCAGGGTTAGTGTTGCTGGCTTCCTCTTTGCTTCAGGCTTCCCCGTTACTGGTCCTGTTTTGGGTCAGCCATCAGGAGACCAGATAGGATTCTTTCCCTCTGTGGGGCCTAGGACCACAGAGGGACTTCTGACCCCCACGAATTGTCCTCACCTCGGGAACTGCTGCTTCAGTTGATCCAGGATGACCTGAGAGTTCAGGCCTGGCAAGTCGGCCTCCTGCTGAGCCTGGAAAGGTTGATGGGGAGTGAGATGGGATCTCCTAAAACCTGAAGGTAATTTGCCTTCTCTCTTGTTACTTAAGGACCCATAGAGTACCGTTCATTTTGCATCTTGCTTTAAAAATCTAAAGTATTCCCTCTCTTGCCCTTTATGGAAGAAATTTGCCTACTCCTGGCCTAACTGTTAGCAATGGTCATCTCTGGGAAGTAACATCTGGAGGGTGGGTAATTTTGCTTGTAAAATATCAACAGAACAGATGATATAGTCATGTGTTTTACACCTGGGTCATAAGAAGTAAGTTTAATTTTTAAAAAAGCAAATGCCGCCCTCGCCAGTGTGGCTCAGATGGTTGGGCATCGTCCTATGCACGGAAAGGTTGCCCTTAGATTCCAGGTCAGGGCACATGCCTGGGTTTCTTTTGGGCTCAATCCCCCGTAGGGGGTGTGCAGGAGGCAGCTGATCGATGTTTCTCTCTCCCTCTCCCTTCCTCTCTCTCTAAATATCATTTAAAAAATGTAAAAAGCAAGTGCGTTTGCACCTGTCAAGTATGATGGGTTAGTGACCCCAACTTAAAGGCCTGGCCAGTCACCCCATATTCCTCCATCAGAAGGAGAAATTAGCCTTGGCCGGTTGCTCAGTGGTTAGAACATTGGCCTGCAGACGAAGGGTCTCAGGTTCACCTCCCAGTCAAGGGCACATACCTTGTACCTTGGATGCACGTTTGATCCCTGGCCCGGTCCTGGTTGGGGCCTGTGTGGGAGGCAACCAGTCTATGTGTCTCTCTCACATCCCTGTTTCCCTCTCCCTCTCCCTCTTTCTTCCCCTCCTCCCCTCTCCCACCCTCTCCCTCTAAAAGATCAATGGGAAAAAATATCCTCTGGTGAGGATTAAAAAAAAAGCAGCAGGAGAATTAGATATGAGCCCAGCCCCCAGGCTCTTCCCCTCCCCCCAGAAGTTAATGCCATATCACACCCTCCCCCTCCTCACCAAAGTTCCTGGGGGCTTCACCATCCTTGGAGGGTGCCCCTGGGGGCTGAGATGGCCAGAAGAGGTCATCTTCTGGTAGTACTCACAAGGACTCTAAAAGCAACAAGGAAATGGAAGGCCCTGAGGGAGAAAGCTAAGGTGGTGACAGTGACAGACCAGCCCCACCCATGCCCGGGCCTCCTGCACCACTCACCCAGTCTGCAGTCCTGGCCCCCAACCCGCAGTCCTGGCCCCCAACCCCATCCCTGACCGCCAGCACCCCACTGCATTCCCTACAGTTTATGTCCATTCATCAAACACTCTGGTGCCTGCAGCTGTGCTGATTAACAGTCGGGCCCCTGAGGTCTTGCCCTATGAGGTGTCCCGGGAGAAAGATCAGGGCTTGGGAAAATCAGGGCTAGGGGAGGGCAGTCAGAGATTGGGGAACCCAGAAAAGAACTCCAAGGCTCAACCTCAGGTTTTTGAGGCAATTTCCCAAAGGCCTAGAGAACACCATTGGAAAGGGGTTTTGAAGGATGAGTAAGAGTTGGCCAGGTGCATTAGGAGGAATTTCTCAGGCAGGAGGAAAGAGACCTCTCTACCACAATCACTCTTGTTGCACCAGGTCCCTTCTCTACTTTGCTTCTGTCCTCAAAGCCCCTCCAAGTCTCCTCAGCAGCCCGGTGACCTCGGAGTCCTCCAAAAGGCCAGGGGCCTACTCACCTCCTTGACAACAGAGGCTCAGAGGAGCAAGAAGGAAACTACGGAGGTCAGCCAAGTTCAGGCCAAGAGGAAGCCCCCTCCCCTCCCCTCACCGGGGGGCCTTTTGACCCGTCGGGCCCCGCCCCGGCCCGCCCTGGTCCCGCCCCTCCCCGCCCCCGCCCCGCCCCGCCGCCACCTGCGCCGCGAAGCGGATCAATGAAGGATCGGCAGCTGCACGTGGGTTCGGGCTCCGGGGGCGGCAGTCGGCAGCTCCGACCAATCGTAAAGCCGCTTGCCCACGTGGGCCACGACCGCTATCGTTGATTGGTCGGCTCGCCCGGGCTGCTGGTCGTGCTGTCAATCAGCTCACCCGGGGCCGCGGTTTAACCCTTGCGGTCCCATTGCGGGGACGAGCGGCGTGCGTGCAAAGCCACAGGCAGTTTGGGTTGCGGAGGAGGGCGAGGATGTTTAGAAGGCCATGGGGCTTGGGGTCGGAAGGTGCCAGTGGGGAGGGGCTGGGCGGCGTGTAATTTCTTTGTTTGGTGAGAAGCCTGATAATTTTTCGTGAGGCCCAGGAGTGGCTTAGCGCAGGAGATGGGGGTTGGGGGGTGGCACTTGGAATGGGGGGAATCTTTAACACTCTCACTCTAATCCTTAGATATGGGCTAATAACGTTTTCGTGGTATTAAATAACGTGCAATGCAAACGAAGCTTCAAGCCCCCTTTCTGAGGAAAACTTAACAGCTCCCTTTTATCCAGTGCTTCCCATGAGCCAAGCCCTAGGCTGCGCATTTTATCAGGAATTTTCCCAGCTGCCCTCCAAGCCCAGGGACTGCAGATCTGAGAACTGAAAGCAGCTACTGCAAAGGCCTTGAGGCTGGTACATATTTTTTCAGGTTCAAGGCCAAGGTGGGAAGAGTGGTGGGTATCTAGGCCTAGGGCTATGTCAGAGAAAAGTGGGTGCGGGTTGTAGGGGGGCTGTTGAAGGATTCAAGAGTTCTGTTTTGGGCCTGGCCAGCATGGCTCAGTGGTTGAGCATCAACCTTTGGACCAGGAGGTCAGGGTTCCATTCCCGGTCAGGGCCCATGCCCAGGTTTTGGGCTTGATCCCCAGTGTGGGGCCTGCAGGAGGCAGCTGATCAATGATTCCCTCTCATCACTGATGTTTCTATCTCTCTCTCCCTCTCCCTTCCTCTCTGAAATAAAGAGAAATATATAAAAAACAAACAAACAAAAACCAACCCTCTGTTTTGGCCTGGTTTGAAATGCCTACTCAAGATGTAAAGGGGTCAGTCTGGAGTTTTGGAGTGAGGGGCCAAGTTTCTGCCTACCCCAGGACCTTTGCACTAGTTATTCCCTCTGCCTGGGATAGTCTGACAGCCACTGATTCACTCCCTCCCTCCCCTTCAGCTCTGCCTGAGAGGTCACCACCTCAGTGAGACCTCCATTCTCCCTTTCTTGTTTTATTTACTCCAAATGTGGTTTGAATGCGAGTCTATCTTGTTTTAATCGCAGTGGCTCTAAGCCCTTTTGTGTTCAAAATTCATATAATGCCAACAGGACGCCAACACATCCTCAGCAGGAGCCACAGGCTCCTGGGCAGGTGTGCTGGCTTGGGATCCACTAGATCCAGAGATTTCCCATTTCCCCTGATCTGTGCTACAGGGGGAAACCGAGAGTTCAGATCTTGGGACGCAAGGCCTGAGAGGTTCTGATGCAAACACATAACTTGGGTTTTGTGGCTGGTCTATGGAACAGAAAGCGAGGGCTGCCATGTATGAACCGCAAAATAGGTTTTCCCCCACGATCCCTCAACCGGCCCTTAATTGAAGTGAATTTTATTTATGGCCAACCTGCTAATTGCCTCCCTCTGTGCGCTTGGCTCTCCT